>NC_063171.1:66970188-67570188 GCF_023159225.1 Perognathus longimembris pacificus
ATGCTATCACGTTTAGCTATTTAATTATGCTCATTGAGAGCCTCCTTGTCTGTAGAGTTTGGGACACCTAATGATGATTGAGAGATCATTTGTTCTACATAAATGGTTCATCATCCCTAAACAGGCAACGGGGAGCTGAGCCCATAAGCAGCCACGATGCATGGTGGTACCTGCAAAGAGAAACGCGCAGGGGAGGCGTGAGGCACGTTAGTTACCGCTGCCCGCGAGACTTGGGTTTCAGGAGGAGGGCCGGGCCGGGTTGCCCCGGCTGGCCCGCTTGCAGGAGAAGCAGCACGGCGTGTTAGCGCTCCGCTACTGTGACGCATGCTGGGGATCGGTCAACTTAAACAGAGGAAAGGTTTATGTTGACTCTTAACTCCGTGATTGACGTTGGCCCTGTTCTTGGAGCAGTGTTGGGGTAACAGTCGTGGCAGGAGTGCATGACCCTCTGGTCAGCTGAGAGAGAGAAAGAGCGAGGGACCTGGGCTCCAGGCTCCTCCCGCCGGGCCGCACCTAGAGCCTCCACACCCCCAGCAGCACCAAGCCAAGGACCAAGCCTTCAACACCACCACCCCATGAGGAAGCCTGTGCTGCCCAGAGCCCCAGAAGCCTGGAGGACCGGGCGCGTCACCGCCTCGCTCTGGCACCACGCCCTCCACCCTGACCTTCCTTCTCCGTGTGAGCTCGTTCCTGTGACCTTCCTGAAGGGTCTTCCCATCATGTCTCACCAGAGGGAATGAGTCATCTGGCGGGCGGGACGGCACATGCCCGGCTGTAGGGTCACCTGTGCAGCTCGAGTGTGCAAACCAGGGCCCCGCAGCTCAGTCAGCCTTTCGGGTCCCACGCCACCATTCCAGTTAGACTTGAACACGAGCAGCCAGGCCCTGGTGGCTTCCGTCTGTAAACCCAGCTACTGAGGAAGCTGGATGCTGAGGATCACAGTTCAAAGCCAGCCTGCACAGGAAAATCTGTGGGATTCTTTCTCTCCCAGTTAACCACCAAAAAAAACTAGAAGTGGAGCTGTGGTTCAAGAGGCAGAGCGCCAGCCTTGAGAGGAGAAGCTCAGAGACGGAACCCAGGGTTTGAGTTCAGGCTCTAGCAGTGGCACACACACACACACACGAAACCAGCGAGCTCCTGGCAGGTATGGGTGCAGATGCCCCGGCCCAGCGTGGAGAAGGCAGGAGGGAACTCCTTGAGAGGGGCAGGAGACTTGCAGAACCCCGGGGAGTGGTCCAGGCCGGCGCCCGGGACCACCGTGGGCCGGGGGCGCCCTGCAGAGCCCCCCCCCCGCCTTCAGTGGGCAGTGCCCCGCCAGGGGCGCCTCTGGGCCTTGCTGGTTGGTGGGGCGTGCAGGGAGGGAATCCTGCACGCCCCACTCTTGTGAGAATCGGCTGCGTCTGCTCGTCCTCATCGGCTTGCTCCGGGACCACGCTCGCTTGGGGACTCCGGTCTGCTGGCTTCGTGTGCACATGCATGACTCCGCGTGTTCGTGGAGGTGTAATTAAAGACTGGCACCGTTTGGTTCTGACAGTCTGGTGTGCAGCTGCTGTGCTTAGAAAATTCCTGAACTACTGTGGGTTAATGGGAGTTGTAGCAAGTGATTCTCTGCTGGCTTTTTAGCAAAGCGCGCTCTCTCTCTCTCTCTCTCCCTCCCTCCCTCCCTCCCTCTGTTCCCTCCCACCTCCCCCTTCCTCTGTCCCCCCTCCCTCCCTCCCTGCCTGCCTGTCTGCCTCTGCCCCTCCCTGGCTGGCTGGCTCTGGAGGCAGCAGATAGCAGAGGACTGGTGCGGCTTCCTCGGAGGAGATCCGCCTGTGCGGATTGGCAGAATCCCAGGGGCTCCCGGCGTCCCCTCCATGCGGGGTCCCCAGAGGAGCTGCCATGCTGGAGCGGGGGCTGGAAACCCAGCGAAGCGGGGCGCGAGCCTTAGCCAGAGGCCGAGACCTCAGGGATGCTTCCGGGGCTCTGCTCTGGGAGCTCCCAGACCCCCATGGAGTTCAGAGCTGCCCGGCCCTCCTGCCCCTCCGCACTTCGCCGCTTCCTCCTGAGACCGTCCGGCTCCGCACGAGACGGGGGAGAGAAGCCGTTTATTAGCAGACATGAAGACAGGGGTTCCGCACTTGGGTCTTTAGCCATGATTTATCAGTGATGATGGATTGGAAAGCCGTGTAAGTAACATAGTTACATTTCTATGTACTTTTTTTTTTTACTTTAACTTTTCCATTAAATTTCCTTTTGAGAAAACAGGGTGAAATGTCTAAAGTATTGCAAAGAAGTTAGGAGGGTCCAGGTTGCAGGCATTTTCTTCTTGTGTGATTGGTTTTCAGGATACCTACAGCTCTACCGGAGAGAGACCTAAACCACAGCCCTAGAATCTACAAACATCCCTTTTAGAGACTGTGGCTGATGAGAAATTAAATGAACCAGGCTTTGAAATGGACAGTCATTGCTATAATCAAGGTTCACGCTGCGTTGCTAACATAGCCAACATTCACTTGCTTTAGAACAGAAAGATGGAATTGAAATGTACTCTGTTTGCCAAGTCATAGAACCGAAGTGAGCACGTGGCTGTTAGCGCAGGCGCCGTCGGGCTATGTAAACGTGAGATGGTATTTCTTTCGCTGAGGTCCGGTGGCAGTGATGTTCCCCATCCATCCCGGCTTCTCTTGGTGCGCACACGGCTCCCTGTTCTGGACGAGAGCCCAGCTTGCTGGCACCGGGACGGGAGAACGGGCGGCGGCCGGCCCCTGCTCCCCGAGGGCCTTCTGGGGGTGCCCAGCTAGGCTGAGATAAACATTTGGGCTCCCAAATCCTCAGGTGGGGGCGAGGGACCGGGTAACCTGAGATCGAAGTCAGCTTACTTCATAGGAGAAGAGAACATCTATCCAACAGAGCCCTAGCTGGAAAGTTTTCAATACATTTTGCCTTTTGTTTGACATGTGAGTTGAGGCTAAGGTGTAGGAAGCATAATTTTAAGATTTATTGAATTAAAAAAAATGCGATTTTCAAGGAGACTTCTAGGATCATAAATGAGCTGAAGGCACGAAAACAGGCTTTAGATTCTTGTTTTTTAATAGCCGGTTGTCACTCTTCCCTTTAGGAGCTATGATGCCCTCTGCATGGCTCGCTAATCCTGACTTGTTCAGTTCACTTGGTTTGAAGTGGTCTTCCTTTCCCTCTGTGGCAGCTCAGCCCCCGCCCTCCTGCCCGCCCCCGCCCGTCTCCTATCCCCTAACCCCTTCCTCTCCGTCTTGGAAAGATCGTGAAAGACCCCCTAAGGATTCCAGTGGGATGCACCCTGCCCAGCCCCGGACGCGGGCAGGGCTGGAAGGCAGCGCGTACCAATGCCAAGTGCGAGCTGAATGAGCTCAGCGGGCTGCGGACTGTTAAATCAGCCGTGTGAGCAGGAGGAGGAGGTCAGAGCGCACCGGCCTGCCCAAAGCGTTCCTGACTTTGTTAATTGGCCTTGAACGTCTCGTCGTGGAGGGCCGCTCCCTGAACACCTGAGGGGATCGCCCCAAGCCAAACCAAGTCCCCAAATGGGCACCTAGGGCCACGCCTTTTAGAAGACATCCTTTGTTATCAAAGTGGCCCGAGACTGAAAACACATGTTGCTGGCATCACGTGAGCCCCAGCCTCGCACGCACCACAGAGTGGCTGGATCACGGGGGACGCCTGCTCTCGGCGCTGCCTGGCTGCGGTTTCTTGTTTATCTGAACTCTGCATCTGAAAGCGATTTGGAGGGAGGCCCCCCCCCCCCCCAGGCAAAGCATGCAGGGAAAAGGAAAAGCATTAGGAAACAGTCAGAGCCGAGAGGGAAGTGCCGCCTCCCCCACCTCCAGCTCCCGGGGGCTTACCGTTGTCCCCACAAACGTGGGGGCAATCGCAGCCTTCCCGGGGCGCAGGGGGAGGTGGTTTGAGCGGAAGAGAGCAGGTGGTCCCGAAATAGAAAAGGCGGTGAGACGCGATCTTCCAGTCCCAAGCCTCCCAGCCGCCCTGCCCCTCCACCCGCCTCTCCCCGCCTCTCACAACCCCGGCCAGCCACCCACCCCTGGAACCTCGGCGGCCGCCCCGTTGAGGTGTAACGAGGAGCCCGTGCGCTGCCCGCAGGGCGTTCCTGGATGGCGGCAAGCACGGGGTTGTGTAGTGGTGAATGGGCAAATGGCACCTGCGGCCCCGTGGAGGGCGGGCCTGCCGGCATCCTGAAAACTGCTGAGCACTTGGAGGAAAATACTGGAGTCCAGGGGTGTGTGTGTGTGTGTGTGAGAGAGAGAGAGAGAGAGAGAGAGAGAGAGAGAGAGAGAGAGAGAGGAAGAAGGAGGAGGAGGGGGAGGAGGAGGAGGAGGGGGAGGAGGAGGAGAAGGAGGGGGAGGAGGGGAGGAGGAGGAGGAGGGGGATGAGGAGGGGGAGGAGGAGGAGGGGGAAGAGGGGGAGGAGGAGGAGGGGGAGGGGGAGGAAAAGGAGGAGAGGAGGGGGAAGAGAAGGAAGAGGGGAGGAGGAGGAAGAGGAGGGGGAGGAGGAGGAGGGAAAGGAAGAGGAGGAGGAGGGGGAGGGGGAGGAGGAGTAGGGGGAGGGGGAGGAAGAGGAGGAGGAGGAGGAGGAGGGGGGAGGGGAGGAAAAGGAGGGGGAGGAGGAGGAAGAGGAGGAGGGGAGTAGGAGAAGGAGGAGGAGGGGAGGAGGAGGAGGAGAGGAGTTGAGTTCCAAAGTTCGTAGATGGCTTCAGAAGCCTCTGCTGGCGGAGATGTCCGAAAGCCGCCCGTTCCCCGCAGGCCCTGCGCCTGAGCCAGGGCCGCGCCCCCGGGCCTGGGGTGAGCGCTTGGCCTCCGTCTCCGAAGCCGTGCTCCCGGGAAGGGCTGGCTTTGCCCGCCCGGGCCCGTGGCCGTGCTCGCTCACCCCGCGAGCCTTGCCCTCCAGTGGCGTCACTCGCACAGGCGTCCCGGGAGGCTGAGGAGTTGACGCCGGGCGTTCCCCAGCCCCTGCCGTGTGTGCGTGTGCGTGCGCGTGTGGTGTACGTGTGTGCGTGCATGTGTGTGCACGTGTGTGTGTGCGCGTGTGCGTGTGTGTGCGTGTGCATGTGTGTGCGTGTGTGCGCGTGTGCGTGTGCGTGTGTGTGCGTGTGCGCCGCGTGCACCGGCTGATCAGCGCGGGCAGCGTGGACCCCTTCACCGCACCGTGTCCGTGCATGACAAACAGGAGTCGAGTGTTGAGTTGATTCATGCGGAACAGCCGCTCTCGGGCTCAGATCTGTCAGCACAGGGGTTTGGAGGGGGAGGTGAAACGGGGGTTCGCGCTCCGCGGGAGCCTGGGCGGGGACCTCTGACCTCCGACCTCCGACCCCGCCGGCACCCGCCCTCCCCACCTCGCGGCAGCCCCTGAGCAGCCGCTCACCACGCTTCTTCCGAATTCCCCGTCCGGGACGTGAACCCGGAGCCCCCTTCGCGTGATCGCCAGCTCCGCGTCTCCGTCTCCGTGACACACGCCCGAGAGGGCGGCGGATAGAGGGGGAGGCCTCGGGGCTCCCCGCCGCCCGCGAAGGCGCCCCGCCACGGCTGCTTGGCGGGACGGTGAACAACCACCCGCCCCCGCCCCTCGTGGCCAGAAGGCAAGGAGACCCGAGGCCGAGCGCCTCTCCACAGCTCTCCTCTGGCGCCTTGAGCCAAGGCCCGCTCCTCCCCGTCCGCCTGCCCGCCCTCCCCTCCCTCCCCATCCTCCTGCCCTCCCTCCCTCCCCATCCTCCTGCCCTCCCTCCCCGTCCCCCTGCCCTCCCTCCCCGTCCCCCTGCCCTCCCTCCCCGTCCGCCTGCCCTCCCTCCCAGGTCCCCCTGCCCTCCCTCCCCGTCCCCCTGCCCTCCCTCCCCGTCCCCCTGCCCTCCCTCCCCGTCCGCCTGCCCTCCCTCCCGGTCCCCGCCGGCTGCCGCCTGCGTCTCTCACTGGCCCGAGGGCTGAGAGGCCGCCTGGCCGCACTCCGTGTTCCGTGTCCAGCCCGGGGCCGCTGGGCGGCGGCGTGGGCCCCGGGGCCGCGTGGGCCTCCAGCCCCCGGGTCCTGAGCGGGGGCCGAGCCGTGGCGGGCGGGCGTGAGTGGCCCCGGTGGCGGAGGCGGGCGAGCCGGCCTGGGTCTGGAGTTGGTGTGAGGGACAGTGCCCTTTCCCTGCCAGGGCCGCGATGGCTCCGATACCCCGGGTCGCCCTTTCGAGGGGAACAAAGGCGCCTGTCTGCGCGGCCTCGCGGTGGGGGCCGCTCTTTGTCGGGGAAGCGGGGCAGGGAACGCGGGCCAGACTCTCAGGTGCTGCCATCTCCAGGCAACCGAGCCCGCGTCCCAGAGCTGCAGAGCGCGGAGCCAGGGCCCCGGGAGGGGAGGAGCCGCTGGGCTTCGCTGTGCCGGGGGCGGGGGGGGGGGGGCAGGGTCCTAAGATAAGAGGCGAAGTTAAAGGAAGGAGACCCAGGGCACCAGCAGCACCTGGCTGGCTTCAGGGAGACGGGGGTCCAGGGAGGAGCAAACCCCGGGCCTGGCTTCCAGCCTGAGCTGGGGGCCCGGCTCCGCGCGCGTCTCCCGCCGTGGGGGAGCGCGGCTCTGGATGCTTCCTTGTCTGCGGAGCCCGGCCTCGGCCTGCGGCTCTGGATGCTTCCTTGTCTGCGGAGCCCGGCCCTCGGCCTTCTTGCGTTTGGAGTGTTGGGCGGCAGCGTCCGGCCCCGGCTCGGGGGAAGCACACCTCTCCTCTCTGTGGGGCCGTTCTTTTCCCCGGAGGAAATGTTTGTGGCAGAAACAAAGACAAAGCCGTATTTAGGAGGAGCTGACGGCCCCCGCGGTGGGAAGGCACCACGTGGCGTGCGTGTGCGTGTGTGTGCGTGCGTGGGAGCGTGGCCAGACCACGCGGGGATGCGTGTGGGAGTCTTGTGACGTCCAGAGCTGCCGTTTCCGGGGCTGGGGGTGCCCTGTGGTGTCCTGTCCCCCCCTCCCCCCCGCCCCCCGCATGCTCAGCCGGGGCGTCAGCTCTGATTTGGCGTTCCCTGTCTCTTGCCCTGCCGTCTGGCGCGGGGCGGGCTGAGGAGCTGAAGGGCCTCCCTCGCCTAGCGGCGCTCTAGAGGGGAATGGAGGCGTTGCACAAAACCCCAGCCCTGAGCCGTCAGCTCCTAACGATGGAAGCTCCTCGCTGGGCTAGGAAGCTGCCATCCATCCGCACATCCCCCCCCCCCCCCCCCCGAGCGGAGAGCACGAGGTCCAGCCGCCAGGCGGGCTTGAGCACTGGGACGGACCGTGGCGGCCCCCCACCCGTCAGAGAGCCCCGTGGCTTCCGGGCAACGCGCGTAGGCAAAACTTGGCCCGGCGACACTTGCGTCAGGAGAAGGGTTGAGCCTGAACCTGCGACTGAGAGCAGAAGGAATCGTTCCCCGCACTTAGCTTTTGGCAACCGCAGCGGAATCTGCAGATCTCAACGACGGGCGCATGCTGCTTTGAAACGCCAGCAAGAGCTCAATAAAAATCCAGCCAGGGGTTTAATATTCACCACCCAGGCCTGGAAGAGCTCATTAATCCGCAGGTGTTTATTGAGGCGCTACCGCGTCACGGCTCTCTGTGAAGTCCGAAGCGAGGCTGGGAGCAGCGCGCGCGAGGCACGCGTGGAGTCTGCCGCCGCGCAGGGCCGCCGCGGGCCTGGCCGCTGGCCGCGTGTCCGGACCCGGGGAAGGAAGGACCGCGCGTTGGGGGCGGCTGTGGGAGGCCGAGGAGGCGCTGGCGAGGAAGGAAGGAAGGGCGTTTTCACAGAGGAGCCGGCACAGATCTCCGCGGCAGAGCGCGGGCGCGGATGGCCTCCCCCACGGACACCCTTGTTGCGCAGTGGCCACGGCTAGCCTTCCCGGCTCAAGCCGGGCCGTTCAGGAGGGTTTCAGATCCAAGGCGCGGAAGCGTGCGTGAAGGGTGCTACTTTCCCAGCTGACTGCAGCCGCGAAGCTGGTGGGATGGGGTGGAAGAACCGCTCCGCTCCCGTCCTCACAGTCGGGTTCTGTGGCCGAGGGGACGGCTCGCCGTCAGTGACTTCAGAACTCAGGATACCCCTACATCCCAAGACGGGGCCAGGGTAGCCATCCCTGCCAACGCCTGCTCGCAAACGAAGAACAGGAGCACCGCGTCCCAACCACCCGAGACCACCTGAGAAGCCAGAAGCCATCCGTCCATCCTTGGGAGCCTGCGGCGTAAAGAGCCCCGGGATTTGGCAGCGCCACTCGGGGAAGTCGCGGTAAACTCGTCCTGACGGCGTTCCAGGCACCCATCGCGTTAGCACGCCACACCGAGAGACTCGCGGCGGTGGGAAGAGATAGCAAACGCTCCTCCTGACACGCCGGGAAGCGGGCGGCGCGGTGGAAGACGCCCTTCGCCGTCAGCGGGGCGCCAGCGGCAGCCTGGGGCTTCGGGCGCCCTGTTGCTGGTCCGCCCTTGGAAGGGCAGCGTGCCGGGTCTGGGAGCTCTGGGGAGAGTGTGCGGAACGAGGAGCGGGGCCGCGCGGCCTCTGCCGCGTGCATCCTGCGATCCTCACCAACACGGGGGGGCGGGAAGCCCTCGCGAGCCCGTCGCCGGGCGTGCGGACGGAGACACCGGCTCGCCCGGCGCGAGCTCGCCCAGCCTTGAGAAGCAGTGTGAGTCGCAGCCAGAAAGAAAAAGAGATGTGTGACGTTACCCGAGCAGCACAATAAAAAAGCGAGCTAATGCACTTCAAAATACGAAACGTGGTTATTTCCAAATCGATGACCTGGCCTGGGATAGGTCATCTACTGTATTAACTCAGTGAAGGGAAGTGAAGGGCTTGACCCCCCTGTGCTTTTATTCTGGGGCCATTCAGACTAGCTTAGAACCAAATTGCTGACCTCTTGCTACAACTTGGTAGCCTAGTAAAAATGTATTGTTCGGGTATACGGGCATAATCAACTTCTTCCCTCTGGAGAGTCTAACTTGGAGGAGCACCCGTGTTTTATGAAGTTCTGGCGCCTGTGCACGTCGGCGGCTGCTGAAGGCGTCTCTCCCGCGCTGGCGCCGCGGCAGCCCCGGGGGGAGCCGAGGACGCGGACGCGGAGCCCTCTGACGATCGGGCAGCACGCCGGGGCGACGCATCCTTCGAATCCGAAACAGAAGGGCGAGGACCCCAGTCCTCCAATCAAACCCCTCTTGGAATTGACTTTTCAAAGCACGAGTCCATAGCCTTGGGCTCAACGTGAGAAAGCGCAGGGGGGAATCCTTCCCCAGAGGCTTGGCAGGAAGGGCGTGGGACGCAGGTGAGTCGCGGCAGCTTCACGGCCGCAGCGTGTGTCACGCACGCCCAGTGTGAGCCGAGCGTCCGCTGGGTCCCACACGGCACCCTCGGCCCGCGCCCTCCGGAGCTGTCGTGGGAACAGGCAGGACCGGCACACCGCCTCTGACCATTGGGTCCCCCCACCCCCACCCCACGGTGAATGTGAGACCCGAGAGGCAGAGAGGCAGCGATCTGGGAACTCTCCACAGATGGACGGCGCCTCCGTTTGGAAAACACAAGAAACCAGTTTTATTTCATCCGCCCCTCCCCCCCCCCCCCCCCCCCCCCCGCTGCAGAGTAAAAGCAGCCACCTTCCCCGCAGATGACACCGCGCCCGTCCGCGTCACGTGCAGGCGAGTGTTGGGAAGAACCCAAACGCACCCCGGGGCCCGGCCCCGCCCGGCCGAGGCTCCACCTCCACGCGGGCCGGCGTGCGCAGCCGCGTGGGCGCAGGGCCGCCCAGCCCTCGGCACGAGCGGCCGGGAAGACGCTCGGCCACGCTTCAAGTCTGCTGCCGTGACAGATTTGGGGCCAACTGTGTTTTCCCATCCATCTGTCCATCCGCCCGTCCATCTGTACTTGTGTAGTGCTCACCGCGGTCCGGGAAACAGGAAAATGCATTTGCACAAGCGTGGAAAACATAGGCGGCCCTCGAGCGCCGGGAGCTTTCGGTCCCGTGAGGCAGACGCGCGCGCGCCCCCCGGTGGGCCACGGAGGCGCGGGCCGGGGGCACGCGGGTGTGAGTCAGGTGACCAGCACAGGCAGCCCCCGCCGGTGCACTGCAGGAAGCAGTGCTGTCTGCACGCACGCGGTTGACGTTGTGGGGCGTCTGTGCTGGTTTGCGTCGCGTTGGACTTGGTTGTGGCCCGCGCGTTGGTTTTGCACGCTCGCTCTCTGGTGTGTTGATTTTGCACGCTCGTTCTCTGGTGTGGCACGCAGTCTTGGGTGGTTGACAGTGGTCTTGTCCCCGGCCACCGCCAGAGAAGCAGTAAGCCAGCGCCCCGGCGCACCGTCTGCAGACACAGGCCCGACGCGGAGCCCGGCTCAAATTCAGACATGCCCTTTTCTGACCGTTCTCCATGATAAAGACCTTCCCGGCCAGCAGACAGGACAAGCAAAGCTCAGAGTCAACAGGTCTGGGACCAAAACCAACACCCACATCAGCTCCGGAGCCAGTGGCGGGGTGGGGGTGGGGCGCCCTGATAGGAATCCAGAGTTCAGCAGGCACCTCTGAGCCGTTCCTGTTTCTAGAAGCTTTAAGAAAGGCCTCCCTGAGCAAATACAGGATGCAGTGCACAGATGCATACATTTATATGTATGTATGCATATATGACTAGCTATGATTACATATACTCAGTCCCTATAGAATAAGATGGTAGGTAAATGCATAAATAACAAGTTGAGAGACCTTTAACTTTTCTTAGCTCTAGAAGTGGGTTGTGTGTTTTTATACTAACTTCTGTTCACAGAACAGAGCCATACCACACCTTCATATTTAGCACATGCTACTTGGTAAAGGCCTAACATTCCAATACCTTATCTCTTAGAAATAAAATACGCAAGCCTGAAAGAAGAGCCTCTGACTTGAATAGTGATCAGTGAGTTAAGACTTAATTCATAAGAGCTCAAAAGTTCAGGAAGTAGAAAGGAACCATTTGGAAAGAAAAGGGAGCAGCGGGTAGGCTTACGGGAGCGGCTGAGAGAGAGAGAGCGATGGGCAGGGAAGAAGACCGAGGCACGCTGTGTCCATGTATGGAATGACGGGGAGCCCGGCACGGAGGCTCATGCCCGTAATCCCAGAGACTCAGCAGGCAAGACTGGGAGCATCGAGGTTCGAGGCTAGCCTGTGCAAACAATTCTTGAGACCTCCCCATCTCAATCATCGAAAGAGCTGGCGTGGTGGCGTGGGTCTGCCATCCTAGCCGTGCCGGAAGCCGGGAGAATCACGGTCCGGGCTGGCCTTGGCCTAAAGTAGAGACCTTACCTGAAACTCAACGAAAGCAAAGAGGGGCTGGGAACGTGGCTGAAGGGGCAGAGGAGTTCCTGCCGGCAAATGCAAAGCCCCGAATCTAAACACCAAAACTGTAAAACAACAACAAAAAAAAGTCATAGTAAAAGCCATTAGAAATGTGCAAGCAGTCTGCAGGAGCATATGTGTTTTGCACAAGTGGGACTCCACACAAGATGTTGATTGATTGATTGTTTGATTGCTTACATATCATTAATTACATTCTGCCCGGTTGTACATGAGTGTTGTTTTTTTTTTTTCCACACAACCCATTTCTACGAGCTCTGTCGGCACATCAACGCAGTTTTCTTCACAGTCATATCAGGCCTGGTGGTCTCATTCTCAGACAAGGATTCAGTGTCCCCCAATCATAGGTGTAATGACCTGGGGGCCGGGGACTCACGCCTGGAATCGTAGCTACTCGGAGGCCGAGATCAAGAGGACTGTTGTTTGAGGTCAGCCCTGGCAGGAAGCTCGGGAAGCTGGCTGGGTGCCTGGCCCGCCCGCGCCCTCCGTGCGTGGTGGAGGCTGAGACTGGGGGTCCACGGCCCCCCCGCCCCCGGCCAGCGGGGCAGGGAAGCCTTCCGGACCGTCCCGGCGGGAAGAGGGGGGCGTGGCGGTCCCCGGCCTGCCATTCCCCCACGTGGGGGGAAGCGGACACCGGGCAGGCCGTGGCGTGCGTGCGTGTCCAGGTGGGAAGTGAGACCTGGCTAGCTCACAACCCCCCAGCGGGCAGCGGGGCGGGGGCGGGGCGGCGGGGCTCCGGAGCCGATGCCCGCCTCGCGGACGCCGAGTGCTAACCCCCGCACTTCCAAAAAGCCGTCGTGAACACGTTGGTGAAGTCGGGATGGCTCTCTCCACTTGAAGGGCTGCAGTTGCGCTTCAAACTCTGAAGCAAAAGGAGTCATTTCACTGGTAATTAGGAATACCCACGGTATAAGGAAGTTCGAGCGTCGTAAGTTTTAATCTACCCATCGGTGTTTGCTAAAGCAAACACATTAACCGTGTGGTTTAGCGGGGCCCAGATTTCCTTATGGAAATTAACCAGGGAATTTGAAATAAAGCTGCGTTTCACTTTGATAAGGTCTATTTCCTGTCCACTATTTCACAATCCTGCCCCTCACCGTCACATGGAGCCATTCGGTGATTCTTTACAGAAGTGCTGATTATATAACTGCTCTTCAGGACAGAAAGGTCGCGAGGGGGAACAGAGTGAAAACCCGAGTTAGAAAAGCGGCGAGCAGCCTTCCACTGCTTTCCATTCCCCCTTTCCATTCCTAACCTCGCTCTCTAGTCCTGCTGGCCCTACCCCTATTTCACGTGTGTGCGCACACACACACGCACACACGCGAGTCTGCGGGCTGATGGCAAACAGCCCAGCCTCGTGGTCCTCCATATACAAAACCACATCACGGAGCACACAGTAGGCATGTCGCTGGCTTTGGTCCTCCATATACAAAACCACATCACGGAGCGCACAGTAGGCATGTCGCCGGCTTTGGTCCTCCATATACAAAACCACATCATGGAGCACACAGTAGGCATGTCGCCGGCTTTGATGGCCACGATCACCATCCGTACATTCCGCCCTCCCGACCTCTTTTTACTTTAGAATAAGCTGTCCTCTCCACCCCCTGCTCCACGGAGGGAGACCGCGCTGTTCCTTATCGCGAAGCAGAGCCGCTCCTTCCCCTTGCCCCAGAGCCCCGCGTCGGACGCACTTGCTGCGGTGTGACTTCACTGCGTGTGCAGCCGCTGTGTGAGCCCCCTTCGCAAGTGCCCGTCCACACCTAGGGAGGGGGAGAGGGGCTGGGGAGTTCCGCCTCTCAGCCTCTAGAGGGGCTGCAGAAGTGCCAGCCATCTAAACGACTGTCTGGAATCTGGGGCTGCCCGGGCCCGCGGCTGGCAGGGGCAGATTCTCACCGCCTTGGTGTCTGGTCCATACTCTTGCAAAACTGACATCTGTGTGGGCCATTTTCCTTTGAAATAACTTAATGATGTCTTCAGATTTCAACTACAGTAAACGCTGTTGGTATTGGAAGGGGAAAGAGAAATTACTTGCGTTAGCAAATGAAACTGTTACATTCAAATTTAATTAACCAGAAGCCCCCAAACCGCAGAGCCTGTCACCCGGCATGGACAATTAATTAGTTTTGCTCTGTGAGAGCTACAGGTGTTGGGCAAGGAGTCACACAGTAAAGGCTGGATTTCTTTTTTTCCTCTGCACACACTGCCCAGTTCTAACTATCACACCTCGGCGGCAACTTCCTGCTTTTAGGCAACACATTATGCCGAAAGCACGTCATTTCATGTTCGTTTTTTATTTTGCATGATTGAAACACAGGATGAATAAGAATAAAGCATGATTCCTTCCAGAATAAAGGCATGGAAAGTGCGCAATCTGCGCTTTGGTTACTTGTGCTTCTCAAGTTAGCTTTCTGCCACACAGAGAATGAAGGTGCATCTGTCGGGACACTGGGGGTGGAGGCACGTGTGCATGTGTGTGCACGCTCGGGCCTGGGGTTTGGAGTAAAGTGCCGCGCTAGCGAGGCAGGTGCCCGGCGCCTGGGCTCTGCCGCCAGCCGTTTGCCCTGGCTGGTTTTGAGGTCGGGTCTTGCTTTTCCCTGTTTTGCCCTGGCTGGTTTTGAGGTCGGGTCTTGCTTTTCCCTTCTTTGCCCTGGCTGGTTTTGAGGTCGGGTCTTGCTTTTCCCTGGCTCAGCCCGTACCCTCCTCGTTATGCTTCCTCCCACAACCGGCACGACGGCCGCGCACCCCCACACCCCGATGGCCTCTCCTGAGGTGATTTCTAGTGCGTCCTACCGCAGTTCTCCCGACGTTCCGGCACAGCGGGGCTGGCGGGCCGGGGCCGGCACCCCGGCATTGAACAGGTGACCTGTTGGTTGTAGATCCCGGAGTTTCTTCCTATTTACATCGCATCAGCATACGTAGAAGTGATGTAACCAGACTCCCGGCCGCGGGCGGCAGGACGCCGTGAAGACAGTACTGGAGTGATCAGACTCTTGAAAGCAGGCTTTCTGGAATGTGCTGAGTCTTTAAGGAGTGTTAGTTTTAGCCAGACAGTCCTGTGGTGTAGAGGTGGCGTATTTTGGGGTGCGTTTTTCTCAGCAGCCGGCCAGGCCGTGGCGTCTCACGGGGCCCGGGCGGCGCTGGCCTGGGAGGCGCTGGCGAGGGCTCATCTCTCCCCGGGCGGACCTGCCAGCTCTCGGCGGCGCCCGTGTAGGAAAGATGGCGGCAGTGCCAGTCGCCTCCCCGCGCCTGGCTCTGGGGATGGGTTTCTCAGTTGCTTTTCGTGTGCACGAGTCTGGCGTGGACAGTTTCTATCACGTACGCTCCGCGCCGGGGTGCACAGGTGTCCCCCGGGGGAGGTAGGCAGCTCAGCGGGGAGGGCTGCGGGCCCGGGGTGGGGGAGCCGTTGGAGGAGGGCTGAGGTGGGGGGAGACGAGACACGGGAACTGCGAAGCTCTGATCAGGAGGCCCAGCCGCAGCCTGGGACATGAGCATGGTCAGCATCGGCCACAAGAGGGGGGAGTTGCCGGGGCTGGGTGAGTCGTGGGGTACCCTGGCGCCCGGTCACCGGGCAGACCGTAGGAAGGACCGGGAGGAACCACGGTGCACAGACAGAAGCCGCCGGTCACCATCTAACGGGAGAGAGGAGGCTTATGGCGCGCTCAAGTTCCCTCGATGCGTCTACTCCACGCCCGCTCGCCAGGCGGTTCTGACGGTGTCACTCCCCGCGTCTTTAGACGGTGGGGTGCTGTGGCTGAACTCGAGAAGATGGCTGAGGCTCGAAGCCAGTGTGTGGCCCCGAGCAGGCCTTGTCCCCGTTCAGCAGTGCCCCCCAAGCCCCCACCGACCTTGCTGTCTCATGAAACACTTCCTGCGCCCTCAGGGCGTGGTCGGTCTCCACCCGAGGAGCGTGGGTCAAGCCTCGCGCCTGGCTTCCGCTTGGGCAAGGAATCAGCGGAGGAACCGATCCTTCTCCTCTCGCTCTCTGTGCCTTCGGCCACATTTCCACCTGGCCACGACCCAGTGGAGACACAGGTGGATTAACAACGGCAGTGGTTCTCCAGTGCCGGGTTTTATGCCCCTGGTTGCCCTGCCGGGACGCGGCTCAGAGGGGCGCTGGGCTCCGGCCCGGCGAGAGCCTCCTGGGCGGCCGGCGGTGCCTTGGCGTGTGCCGTCCCCGGGCTGCTCCCAGCTCCCCCCCTCGGGAACGCTTGGGGCGCCGATTCCTCCCATCTGTGCAATCCGGGAGTCCACTGCTGAGGACAGAGCGAGTGAGCGTCCCCAAGACACCCTGAACCGCACGTACAGCCTGAGGACCGCGTGCGTGGTCAGGTCATAAGTGTCGATTGCTGGATCGCGTTCCCAGGAGCACGGAGATGACTTCTGAGCCGTTCCCGGCCCCCGCCCCGTGTGTGTGGCGGAAGGCACGGGCTGGGGTGGTGTTTGTACGTCGCAGCGCTGCGTGGTGGTTGTGGCATGGCTGTTGTGGTGGTGTGGTTGTGGCGTGGCTGGTGGTGGTGTGGTGGTTCTGGTGTAGCTGTTGTGGTGTGGTTGTGGCGTGGCTGTTGTGGTGGTGTGGTTGTGGTGTGGCTGTTGTGGTGGTGTGGTTGTGGCGTGGCTGTTGTGGTGGCGTGGCTGTTGTGGTGTGGTGGCTGTTGCGTGGTTGTTGTGGTGGTGTGGTTGTGGCGTGGCTGGTGGTGGTGTGGTTGTGGTGTGGTTGTTGTGGTGGTGTGGTTGTAGCGTGGCTGTTGTGGTGTGGTTGTGGTGTGGTTGTTGTGGTGGTGTGGTTGTAGCGTGGCTGTTGTGGTGGTGTGGTTGTAGCGTGGCTGGTGTGGTGGTGTGGTTGTGGCATGGCTGTTGTGGTGGTGTGGTTGTGCTGTTGCGTGGCTGTTGTGGTGGTGTGGTTGTGGCGTGGCTGGTGGTGGTGTGGTTGTGGCTATGCAACACTCCAGGTTGTAGGAATGGAGAAGCTCTTTTCAAGTAATCTACCTTTCCCATCCTAATTCTGGCCCTGACCTAACTCGCTCAACAAGACATTTCCCCCTGTGATATGGAGCTGTGTTGCTAAGCAACTAGATCCGTAATTGGTAAAATGCTTATATATGATTTGATTTGAGTTACACACAAAAATATGTAACTGGATTTTTCCCCTCTTCATTATTAGACAAATGATTTTCATTTGGTTTTATTTTGCCCAAGTAAAATAAAATAACTGCTTTCATTTGTCAGAGTGCACAATAACATGGTGTTGTGCAAAGACCCTGGTGTGGCAGACAGAAGACACGAATCCCGCCGCTGGGCACGCCGCTGCCCCTTCTCTGGCTGTGGGTAGTCAGACAGCTGCTGAGCCTCCATCTTTCTCCTACGTCAGTAATTTCCAGGACAGATACCCGTTCTGCGCGCTTCCCAGGTTCATGGAAAGGATGGATGGGATGATGGGTACAAAACATCTTAAAAATAAAGCACTCCAAGGTCAGAGCCTCGTCTCCAGCGCCGGGCTACTTAACCTTGAACTTGGCGTTGATGGAACTCAGAGGGGGCGGGCTGGGGAGGAGGGCGTACGTTCACACTCGTTCTTCAGCAGAGGAGAGCCACAGGCAGGTCGAGGAGCTCGAGGGGGGGGGGTCGAACACGGCGTTCCGAGTCTCCACGCAGAAGCAGAGGCCTCACTGCAAAGCAGACCCCGGTGCCCAGTGACCGGAAGACTGGGGTGGATGAAAGATTCCCCGTCACAGATGACCGTGCCCGCCCCGGGGGCGGACGGGTCCTTGGGAGGAGAAGACACCCGCCTGGCTCCCTCCGAGGGCTTGCACTGGGGGTGCACAGGGGTCCCCTGTGAAAACCAACCCAGCTCTACGTTTCCACAGCGCGTCTGGGTGGTGTGTTCTACTGCAGTGTTGTTTGAGGGGGTGGCCAGCCTTGCTTTGCCTCCTGGCAGTAAGCGTTGTATTTGAAGTCGCGTCAGGAATCGCCTTCCCGCGCTAATGAAAGGAATCATTTACATAAAAATCAGAAAAACTCCCAGACCCGCAAGCTTTCTCCGTCTCCTGGGACCAGGAAGTGGCCGATTAGAAAATGGGGACACGAAGAAGGGGAGGGGGTGCCCGTCTCCCCATCCGTCGAGGGTCCACCGGGGAGGGTCCACCGCGACTGCCACGTTCCCGGCCGTGCCTGCGGGGTACTTTCAACTAGGCCTTGTTCCAAGGGGGGGGGCAGCCTGGCGCCTGCCACCTCGCGGAACCCCGGCTCTTGTCACCGCGTCTCCGTACGTAGAATCTCTTTATAACCTTCTCCCTCCCCCCTCCCGGGCGTGGGTGTCCCGGGCATGGCCACGGCCTGTCCCGCCATTGCTCGCTAGCAGAGCGGCTCGGTCCTCAGTGCTCGGGGCCGTTCCCAGCAGCCCGGGGCAGCCATGCAGAGGGCTGGAAGATTCTCACTCGCCTCCTGCCCCGGCTCACGGTCTGGGTGGGGCCGAGGAGTCCTTGAATGACCTTTAATCTTCACGCACGTTCCGCTCACCCTGCGCGGCCCCCGCCCGCCCCTCAGGCAGGCGAGAGCCAGCAGCTCCCCGAGTGTGCCGTGGTGGCGGAATCGAATCTTCGCAGTGACCGCGCGGAGTGTCTCCCGCCTGACCCCCGGGGCAGCGCTGTTCTCCACAAAGCCGGCCGCTCTCCAGACGAGGTGCAGTGAACGTTGTCATCATTCCTGGACTCCAGGGCGGTTCTCAGGGGACGCGCTGGGGACGAGGGACTCCCCCTCCAATTCTCCACAGCCCGCCCCCCCCAGGACTCGCGCACGGCGTCCTAGTTACGCCGGAGGCCGAGCGCTGGGCATCGAGGTTCAGAACCGGCCTGAGCCGGAGAGTCGGCGTCTCTTACCCCCACTTCACCCTCAGAAATCCAGAAGTGGAGGCGTGGCACGAGTGGCGGAACACCCACCACGAGCAAAAAGTCCAAGCGAGACGCGTGAGGTGCGCACACACGCACGCGCACCCACGCACACCCACTGGAAATCCAGGGTGGTGTGGTGTTTGGCAAATAGTCTGTCCCACAAGGCAGGAAGGAACAAGGGACCTCGCACGAACCCTCTGCCCTCCAGGGGATGCAATCTAAGGCTTCCCCCGCCTGCACCACCTCAGCCCAGTCACGTCGTCCGCGTCTCGGCTTGTCGGGAGCCCGGCTGCAGCCCTGGGGAGGGAAGCCAGGGTCTCATGCGTGCGGCCGCGCGAGCCGGGTCCTTGAACCCCTTCACTTGCCAGTGAGAAGGCGAGCTTCCCGCGCGAGGGTCCTCGAGTCTCCGCCGCCGCGGGGCCGCGGCGGGGCCCTGGGCACACGGTGGGAGACCGCTCCGCTCTGGGCGGTGCGGAGCAGAGGGACGGGAAGGACGAGCCCGGAGCGGAACCCGCACCGCCGGGCGGACGTCCGCCCAACGCCGCGCCTGCCCGGTGCCCTCCTGGCCTCGCGGCGTGGCCGCTCCACGGCGCTCAGTGAATACTCATCTCCTCCCGCGGAGGGGACCACCTTCTCCCCTTGGAACGAGGCGCAGGGCTGGCCTCGCTCCCACCGCGCCCCGTCTTGCTGCCATCCCCCCCCCCCCTGGGGGCTCCCCGCCCACCCCTGCGCGCTCCCGTTCCCCGTGGCGCAGGCTCCTGACCCTGGCGGGCCTCCGGCGCCGCCTCCTCCTCGTCTGCTGAGGTTGGGTTTCGTTACCTAAGCGGAGCCCTGTTGAAAGGTAGTGAGGTTGAATGCGGCATCCAGGCCTAAACTCCGCCTTACCTCCGCCCCTTGTCGCAGCACCAAAGCACCCTTTGCTCGTGGGTGCTAGGAAAATGGAGGGGAAGGAAAGGAAACAGGCTGCACCGGGTCTTCCACGGGCAAGGACTGCGCATTGAAGAACGGCGGGGGCACGGCTTTCCCACGGGCTCAGAGGTTGTGCGGGGCGGGGCGGGGGGGGGCTGGAGCTGGGATTCTATGGGGTCTGAGCAAGGAGACAGGTTAGGGAAGGGCTGTTAGGGCTGGGAGGCAGGGGCCTGCGGGCCGACCCACAGGGGTGTCGATGGCCGGGCTCAGGTTGGAGGGCCCTGTCTGTGTGTCAGGCACGCCTGCGCATACCTGGGGTTTTGCCCCATGTCCTTAGGCACCTGGGGGCAATAGGGTGGGGGCCAGTCCTCCATATCCCACCCTTAGATGCCTAAGAAGATGGGGCCCCGAGGGAGGGAAGCCCTTCGTGTAGGGTCTTTGGATAGATGAAATGGTTGCGCGGGGAGAGGAGACAGGCAATGTTGACAGGGAAGTTCTTTGTCCCGTCCTGTTGAGGATCTATCGTCTGGACCGTCCTGGTTGGGATTTGTGGTGCACACTGTCCCGTTGGGGGTTTTAGGGCGGTGCCGGCGGTCCTGCGTTTCGGATGAGGTCAAGGGAGAGGTTTTCCTGAGAACCAGGGGGTCCTGGGGGAGGACGGTCAGCGGGCCCCAGGAGCAACGTGGGGTTATGAGAACAAAGCAGATTCCCATCAGCGGGATCAAGTATCTTTCATGCTGAGATTTGAACCTGAGGCCTCTTGCTTGCTACGCAGGCCCTCTACTGCGAGCCACACCTCCAGGGCTTTTTGCACCGGGTTTTGCTGTCCATTTATTTTTAAAATTTATTGCCAAAGTGATGTACAGAGGGGTTACAATTCCAAACATAAGCACCAGTTTTATGTGTCTGTGTGTGTGTGTGTGTGTGTGTCTGTGTGTGTCCATATCTGTTTGTGTGTGCGCGCTAGTCCTAGGGCTGGGACTCAGGGTCAGGACAACTATTCCTGAGCTGTTGTCCTCAAGACTAGTGCTTTAGCACTTTGAGCCACAGCATCATTTCTAGCTTTTTAGTAGTTAATTGGAGATATGAATGTCACAGATTTTCTTGCCCAGGCTGGCTTTGAACCACAATCCTCAGAGCTCAGCCTCCTGACTAGCTAGGATTACAGGTGTGAGCCACCGATGCCCAGCTCGACCCATCATTTGTTTGTGTTTGAGACAGGGTCTCGCTTTCTCAGGCTCATGGGGACCACGGTCCCCCTATTTTTTGCTCCTTGTCATAACTAGGATGACAGCTTCTTCTGTTGAGATGAAGTTTCATAAGCTTCTCTGCTCGGGCTGGCCTAGAACCACCATCCTCCAGATCTCAGTCTCCTGTGTAGCTGAGGATGGTGGCCCCCCACCACGACATCCATCTGTGGGTTCAGAAAGGGGCTGCGACTTTTCTGTTGGCCTCAAGCCCTGATCTTACAATTCCCAGCCTCACAGCAGTGAGGATTACAAGCATGGGCCTCCGGCTGCTGGGCTCAACGCCGCCACCGTGTCACATGCTCGTTCTCCTCGGAAAGTCTAGTAGGTAGGACCTTAGCTGTGACGAAATTGAATCTTAAAAACGAGTAAAAACGATCCTCGTGACATCAGTGCATGCCACCTGTGTAACTCGCCGAGCACTGCCCGCTGGATGCATGGAGGAGCTGTTCCAAGGCAGAGCCGACCCGAGCGCCTCTGCACCCCCCCTCCGGACACCTGCCGTGGTGAGGGGCGTGGGGTTGCGGTTCCCCGTGAACGCCGAGCCTCCCTTGCTTCCCCGTGGTTCCGTGTGTCCCGTGAGGAGAGGAGCCATAGCCGGGACCCCACAACGTCCTCCACGGAGGGGCCGCGGCTCTGACACAGAGCGCATGCAGGTCAGGGCCAGGACCGTGAGTTTAGAGAGGGCGGGCGGGGAGGCTCAGCAGACACCAAGTGGACTCGTGGAAGAAACACTTGGATACATGGATAAAAGGGTTCCGGGGCGAGCACTTCGCTGGCCACGAAACCCAGGAGTCCCCGCGCAAGCAGAAAACCCAGAGACAGCATCTAGAAGGGAGGAATGGGCAGAAGAGGAGGAGTGGGGGAAGGACACGGCACAGGAGCGCGCCACGTTCTGGAAGCAGAGGGGAGAGCGGGTGGCGCATTGGAAGCAGCGGTCAGGGTGGGCTGGGATCCAGGACGGGTGACCATCTGTGGTCATCAGAGCCCCGGCGGGAGCGGTTGTGGGGTGCGTTCAGGGAGATGGCTGGTTGCAGTTGGCTTACGGAGGAGTGGAAGGGAGGAGCAGTGTCACTTCCTGCTGTGAGCCTCCCAGGAAGCACCGCACTGGGGAGAAGCAAGGATGGACTCATATTTTATTTCTGAAGATGCATAAAGCCACAGGTTAAGTTCTGTGTGGAGGGACCGGCAGAGAATGTAGGTGTGATACTGTTTCAGAGTGTGGTGGACTGTCGTCCTGTAGACAGTGCGAGTGTGATACTGTCGGGGTGTGTGGTGGACTCTCCTGTAGACAGTGCGAGTGTGATACTGTTGGGGTGTGTGGTGGACTCTCCTGTAGACAGTGCGAGTGTGATACTGTCGGGGTGTGTGGTGGACTCTCCTGTAGACAGTGTGAGTGTGATACTGTTGGGGTGTGTGGTGGACTCTCCTGTAGACAGTGCGAGTGTGATACTGTCGGGGTGTGTGGTGAACTGTCGTCCTGTAGACAGTGTGAGTGTGATACTGTCGGGGTGAGTAGTGCCATGTTTTCCCGTGGAGAGCAGGAGAGTGTGACACTCAAGGGGTGCATGTTGTACTGTCGTCCTGTAGACAGTGCGAGTGCGGTACTGTCGGGGTGCGTGTTGTACTGTCATCTGGCGTGTGGCTCTGATGGCAGGGCCCCTGCTCCCCTCGTCTGCAGGAGTGTGTTGGGTGCTTGTGGAGGAACGGGAGGCAGAGACCAGAGCAGGAAGCAGCCACCAGGCAGAGCTGTCCGTTGCCCCCCGGGGGCTGCAGCCGTTGTGCTCAGGAGTCCCCGGGACGAGGCCCTTTCTGCGTGCCAGCTGGGCCTCCTCTTCTTGCCTGGCTTGGCAGTGGGAGGGAGAAGGGAGCAGGGCGCGGTGTCGGGTGTGAGCGGCTCACGTGGCCAGGGGCTCTCTAAGGAGAAGGCGGTCACTGAAATCCCCCTCAGCCTGCACTTTGGAGGGGAACACAGTGCTTCCCGTTCTGTGGCTGCACAGATGAGGCCCCGTGGGTGGGGCAGTCCCCGCAGGCCTCCTCTCCTGCCTCCCATAGGTGTGGCCCCTGGGTTGGGGACCCTCGGTCTCCTATTCTGCCTGGACCCCATTTCACTGTGTCGGCAACGCCTTTGAGTGTTGCAGCCGAGGGAGTCTGAGCCGCAGTGGTGGGGCGCGGGGTGCACGCACACACGGCAGCGTGGCAGCCGGGGTTGATCAAGAGCGTGGTGGGGTTCACAGTGAAACCCAGGCCTCCCCACCCCGAGGAGGGCGGGCCCCAGGGACACGAGACGGCTTCCCTCCCGTCCCCGGGGGCCTGTGACGTGACCGTGAGGATTGGATCCGCAGAGCAGAGCAGCTGGGCGTTGAACATTTGATCACGAAACGGGACGTCCTAGAACAAGAGCACCGTGGGACACCAGGATGGGCCCCGTGTGAACGCGCAGGGCGGGTGACACGCATGCGCGTCCCCCCCGCATCCCCTTCTCCCCCCCCCCCCCGCACCCTCGGCTTCTCCAGGGCGGCAGCAGCATGTTCTAGGAGAAAGTTCTAGATGCAGGCAGGCCTACACGGCCCTAGCATAGCTAAGGGCACAAGATGTTCTTATGTGCCCTGTGTATTCCCCCCGCACGAGAGCCCCCCTCACATCCCCTGTGTCTCCTCCCCTGCACGAGAGCCCCCCTCACATCCCCTGTGTCTCCTCCCTGCAGAGCTGCCCAGAAGTTAAACCTGTCTTCTAAGAAGAAGAAGCACCGGCCCTCGCCCGCCTCGGCCGCGGAGACGCCGCTCTTCGCCACGAGCTTCAGCGGGATTCTGCAGAGCTGCCCGCCCCCCCGCCCCGCCCTGCCTGCTGCGGGCCGTCAGCAAGGTGAAGGACACCCCCGGCCTGGGCAAGGTAGGCGCCAGCTGCTGCTCGTCGTCTGCTTAGAGGGGGCTTCTGGTGGGATTTGGGCTAGAAAACTGGGACTCCGGTGTTAAAATCAGGGGGCTCCAGGGAGAAAGGGAAACTGATGGCCCCCCATTCTGGGGGCCCATTGTCTGAATATATGACATGTAAATTCCAGAAAGGATTTATTTTATATGCATTGTTATGACGACTCTAATTTACTTACACTGCTGTCTCCGTGCGTCTCACTCATCAGTTCGGCTTGATCACGGGTGTCTGCACACCTGAGCTGTAGGTGGAAGTCCGGGTCTGGCGGGCGGGCGCGGTCCTCTGTCTTCCACCCCAGAAGGTCTTGGTTCGTCTCAAGATATCCAAGGTGTTGGGGATTTGGTTTAGGGACAGGGCCAGGGTGGAAAGAGGGCAGCTACGCATTGACTGACACAACTGCCACCGTTTAAAAAGAGAAACACACCCAAGTCCCCCGCAGAGGCGGGAGAGCGGGAGGAGGCCGCGTGGCAGGCCCGGCGCTCGGGGCGGGTCCCGCCTTTCCAGCCGAGCGACGCCGCTGCCGACGGCCACCGAGACGTAGAGAGACGCATGGGGGCCGTGGCTAGATGCTGCCAGCCACGGGTGGCGTGGGCTCAGGACCTGTGGGGTCACGGCGTGTAGTAGGGTCACCACACGTGAGGTCACTCGGAGCCCGAGATCGCGGCCCTGCTGAAGTCCCCGATGGCTTGTTTTCCGGTGGGTGGGTGGATGTGAGACTTCAGGAAGCGCTAGCTGAAGAAGCAGGTGCGGCTTGTTTCTGCCTTCCTCGGAAGTGGGGTGGCGCACACCCCTGGGGGTTTGCCTTTGCGTTGGGCTTCGCTGCCCCGATGGCTCGGCTTCCCGAGGAGAGGGCCCACTGTGATGCGAAGAAGGCCATTCTGCTCATCTGTCCCCCGACAGCCACGCCGACTTGGTGGTCTGTGGAAGGCTGCCGGCCCAGCTTTCCCACCAGCCCCAGAGTCAGGGCCGGGAATCGGGGCCGTGACGCCGGTGTACCTTCTGCAGCTCCTTGGCCCTCACTAGGGACACACACGACGGAGAAGCCACAGACCACGAGTCAGCGTCCACAGTGAGGGGGCCCTGCTTGCCTTTCCAGAGCCAGCAGTGGGTCTACAGGCTTACCACAGCCAGGGATGGAGGTGGGGGGGTGTCTGCGCCACCCCCTCATTCCCTGCTGCCCCTAGCAGCAGCATCTGCCCCCATCCAGCACCCCAAGAGCCACTGCTACCCTTTGGGTGCTTTCAAGTTTTCATTGAGCCTGCCCGCCCGCCTGCCCGCCCGCCTGCCTGCCCGCCCGCCCCGCCCGCCTGCCCGCTCCCAGCCTGTGTTGGCTGAACATCTCCTGTGAGCCAGGCGCTGTGCTGGGCAGTGGCTCTGCAATGATGGACCCGCACCAGTGCGGTTTTGCAACACTTATAGTCTGGAGCCCTTTTCAATCAATCTGGAAACCTCATCAAAGCAAACCAATATGACAGGCATGATTTAAGATGAAAGTCAGAGTTAGACTCAGCCTGATTCCCTGTAACTTTCCAATTGTACAAAGTAATAATTCCACAAAGTGGCCCGGTAGAGACATTGTTAATAAATAATGACAATTAGAAGATCAAAGTAGCTTATTCCTTATTTACATTTCACCCATCCTGCTCCTATGTAAATGATACTTGTAATCTGTTTGAAAATGGTTCCTTCTCCTATGTCAGTCAGTGTTCTTCATGAAATTTGTCTGCACAATTAATTAACAGCCCCGTTTTAGGTTCATCTGTTAGTGTGCCACCGCGTCGTGTCAGAGCTCTTTGTCTTGGATTACAAGTTCTGGAGCAAAGCCCGTTAGCTGTTTAACTTACAGAGCACGCGCTCTCGGGCTGTGGCACGGGGCGTGAGGGCACTGGAGAGGCGTGGGGACAGGGGGCTATGCTACGCTGGTGACGGTCCACTGAGCCACGCCGTGCTGGTGACGGTCCACTGAGCCACGCCGCGCTGGTGACTGTCCACTGAGCCACGCCGCGCTAGTGACGGTCCACTGAGCCACAACATGGGGCACGAGGGCACTGGAGAGGCGTGGGGACAGGGGGCTATGCTACGCTGGTGACGGTCCACTGAGCCACGCCGTGCTGGTGACGGTCCACTGAGCCACGCCGCGCTGGTGACTGTCCACTGAGCCACGCCGCGCTAGTGACGGTCCACTGAGCCACAACATGGGGCACGAGGGCACTGGAGAGGCGTGGGGGACAGGGGGCTATGCTACGCTGGTGACGGTCCACTGAGCCACGCCGTGCTGGTGACGGTCCACTGAGCCACGCCGCGCTGGTGACTGTCCACTGAGCCACGCCCGCTAGTGACGGTCCACTGAGCCACAACATGGGGCACGAGGGCACTGGAGAGGCGTGGGGACAGGGGGCTATGCTACGCTGGTGACGGTCCACTGAGCCACGCCGTGCTGGTGACGGTCCACTGAGCCACGCCGCGCTGGTGACTGTCCACTGAGCCACGCCGCACTGGTGACGGTCCACTGAGCCACAACATGGGGCACGAGGGCACTGGAGAGGCGTGGGGACGGGGGGCTATGCTACGCTGGTGACGGTCCACTGAGCCACGCCGCGCTGGTGACGGTCCACTGAGCCACGCCGCGCTGGTGACGGTCCACTGAGCCACGCCACTCTGGTGACGGTCCACTGAGCCACGCCACGCTGGTGACGGTCCACTGAGCCACGCCATGGGTCACGAGGGGCACTGGCGAGGCGTGGGGACAGGGGCCACACCATGCTGGTGACATTCCACTGAGCCACGACACAGGGCGCGAGGGCACTGGAGAGGCATGGGGACAGGGGCCACACCATGCTGGTGACATTCCACTGAGCCACGACACAGGGCGCGAGGGCACTGGAGAGGCGTGGGGACGGGGGCCACGCCACGCTGGTGACGGTCCACTGAGGCTGGCTTGGTTCCTGTCCCAGGTGAGAGTCCTGGGGGAAGCATGAAAGGCGGGGAGGAGCGTGGCCGGCTTCCTGCACGCCGTGGCCCGCGCCAGCCCGGCCCCCGCCCCGCCCGGGAATGCTGGGAGCCGCCGGCCGCCGGGGACACGCATTCCTGTGGACTGACGGAGCGCACGCGTTGCCCGTGGGCTCCGGGCGCGCAGAGGCTCCGCCGGGGCAGAGGACGCGGCCTGCGGCCCCAACACTGAGGGGACGGGGGGGGGGCAGCTCGCCTCCCCACAGATGACGCCATGATGACGCCAGCCACGCTCGGCCACCACTGCCGCGGCCCAGAGCTTCTGTCCGCTCAGCTCAGTCCCGGGGAGACGGCGGGGGGGGCTGGGAGTGGGCGCCCCTCACCCCACATGCCCTTCAGCTGTGATTCCGCAGCGCCTCACCCCCCCCCCCCCCACGCAAGGCAGTCGGGTTGACGGTAGGAAGGCCGGTTTTGTCTGCTTTAGGATTCTCTTCCTGCGTCAGGAAGGTCGGAGCCTCGTTCTTTTCCACTCTGTTTCAAGTCGTCTGTCTCTTGCTCAGCACTGTTTTTCAATCTCAGTGCCCACGTAGTTGGATCTCTAATAAAATCAGGCTGTTTCTGTCTCCCAGTATCTCTCTGTCTCTTGCTTTATCTCTCCATCCCTGTCTTTCCTGTTTCTGTCTGTCTCTCTCCCCCCCCCCCCCAAACTTGTATATTGCTTGGCTCATATCACCAGATCCTATGTGGTCTAAGTTTAATAACTACAGTAACTTCTCTTTGCCTGGTATGTGAATTAATAGCATAGGAAAAAAAATTAAGGAGATGTGAATTTTCTTTGTAAAAGCTCTTTAAAAAATAGATTCATGGGGCTGGGGATATAGCCTAGTGGCAAGAGTGCCTGCCTCGGATACACAAGGCCCTAGGTTCGATTCCCCAGCACCACATATACAGAAAACAGCCAGAAGCGGCGCTGTGGCTCAAGTGGCAGAGTGCTAGCCTTGAGCGGGAAGAAGCCAGGGACAGTGCTCAGGCCCTGAGTCCAAGGCCCAGGACTGGCACACACACAAAAAAGATTCATTGACCCTTTTAGTAGAAGTCATCATTACTAAATCCTTGTGACAGGCAAGCTTCCTGGCAACTGATACCTGATTACCAGGAGAGGATAGCTA
This sequence comes from Perognathus longimembris pacificus, assembly GCF_023159225.1. Classification (NCBI taxonomy): domain Eukaryota; kingdom Metazoa; phylum Chordata; class Mammalia; order Rodentia; family Heteromyidae; genus Perognathus; species Perognathus longimembris. The sequence goes on from NC_063171.1 coordinate 66,997,599, forward strand.
TAGATTGCTGCTAATCCTGGGATTTGAACTCAGGGCCTAGGCACTGTTCCTGGGCTTCTTAGCAAAATGTATTTTAAATTAAAGGAAGACCTTTTAAGCAGGTACTGATGTAGTGATCATTCAGCTAAACAAGGGAAAGCGGCAGGTACACCTGTCTTGTTCAGGAAGTGACTCGGGTTTTGTCAAGGAGGAAACCGCCCCCCCACCACCACCCGCCCACCAAGACATGGGTTATTTAAATAGAATGCACACTGCCCCGTTCCTCGATGGTCACTTCTGTCCTCCAACCCGCAGCTTTATCAGCTCTGAGTAGGCTTCAGATTTATTTCAAGTGTATGTGGCATGAAGGATTTCAATGTGAGGGAACATTCTGGGTCCGAGCATTCATTCGCCTTCAGTTCACTTGCTAAATACTAAGGACAGGAAAAGTGAATTGTGAGTTCTCGCCTCTTTTAATATGCTGTTAGGGAAGAAGACTTAAAACAAACAGGCAAACAAAACAGCTCTGCGTAAGTGGCACAAGGCCAGACATGACTACTGCAGTCCTGGGGAACTGTCAGCTCTTCAGGGAAATAAACTCCAGTGACCTTCTGCCTCCTAATTACAGTTAGGCTTTTCTGTGCTGGGCTGGTTTTGCTTCATGCGTGCGTGTGTGTGTGTGTGTGTGTGTGTGTGTGTGTGTGTGTGTGTGTGTCTGTGTGTCTGTGTGTGTGTGCTGGTTCCAGGACTTGAACTCAGGGCCTGGGTGCTGTGCTTTAGCTTTGTGGCTCAAGGCTGGTGCTCTACTACTTCTAGTGAGCCACAGCTCCGCTTCTCTGGGTTGGCTTTGGTTGAATCTTCTACACCTTCAGTTAGGTTGATTGTTGTGGTGTCCTTTTTCCTTTTCTGTTTTTCTTATTGACCCCCGCACCTCCATCCTGTATCTCAAAAGGAAGGAGAGTTGAGGACACTCTTCTAGTTCATAAGCCTTCCTTTCTCCCTTGGCTGTAGAGATCCCTGCCCAGGTCGCAGGGAATGCGCCGTTGCCTGGGGCGACCCCTGCCCTCCGCCCTGGGCGCGCTCTCCGAGTCCTAGTCTCCGTGGTCTCGCTGCAGACGGACGGGCACTTGTTAGGAGTTAGCCGTCTTGCATGGCTGCTGGACTGAAAGGTCTTCCAGGCGCCTGGAGTCATTGTTATTCTTCATTATTGTACAACTCCTCTGTAGTTCTGCTGACCAAGTTTCACAGGGGCTGTTTCTGTTGCCTTCATTATCGCTTGCAGACTAGAAGGGCTAAGTGGTCATTTCCACTTAATTAGCTCAGATTTGCACAGGATAGCACATTGCCTCACAGGAAGAACTCATGCTCTGGTCTTTCGGCCTGACATGTCTACACAGGAAAACTGGGTGGAAAACTGGGGGAGCTAGAAAGGGTTTCCTGTACCCCAGTCTTCCTGTCTCCTGACCCTTCTCTGCTCTCCTGGTAGGTGAAGAGAAAGGATTTTTACAGCCAGTTTCTTCCTGAGCGTCTGCATCTCCGTTCTCCGGGCTCCCCTGATTGCTGGCACCTCTTGGACATGAATCCATGCGTTTCTTCCACAGGAAATACCTGTGGGCAAGCCGGAACTCAGGTCCTTGTGCTCCTGGGGACGTATCCCCGTGGGCGACCGTGGGCGATGGTGCCCCCCATCTGTGCTCCCCTCCAGTGTGGTATAGAGGGGACGCCCCAAGCGTGCTCCACGGTTTACCGTAATTCTGCTCGGTGCGGTGGCGTCTCGGTTGGACGGATGGTGAGCCGCATGCAGGAGCTGTCCCGAGACGGAGGCAAGCCCCCCAACATCGCAGCCCCAGGGGCGCGAGCCCCAGCCCGCCGCCGCCGCCTCTGCCGGCGAGCTGGCCCGTCGAGCTGGGCTGTCTCACGCCGGGTCCCTGGCAGATCTCAGACGCGGCCCACGTGCGGGGCTTCGGGATGGCCGGCGAGCTCACTCTCTCATTTGGTGTGTGAGAAAAGCAGGGCCCAGCAAGAGGAACCGCTTGGCCACCCACTGTGTGCGGGAGGGCGGGCGTGTCAGCCTTGTCATGGAAACTGGAAGCCAGAATTTGAATTTCAGTTTTAAGACCATCTTAGTGTTTTGTTGTTGTCGCCCAGGTTGGGAGTTTGGCTCAATTCTATGAGGTTTGCATTTTTGAAAAAAGATGGTAGTACATGGTGTGTGTGTGTGTGTGTGTGTGTGTGTGTGTGTGTGTGTGTGTGTGTGTTGTGCATGCATGGTGTGTATGTGTGCAATGTGTGGTGTGGTATGTGTGTTGTGTGCTGTGGTATGTGTGTATGTGTGTTGGGTGTGCTGTGTGTGTATATGCTTGCTGTGTGTGTGTGTGAGTGTGTGTGTTGTGCATGCATGGTGTGTATGTGTGCTGGGTGTGGTGTGTGTGTATGTGTGCCGGGTGTGGTGTGGTATGTGTATATGTGTGCAATGCGTGGTGTGGTATTGTGTGGTATGTGGGTGGTGTGTATATATGTGTGCTGTGTGTATATATGTGCAATGTGGTGTGGTATGTGTGTATGTGTGTGTGGTGTGGTATGTGTGTTGTGTGCTGTGGTATGTGTGTATGTGTGTGTGGTGTGCTGTGTGTATATGCTTGCTGTGTGTGTGTGTGTGTGTGTGAGTGTACAGAGAGGAGGAAGGAGAGGGTTTTTGTCAGCCAGCAACCTTTCTCATAATTAGAGGAGGATGTGGAGCCTCTTGGAATACCTACAATTCCTAATTAGCATTATGAGGTGAAACCTCAAGTGAAATGAGGAATTCTGTCTGGAATAAATGCCACTGTCTCAATTAACCAAAGGGCAATAAGATGGATTATGACTCCAGGACGGAACCGTGTCCCGATCCGCCTTTCTCTGGCTCAGTGCCATGAGGCGGTTCGTGGCGGACAGGGGCGAGTGGGTTGAAGCTGGCATTTCCACGGGCTTCTCTTCCCCACGTCTTTCTCTTGCGGGTTGCTGGAAGGAAAGTTCGTTGCCACATGGCTTGTTATCATTGCCCCATGCAAGGGAATTGATGGCTCTTTGGAGAAACAAGCAAAAACAGAGCCCACCTGCTGAGTTTCTCGGGAGGTGTCCCGTGTCCTCCGTGAGCGTGGGAAGCTGCGTTACCAGCGGTTTGCAGCCAGCGACGGCATCGGGGTCCCGGCCGGTGCCTCGCCGAGTCGCCGAGGGCCCTCACCGCCGCGTGCTCCTCAGAGCCAGACACAGTCACGTAGCTCGGTCAGCGCTTTCTGAAGTACCAGCAATCCCCGTGCCACCAGCACGTGAGCCCTGGGTGCTGTGCCCACTGCCCCGAGCCCTGAGCTCGGCGTCCTCATCTCTGGGACTCGCCGCCCAGGAGCAGCCCTGGGATTAAAGTTTCAGACTCCCCAGAGGAAGGCAACGCGACGTGGAACGGCCTGGTGGCATCCGGGAGTGTTGGGCGCCCACGCCCCGCCCGGCCTCCGTCCTGGGCCCCAGCCAGCGACGCCTGCCGAGGGCTCCGCCGAGAGCCCGTGGCCAGCCCCGCCGGGCACCAGGGACCCTGAGCCAGAGGGGCCGTCAGCGCTCTCTCCCCAGTGCTGCCAGCCGCCACGTCGTGGAGCCGGAAAACCCTCCCCAAAGCCAAGCCGATGCGGGACCTCCAGACTGCGCGTGAAATCCAGCGCTCGGTGTGCACAGCACCCTACAGGAAGCAGAGCACCCGAGTCCTGTCCCTACCCGAGTTAGGAGGTGACGTGGGAAATTCATTCAGCAGGAGTTTGTGGCGGGAGAGGATCGTGATCAAGCTCAAATAATCAGGACCAGAGAATGAAGTTAACTTTTCTGCCTGGACATTAAAGGGAAATTAGTGAAGACTATTAAAAGAAGAAAACAGTGTTTCCTATATACATATCAAGCTGGTAAGATTTAAAAGAAGCATTAAAAAAACATTAGGAAACTATAAAAGTCAAACTTAACATACTGAAAGTACTTGCCTCTGCAGAAACAGCACAGTAGATCAACAGCTATGGTAAAAATAGCACGGCCGAGGAGACAGCTCACGGCGATAGAACTTACACCTCCCACAAATCCTCCAGACCTCCAGGCTGAACGGCTGGTGGTCGTCTTCGTTAGCTCCTAGTGTGTGGTGACCTCAGTCATGTACGTGTGTATGTACGTATACAAGGTTCCTTTTACCACTTAGCTGTCCAGAGGACCTGCCGTTTAGCAAAGTGGTTTGTGAATACCACGTATCTTGATCAACGCCATACCTTTCAACGTTATTCTGGAGGTGTTTTCTACTTGTCGGCAGCGCTCCTAAACCATCAGCCGTTAGGAATGCCACCCAGGTGTGCCAGAAGGAAGTCTGTCCCGGGAAAGGCTTTGGCTGCCTGTCTGTCTGACTGGCCTGCACTCACACGATGGCACGGTGGTTTCCCATAACTAGCGAGTGAGCATTCCTCCCCCACGCGGCCTGGAAGAGGGAATCGCTCTGTTCCCGCCGCCGGGCCGGGGCCCTGGCCGATGGCATGGACCTCGCCGCTCTTTCTCCTGTTCACAAGTGGGTTCTTTGGAGAGGCAGATTGCCGTGAAAAATTTCAGGAGGATCTTGGATCAAGTGATTCGGGTTGAACCCCAGGTCCTATTTAAATATGGGGGGGGGGCACTTGGTGTGTTCCCGTGAGAGTGGAGTCGCTTAGGTAGTATCTGTGGAAGGGGCAATGTGTCTGCAAGCAAAGGTCGTGTGAAGTTATACAAAGGTTATCAGTATGGCCTCCTGGTCAGCTTCTATCCTTGCTGAAAACAAATGGCTCTCCTGAGGGCCGGGGTGGCCTGGCACTCCGGGAGGGGAGGAAGAACCCAACAAGCCACACTGGCTTCTCTGTGGTTGTAGGGAAGCGGTTTTGGTGGGAGTCCATTCGAGCAACGGCCCACGTGACGGATAGATGGCCACAAACCCTTTTCTCTAAGGCAGGGTTTGGAATCTGACCCACCGTGAGCTCTAAGTCTTCTTCGCTACCCCACTGCTGGATTACACGCTGGGCTCTCTCACAAGAACAGAGCCAGGAGCGCCGTCGAGGACCAGGCAGCGTGACAGACGCCGCGTACCAAGAGGGCCAGGAGAGCAAGGGTTCAATGGCAACGCGCAGGGGAGTGCAGTAGCCGTGAAAATGATCAGCCTGTCCAAAGACCAGCCCATGGCAGTGTCCGCTGTCAGGCAGCTCTCCTGTGACGATCGGGAGGGATCCGGTCTTTGCTGGAAGAGGAATTCCAGGACCTGCGGGCCAGGCGCAGGTGAACCCCGTGGGATTCCCGCGGGGCTCAGCCGCCGCGCTGCACCAGGGAATGGAGTGGGAGTCGAGGGCTTTCCTCCGCGGCTCTTCGCGCAGCTCTCCGGGCTGCGGTGGGTGTCCCTCGGCCCAGGGGGCTCCCGTGGGCCCCTGGGGCCTTTCCACGGCGGACCCGGCCCTCACGGCGTCTGTTCCGCGGTTGGGTTGGTCTTCCCTTTCCCCCCTCGTAACACACCTGCCGCCACGCGGGTGTGTGCGTGCGCGTGCACGCGTGCACACCCCTCACGGCGTGGAATGGAAATCTGAGTTCTGTTCTTACCGCCGGAGTCTGCGCTCCTTACAGCCCCGTGGTCTGGAGGACTTCATTTGAATTCTGCCTGGTTGCGTGGAGTTCAGAGGTCACGGCACCAAGCCTCCCACGCACGCCGTTCCCAGTGGCGTGGGCACGGGAGCGGAGCGGCCCTGGCTGCGTGAGCGCGGCGCCTCCGGTTCACGGGGTTCCTTGGGCCCCCGTGTGTCTGGGGGTGGGGGGTGCGGGCCTGTCAGCCCCGGCCTCCTGAGGAAGCCTGGTGCCCCTGCTGGCCCCCGAGCTGGCCCCAGCTCCGCGGGCTCCCAGCCCTGCAGGGCCTCCAGGTGTGTGTGTGTGTGCAGGCAGGAGGGGTGTGTGTGTGCAGGCAGCGGGAGGGGTGTGTGTGCAGGCAGGGGTGTGTGTGTGCAGGCAGCGGGAGGTGTGTGTGTGTGCAGGCAGGAGGGGTGTGTGTGTGCAGGCAGGAGGGGTGTGTGTGTGCAGGCAGGAGGGGTGTGTGTGTGCAGGCAGCGGGAGGGGTGTGTGTGCAGGCAGGGGTGTGTGTGTGCAGGCAGCGGGAGGTGTGTGTGTGTGCAGGCAGGAGGGGCGTGTGTGTGCAGGCAGGAGGGGTGTGTGTGTGCAGGCAGCGGGAGGTGTGTGTGTGTGCAGGCAGGAGGGGTGTGTGTGCAGGCAGGGGCGTGTGTGTGCAGGCAGGGGCGTGTGTGTGCAGGCAGCGGGAGGTGTGTGTGTGTGCAGGCAGCGGGAGGTGTGTGTGTGTGCAGGCAGGAGGGGTGTGTGTGCAGGCAGGGGTGTGTGTGTGCAGGCAGTGGGAGGGGTGTGTGTGTGCATGCAGGAGGGGTGTGTGTGCAGGCAGGGGTGTGTGTGTGCAGGCAGTGGGAGGTGTGTGTGTGTGCAGGCAGGGGTGTGTGTGTGTGTGCAGGCAGTGGGAGGGGTGTGTGTGTGCAGGCAGCGGGAGGTGTGTGTGTGTGCAGGCAGGAGGGGTGTGTGTGCAGGCAGGAGCGTGTGTGTGCAGGCAGTGGGAGGGGTGTGTGTGTGAAGGCAGGAGGGGTGTGTGCATGCAGGAGGGGTGTGTGTGTGCAGGCAGCGGGAGGGGTGTGTGTGTGCATGCAGGAGGGGTGTGTGTGTGTGTGCAGGCAGGAGGGGTGTGTGCATGAGGGAGGGGTGTGTGTGTGCTGCGTCCAGGAGGCTCCCTGCCCGCCCTGGGCGCTGCCGCCTCGTGGCCCCCGTGAAGCGGTCCTGAGGGGAGACTGAGGCCAGGGAGCGCAGTGGTTTTCTGTGCTGGTGTGGTGACTTCCGCCCGTGTCCGTGTGCGGGTGGGCGCCATGCGGGTTACAGCACCAGGCCTCCCTGAGCTGGGCGTCGGGAAGCCGCCGAGCCCAGCGGCCCCGATCAGCACACGGCGGCGAGGGTGACCCGGTGCCGGCGGCGTTACCGCCTGCCGCATGGAGCAGGGCCTAGGAGGGCGACGGTGGGCTTCGTCCCCGGCCCTCTGGGCCCAGACGGGACAAGGACGAGAGAGGGGCCACGAGAGAAAGCTCCCGTTGTCACTGAAGACCTGCCATGGGCCTTGGGGGGGCACCCCCGCAGGAAGGGCTGGATTCAGGGGGCAGAGGTCAGGCGAGGGTCCCCTCCTTCTCGTTTCCCCTCTGCTCAGTGAGCTCGTCTCCATGCGGTTTGTCTTCTCGGGGGATCGCTCCCGTCCTCCTCTGAGCACTGTTGTGGGGTCGTTTATCGGCCCCGGGAGGTGGACCTGGAAATAGGCAGGTGTTCTACGCATTGGCGTTCTTGGCAAGAGAACCCCCTTTCGGGGGTCAAGGACAACGCCCCCCAGGTTTGGGTCTTCGTGGCATTTTTTGTGTTTCTTCCACAAAACCCACATTGAATCCACCCAGTGACAGAGCAGACCCGGGGTCTTCTGTTGTGTGCTGGTTTCGTTTCCCATAATGAGAATTCACGGCCTGCTGAGTACTGGGGTCGCAGACAGAGTACTGAGGACACGGACAGCGTTCCAGGGCTACAAGGAGAGTACTGAGGCCACGCGGCACCAGGGCCACCGAATCCGGGCCCCGCCGAGCCCCGCCGCCTGGCTCTTGTGCAGAGGCGCGTGGCCATGAGCTCCGGCTTTCCTGGCCTGGCCCCTCTTGGGGGCGCCCCTTGGCCGGGGTGACCGCGGTCAGGCCTTCCTCGGGGCTGGAGCTGGGGGGAGCGGGGTCCTGGACGGCCCTGGGTGCCGGAAGCCCACGCCGGGGCTTTGGGGTATTTCCATCCTTCGCGAGCTTCCTTCACTGTGGGTGAGGAGACACCCCCCACCCCCATCCCTCCACCCCCAGCCCCCCCAGAACCCCCGCTTACAGAAGTAGTAGGACAGTTTCGTGGAGACAAGCCAGGCGGACGAGAGCTGAACTTCCCCGGAAGGGCCGCAGAGCCGCCTCCCTGCGCCCCTGCCCGGAGCAGCCTCGGCCGTGGGAGTTCTGCTGGGTGGCCGCCTGGGGGTTCGCGTTCGTGGGCCAGTGTGGCGGTGCAGCAAAGGCACGGAGCCCTCACACAGAGTCCCCCACCCCCCCGCGTGCGCCGGGCCGCAGACTCGGGCCCCAGCCCTGCCCGGGGGAATGGCCGCCAGGCAGGGTCCTCACACCACGGACACGCCCTCCTCCACGTGGGGACACAGGGGCCCTGGGCGGGAGGGGGGGCTGGTTTGGGGGGTGACCTCAGAAAGGAGGCAGGGCACGCCTGCATGGCGTCTCAGGTGCGGATGCCGTTACTGTGGCTCCGCCTTGGCTGACCCACGGGGCCGACCCCACCCTCCGCCCGGTCCCAGGGAGCCCGGGAGCGTTGCTATGGCAACCCCTTGGAAGTCCCTTAAATATTCATGCTTGGGCCCAGCCAGGGAGCCCCCGAGCGGATTAGCGTTGTCATGGGGGTGGGGCTTCCTGTAGGGGTGATGGGAATGTTCTGGAATTAGGAGCGATGGTCACACGGCAAGATGCAGGACTGCGGGTATGCGTGGCTCAAGCAGCAGTCGAGCAAGCGGGAGGAACCGAGTTCAAACTCTGGAACCACTGAAAGAGAGAGAGAGGGAAGGAGGGAGGGAGGGAGGGAGGGAGGGAGGGGTGGGAAAGGTGTGGAGAGGAGGCGGACGCCCACCCCGCCCCGTGGCCTGCTGGGAGCACGTGAGTTCCGTATTGATAGTGCTCTTGACATTGAGCCCAGGCCTAGAATAAAACATAAGCCGGAATAACACCTCAGTGACCCGTCTAGAACAAACGCGATATAAAAAGCACACGCGAAGAAAAGCTTGGAGAGGAGGCCGGGGCTCCGCGCCCCTGTTTCCTTGGGGGGCAAGGTGCAGGTCTCGCCGGAGTGAATGAATATGCCGGCTTTGTGTATTACGGCCCCAGTTTGCCCAGGCCACTGCTTTTTTGTTTTTTCTTTCCCCAAATTAGTGAGTGAGGACTCGCTTTCCCCTGAGTATTTCCTCGACGTGGGCTTTTCTCGGTAACGGATGTGCCGGCTCGCAGGCCCCCCCACCCCCCCCACATTTGCTTCTCCGCATTGGAAGCGAGCGGAGGCCCTCGCGCGGGCGGGGGCCGCGTGCGTCGGGCCGGTTAGTTTTGGGGTCACACTCGGTAGCTCTCACGCTCCCCGGAGGTTGTGGGCGAGGCCCCGGGTGGGCTCCCCGCTCTCCGGCCGCTCGTGCGGTCTGCGCCACGGTGGTAGCCCCCCTCGAAGGCCCCGGCGGCGGACAGACACAGAGACCGCGGGGCCCGGCCCATGACCGAGGCCCGCTCCCTGCGGCCTCCCGTCTAGCACGCCACTCACACGGAGGGGAGTGCGCCCAGCTTCCCCGGGCTCTCGCAGGAGGAACCTTGGACTGGGACCGGGCCCCGGGGGTGGGCGCCTGCCCTCTCCGTCGACCCCGCGCTGCGCACCCGGCACCGTGGTAAGCGTTAGACACGGTTCCCTCGGGTGCATCCTCAAGTCCCGGCGGCCCCACCTGGAGAAGCGCTGGCTGGGCTCCGAGCCCGCCCCGCCCAAGTCCAGACCCACCTCTCACCAGAAGACACGGGTTTCCTTGTAGACACTGTGATGATGAACACCACGAGCACCACGGGAACCCAGGACGGGGGGCCGGGGCAGCAGGAAGGGGAGTCGGGCCAGCCTGGGTCACGTAGACAGGCCCCGTCTAAGGAAGAGAGGAGGGGGGGAGAGAGGGAGGGAGGGAGGGAGGAGAAGATTAGATAATAGGTGCGTACACACATTCGCTTTAAGGAGTGGGGCGGGCTTGCAGGCGCGTGCCCAGTGCAAGGCCTCTGTCTGCGGGTTGGCGAGCCGGGTTTCCTTCCTCGCGCGCAGCCACGGCCTCCTGGCAGAGCGGCCTTGGAGGCAGGAGGCATGGCCGCCGAGCTGGAGCGTGGGCTTTCTCCCGAGGGGTCTCCGGTGCCTTCTCTGGAGCTAGGACAGCTTGAAGCGACACCTGCTCTTCTGCAGGACTCGGCGTCTTGCTAGCGCTGCAGCGCTAGTGTGGCAGTCTCGTCTGGTTCACTAAGACTCGAGCCAGGGCTCCGCGGGCCCTTGGGAGCCAGGTCTGCGACGCAGGAGCAGGCAGGACGCTGGGTCTTGCGCCCTCCTGGTGCCCGCAGAGTAGCGAGGCACCCGAGCCATGGCTCCCATGTGCCCCCAGCCTGTCAATCAAACACACCGTAAAGACCACAGTCACAGAGCAGAAGGGTTCCAGTGGACTTGTTACGATCCATCAAGCCAATAATGTACGATTTTAGAAATCCCTGAATACAAATTTACACAGTTTTGCGTTGTTTTACAACGTATCCAACCCATTAATCTAAAATTTAAAAGTCCCTTATAATACACTTAATCATAGCATGTGTTTTTTAAGTGCTAAAATATGTTTCAGTACGCTAAGTCACAGTGGTGCAAGAAAAAAAATGACTTTAGTGAGCTCATAAATCTTGTCAGGCGACCATAAATGCGTTCACCGTGAGGTCTGCTTTTATACGATTCACGTGCAGGCTGGGCCGGGTCCACGGACGTCCGCCTGTCCCCTGCTGCCTCGTACCAGCTGGACAGTGTGGTACAGGAAATGAAGGACTGTGCACGATGCAGAGCCAAGCTGGCCTTGAATCTCACGTCTCGTTCAACCTCCTATGAGGCTTCAAGGACGCTGCTTAGGTTCTTGTGAACCACCTGAGAGGGTAACTATGAGCACAGAGGAGTGAGCCCCTAACAGAAGTAGGGTGCCCCAAACAGAGGTGTGCCCCCAACAGAGATGCACCGCCAACGGAGGTGTGCCCCCAACAGAGGTGTGCCCCAACAGAGGTGTCCACCAATGGTGGTGTCCGCCAACGGAGGTGTGCCCTCACTGGAGTCGTGCCCCAATGGAGGTGTGCCCCCAATAGAGGTGTGCCCCAATAGAGGTGTCCACCAATGGAGGTGTGCCCTCAACGGAGGTGAGCCAAATTCTGACCTGAGTGTCCATTGCTGTCCCTCTCAAAAACTCCTTCCTACCATTTTACCTTTTGAATGGGTATTTCCATTATAATAAAAAAAAAAACAAAACTCTTCTACCAAGCATCCAAAACCATCTCCAATTGCCACTGCCCAGAGTCAGGCGAAAGAGAGAGGGGGGGGGAGGGAGGGAGGGAGGGAGGGAGGGAGGGAGGGAGGGAGGGAGGGAGGGAGGGAGGGAGGACACTTTCAGGCCTTGGCTTAACCATGCACTTGGGAAAAGTTGGGTGGCCCCCATAGAATCTGCCTGAGATGTGGAACCCAGCGACTTGGCCTCCTGACCCCCCTCGCCCCTCAAGGGCAAGGGGGGCCTTGAGCAGGGCCCTCCAGATCTCAGCCCCCCAAGCAGCTAGGATGGCGGCGCGAGCCCCCGGCTCCCCGTGTGCGGCTCTCACGTCCGCACGGGAAGAGCTGGTCCCCGGCCGTCCTCGAGGGGTCCCCGGAGGCTTGTCCTGAGAACGATCGTGTTACTGAGGAAGGTGTCTGTGAGCGTGGCCGGGCCTGTTTTCCAGAGCGGGTGACCACCTGCATTTTACGGGGGCGGGGGGGAGACTGCTTCGATGGCGCCCCGGTGCTCGCCATCCGCGTCCGGTGAGGTGGCCGAGCCCTTGGGCGGAGCCGGGAGCCTGGCACTGGCCGTGGAGAGCCACCGCTGGGGCGCGGCCCCGCGGGCGGAGTGGGCGCCCGCATCTCTGCGGGCACTGGGTAGGCCGGGTGCAGTGAGAGCTGAGTCCCCAGTCCACAGCCCGCGGGCCTGCGTCTCCCTGTGCTCCCGGGAGCACGGACAGGAGCCAGGCGAGAAGATGGAGCAGACGTCAACGTTCTCGGCCTGGCTTCTCATCCCGTCAGCCCCCTGCCCCACCCCCCACGCTGGGGTGGCTGCCCCCCACCCCCCCCACCCCAGGTGCCTCGGGGCCAGGACTGGCCCTGCCCCCTGGATCCTCCAAGCTCAGCTCTGCTCTCCATCGGGACGCTAAGGGGAGGAGCAGCCGGCCAGGGCCACGGCCCGGCCGCGGCTTTGAGGAAACTCTCAGCGCGTGGAGCGCAATCTAAGTAGGGAGGACGAGGTCATGATTGTATTTCCTGAACGCAGGCGCCGGGGAAACGGAGTGGGAATTAGATGAGAGGTTTATGTTACGCCGAGGTCTATAAGCCTGGTGAAGAAGTTGTGGCAGGGGTGCTGATGGCTGATCGGCCAGTGGACCAAAATGGCAGCGCCGGGCGGGGAGGAGAAAGGAAGGGCGGAGGATGCATGAGGTGCAATGTACGTGGGCAGAAATGGAATCGGGTAGCCGGAGGGCACAGCTAGGGTCTGGAGAAGCGTGGGGGAATGAGGGGAGATGCTTTGTACTCACAAACTACCATGTTGGATTGAAACCCCGTTGTGTATCTACTTAAAGATAACAAAAACAAACCCCACAAGCACAAAGCAGACACTGCCCCCCAAATAGGCGGGAGATCGCTTGGGGGGCCCCCTTTGCCTTCCCACCCTCCAGGCCTACCCAGGGTCCAGGAAAGGAGCACACAGATGACTGGACTTAAGGAAAGAAACCCACTCTGGCTGAGTTGTGTTCTTATAACCCCCAGCCCAACCGTGCTCGGAATCCGGGGGGCCCCCAGAGCTTCGGCTTCTCACTGGTAACCGTGGCTCAATGGCTCGATGGCTTTACAAGATGGAACGCATGCTCTAAACTTAGAGATTACCGTCTTCTTACTTCTCCTCGGCACTTCTGGCTGTTGGGGTCATCTGAGACCTCCAAAGTCATGACTATTTGGAATAGGATTCCTATGGTCTCCTTAAAATCTTCTAGAACCTTCCAGCTCCATGAAACCCTCAACATTCTCCTTCAATAAGGGAAAGTTCGAGACTTTTACTTTTAAAGATTATTATCCTTCTACTGAGACAAGAAATGGAGTCATCTTTATGGGCTTTAGTATACCATCAGTGGCTTGGCAATATAGTTCTACATTAAATAGTGGTTGGGAAACGGCCCCCGGTCGCTTGCTTGTCCGATCTGGGGAGGGCCGGGCACTGCGTGATTAGGAAGCAGACCCGCGAGTCCGTCCCAGCCTGCTTAGGGCAGGAGGAAAGGAATACAGCATGGGAAACGCCACATCTGGATTTGTGTGGGCTCCCCACCGTCACAGAAAATGTGAGCAGGCCAAATATTCTTCAGTGTTGGCGGGAAGGGGCAAGAAAATCATCTGGTTTTTGTCTCTCTCATCTCTGTGAAGTATGTGTTTAATTTTGCCTTAATTTATAGTATTAAACCGGGAGAGGAGTTTTGGAATTGTTAATTTGATTTAGAACGCCTATTTTATATCAGATGACCCTGAGGAAAATGGATATTCTTTCTTTCCTAAGACAGCACCGTCATCCTTCAGTGTCCTTGGGGGTTGGTTCCAGGGTCCCCCCAAATACCAAATCCGGGGGGTGCTCGCGTTCTTGATATACAGTGGCGTGCCCTTCGCATAGGAGCCGGGCCGCCCGTGCGTGTACCGTGAACGCCAGCGATCGCTGTGGTGTGTAATGCAGGGCACTGTGGTAGGGTGTGGCGTCGGGTGGGTTGAAGGGCAGGAGTCGGCACGTTGCTGGGACAGGTGTGCTCTTCCCCAGGTGCCTGGTAGCTGCTGTTGGTGAGTCTGGGTGGCGCCTGGGGCCTGGAGTTCCGCCGGAGCTTCCCTGCGTCTGTGCACCGCTGTGCGGTTGACGGCGGTCTCGGCGCTTGGCGTGTGTCCGTCGAGGAAGGCAGGGATGAGGACGCCAAGGCTGCGCCTCGGTGGCCCGCGTGGCCACGCGGCGCGCTGACGTCTGGACGGCGTGCTGCTCTGGAGGCGCTGGGGAGCCGTGGCGGCCGGTGGCTGGACGCGGGGCTGTGGGCCCGCTCCGTACCCGGGAGCACCGGCTGACCCCCCAGGCTCTGCTCCGGACAGCAGCCCCATCCAACGCCACGTGAGAGTCAGGAGAGCCTCCCACTTCTGTCCCCAGGGCAATGTGGCCTCCATTTTCACCCTCCGCTGCCTCCTGGGCAGAGCCTGGCGCTCTCAACTCAAGTCTTTCACCCACCCTTGGCTCTCCCCCAGTGAGCCAGCGCCCAGCACCCCCACACGGGTGTAGATCAGAGCGCTCGCGTGCCCTGTGAGGAGCCAGCACCCCCACACGGGTGTCGATCACAGCGCTTGCCTGCCCTGTGAGGAGCCAGCACCCCCACACTGGTGTCGATCACAGCAATCGCGTGCTCTGTGAGGAGCCAGCACCCCCACACGGGTGTAGATCACAGTGCTCGCGTGCCCTGTGAGGAGCCAGCACCCCCACACGGGTGTCGATCACAGCGCTCGGGTGTCCTGTGAGGAGCCAGCTCCCAGCACCCCCCACACTGGTGTAGATCGATTTACTATAGAGAAGTTTCTAGACCCGCTTTGGGCCCTTACGAGTAGATACACAAGGTGTAAAGGGAATTCTAATCCTGCCGGGCCTCGGGCCGAAGAGATGGGACGGGAGCCTCCGATGACGGGAGCCTCCGATGACGGGAGCCTCCGATGACGGGAGCCTCCGATGACAGGAGCCTCCGATGACGGGAGCCTCCGATGACAGGAGCCTCCGATGACGGGAGCCTCCGATGACGGGAGCCTCCGATGGGGGCGAGCCCCCCGCAGGACGGCTGGCTACTGCGCTCCTTGTGAAAGGCCGGGCACGCGGCTCCGGCGCAGAGGGTGCGGCGCAGGCAGCCGCCACGCGGGTGACGGAGCCCTGTGGCAGGACCGCCTGGAGGGAGCAGGGAGGCGGGGATTTGTCGTGTTACTGAGCACTGGTTGTGGCCCAGGGCAGGAAGCGCCGTTGTCGCGCGCGTGCGTGGAAGCCACCCTGCTGGTGTCCAGGCGACAGCCGAGTCCAGCGTCGGGCTGGGACGGTGGCTACGGGGGCGGGGCTGTTCCTGCTTGCCGCACCCCCCCCAGTCCTGAGGCGGCCGGGGACCCCGCCACGAGGATGGGGGCCGTGCGGCTCACGGCTGCGGCCCTGCCCGTCTCGGTGAGAGCCTCACCGTCCACTCCCTCCCATCCTGCGGCCCCATCCGGAGGAGTGCCGCGTGCCGTGAGCAGGACGCGAAGCCACCGCCGCCCAGAGTGGACACGAAGCCAGTGCTGCCCAGAGCGGGACGCGAAGCCAGTGCTGCCCAGAGCGGGACGCGAAGCCACCGCTGCCCAGAGCGGGACACGAAGCCAGTGCTGCCCAGAGCGGGACGCGAAGCCACCGCTGCCCAGAGCGGGACACGAAGCCAGTGCTGCCCAGAGCGGGACACGAAGCCACCGCCGCCCAGAGCGGACACGAAGCCACCGCCGCCCAGAGTGGGACGCGAAGCCACCGCCGCCCAGAGCGGACACGAAGCCACCGCCGCCCAGAGCGGACACGAAGCCACCGCCGCCCAGAGCGGGACGCGAAGCCACCGCCGCCCAGAGAGACGGCTGCACACCAGCTGCTGAACAAGCAGACCAGCAAGCAAAGCGGGGCCCAGCCAGTGGGGTGCGTTGCAGAGATCAGGGGCCCCCCTCAGCGGGTGCAGAGAGCAGGGCCCCCCTCAGTGGGTGCAGAGAGCAGGGGCCCCCCTCAGCGGGTGCAGAGAGCACAGGCCCCCCCCATCCCTCGCCTGTTTGGTTTCCGGATCGCATTCCTGCAGGCCTGTTGGGGTGACCCGGTGCCTGGCCCCTCGCCCTGGGGTGAGGAGAAGGCTCGCCTGTTAAGGGGTGCCAGGCCCCCGTGGGGAGCGGCTGGGAGTGGAGGGGTTGAAGTCCATGTCACCAGGAATCTCGTGTTTGTAACAAAGGCAGGGGCTCTTGGCAGGCTGTCCGAGGACTTCCGCCATGCACGCGGGGGCTGCTAAGCCCTTTAATTACAGCGGATTAGGCAGGAAGCGGAGCGCGGACCCCCAGAATAACGACACAAAGGAGGTGACGCAGAAAACCCAATGTCATCCCCGACGAGGGACAAGTTCCCACTTCCTTAAGTGGATCGCGGATGCGGCTGGCGTGGTCTCCAGCGCCCGTCGATCGGGGTCGTGGAGCTCTGTGCTCCTCCCTGGCCAGCCCGGGGCCGGGCGTCAGGAGGGCCACGGACCCGCACGACCGCGTGGCCGCGCGAGCCTCCCTCCCGCCGCTGGGCCCACTCAGCACGGCCCGCGGCCTGCACTCCGCACCGCTGGGCACGAGAGACGCGAGGAGTCACGAGGGGAATCCACACCGCCCCGGCCGGGAGGGCCAGGAGTCACGCGGGGCCTCGCGGGGGCCGCCGGATGCCCGCCGGTGCCTTCCGCCCACCAGGCTGGCGGCCCAGCACCCCCCGCGCTCAGTGCCACGTTCAGCACCCACGCGCTCAGTACCACGTTCAGCACCCCCCGCGCTCAGTGCCACGTTCAGCACCCACGCGCTCAGTACCACGTTCAGCACCCCCCGCGCTCAGTGCCACGTCCAGCACCCCCCGCGCTCAATACCACGTCCAGCACCCACGCGCTCAGTGCCACATCCAGCACCCACGCGCTCAGTGCCACGTCCAGCACCCACGCGCTCAGTACCACGTCCAGCACCCACGCGCTCAGTGCCACGTTCAGCACCCACGCGCTCAGTACCACGTCCAGCACCCATGCGCTCAGTGCCACGTTCAGCACCCACGCGCTCAGTGCCACGTCCAGCACCCCACGCGCTCAGTACCACATTCAGCACCCCACGCTCTCAGTGCCACTTCCAGCACCCCCGCGCTCAGTACCACATTCAGCACCCACGCGCTCAGTGCCACATTCAGCACCCACGCGCTCAGTACCACGTCCAGCACCACCCGCGCTCAGTACCACGTTCAGTACCCACGCGCTCAGTGCCACGTTCAGCACCCACGCGCTCAGTACCACGTCCAGCACCACCCGCGCTCAGTACCACGTTCAGCACCCATGCGCTCAGTACCACGTTCGGCACCCCCCGCGCTCAGTGCCACGTCCAGCACCTACGCGCTCAGTGCCACATTCAGTACCCACGCGCTCAGTGCCACGTTCAGTAACCACGCGCTCAGTGCCACATTCAGCACCCCACACGCTCAGTGCCACATTCAGCACCCCGCACGCTCAGTGCCACGCTCGGCACCCCACGTGCCCGTTGAATTCTCGCGACAGCACGGTAGGACAGGCGTTGTTGGCCCCGCCGCACAGGGAGAAGCCTGGGGCTCTGAGCAGCGACGGTGGGGCAGCCGGGCTCGGGAGAGGGTTCCGGCCCCTTCCCGCGCCCGGGGCAGTGTCCCGGGCCTCTTTCCTTCCCCGTGTGTCACGTGCCGGGGGGTTACATGGTTGGATGCAGGCCCTGCGCCCCCAGGACCCCCCGCCCCCGGGGCAGGTGTCACAGGGTGTTCTCAACGTGGAGAGCCACGCCTGGAAGGCAGGCTCATCGAGTTTGGGTGCCACCCCCCGTTGGAGTCCCCAGCTGCCTCGCCAGGGACCGCAGAGCGCAGGGCCGGCGGGGGGCGCCCCGCGAGCCAGGCTCCGGGGGGCTTTCCTGCCTCAGCCTTGCTTACCGCCCGTGGTCGGAGGGCAGGGCCGAGATCGGCGAGAGCGTGGTGGCTGAGTCCATCCCGGACGGCAGCTGTGTTACCCGGACATTGCTAAGTGTTGGAAACACTTGATTGAAAACTTGACGGCCACGAGGGGGATTTCACACACCTCTCCACTGAGGAGGGTTTAAAGGCGTCCTTGCGCCTGCCCTCATTGCGCCCGTCCTGTTGCCCAGCCCTCCTGTCTCCGCCTCTGACTGCCCTGAGATCCGTGCATCCCCGAGCCTGGCACAGGGCCCAGGGTCCAGCCCGATCTCGGCCCGCCTTAGGGCTGTCAGAGGCTCCCGTTCCCAGGAGAGCTGTCCCTGGCCGCGGGGCGGGCTGCCCAGCTTGGTGCTCGGGCTAGGTGACTCGGAAGGTGGTCAGGGGGCTCTGCTGCTGTTTCCGCTGAGACGCGCTCTCCTTCTGTGAAACGGCCACCTCTCTGAGCTCGCTTAATGGCAGCCCAAAGGACAGGTTGCAGCCAGTGTGTCCCCACCACGGCTGCTTGGAACCCGTGTCGGACGCTGGCCGTCACCCACGGGCCACTGCACCGGGTGTGAATGATGGCGCAGTAACAGGAGTTTTGTCTCCCCGAATCCTGATGATCCGAGCTAGGGAGTCAATTACAGAGCTAAACTTTTATGTGCGCGGTTTATTGATCTGCGAACTGCAAGGGAACCACGCCACCTCTTACAGCCCCGCAGTTCACATTACCTTTTCATCTCTGTAATTGGGCCGCCCGGGCACAGTTAATTCTTCATTTATACCAACAGGAACACAAAGAACACGACGTGCATCTCTGCATTAGAGTAACGGACATAGCGAACTGTGCCACCCTGCTTAGCCAGGGCCCAGCGAGGATCAGGTTCCTCGCTCACTGCGCTTCCCATCACCGTGCACCGCGGGAAGGGCCAGGGCTCCGGTGAACGTGTGTCAGTCGCTGGAGCGCCGGGAAGTGCTCCTTCCTACGGGCGAGGCCGTGCTAACCACCTGCCGTCCGCCCCTTTCCTCCCAGGTGAAAGTCATGCTGCGCATCTGCTCCACGCTGGCCCGCGACTCCTCCGAATCCAGCTCCTTCCTGAAGGCGGACCCTCGGAAGAAGCAGGTCACCCTGTACGACCCGCTGACCTGTGGGCCCAACGCCTTCCCCAAGAGGGGCAGCCAGGTGCCGCCCAAGATGTTTGCCTTCGACGCGGTCTTCCCACCCGATGCCTCCCAGGTGAGCGGACGCGTCTCTCCAGCGGCGGGCGGGGTGGGTGAGCGCGCGACCTCTCCACACAGGGAGCGACCTGAGCGCGGCCCGAGAACCAGCCACGGGGGATCTGCTCGTGTGCCCAGGGACGGGCGTGGAGGTCCCGCGTCCCCAGTGACGGGCGTGGAGGTCCCGCGTGCCCAGGGACGGGCGTGGAGGTCCCGCGTCCCCAGTGACGGGCGTGGAGGTCCCGCGTGCCCAGGGACGGGCGTGGAGGTCCCGCGTCCCCAGGGACGGGCGTGGAGGTCCCGCGTGCCCAGGGACGGGCGTGGAGGTCCCGCGCCCCCAGGGACGGGCGTGGAGGTCCCGTGTGCCCAGGGACGGGCGTGGAGGTCCCGCGTCCCCAGTGACGGGCGTGGAGGTCCCGCGTGCCCAGTGACGGGCGTGGAGGTCCCGCGTGCCCAGTGACGGGCGTGGAGGTCCCGCGTGCCCAGGGACGGGCGTGGAGGTCCCGCGTGCCCAGGGACGGGCGTGGAGGTCCCGCGTGCCCAGGGACGGGCGTGGAGGTCCCGTGCGCTTGTGTCCCCGGGACGGGCGTGTTTGTGTTCGTGCGGTGCCTCAGCAGCCTCTCTGCGCTGGGTTTTGGCCATGTACACCTGGGAGGGGAGGAAGCCCCCACCTGCGGGTCCGCGGGGACTCTGCGCGGCCCGGGCCTCTGGTGTGGGCGTGTGGGAAGGGTAAGCATGGTGCCGGGACCTGGGGTCACGTCAGCCACGTCCCTGGCCTGCGTGGGTCCAGTGAGGTCGAGGCGGACCTGTGTCCCAGCTAGGCCCTGGAGTGTTTGGCAGGGAAACTGAGGCTGGCGTGCCTCCCGTGGTCTGTGGGCCGCACCCTCAGGTTCCACTCGTCAGCAGTAAGCATTTGCTCTTGCTCCTGGGTCCTCTGGACGGCTCTGCTCCCTGCCGTGTCCGCCGTAAGCAGCAGGCTGAGGAAACCCCGCTGAGGATGCCGGCTGGGTGCCGCCCGCCGTCTGAGGGATGGCGGGCTCTGGGCTGGCCTGCAGTGCCCTCCCCACACCGCGCCGTCCCCCCTGCCCCCCCCCGTCCGCCCCGCGGGCCGTGCCCAGGGCCGGCAGGCACTCGCTGAGTTGTCCCGGTGCCGACTCAAGGCCAGGGAAGAGACGCCTTGTGACCGGATGAGCTCCCGAGTCCCGTGGCCAAAAGCATATGCGCCGCGAGGGATGGAGAACCAGGGCCATCGCCCCTGACTCGCTACCGATAGCATTTGGGGGCCACTTGGGAGTCTCCGATGCCAAATGCCTGGGTCACCAGCAGCCAAGGCAGGGCCTGACCCGGACGCTTCGCCCGAAGATTCTACAGACGCAGCGTCCGGCCGGCCTGGGCCTCCGGAGCTGTGGGGAGCACGGAGCTCTGAGGAGCACCGGATAGCATCTGAAGTCTGAAGGTTAGGGGGGCAACAAGAGCGTCAGGCTGGCTGACGCAGAAACCAATGAGCGGCCCGGGACTGGGGTGGTGGCGCCGTGGACCCACGATTGAGCAGGCCCACGGCCCGAGCGAGCAGATCATCCCCGGCCCCACAGGCGAATAACGGAGGCCCCGGGTGCGAGCGGCCCGCTCCGCCGGCCTTGTGCGTTGGACACGGGTGTCAGTGCCGTGAGCGTCTAGCGCTTCCCAGGACGGAGGCAGGCACAGCTTGCGGGGAGGGGGTGGCCGTCAGCCGCCGAGGGCAGAGCCCGGGGCCCCGTGCCAGCCGTGAGCATCCTCCTCCTCCTCGGCTCGACGTGGAGGTGTCCGCTCCCGGTCGCTCGGGGCCCGCGGCCCGCCTCCTCCCGACCCCCGCGGAGGCCGCGAGCCCTGCGCCAGCCCTGCGCCAGCCGTGCGCGAGCCGCCGGGAGGCCCTGCCCAGCACAGCGTCCACCGGGCCCGGCTCGAGACAGAAGCGGGGGTCAGGGCACGGAGACAGAGCCGGCCTCCCGCCGTTGCCTCCGATGCCAGCGGCAGAGACGCGCCAGCCCCCAAGCCGGGCCCACGGGGCACTGAGCGCCTGCCGCGTGCAGAGCCCTGCGCGGTGACTGGGGAGGCACCGCACCACCCGGAACCAGGGCCCTCCCCCGCACCACCAGGAACCAGGGCCCCCCCTGCACCACCCGGAACCAGGGCCCCCCCTGGCGAGCCAGCGTGGAGGGGAGACCCTGCCCGGCACCCCCACCACCAGGAACCAGGGGCCCCCCCCCCGCACCACCAGGAACCAGGGCCCCCCCCCGCACCACCAGGAACCAGGGCCCCCCCTGCACCACCCGGAACCAGGGCCCCCCCCTGGCGAGCCAGCGTGGAGGGGAGACCCTGCCTGGCCCAGGCAGCCTGGCCAGCAGTCCACGCTGAGTTCATGGGCAAAGAAAGAAAGAAAAGGCCACGTTGGGATGGAGGAGGAAGGAAGAAAGCGATGGGAAAGAAGCAGACATCCGAGCCTCTTGTGTGTGTTAGGTCTCTGTCCCCCAAGGCTGCTGGCCTGGGCTGACCCATCACTGGTTTCCTTCTATGAAACCTGGTGTGCGTGTGTGCATGCATGTGTGCGTGTGTGCGTGCATGTGTGCGTGCGTGTGTGCGTGTGTGAAGGATCTGGGATGCAGGAGGCAGTAGGGAGTTGAACCTCCTGGTGTGGGAGGGTGGCGTGGCGGGTGGGAGAGGAAATGGGCCCCGGAACATCTCAGGGTGCAGAGTGACCCTGCCCCCACCCGCAGACGCCGCGAGCCCCCTCCCCCTCCCCCCTCCCCCCCGTGAGCCGAGGGCTCTGGGTGCTGGGCTGTGCTGGCGCCCTGTGGAGGCTCCAGGGTTTCCGGAGTCCCGTGGCCGTGGCCGACACGCGGCAGCCCCGCGAGCCGCGGAGGGCCCCCGGCCCTGCACGCGGCACTCACCGCCCGCGTCTGCCCTCGTGTCTGACAGGCCGAAGTGTGCGCGGGGACCGTGGCGGAGGTGATCCAGTCCGTGGTCAACGGGGCGGACGGCTGTGTGTTCTGTTTCGGCCATGCCAAGTTGGGTGAGTGAGGGCTTCCCCCTCCCCCCCCGCCTGCCCCCCGGTCTCCAGTCACCCCTCCGGCGTCTGCGCGGCCCCCAGATCGCCTAGAGGACAGGAGGGTGCGTGGGAGCAGCTGGGGGGAGGAGCACCGGCCCCCTCTACTGTCCTTTCTCAGTCCTGGCCAGGCTTTGCCGGAGGAGCTCGGGAAGTCCCCCCTCCAGGGAGGAGGGTCCCAGAAAGCGTCCCTGGACAGACTGCCCCCGGCCCCCAGAGCGCACGGGCTCCGGGGGGGGGGGTCCCCAACCTCGTTGCCACCTGCCTTCCCCTCCGCTTCCTTCTCCCCTGCTCTCAATGCCGTGGCCCCGATCTTAATGGAACTCACTGGTGCTATAAAATACACACCGCGTTTAACTCGAGCAAGGCTCTAAAGCCTGGCTGTGTGGATTCCACCTGTGGGGTGGCGATCAAAAGCCAGAATGGTGACGAGACGCGCTGGCCTGCCCCGCGGGAGGGAAGGCGCGGGGGGGGGGGGCCCTCGGGGAGCGGGGTGCGGGGTGACGCGGCCTCGGGGGCCCTGGGGACGCCGGCGGCGGCCGTGGTGGTCAGGGGCCGCCTCCCTCGCCTCTGCCCGCCCTCCCCGGCCGGCCGGCCGGCGTCCCCCTCCCCCCCGCGTCCCTGCCCCCGGGGTTCGAGCTGCCTGTCCGCCCCGCCGGGCCCCCGCAGGAAAATCCTACACCATGATCGGCAAGGACGACTCCATGCAGAGCCTGGGCATCATCCCCCGCGCCATCTCCTGGCTCTTCAAGCTCATCAACGAGCGCAAGGAGAAGACCGGAGCCCGCTTCTCCGTGCGCATCTCGGCCGTGGAGGTGTGGGGGAAGGAGGAGAACCTGCGGGACCTGCTGTCGGAGGTGGCCACGGGCAGCCTGCAGGACGGCCAGTCCCCCGGCGTCTACCTCTGCGAGGACCCCATCTGCGGCACGCAGGTGAGGCGCGGACGCTCCGCCAGGCGGGGCCCCCCCCCCGGGCGCCGGGCCGGGCCGCGGCCAGCGTTACGGGGGGCCCAGAACCCCCCCCCGCCCGCGGCCTGCAGCCGGGCCCCCTCTGCGCGCCTCGAATCGTGCGGGCGGTGAGCGGGAACCGCACCGTCGGAGTCTTTGAGGAGACAGGTCCACATTCTTCACGCTCCTTTCCAAGAAAGAAAAAAAAACGGTGCCATCTTTCTTTTGTTTAACGACGAACAGAGATATTTACCGCTCCACACAAGTGGCGGCACCATTACTGGGCTGTTTATGGCTCTATAAACTGTGTTTCTGGTGCTGGTTTACAGCCGGATTAGTAATGCTGTAGGAAGAAGTAATAACTACTTTCTAATTAGAATGGTGATATAATTCCTGTAACTGTGGAGGCCAGGCGACACTCTGGTTCCTCTTCTCGGGGTGGCGCTGGCTCTGCCCGTCTTGGGCAGAGGCTTTAGTGTCTACTTTGACCAGATCCCTCCTATCTATTTATTTATTATTTGTCGACAGGACTGAGGTTTGAACTCGGGGCCTCCTGCTTGCTAGGCACTACACCACTTGAGCCATGCCTCCAGCCCCATGTTGCTTTGATTCTTCAGGCGGGGCCTCGCCTGTTTGCCTCGGGCTCGTCTCGGACTGGCATCCTCCCGCCTGTGCCCTCCGCGTAGCTGGGTTGACACGTGTGTGTCCCCCCCTGAGGCTTGTTGGGTTGTACTCAATGGCTTTTTCCAGGTCTGGCCACCAACAACCATCCTCTTGGACTCCAGCCCAGAGCAGCTGGGATTCTAGGCGCCCGTGACCTCCGACATCCTCGGTGGCCTCCTCTTGTAGAGGGGTGATTGGATGGGTGGGACTGGCCTCACCCTGGGGAGGAGGAGGAGGAGGAGGAGGAGGAGGAGGGGGAGGGGGAGGGGGAGGGGGAGGAGGAGGAGGAGGAGGAGGGGGAGGAGGAAGAGGAGGAGGGGGAGGAGAAGGAGGAGGAGGCCTGTAGCCTCTACACACTCAGCCCCAGCCTCTTCCCAGAGCACCCAGATCCTCCTTCCGCCCCTTCTTACCCCTGAGTCTTCATCAGGGTCACTGACTGCTGAGCTCCCCCCAGGGCTTCTGACTCTGCAGGTCTGTGCCAAGTACGTACAGTGAGACCCTGTACCCCTCCAAAGCGGAAACAAAAAGATGTGCTTTCTCGTCCCCCCAAAAACAGAAACAAAAATACACCGTTTCCTTTCATTCTGCGCAAATGGATACTGGTCGACCCAGATGCTCTGGTTGTAGGCCGAGGGTTCAGGGAGGAGGGGGACCCCGAGGGTTCAGGGAGGAGGGGCACCCCACCACAGTGCTGTCCGATTGTCAGCAGCAGTCAAGGTCAACTGTGCGTATTTCTTAACACAGATGAGGCGGCCTGGTGCCCAGGCGTTTCAGGGTGTCGTCTGAGTAGACTTCTCACTCATAGCGACGTCAGCAGTCTAAAGCGGCTGCCCGTAAATAACGGAGAGGTTAGGGGTCTGTGAACGGCGACCGGCGCATCGGTGCGGTCGCCTCTAAGTCCCATTTTGTCACCCAACGCTGAGGGCTGAGCTGGAGACGGCCTCGCCCCCGTTGTGTGTTCTTAGGGAGCTGGGGCCCTCACTCACCACTCTGTCCCCCCCCCCCCCCCGCGCGGTACGGGGGTCCCCGGCACCCACCCCTCTCTCAGACTCGCTCGAGACGGCAAGCCCTCCCCCTAAGCCACCTAACTGGCAGAAGCAGGTGTGTCCCTCCCATAAGCGTGCTCGCGTGCAGTCCAGACACGCGTGGGCTGAGCTGAGAGCCGCCGAGCAGGGGGCCCGGGGGAGGGGGCTGGAGGCGTCTCTCCACCGGGCGAGGCCGGGCCGGGCCCCCTCAGCTCTCCGCGCCCTCCCCCAGCTCCAGAACCAGAGCGAGCTGCGGGCCCCCACCGCCGAGAAGGCCGCCTTCTTCCTGGACGCCGCCATCGCCTCCCGCCGGGGCAACCAGCAGGACTGCGACGAGGAGGACCACCGCAACTCCCACATGCTCTTCACGCTGCACATCTACCAGTACCGCATGGAGAAGAGCGGCAAGGGCGGAAGTAAGTCCCCCCTCCCACCCCCCCCCCCCCCGCCCGGGCCGGTGCCGGGTCCCGTTCAGTGACTGGCGATTCGTGGTCATGGCGGAGGCTGGGCTCAAGTTCACCTTTGAACTCTTAAGGCATGCAAATGAACAAACTGACCGAGCGAAAGATCTCAGCTGCTCAGGAGGCTGGGAGCTGAGGATCCTGGTTCAAAGCCAGCCCGGGCAGGAAAGCCCATGAGCTTCTCATCCCCAGCGAACCACCCAAGAGCCAGAGTGGAGCTGTGGGCCGCGGCGTGGGCTGGCAGAGGGGCTTCCAGGGGGGAGCGTCCCCGGCACCCCGCTGCCAGAACAGTGAAACAGTCTGAGTCAGGAGGGGAGCCCGGGCCAGGGAATCTTAGACCCACTGCCTCCAGCAGAGAGCCATCAGCCAGCCTCGGGTGACCGTGCCCGGCCGCGACCTTAGCTCAGTGCTCCCGGCCTCTCCCTGAGTCTCCTTGCAAGCCAGTGCTCTCGGCAGCGATGGCGAGCGGGGCACCTCGGGCGGGAGCCGCAGTCTCCCCGCGGAGGGGCAGAGGCGTCCCGGTGGGAATCTTTGGGGGCTCCCGAGAGAGTGCTTCGGTTTCCACTAGGCTGGGAAGGGGGAGGGTGGGGCGAGGGAGACGGGGAGCCCCCCGGCACCCGCCGCACACTTCCGACGCCCCAGGAGGCCGCGGGGGGCACCGGCCCTGGGCGCTGGGCGGTGTCTTAGCGTGGCGAATGCAAGTCTTCGGAAAACGGTCCTTTCGAGTCCTTCCAATGTGAGGAGGGCCTGAAATCCGGCTTCCCCTGAGGCTCGGGTGGGAACTTAGACCCGAAGCGGAGCACCCACACTCCCCCACCCCACCCCACCCCCCCCCCGCCTGGCGGGTGATCAGCCTTATTAAACATTCAACACCAAACTCATCTTCCTATTTTCAAATGCAAAAGAGAATTGCTTTTTAATAATTAATCCGGGTTAAAGGGAAAGGCCGACGCCACCGGTCGCCCTTCAAACCTTTTCCAGCTCTCGTCCGGCGTTGCAGAAGATGGGAATAGAGGGCGGAAGGGGGGTTCAGGCTGCTGCGGGGGTCCCCGGAGCGACTGGGCTCTCCCCTGCCCGCCAGCAAGCCTGGCTTCTCCGGGGAACAGGGTGACGCTGGGCAGGGCCCGGCGCTCGCCTGACCTCCTATAGTTAAAATATAATGAGAAGATGCGGAGATTTTGTCTGCTTATATGTAAGAAACAATCCCAGCAGCCTTGGCAGCCAGAACCCATCGAAGGGGAAGTTTATTAATTAGCCACCGTGCAGGGAGCGGGAGCACAGAGCCCGTGCTGGGAACCGGCTGTGGGGCGGGGCAGGCGACGGATGGGTTCAGAGGTCTCTGTGACAGGAACTAGATGCACGTGTGTGTGTGTGCGCGTGTGTGTGCGCGTGTGTGTGTGCGTGTGTGCACACACACAGGCACGTGGACACCTGCAGCCTGGGCCCGTCTCCACACACACACACACACACACACACACAAGCACGCACCTTTAGTCCTGGTTAAGAAGGAGAGGGACGCGGTCACTGTGTCGCTGCTTTGAAGCTGGCACTAGGTGAGGCTTAAAATGGCGTCCTGGTTTCCGGGGGGGTTCTAGAATGCTGGAGGGCGGATTCTTCACTGCCGCCACGCCCTCCCTCGCTCACTGGTGGGGGGGGTTCTAGCTTTGGAGGAGGGACTTGGGCCCCTCCCGCCTCAGCCTCCCGGGGCTGGGGTTCCGGTGGTGCCCGGCCACGCCAGGCCGAGTGCCCCTCTGATAAGGAACTGAAGCGTTCGAGCAGCCGCGCCCAGCGCCCAGCACGAGCCCAGTCTGATCTACTCGCCCCCCTTGTTTCCCGGGGGGCGGGGGGCAGCGTGGGCCGGGCTGGCTGTGTGCCCACAATGAGAGTGCGCGTGCCCTCGAGCGTCTGTGCCGCACTCACCTCGTGACGCGTCCAGGACTGGGTCTGGTTCACTCAGCCAGCGCTGAGGCCGCGAGTTCAAGGCCCGGGACCGCAGAGCCCACGGGCCCACCTGTGGGTGTGCTTCGTCTCGATCCGTGTGGACGGAAGCAGCCGCGTCCGCACGTGTGTCACGGAACAGCCTATGCCGGCCGGGCCGGCGTGGCTGCTGGGGTTCCAGACCATTCCTGAGAAGGTCAGGGAAGAGCGTGGCTCCCCGGGGGCCTTGGCGGCTCGGCCCTGGGCCGCCAGGAGCCGCACACCCCGGCCCGGCAGCCGGGGCCCGCCTGACGCCCCCGCAGGGCCAGGCAGCGTCCGGCCGAGGAGGCGGCAGGAGCCCGGTGAATTCCCTCAGGCGCTCTCCTTCTGGGCTGACGATCGGCTTGTCCCCGTGCCCCACCTCGGCGTCCCGCTCCAGTTTGCTCGGCTCCGCCTCATCCTCCGCCGGGCCGCGCGCTTCCGCAGGCGTGAGGCCCAGTCCCCGCGGGGGTCTCCACAGAGTGGGAGGCCCGCGGGAGGAAGTGAGGCCCCCGGGGATGTCCTAGGAGGGTGGGTCTTGGCCTTGGCCCCTCCCCTTCCTGTCACCCCTCCCTGCTTCCTGCCTGCCCTGTGGCGCCCGCCTCCCCACAGTCTCCGGGCACTCTGGTGTTCTCTCTCGCCCTACCACGCCGGGGCCAGGACACGTGGCCCGAAACGTCCACTCTGACCCCACGGCGCCTGCTCCCGACTTCAAGCTGCCGTCTCAGGTCCTGCTCACGGCGATGAAGAGACGCCGCTCCTCCTCCCCGCAGCCTTCCTGCCCCAGGGCGGGCGCGGGCGCAGGGCGCGTGGGCACCGTGTCCACACTGGAGGATCCACTGAGGGAGCTGCTCGAGGAGCACAGTGGTGTCAAGTGATTGATTCACTCAGCAATATTTGGACCTAACGAGTGGCACTCATCATTACTCACGAATCTTACGACACACAGCCATGTGTGCACTGCCAGGTGCTCCGCAAACTAAAATTCTCACTCTCCTGAACCATGCTCGTATTAATGATCGAGTAATCCCCTTCAAATCTCTTCCAAGGGATTCAGGAGCTTAAAAGATCTGTGTGCAGCCAACTGGGCATCAATTATTTTTTTCCTACATGCTTAAAAATTTCCACCCTGTAGTTTCTCATTAGTTACACCTAACTCAACGCCGTCTCTAAATTTCATTTCCAGTCACATTTAGTCTTCATGGAAACACGCCCTCTCTTTGCTACGCTGTTCCGTGTCAGCACACCGTACTTACAGTTTCACTGATGGGCGAGGGGCGTGGGTAGGTTTGGGACGGCTGGGCACGCCAGCTCCTTTTCCGGAGTACCCAGGAGGAAAGAGGCACACGTACGGTGAGCTGAGGCTGTCTGTCTGTGGCGTGGCTTGGCAGGCCGGGGTCTGAGACGAGGCACCCCACCCAGCACAGCGCTCTAGCATCACCTGGAAAAGTCTGAAGCGGCCCGTGGCCAAGCGGGAGACCTGGGAGAGGAAGGGGGGCACAGCTCTCTCAAGGCCCAGCGATCCCGGGTGGGCTGGGGTACGGGGTCCTCCCTCCTCAGGCAGGGCGCGTTGAAGGGGCTCCTGCTTGCTCTGCAGCTCGCTCTGGACTCCCGCCGTAGGTGTGGCCTCCTCTTCTGTGAGGTCTGGGCAGTGTCTTAGCATCTGTGAAGCTCGCTTGCCTGTCTGTAAGACGAGCACTATCAATGCTTTTCAGCTTTTCATATAAGCCAGGATGTGGTATATATTGGTAAGTGTTGTCTGTATGTTCTAAATGCGCATTCTGCTGTCACTGGGACAAATGTTATACGAATATGAAGTTGTTCAAATCTATATCCTTGCTATTTTCTGTCTACTCGTTCTGTCAGTTACTAAGAACTGAGCATTTAAGTTCTCCGACTATAATTATGGATTTGTCTTTTTTCCTTGAGCTCTTGTCACGTTTTGTTTTGTATATTTGCACGTCTATAATTAGGGCATGAACATGTTTTATTGTGGTCTCTTGTTCAATTGTCTCTTTGTCATTACGGGTACTCCATTCACAAAATTGTCCTCGGTGTCTTTTGTCCTGTCTTGCTGTCACTCACTTCAACTCTCTCCTAGCGAATGCTTACCTTTCCCTTTCTCATACCCTACTGGAATTGTGTCGGCACACACTGTATAAGGACAGCGCAATCGTAGAACTGCGCTTCCTCCCCCACCTGACAAAGCCGGCCTCGGATACGGGTATTGACACTGCTTAGCCTCAGTGCGCTTTCTCTCTCTTCCGGGCTTCCTCTTCTTCACTGGTTTTGAGCAGTGTCATTATGAAGTGTTTTGCTGTCATTTTCTTCATACTTCCTTTGTGTTGGGCTGATGGAATACCCTAGATCTGGTGGATTTATGGTTTTCACCAAATTTGGGAGACTCCTACCACTGTTTTTTTTTTTTTTAATATTTTGTCTGTAACACACTGTCCTCTCAGAAAATCCAGTTGCCCATATTTAAACACTTGAAGTTGTACGTCTGCCCTTTTTATTCATTACCTGTTTGTTTTTTAGTTTTACACTTCTCTCTGCATTTCATTTTCAGGATTTTATATGGCTAGATCTCCATACTTACTAATCTTGGCTTTAACAATGCCTGACCTGCCACTGGTTCTATCAGGAGTATTTTTCATTCCATGTGATACAGTTTTTCCTCCTTAAAACGTTTCATGTATCTTCTTCGTGTGTGTGCTAGTCGTGGGGCTTGAACTCAGGGCCTGGGCACTACCCCTCAGCTTTTTTAGGGCAAGGCTGGTGCTCTGCCACTTGGTCCACACCTTCATTTCTGCCTTTTTTTTTTTTTTGGTGCCCAATTGGAGATAAGAGCCTCACATACTTTCCTGCCCAAGCTGGCTTTGAGAGGCAATCTTCAGCCTCCTGAGTAGCTAGGATTACAGGCCTGCTCCACTGGCACCTGTCTGGCTATTGCATGTTTAGTATATATTATATGTTTTATGTTTTATATGTTAGTATATTATATGTAATACGTATATAATATAGGATATAGCCAGTGTCTTTACTTAATTCCTTGAACGTCTGAAGCAGATTTATAGTAACTGCAGGTTGTTTCTTGAGTTTGGGCTTGGGTTTGGTAGTTGTTTTTCACAGTCTTTCCCTACAGCCCTGGCTGGCCTTGAATTCACTCTTCCAGCTTCACGGGTGCTGGGCTTTCGGGTATTCACCTCCACATCTGGCTAGCAACGACACGAATAACCTTCTCCCTCAACTCTCAGAGCTATTATTCTCAGCTTGCTTCAACTGACTTTTCATTATGTTTCTCACTTTGCTGCTCATGTGCATGCCTGGTAGGTTATTTCTGGTTTTCCGTGGTCCTGGGGTTTAAGCGTGCAAGGCAGACTCTGCCGTTTGATCCACCTGCCAGCCCGGCACCTGGTTGTCTGTGGTTGGGTGACGGGCATCCAGATCTATCTCATTGGCTGGGGACGTTCCTAAGTTGGGGAGGGGGCTCGCAGTTTCATCCTTTCTGGTCTTTCGATACTCCTCGGTGTTCCTTCTCCTGCCGGTGCTCCCTCCGCGGAGGCAGGACGCTTCCTGATACTCTGCCAAGTGCCCTGGACCACGGAGCCCTCGGGCCAGGCCGCCGGGAGGGAGAGACGGCTTCCGGCCTGTGCCGCGGGCTCTGCTGCTACGTCCGCCATGGCAGACGGCGCTGCCCCTCTGCGCGTGCTGGCGGCGCCTGGGCGGACACTCAGGAGGCATGCCCATCTCCACCCCGTCCACTGTCGCTCCCCCCCGCCCCCCGCCCCGGGGTCCCCTCCCTCGGAGCCTCGGCCCCAAGGCTCTGCCGTCACAGACCACGGGGGACCAACCCTCCCGTCCTCGGAGGGGCTCCCCATTCTCTCCCCTCCCGTCCTCTCCCCTCCTAGTGTCCGGAGGTCGCAGTCGTCTCCACCTCATCGACCTTGGCAGCTGTGTGAAGACGCTGAACAAGAACCGTGAAGGAGGCTCGGGGCTGTGCCTCTCCCTATCCGCGCTGGGCAACGTCATCCTGGCTCTGGTCAACGGCAGCAAGCACATCCCGTACAAGTGAGTCGCTTCTCCGGGAGGGGCGGGGCCAGGGGCGGGGCCGGGGGCGGGGCCGGGGGCGGGGCCGGGGGGCAGGGGCGGGGCCGGGGGCGGGGCCGGGGCCGGGGGCGGGGCCGGGGCCGGGGGCGGGCCGGGGGCGGGTCCGGGGGCGGGGGCGGGGGCGGGCCGGGGGCGGGGGCGGGGCCTGGGCGGGGCGGGGCCGGGGCCAGGGGCGGGCCGGGGGCGGGGCCGGGAGGCGGGGGCCAGGGGCGGGGCCGGGAGGCGGGGGCGGGGCTGGGGCCGGGGGCGGGGCTGGGGCCGGGGGCGGTGCCGGGGGGCGGGGCTGGGGCCGGGGGCGGGGCTCGGGGCGGGGCCGGGAGGCGGGGCGCAGAGCGGCAGCGTGGCCCTGGGACTCACTCTTCTTCTTAGAGGAGGCTTCCCTTCCTCTGTTCTCTACTAAGACCCAAATAATGACGGGAAGCACACATGGGTCTCTTTGGAATGGGAACACGCCTCCAGCCATCGAGGCCAGGTAGTTGATTAGTCCAGGGTCAGAGGTGAACCCCAGCGAGCAGTTGCCTAGTGCATCTTCCTCGCCACTGAGAAGTGTTGGGAGTCCCTCAGTCCGCTCCAGCGCCGACTTTAGGCTGCTCCGAAGAAGAAGGAAGCGGTCCCGGTTGTGGTCTCCGCCACAGCGCCTGCTGCGGCCTGGTCGTCGGATGGGCGCGTCGGCTTCACGGTGATGTGAGCGACGGGTGGAGACTGGTGTGTCCTCCTGGAGGTCACAGATGTGGGGACTTTGTGCCCCCAGGGGCCACAGGCAGATGACCCACAAGTGTGCGTCCTGGCCTTGCCGCCGGCGCTGGGGAGTCAGATCGATTAAGCCGATGCCACACAAAGATCCCAGCTAGACTGGAACTTCAGATCGGCAGCCGTTGCGTATAAGCCCGCGCCTGAGGCGGCACCCGGTGCCCCGGCACACACCCTCCCGAGGTGTGCGGGCTCGGCCGAGCCTGGGGTCACGCCCTACGTGCCCGTGCCAACGCCCGTGCGCCGCCGCCTCCCTCCCCCTCGCCGCCCGCCCCCCGTGCCGGGCCAGCCTGAGCCTCTGCGTCTGCTCACGCAGAAGAAACGCCCGCCCCACGCAGGCACCATGAATAAATGCATGCGGGGTCCGTTTGTAATCCGTAAAACAATCCCTTAAATACAAGTTGCTGCTGGGTGGGAGGGAGAGGGGAGTCACAGATTCAGCGTGAGTGGGCGGGGCCGCCCTCCCTCGCGCGGCGGGCCCCCGCCCGCCCCTCTGCGGGTGGGTTCTGTCCCGCCCCCCCCACCCCAGGTCTTCTCCGAGCCGTCGCTAGGAGCTTGCTGAGCCTAGGATACTTGCTTGTCTCGGTTCTCCAGTCCCAGCTAGAGAAACACAAGAATGGTTTCCCCAAGCCTTTCGTTACCAGATAAAGAATTCAAGTTGAAGATTCAGAAGGTTCGCTTTTCTGGCGCGTCTGCCGTTGAATAATACAACCACGAGGGGGGAGACTTAGGGAGAAAAGAGTTTTGTGGCCCTCGGTTTGCGTAACCTGAGACTCAGTCTTCCGAAGGGTGATATGCCTTTATGATTTCATTAAGTATTGGTTGACTTGATGGTGGGCAGGATGGATGAATGTAAGCATAGAACTTAAAATCTACCTAAAGTAGCTTCCCTTCGGTTAGAGCGAAGGATTGTCTTAGTACTAACTCAAGTTCTCTTGTTAAGTTAGACACCCCCCTGTCGGGTCAGGCTCTCCTGCAGGGCCTCCGTCCCCCGAGACGCAGGTGCCCTGGCCACAGCCCAGGGCCCTCACGCAGTCCTTGCGGTCCGTGAGGCACTGTCCTGCAAAGGCACGGACCTCCGGGCACGCCCTCCACAGGGCCGTCCTCGGCCCGAAGTGTTCCCTTTCATTTGGAGACGTGACATGATCACTTTAATTTAGGTCCCACAATCTGCCAGAGCCAGGGTGCCCTGCCCGGCCCGGGGGAGACAGTCCTGGGGCCCGGGGTGTCTTTGCAGGAGGGAAAGCTGAGCCCTGGGGCCTGGGGTGTCTTTGCAGGAGGGAAAGCTGAGCCCTGGGGCCTGGGGTGTCCGCAGGAGGGAAAGCTGCTTCTCGAGGGCAGGCCTTGAGAGACACGAGCACAGAAGCGCGCAGCTCTGCCGCAAGGCTGGCGGGAGAGCAGGGTTTACGGGGCGGGGGCAGGCGTGGGGTGTGTGTGTGTGTGTGTGTGTGTGTGTGTGTGTGCGTGCGTGCGCGGTCACAGGCCTCTTGGCTGGGGATTTTGAGCTTGTGTGTGTGTAGATCATCGCCCGGCCCCCGCGCGTGTCCGTGGGTGGGCAGCTGGTGTCAGGCTGCCCTGGAGTGGACTCCAAGCTTTCCCCAGAAGGCAGCGTGACTCCCTGGTTATCCGCGGAGTCTGTGTCTGCGGGGTGCGGGCCTGGCCAGTCTCCAGGCCGCGGGTTATGATCACGGCCGCGTGCGCGCTGCTTCTGAGCCGGAGGCCCGTGCTCGCGCCCCGGCCCCGTGGGTGGGAGGTCACGGAGACGCGGCCCGCGCCCGGCCCTCCTGTCGCGTCTGCCCGCCCCGCTCTCCCCGGCCGCGGGCATGGCGCCCCGGCGCCCAGCCCTGGGGCCCCGATCCTCCAGACTTGAATGGAAATTACACATACCATGAAATTAAGTAGCCATTCGCCAGAAAAAGGCAAGGAGAATCACCAGATTGACTTCCGATAGCATGAAATGGGAAGACGCTGTGTGTGTAAGAATCCGCGCGTGTGACACATTTAACCTCCTTTCGGTGTGCGTTAATGCCGGATTATCTCCTCCCGACTTATTGGGAGGACATCAATTTGGGACTATTTGCACAAACTCCGGATACCAGTTTACAGCAATCCCCGTTTAGAAATAAAATAACGAAAGTCTCAGGTTGCCAGGCAACCGCAGCCGTGAAAATTCCTAGTGTCGCCACTTTAGAAACACTCCTTTCTGTGCATCTTAATGGCTGTGGGATGGAGGCAGCCAGCTCGGAGCATCCCTGGGACCAGGCGCCCCCCCCCCCGCCCGCCCGCCTTGTTAGGAGATTTTTAGCCCCTTCTTTTACCTCCCTCCTGGCCACTTGTCTTCCTGGCCAGTGGTGTTTTCCTGTTTGATTACGGAAATTTCCAGAGGTGGCTGTTATTTTCTTGTGCAGCGGCCGGGGGCGCGGGGGCCGGGGGCGCGGGGGCCGGGTGTGGGGGCGCGGGGGCTGGGGGCGCGGGGGCCGGGTGTGGGGGCGCGGTGGCCGGGGGCGCGGGGGCCGGGTGTGGGGGCGCGGGGCCGTGACAGGGAAAGGGAGAGCAGACGCGCAGCTCGCACCCGTCGATCCTATTCCACCACGCGCTTGTGCAGAGACATCAGCAGGCCCTGACCCTGGGCAAGGCTGAGTAGAGACACCACACGCTTCCTGGGCCCCTGGCCCCCGCCAGGGAGGGAGCGGTGGGCGAGACAGAGGCAGGAAGGGCCTGCGGCCTCCCGTCTGCCGGGTCTCTCGTGAGTGCCCCCCAACCTCCTCCAGTCGGCCCTGGACACCCGGCTACCCACCGCTGCCCGGCCACGGGCTCCACGTAGCGATGACTCGCCGTCACACTGGAGGCCACCCACCCGGGCGCCCCAGGGCTCCCCGGCTACGCAGGGGGGCTTCCCTTGAGGCCTTCGAAAGGTTGGAGCAGACACATGGTTGGGGCTTCGTTCATGTTCCTTTCTTTTAAAAAGTGTGTTGCACATGAATTGAGCTTCGGTCAGAGCATTCAACCATAAATTCTCACCTGTTTTGAAACTGGCTCAGGCTCAATTGAGCATTAATAGATTTTTTTTTGTCCATGCAAATGGGGTGATAATTCATCCTGTGTGTAATTGAGCTGTTTAGCATTGTTACATGCATGGAGCAGTTAAGTTCTACCAAATTGCTTCATGTACTGCCCAGGTACTCTTTAATTAAAATAGCGCTGGCTCTCATTTTGATGCAATAGAGAACTGAAGAGGTAAAGACGGTTGTCACGAGTGTGTGTCTATGTGGAGATGGTTGTCACGAGTGTGTGTCTGTGTGGAGATGGTTGTCACGAGTGTGTGTCTATGTGGAGATGGTTGTCACGAGTGTGTGTCTGTGTGGAGACGGTTGTCACGAGTGTGTGTCTATGTGGAGATGGTTGTCACGAGTGTGTGTCTGTGTGGAGACGGTTGTCACGAGTGTGTGTCTGTGTGGAGATGGTTGGCACGAGTGTGTGTCTATGTGGAGATGGTTGTCACGAGTGTGTCTATGTGCAGATGGTTGTCACAAGTGTGTGTCTACGTAGAGATAGTTGTCATCAGTGTGTGTCTACGTGCAGATGGTTGTCACGAGTGTGTCTATGTGCAGATGGTTGTCACAAGTGTGTGTCTACGTAGAGATAGTTGTCATCAGTGTGTGTCTACGTGCAGATGGTTGTCACGAGGGTGTCTGTGTGCAGATGGTTATCATGAGTGTGTGTCTACGTGGAGATGGTTGTCACGAGTGTGTGTCTACGTGCAGATGGTTGTCACGAGTGTGTCTACGTGCAGATGGTTGTCACGAGTGTGTCTACGTGGAGATGGTTGTCACAAGTGTGTGTCTACGTACAGATGGTTGTCACGAGTATGTCTACGTGGAGATGGTTGTCACGAGTGTGTCTGTGTGCAGATGGTTGTCACGAGTGTGTGTCTGTGTGCAGATGGTTGTCACGAGTGTGTCTATGTGGAGATGGTTGTCACGAGTGTGTCTGTGTGGAGATGGTTGTCATGAGTGTGTCTACGTGGAGATGGTTGTCACGAGTGTGTCTGTGTGGAGATGGTTGTCACAAGTGTGTGTCTACATGGAGATGGTTGTCACGAGTGTGTGTCTACGTGCAGATGGTTGTCACGAGTGTGTGTCTATGTGGAGATGGTTGTCACGTGTGTGTCTATGTGGAGATGGTTGTCACGAGTGTGTGTCTACGTGCAGATGGTTGTCACGAGTGTGTCTACGTGCAGATGGTTGTCACGAGTGTGTCTACGAGGAGATGGTTGTCACGAGTCTGTGTCTACGTGGAGATGGTTGGCACGAGTGTGTGTCTATGAGGAGATGGTTGTCACGAGTGTGTGTCTACGTAGAGATAGTTGTCATCAGTGTGTGTCTACGTGCAGATGGTTGTCACGAGTGTGTGTCTACGTGCAGATGGTTGTCACGAGGGTGTCTGTGTGCAGATGGTTGTCATGAGTCTGTGTCTACGTAGAGATGGTTGTCATGAGTGTGTGTCTACGTGGAGATGGTTGTCACGAGTGTGTCTACGTGGAGATGGTTGTCACGAGTGTGTCTACATGGAGATGGTTGTCACGAGTGTGTCTGTGTGGAGATGGTTGTCACGAGTGTGTGTCTATGTGGAGATGGTTGTCACGAGTGTGTCTATGTGCAGATGGTTGTCACGAGTGTGTGTCTACGTGCAGATGGTTGTCACGAGTGTGTGTCTACGTGGAGATGGTTGTTATGAGTGTGTCTACGTGCAGATGGTTGTCACGAGTGTGTCTACGTGGAGATGGTTGTCACGAGTGTGTGTCTACGTGGAGATGGTTGTCACGAGTGTGTCTGTGTGCAGATGGTTGTCACGAGTCTGTGTCTACGTAGAGATGGTTGTCATGAGTGTGTGTCTACGTGGAGATGGTTGTCACGAGTGTGTCTACGTGGAGATGGTTGTCACGAGTGTGTCTACATGGAGATGGTTGTCACGAGTGTGTCTACGTGGAGATGGTTGTCACGAGTGTGTCTACATGGAGACGGTTGTCACGAGTGTGTCTGTGTGGAGATGGTTGTCACGAGTGTGTGTCTGTGGAGATGGTTGTCACGAGTGTGTCTATGTGCAGATGGTTGTCACGAGTGTGTCTGTGTGGAGATGGTTGTTACGAGTGTGTCTACGTGGAGATGGTTGTCTCGAGTGTGTGTCTACGTGGAGATGGTTGTTACGAGTGTGTCTATGTGCAGATGGTTGTCACGAGTGTGTCTGTGTGGAGATGGTTGTCACGAGTGTGTGTCTACATGGAGATGGTTGTCACGAGTGTGTCTATGTGCAGATGGTTGTCATGAGTGTGTCTACATGGAGATGGTTGTCACGAGTGTGTCTGTGTGGAGATGGTTGTCACGAGTGTGTCTGTGTGGAGATGGTTGTCACGAGTGTGTCTACATGGAGATGGTTGTCACAAGTGTGTCTACGTGCAGATGGTTGTCACGAGTGTGTCTACATGGAGATGGTTGTCACGAGTGTGTCTGTGGAGATGGTTGTCATGAGTGTCTGTGTGCAGATGGTTGTCACGAGTCTGTGTCTACGTAGAGATGGTTGTCATGAGTGTGTGTCTACGTGGAGATGGTTGTCACGAGTGTGTCTACGTGGAGATGGTTGTCACGAGTGTGTCTACATGGAGATGGTTGTCACGAGTGTGTGTCTACGTGCAGATGGTTGTCACGAGTCTGTCTGTGGAGATGGTTGTCACGAGTGTGTGTCTACGTGGAGATGGTTGTCACGAGTGTGTGTCTACGTGCAGCTGGTTGTCACGAGTGTGTCTACATGGAGATGGTTGTCACGAGTGTGTGTCTACGTGCAGATGGTTGTCACGAGTCTGTGTCTATGTGGAGGTGGTTTTCACTAGTGTGTGTCTACGAGGAGATGGTTATCACGAGTCTGTGTCTATGTGGAGGTGGTTTTCACGCCTGTACCCAAGTGGAAGCATGGCTGTCTCTCATGAGTCTGCACCCATGCAGAAGAATGGTTTTAGGGCCACCACCCCACACAGTCTCTGTACAGCTGGGTTGGTCCTCATTTTCCCTTCTCTGGACTGACTGTGAGATCAATAGGGAGGTGATTTTTACATTTGGGGGCTCCTATTTATGAGTGCACACTTCCAAAGTGTGTACCCCGACATACCAGTTTTTCTGAGGGCTAAATGTGCCCCCTCTTTCCTTCGAACGATTTGCCATGGCTGACCTCTCCCTTGCTGCGCTGTGTGCAGCTGCACCCTGAAGGAATAATGGCGCTCTTGTTCTGTGTGGGGTTTCTTTTGGAGTTTCCTCAACCGAGGTCACCCTGTTTCTCTCTGGGGTGCAGGCCTCACCTGCTGCCGCCTCCTGGGTATTCTTTTCCACCAAGCTGGAGGCTTTCTTGTCATCTGTGTGGCCCACGGCTGGCGTCAGGCCCCCCTGGAAGGTGCAGATCTGCATTGGACGAGGCGGCTCACCCCCGCAAGCCTAGCTACTCAGGGGTGGAGTCTGGAGGATCACAGCTGGAGGCCAGCCTGGGCAAAAGGCCCACAGGATTCCATCTCAACCGATGACAGCTGGGCCTGGTGTCACTTCCCTGGCCCCTGGCTGTGGGGGGGGGGGTGCGTAAGGAGTCACTGCCCAGGCTGGGCTTGGTACGAATGCAACACTCCATTACGAAAACAACCAAAGCAAGCTGGGAGCCGCGGTAGAGTGACTCGAATGCCAGAACGCTTGCCGTGCAACCACAGGCCCTGAGTGGAAAGCCCAGGCCCACCCAGAACACAAAACAACAGCACGCAGAACCCCAGCAAAGCCGACCGCACCCCCTCCTCTAGTCCTGACTACCGCGAAGATGCACGGTGGAGCTGGGGCCGTGGGGCTGGTGGGCGTCCTCATCTCAGACTTTGGGATTTGGAGACTCCTGAGCACCCCCCACCCCCACTCCGGGAAGGCCTGGTCCCGCTCCTCCCCTCGTGTGGTTATGCCGTGACCCTGGCTGGCCCACAGTGCCTTCCTCTCTGAACCAGATCTGCTGGTTGGTTTTCACGCTGTGATGGAGAGAAGTGACCCGTAGGGCCGGCCCGCACGCCCCGTAACCGACGGACGCCGCGGCCTCCCGCTCAGAGCTGCCCCGTCCCCGTGGGCTCGGCGGGCCCTGCGGCGGCACCTGCTGCACCCAGCCTGTCTCAGAGCGACACAGACTTGGAGCCCAGAGCTGGGCTTGCCCCGGGGGACCACGCAAGGGTGTGTCTGTCCCTAAAAAGGATATTCTTTAGTGTCACCGGTTTCTGAATATTACATAAGTGGGGTCATAATCTCTCCTCGGCCCTTCTGCACCCCAACCCCTGCCTCATTTTGATGTGCTTGCCTGTAGGTTATTAATTTCGCATGGCTGTGGTTTTGCTTTAGTCCAAGGAGACCACTGGAGTTCCTTCTCTGTTCTGGATGAACGTCTAAGACTGTTTTGAACCCACTGTTGAATTTTATCTAATCGCTTATGGATCTATCAAAATGATTGAGTGTCTTTCCTCTATCATTTAAGATGGCAAGCTACATGAATCTGTGCTAACATGAAAACTGCAGAATTTCCTGCTCGTGCCTCAGTGTCACCTTCCTTGTAGATTCAGATTCTCTGATCTTTTTCCTCCTCCTCATAGATTATTCCAGAAAATTTGTTTCCACCCTCTAGCTCCTCATACCTGCCTTTCTGTAGGCCCCCGCACCTCACCTCGGTTCCTTGTTGATGTCGGCAGTAAGTTGATCGTGATGACGGGCTTTCCTTGTCTTTCCACTCTTTTATACCAGCTCCAGTTGAGCCAGTGGGCTCTAAGCCCTCATCTTTTGTAACATGTAGGTTCAGACAGTCACCTTCAGCTTTTGGGGAGCCCGGGCCCCCTCCGGGAGGGCAGCTCTGTGCTGACAGGTGGTCACGAGAGCCCTGTTCCAAGCTGGTCAACTCACCTCACCCACCCCAGGCCCCTGGACGGGCCTGCAGCCCAGAGCCCCCGGGGCTTCCGTGAGCGGCGGTTTTCTGAGGAAGACAATTAGGTTCCTTCCTAGAAGAAGGCACCCCACCTGCTGAACACTTTCCTTTGGGCTGGAGAGCTAGCCACTTTAAAAAAACACACACATAATTTAATCTTTGCAGACAGCCAATGCTTTCTATTTGCCATAGTCAAATCATGTGGACTTACAATGTACAGTGAAAAGAGCCAAGGGGTTGTTCCTCTAAACCCGCGGGTGCGGTCCGAATCCCCTGGAGTGTCAAGTCCTCTCCTCAAGGACGCCTTTCAGGACCTATCCCGAGGCCCTTTGCTCTAGTTCAGGTGTCGAATGTTCCCCAAAGGCCCACGGGGCGGAGGCCTGGTCGCTAGGAGCACCGCTGGGAAGGGGGAACCTTGATGAGGTGGAGTCAAATGGTAGGACTTCTGGCTGTGGGCGTAGTGTGGTGCGGCCCATGCCAGCAGACTTGGCCTTTGTCCCCACATCTCAGCGAGATGACTCCCTGGTCTCTGTTGGGGGCCTGGAAGCCATCAACACGTACGGAGTTGACTTGCCTCTCCCCTCTCCCGGTGCCTCCTTCTGCTGCCCTTTACCTGGGAACCCCAATCCTTTTTTCCCCTTCTATTTATTCCATTTTTCTGGTGCTTAGGTTCTCAGTTGATTAGTTTCTGTCTCTTTACACGGGGCCAGAAGCAGAAACTGGTCGTTCCTAACCATTTTGTTGTTGTTATTTGATGCTCTAAACTTCCTAATTTCCTTACACATGTTAATCAACTCCTTGTTTGTTTGCAGTCTGCGCGTCCCCTTCTGCCATCTGTGGTTTCTGCTTCCTCCTCATGCGCCTCCTCTCTTTCGGTGTTTATTTTTGTCTGGGGCTGCTCACTTGCACTGGCTTCGGCTTGTGAGACCCAGTATACAGATGGCTTACTTTATAGAGCCATGTATTTACCTTTCCTAGGTGCAAGTTAAGGATAGTCTAAATTGTATTCTCAGCTTGTAGTATTTCAGACCACCCAGATACTGAGAATAGAGACACAAACCTACAGGCACTTCAGACAGAGGCTCCACATTCTTAGGACAGTTTCTTACCCCTGCTTAGTGCTATTTTTCCAGACATAGCTTCAATATGTGCCATGGTGGAAAGAGGTGGTCATAATAAAATCTCCGTGTGTTTCCTCTGCTTCCAGGAGCCTCTTAGACCGTGCAAATGCTAAGCTAAGATCACCTGGTTTGGCAGATGTTATACTTTCCCATTCTGTTTCCTTTGAATTCCCAACTTCACTTGCTTTTTTTGTTTTTTTGCCTGGGAATTCCATAATCTTCTGCAACCTCAACAACACATTTACTATTGTTTAGCAGTATGATACCTACAATGTCTAGTTGTTCGTGGCAAGGCCT
This sequence comes from Perognathus longimembris pacificus, assembly GCF_023159225.1. Lineage (NCBI taxonomy): Eukaryota > Metazoa > Chordata > Mammalia > Rodentia > Heteromyidae > Perognathus > Perognathus longimembris. The sequence continues at coordinate 67,038,865 of NC_063171.1, forward strand.
TTCTAAGTACCTCGCCTGTCATACTGCTCCTTCACCATTTTCCTTTTCCTGTTAGATATTTCTCCCATCTCTCCCTGTTCTAAATTATAAGGTGGATTATATAATTTATGATACCAGTCAGGATTCTTGAGCATGAGAAAGGATACCTAACATTGTTTTATGCTTTGAAATACAAGTAGATTCGAGAAAACCCACTTGTTTTGGTGAACCTATAAAATCATTCTATTCACAATTTACTTTCAAACATAAAACATTTTCTTGCAAACAGAAAGATGTCTGCACACCAAATGAAAAAGTTAAGTCTTCTCTGCTGTTGATCCGCACATTGGGACAGATGTTCCCGACCGTTCTATGCCTCCCGGCGCATCTGGTCTCGTCTTGCTGAGCTGCAGCCTTCCTCCCTGCCCCTGGGGCTTTCAGGAGGGCCTAAGGGGGGAGTCAGGCCACCGGACGTGGCGGGGGGGGGGGCTGTCAGGACCCCAGCCCCTTCCTTCTCCTTACTTCCTGGCCGCCATGACATGCGTCAGCTCATTCTGCCACACCCTCGTCCCAGGACGCTGCCTTGCCAGGGGCCCAAAGGCAACACATACACAGGAAGCAGCCGTAGACTGAAACCTCTGGTGAACCCAGCCTTCCCTCCTCTGAGCTGGCCACCTCAGTGTGTCGTTACGGTGATCCGAAGCAGAGCGGTGCAAATGCCATGCCCATGGTATTTTCCTTAGGATTATGTTTTTCCAGTATTCTTCTTGCTTTAGATATTTCTTAGATAACCTGTACCTTCCATCTTCCTGTCTCTCCTTCCACATCTCTGGGATTACAGAGAGTGCCACCATGCCTGGCTGCCGGGCTAGATTCACCTCCCCTGGTGCGGGATGCTAAGCTTACTCCCTTATCAGTGCTCCCCTGTTCACCCTCTCCCCTGGGCACCTGACCAGCGGGCAGCCAAGGTGGAGTGAAGGGACACGGGCAAGCCTAAGGTGCACGTGGCCGAACGAGATCCCCTTTTCCTCCCTCCTTACCCACCAAGGAAGCCAGGCGCAGACGGATCTCGGAGACGCTTTGGAGAGCAATCCAATTTAATCGGGAGGGGCTCATAGTAATATAGTAGTGATGACGAGGATTAAGCATGAGCTGGCGATAGGCTGGCGAGCTTGTCCATCCAAGAGCAGCTCCCAAGGACCTCCCTCATGGGCTAACGTCACTTCCCATAGTCCCGCCCTCTGGGCAAAGCCCGAGAAAGGAGAGCGCACGTGCTCGCTGGCGCAAGGTGGGGGATGGTCTCAGAGCTACCCCTTCTGGTTCCGGACCCAGAAGGAGATAGGTGTGGCTCACTTCCACACTGCCCCAGGGCTGGGGGAAGGGCGGCCTCTCGGGAGCGCTCTCCTCGCCCTTCCCCCCTTAAGGCCAAGATGAATCCTCAACACCTGGCTTGGTCTTCGAGACATTTCTTTGCTAATCTTCTGTTTTAGGGACTGGGAAGGACGTGAAAGCCCGGGCTGGCCTCAGATTATGACCTTGCATGTAGTGTATTCGCACGCAACATGACATTTCAGAAACTGCAGTTCCCATCCCTATTGGTTGAATATCACAGTGTGGTTGAAAATAATCATAAATGTATGTACTCCACAGCCCAGGTCAAGTTGAATAGAACAAGTTTCTCAAGTCAGAAAGAATAGTATGGGAAAGGATGGTGAAGGTGTAAAAGTGACTGCCCTTGAGAAACCAGGATGGCGAATTAAAAGCAATGAACTCTAGCTACACAGGGGGCTGAGATCTGAGGGTGGCGGTTCAGGCCGGCCCAAGGCAGAGTAGTCTGAGAAACCCTTATCTCCATCTATTTAATCAGCATATAAACCACCGAGCAAGAACAAAGAGGCCCTGAGTTCCCCAGTAATCACACACACACACACCACACACACACACAGCCTCTTGCATGCTAAGCAAAGCCCTCCCACAGAGCAACATCAGAAACATCAGATTCATCCTCTCTCCACTTGACCAGATGGTGATATAAGGATCATTCTATGGGGGCCAATCTTGTTTGCAAACCAAGCAAGTATCCTGGGGTCCGGGGACAATCCAGTCGTTTACGTCTATCATTCCTTCGTGTCGGCCTCCATTGAAAGGCCATGGACTCTCCCTTAAGTTATCAAATGCATAACATCGTGCCTCAGACTTACGCCAGTAATGGAAACCATTCTTAAACCCAGTTGGTTTGTTGTGTGAAGACTGCAGGGTCTGTTTCTCTCAACCACACGTGATGCCAGAAGGCGTTTCAACAGCACCACCCCATCCCTCACCCCCCAGCCTCCATTCTACTGGACTTCAAAAGGAGTTGATTCTTGGGCTCATGTGCTTAACAACTGTCTTTCTAGTTTTCCCTGGCTGGCGACTGGTTAGTGGGAACCTACTGAACAATTATTCTTGACACAAGAGAGAACAGGCCAGGCTTAGTCACTCTGATTAGCAGACTCCCATCACATTGGAAGAGTTTTGAACCACAGATACAAAAACAAAACTTTAAATCTGAGACTGTCACTCTGTGCATCAAAGGACACTGCCATGTAATTTCAAACTCACGAAGAAAAATATTTGTAAGTCAAATACGCAATGGAAGATAAATACTCAGAATCTATAACACATTCCTAAAATACAACAAAGCTCAGTTCCAAAGTGGACAAAGGAACCTGGTATCAGTGGCTCACACCTGTAATTCTAGCTACTCAGGAGACGGACATCTGAGGATTGTGGCTTGAAACAAACCCAGGCAAAGAAAATCTATGAGATTTATCTCCAACTGGCCAGCAAAAAGTCAGAAGTGAAGGTATAACCCAGGTGGTAGAATATCAGCCTTGAGTGAAAAAGTTCTGGGACAGTCCCCAGGGAGTTCAAGCTCTGGGACCAACACACACACACACACACACACACACACACACACACACAGTGGTCAAAGGACTTGAACAGATTTCTCCAAAGAGAATCTGCAAATACCCAAGGCCTGGGGATGGCACTCAACGCCAGCAGTCATCAGGAGCTGCAAAGTAAGATTGGAAGAGTCCACTTCTTGCTGAGTGGCATAACTATTATTAAAGAGGGAAAGTACGTTCTGGCAAGGGTGTAGAGAAAACGGACCCCTTTGCATTGCCAGTGGGGATGGAAAGTGGAGAACCACAAGTTGGCCCTTCTTCAAAAAGTCAAGCACGTGACCCATGGCCCCCCCTGGAGTGGAGAGCGGGACCCCCACAGGCGCCGGTCCCTCGCGTTACCTCGCCCGAGTCCAGGCGTGGCGACGGCCCTGGCCCATCGAGAGATGGAGGAGAAGCAGAACGTGCCAAATACGTCCGAGGAACTATCATCCAGACAAAAAGTGCACCGTTCTGGCTCGTGTGTGCTGTGGATGAACCTCGAGAGCAGGTTACCTGAAATAAGCCCGCCCCAGAGCATGACAGGAGACAGCCGGGAGGCCGCGGCGGGCGGGCGGCGGCTCGGGGGAGGCTGAGGCAGGGAAGGGCACGGGCCGGATGGCAGAGGCGCTGCTCCCGCGGCCCGTGAACCTGAACCCGCTCCACGGGGCCACAGCTGTGGCTCACGGCACGTGGATCTTACCACCATTGAACAACGAAGAGCAGTCGACTTCCGAGGATGCACGGCCCCGTCAGTACCGCCAGACCCTACACACGTGTGCGCTAGCACGCACACACGCACAGGAGCACCCACTTTTCCCCCTCAATGACACGTGGGAGTGGGAAGGGAGGGTGGAGGTGGCCGCGGGAGCTGTGCAGAGGCTTACAGCCATCCCAGGAGGCCAGAGAGAGTGCTCCATGCAGACGTCCCACCCGGGAGGGTGCTCCACATGGACTTCCTGCTCGGGAGGATGCTCCACGTTGACATCCACCTGGGAGAGTGCTCCTCCATGTGGGTGTCCCGCCTGGGAGGGTGCTCCACATGGACTTCCTGCTCGGGAGGGTGCTCCACATGGACTTCCTGCTCGGGAGGGTGCTCCATGGGGATGTCCCGCCCGGGAGGGTGCTCCACGGGGATGTCCCGCCCGGGAGGGTGCTCCACGTCCCGCACAGAGCTGGCCGCTGCAGACCGAGCCGCCGTGCGGTCTTCCGCTGTGCTCGTTACTGGACGGCAAGCGCTCAGGCCGACGGCGGGCTGCGATGGTCTGACCCGAGTCCGCGGCCCGCTGTGCTCCGGGAGGAGCCGCAGGCCCTCGTGGCGGCCGCCGCCCGCTCCCCGGTGCCGCGTCACGCTGTGGGTCGGGAGCGGAGGTGCGAGCGGGGAGCCCTGTCCCGACCTGGACGGCTCACAGGCAGCCCCCGGGGCGGAGCACTCCGCGTCATCCCACCCATCCTCCCGAAACGAGCGCGTCCGCGTGCGCATGCCGCGGCCGCAGGCAAGCTCCGTGCTCCCGAGCCAGGCCCCAGGCACCTGCGGGAGGGAGCGGAAAAGCGGCTCCGTGCTCCCGAGCCAGGCCCCAGGCACCTGCGGGAGGGAGCGGAAAAAGCGGCTCCGTGCTCCCGAGCCAGGCCCCAGGCACCTGCGGGAGGGAGCGGAAAAGCGGCTCCGTGCTCCCGAGCCAGGCCCCAGGCACCTGCGGGAGGGAGCGGAAAAGCGGCTCCGTGCTCCCGAGCCAGGCCCCAGGCACCTGCGGGAGGGAGCGGAAAAGCGGCTCCGTGCTCCCGAGCCAGGCCCCAGGCACCTGCGGGAGGGAGCGGAAAAGCGGCTCCCCGGTGGAGAGCGAAGCCGGGGCAGGGCAGGGCGGGAGCCTGCGGGACCGGACAGCCACGGGAGCGCGCACCGGGCTGCCCGCCAGCACGCTCTTCAACCGCAAGGAAACTCTGCGTGTCCCTTCACGAGGCAGAAGAGCAGCCATTCAACCAGATAGATGGCCTCCAACAGAAGCTCACGGAGCAAGGCCGCGCGGCGCTCCGCGGGCAAAACGGCTGTGCCCAGAGCTCACGAGACCGGGAGGCGCTGGGCGCTCAGTGCTCCTCGCGGGCAGTTCCCGGTATCTGGGGCAACCTCAGCACGGTGAACAGCCGGACGGGACGGGACGGGACGGGGCGGGACGGGGCAGCCCAGCACCACCCAAATGGGATGCACGGCCCCTCCTGAGCAGAGATGAGGCCCGCGGCTCATCGCAGGCACCCCGGCCTCCTCCAAGTGTCTGCCACCCCCCCACCCCCACGGAGCACTGTCCTGGCGGACACTTTGAGAGGGGCTTGGAGCCGGGCTCCATCCCCCGCCCCCTCCTGGCCTCCATTCCCCCCACCACCACCACCACTTTTATCTCTGATTATTTGCTGAAGAAAAGCTCTGGTGTATTTGTACCTTCTCCAGCGCCGAGAACATCAGCCCTGCTTCCCCAAAGGCATTAATTGGTCCCAGATGAGAAAGAAAACCTCTGCAGCACCCCCCCCACCAGCTGCCTGCGGTTGGGGGTGAAGTGGCCATTCTCTTGCATCTTCTGTGGGTCTGAGCTGGGGGTTTCGGAAGGGGACATGGACACGAGAACGACCCACCTCCAGCCCCACCAACACCTCACACGCACGTGCACACGCAGAGGGCACGGGACAACAGGGCACAGCCTCGGGGTGGGGAGCGTGCTGGGGTCAGGGGGTGCGTGGTGGCACCTGAGAGGAAGAGCCGCCGCTCACGGCGGGAGGGTGCAGACCTGGGGCCCGCAGAGCCCCTCGGCGGGGCCGCCTCCCTCTTGCCGCTCCCGGGCCGCGCCCTGACGCCGCCCCCCTCTGTTGGGCGCCGGCCCCGCCCTGACCCCCCCCCCCTGTCGGGCAGGGAGAGCAAGCTCACCATGCTGCTGCGCGAGTCCCTGGGGAACGTGAACTGCCGCACCACCATGATCGCCCACATCTCCGCGGCGGCCAGCAGCTACGCGGAGACCCTGTCCACCATCCAGATCGCGTCCCGCGTCCTGAGGATGAAGAAGAAGAAGACGAAGGTGAGGGGCTCGCCGGGGCGGCCGGGCGGGGACCCGTGCTTCCCCGGGGGTGGGGGGCACTTTCCCCTTCTTCTCACGGGCTTCTTGCCCCACCACACAGCCTCACAGGCAGTGCAGTGTGACGGGGTAGCTCTGGGGGGCCAGGCGGGCCCGCACCGCCAGGGGGAGCCCCACTGGGCCTTCCCGGGGGCGCCTGTGCCCAAGCAGCCGTGGCGGGGATGACAGGCCCCGCCCCAGCCGTGGCTGGGCGGCCATCAGCTGCCTTCCACACCCATGCGGAGTCAGCTTCCGGGGGCCTGTCGTGTGTGTGTGTGTGTGTGTGTGTGCGCGCATGCGTGTGTGTGTGTGCGCATGCGTGTGTGTGTGTGCGCAAGCGTGCACACTGGTCCTGGAGCTTGGCCTCAGGGTCTGGGCGCCGTCCCTCGGCTTTTCCATTCAAAGCTGGTGTTCCACCCCGTGAGCCGCAGCTCCAGCGCGGGCGTCTGGAGGCGGCTTGGGAGGCGGGAGTGTCACGGAGGGGCCGGGGCGGCGCTCCTGGGGTGCAGTGAAGAGGTCAGGGACCGGATTCAGGTCCCGGCCTCGGACCTGAGAGAGAGAGGAGGCCGATGGACGGGGCTGCCTCGCGGGCTTCGAGCCCCGGCCGCCGACCCCGGGCCCCCGCGCGCTGGACTGCGGGGCGCGGGGCGCCCGCGGGGGGCCCCCGCCGAGGCAGGCGCTCACGCCGCCCTCCCCCGCAGTACACGTCGAGCTCCTCGGGGGGAGAGAGCTCCTGCGAGGAGGGCCGGATGCGCAGGCCCACGCAGCTGCGGCCCTTCCACGCCCGCGCCGCGGCGGACGCCGACTTCCCCCTGGGGCCCCTGTCCAGCGACCCCGACTACTCGTCCAGCAGCGAGCAGTCCTGCGACACGGTCATCTACATCGGGCCCAACGGCATGGCGCTCTCCGACAAGGAGCTCACGGACAACGAGGGGCCCCCCGACTTCGTCCCCATCGTGCCCGCCCTGCAGAAGAGCCGGGCGGACCGCCGGCCCGAGGCGGTGGAGGCCGCGGCCCGCGCGCCGGAGCGCGACTGCCTCAAGTGCAACACGTTCGCCGAGCTGCAGGAGCGGCTGGACTGCATCGACGGCAGCGAGGAGCCCAGCGCCTTCCCCTTCCGGGAGCTCCCGGCCCCCGGCGCCCCGCTCTCCGAGTCCGACCCGGAGGACGGCCCGCGGCGGGCAGGGCGGGCGCGGAGCCGCGGGCGTGCCCCAGGCGGGGGCGCCCGGTCGCCGGCGCCCGGCCCGGCCTCCCCCCGCAGCGTCCCGGGCAGCAGCGGAGGCCAGCGGAGCCCCCCGGGGCTCGCGCAGAGCCCCGGCCTCCGGAGCAGCCGCGAGAGCCTGGCCTCCTGCGGCCCGGCGGACGGCAAGCCCCGGCCCCTGGGCTCCCCGCGGCTGGGCGTCGCCAGCCTGTCCAGGGCCCCGGAGTACAAGCCCCCCGGCTCGCCTGCGCAGAGGTGCAAGGTGTCCACCCAGAAGGGCGTCCCGCCCGGGCCCGCGCCCGCCCCCGGCGAGGGCCCCCAGCAGCCCGAGCTGCGCACCCCGCCCGCGGGGATGAGCCCCCGGGCTCCGAAGAAGCCCCTGTCCGCCGCGAGAGAGGGGTGCCCCGAGCCCCCGGGGGAGGACGGGCCTCGGGGGGGGCTCGCCCCGGACCCCACCGCGGAGATCCTGAGCCCCGCCACGGTGACGGTGCAGCCGGCGCTGGAGCTGAACGGGGAGGACGAGCTGGTGTTCACCCTGGCGGGGGGAGCCGGCCCGCGGCGGCGGCGAGGGCCCCGCGCCCGCCCCGGCCCCGGCCGCGGGCTCCCGGCCCGTCAGCATCATCGGCAGCGTGAGCGAGGACCCCGAGAGCGGGCCCGCGCCCGAGGGGAGCTCCCCCCACAGCTCGCGGCCGAGCCTCACCCCGGCGGGCAGCTGCGCGGGGAGCACCGCCGCCGCCCCGGGGCCCGGCGCGGGGGAGGAGCCCCCCGGCAGAGCGGCCCCGGCCAAGGGCGGCGGGGTCTCCGGGCCGGGCCGGGCCACGGTCGCCCTCTCCAGCGTGGCCGGCCCGGGCGGCGAGGCCTCCAGCCCCACGAAGACCGGCCTCGCCGCGTCCCCGCGCCCCCCGGGAGCCCCCGCGGCCGGGGCCCGGACAGCAAGGACGCCGGGGCCAAGGAGGACGTGACGTTTGAGGACCCCTGGCTGAAACGAGAAGAAGAGGCGAAGGACGAGGACGGGGGCTCTCCCGGGGCCGAGGGGTCCCGGGGCGAGGGGGCCCCGGACGCCGCCGGGTGTCCCGAGCCGGACCGGGACGAGGAGCCGGGCCCCGGGGACAGCGAGGCGGTGGCCGCCCCGGGCACGGACGGCCTCAGGAGGGTGGCCGACGGCTGTGAGATGGCCCCGCCCGGCGCGGCCGCCCCGAGCCCCGTGCGCTGCAGCAGACCCCTCCAGTCCAGCAGCCTCCCTCGCGCCTTCCAGAAAGCCAGCCGCCAGGAGGGCCCCGACGGGCTCCCGTGCCCGTGTGCGGCCCAGCCCCGCAGCCCGGGCCCGGCCCCCGGCGCCCCGCCCTCCAAGGCCACCCTGGAGCGGAAGGTCGCCTCCCCCCAGCACGGCGTCCTGGCTCGCCCCAAGGGGACGCCCCCGCTGCCCCCCGTCCGCAAGTCCAGCCTGGAGCAGAAGAACCGGGCCAGCCCCCAGCACAGCCCCCCGGGCCAGCCCGCCCCCCTCCCGGCCGGCCCGCCGGACGAGGCCGGCGGCAAGAGCAAGGACGCCAGCGGCGGCGGCAGCAGCAGCAGCAAGCTCTTCAGCGCCAAGCTGGAGCAGCTGGCCAGCAGGACCCACTCCCTGGGCCGGGCCACGGTCAGCCACTACGAGTGCCTGTCGCTGGAGCGGGCCGAGAGCCTGTCGTCCGTGAGCGCCCGGATGCACGCCGGCAAGGACAGCACCCTGCCCCGGGCCGGCCGCGGCCCGCCCCCCGCCCCCGGGGCCGCCTCGCCCAGGGCCGGCCCGGCCAGGCTCTCCGCGGTGAGCAAGCTCCTGCTGGCCAGCCCCAGGGCGCGGGGCCCGTCCGCGCCGCCCACCAAGACGCTCAGCTTCTCCACCAAGTCGCTGCCGCCGGCGGGGGGCCAGAGCCCGCCGCCGCCGCCGCCCGCCGGCGGGAAGCCGCTGTCCTGGTCCACGCAGTCGCTGAGCCGCAGCCGGGGCGCGGGGGCCGGCGGCCAAGCCGCCCCTGCGCGCCGCCAACGGGCGCGTGTCGGAGCTGCTGCGGGGCGGCGCGGGCGGCGGGCGGGCCCGAGGAGGAGCGCGCGGGCCCCGGGCTCCCGCTGCCCTCGCCCTACAGCAAGGTGACGCCGCCGCGGAGGCCGCACCGCTGCAGCAGCGGCCACGGCAGCGACAACAGCAGCGTGCTGAGCGGGGAGCTGCCGCCCGCCATGGGCAAGACCGCGCTCTTCTACCACAGCGGCGGCAGCAGCGGCTACGAGAGCGTCCTGCGCGACAGCGAGGCCACCGGCAGCGCCTCCTCCTCCGCGCCCGACTCCACCAGCGAGAACAGCAGCTCGCTGGGCGGCCGCTGCGCAGCCTCAAGGCCCCAAAGAAGCGCTCCAACTCAGGTAGGGCGGGCGGGGCTGGGGGGAGGGCGGGGCTGGGGGGAGGGCGGGGCTGGGGGGAGGGCCGGGCAGGTGCGTGGGTCGGGCTGAGGGGAGGGCGGGGGTGGGGAGAGGGCAGGGCTGGGGGGGAGGGCCGGGCTGGGGGGAGGGCCGGGCAGGTGCATGGGCCGGGCAGGTGCGTGGGCCGGGCTGGGGGGAGGGCCGGGCTGGGGGGAGGGCCGGGCAGGTGCGTGGGCCGGGCAGGTGCGTGGGCCGGGCTGGGGGGAGGGCCGGGCTGGGGGGAGGGCCGGGCAGGTGCATGGGCCGGGCTGGGGGGAGGGCGGGGCTGGGGGGAGGGCCGGGCAGGTGCGTGGGCCGGGCTGGGGGGTGGGAGGGGCTGGGGGAGGGCGGGGCTGGGGGGAGGGCGGGGCTGGGGGGAGGGCCGGGCAGGTGCGTGGGACTGGCTGGGGGGAGGGTGGGGTGGGGAGAGGGCGGGGCTGCGGGGAGGGCAGGGCTGGGAGGAGGGCCGGGCAGGTGCGTGGGACTGGCTGGGGGGAGGGCGGGGCTGGGGGGAGGGCCGGGCTGGGGGGAGGGCGGGGCTGGGGGGAGGGCCGGGCAGGTGCGTGGGATGGGCTGGGGGGAGGGCCGGGCTGGGGGGAGGGCGGGGCTGGGGGGAGGGCCAGGCAGGTGCGTGGGACTGGCTGGGGGGAGGGCCGGGCTGGGGGGAGGGCGGGGCTGGGGGGAGGGCCAGGCAGGTGCGTGGGACTGGCTGGGGGGAGGGCCGGGGCTGGGGGGAGGGCGGGGCTGGGGGGGAGGGCGGGGCTGGGGGGAGGGCTGGGCAGGTGCGTGGGACGGGCTGGGGGTGGGCGGGCTGGGGGGAGGGCGGGCGCCTCGTCTCCCTGCTGGACGTGGCACCACCGCGCCCGGAGGCCACGCCGGGGTGGGAGGCTGGGTGTGAGGCCTGGCCCCGCCGCCCCTTGCCGGTCAGCCCAGCGGAGGAGGCCGGGGGCCGGGCACACCGGGAGGCGGGCGGACCCCGCCGGCTGGTCGTGGGGACCCCCAGGCCCGGAGCCCTCCGCCTGCGTGGTGTGCCCGCCTGGTGCAGGTACACCGCTCTCTCTGTGAGGGGGCCGGGAGCCCCCCTGTGCGGAGCCCTCACAGCGGCCAGAGCCCCCCTGGAGCTCAGGACCCAGCGGCTGTGGGAACCCCGGGGTGGCGGGGGTCCTGGTGGCCCCCAAGTCCCTGGCAGCCGTGCCCAGGGTCGTAGGACGGAGCTCGCTGGGTCTGGTGGGGTGTGGATGGGAAAGGCCCTTCCCCCCCCCCACCAGCCACCCCCCACCCCCCGTGTCCCTCCCCACCCCGCGCCCAAGCGGCCCGCGGCACCTCCCACACGCAGGAACTGGCTGTGGGGGCCGACGTGTCCACGGGGGCTGGGGTGACGTGGACGGAGGTGCGAGGCACAAGGAGGAAAGGACCGAGGTCAGAGCTGCGGGTGCAGACACCATGAAGAGGGGGGTGCGGGGTGCCGAGGGGAGCACGGCCGTCCAGGCGGCCTCAGAACACGGCCGGAGCCATGGCTTCCCAGCTGCCCTCCAAATCGCCCCCACTTGCTCTACTTGTTAAGTGTCTTATGCGATGAAATCTTATGCCGAGTGCCCCTGGAGTTGTGGCCCTGGCGGGGCGGGGAGGGGTGGTCCCTGCCCCTCCCAGCTGATCTGCGCCCTGCACCCACCGCCCTTGTGGACTGGAAGCCTCTTCAGGAAGGCCCTGTTCGGGGTTCCAGGGCGAGGGTGCTCAGGAGCGGGCTTTCCCTTTCCTACGGTCCAGCAGCTACGGGGACACCGCCATAAACCACCCTGAGGAACTCTGCCACCGTGAGCTTTACCATCCCCAGTTTTCCTGACATAGACACCCCCATTGCTGGTCACAGACGTGGTGGTGGACAGCCCCGTCCACCCCCATTGCTGGTCACAGACGTGGTGGACAGCCCCATCCACCCCATTGCTGGTCACAGACGTGGTGGTGGACAGCCCTATCCCCCCCATTGCTGGTCACAGACATGGTGGACAGCCCCGTCCCCCCCATTGCTGGTCACAGACGTGGTGGTGGACAGCCCTATCCCCCCCATTGCTGGTCACAGACATGGTGGACAGCCCCGTCCCCCCATTGCTGGTCACAGACGTGGTGGACAGCCCCGTCCCCCCCATTGCTGGTCACAGACGTGGTGGACAGCCCCGCCCCCCCCCCATTGCTGGTCACAGACGTGGTGGTGGACAGCCCCGTCCACCCCCATTGCTGGTCACAGACATGGTGGACAGCCCCATCCACCCCATTGCTGGTCACAGACGTGGTGGTGGACAGCCCTATCCCCCCCATTGCTGGTCACAGACATGGTGGACAGCCCCGTCCCCCCCATTGCTGGTCACAGACGTGGTGGACAGCCCCGTCCCCCCCATTGCTGGTCACAGACGTGGTGGACAGCCCCGTCCCCCCCCATTGCTGGTCACAGACGTGGTGGTGGACAGCCCCGTCCACCCCCATTGCTGGTCACAGACATGGTGGACAGCCCCGTCCACCCCCATTGCTGGTCACAGACGTGGTGGACAGCCCCGTCCCCCAACATTGCTGGTCACAGACGTGGTGGACAGCCCCGTCCACCCCATTGCTGGTCACAGACGTGGTGGACAGCCCCGTCCACCCCCATTGCTGGTCACAGACGTGGTGGACAGCCCCGTCCCCCCCATTGCTGGTCACAGACGTGGTGGACAGCCCCGTCCACCCCCCATTGCTGGTCACAGACGTGGTGGACAGCCCCGTCCCCCCCATTGCTGGTCACAGACGTGGTGGTGGACAGCCCCGTCCCCCCCCATTGCTGGTCACAGACGTGGTGGACAGCCCCATCCCCCCCCCATTGCTGGTCACAGACGTGGTGGACAGGCTCGTCCCCCCCATTGCTGGTCACAGACGTGGTGGACAGCCCCGTCCCCCCCATTGCTGGTCACAGACGTGGTGGTGGACAGCCCCGTCCCCCCCCATTGCTGGTCACAGACGTGGTGGACAGCCCCATCCCCCCCCCATTGCTGGTCACAGACGTGGTGGACAGGCTCGTCCCCCCCATTGCTGGTCACAGACGTGGTGGACAGCCCCGTCCCCCCCATTGCTGGTCACAGACGTGGTGGACAGCCCCGTCCCCCCCATTGCTGGTCACAGACGTGGTGGACAGCCCCGTCCCCCCCCATTGCTGGTCACAGACGTGGTGGACAGCCCCGTCCACCCCATTGCTGGTCACAGACGTGGTGGACAGCCCCGTCCACCCCCATTGCTGGTCACAGACGTGGTGGACAGCCCCGTCCACCCCCATTGCTGGTCACAGACGTGGTGGTGGACAGCCCCGTCCACCCCCATTGCTGGTCACAGACGTGGTGGACAGCCCCGTCCACCCCATTGCTGGTCACAGACGTGGTGGTGGACAGCCCTATCCCCCCCATTGCTGGTCACAGACATGGTGGACAGCCCCGTCCCCCCCATTGCTGGTCACAGACGTGGTGGACAGCCCCGTCCACCCCCATTGCTGGTCACAGACGTGGTGGACAGCCCCGTCCCCCCCCATTGCTGGTCACAGACGTGGTGGTGGACAGCCCCGTCCCCCCCATTGCTGGTCACAGACATGGTGGACAGCCCCGTCCCCCCCATTGCTGGTCACAGACGTGGTGGTGGACAGCCCCGTCCCCCCCCATTGCTGGTCACAGACGTGGTGGTGGACAGCCCCCGTCCCCCCCCATTGCTGGTCACAGACGTGGTGGACAGCCCCGTCCCCCCCATTGCTGGTCACAGACGTGGTGGTGGACAGCCCCGTCCCCCCCATTGCTGGTCACAGACGTGGTGGACAGCCCCATCCCCCCCCATTGCTGGTCACAGACGTGGTGGTGGACAGCCCCGTCCCCCCCATTGCTGGTCACAGACGTGGTGGACAGCCCCGTCCCCCCCCATTGCTGGTCACAGACGTGGTGGTGGACAGCCCCGTCCCCCCCCATTGCTGGTCACAGACGTGGTGGACAGCCCCATCCCCCCCCATTGCTGGTCACAGATGTGGTGGACAGGCTCGTCCCCCCCCATTGCTGGTCACAGACGTGGTGGACAGCCCCGTCCCCCCCATTGCTGGTCACAGACGTGGTGGACAGCCCCGTCCCCCCCCATTGCTGGTCACAGACGTGGTGGTGGACAGCCCCGTCCACCCCCATTGCTGGTCACAGACATGGTGGACAGCCCCGTCCACCCCCATTGCTGGTCACAGACGTGGTGGACAGCCCCGTCCCCCAACATTGCTGGTCACAGACGTGGTGGACAGCCCCGTCCACCCCATTGCTGGTCACAGACGTGGTGGACAGCCCCGTCCACCCCCATTGCTGGTCACAGACGTGGTGGACAGCCCCGTCCCCCCCATTGCTGGTCACAGACGTGGTGGACAGCCCCGTCCACCCCCCATTGCTGGTCACAGACGTGGTGGACAGCCCCGTCCCCCCCATTGCTGGTCACAGACGTGGTGGTGGACAGCCCCGTCCCCCCCCATTGCTGGTCACAGACGTGGTGGACAGCCCCATCCCCCCCCCATTGCTGGTCACAGACGTGGTGGACAGGCTCGTCCCCCCCCATTGCTGGTCACAGACGTGGTGGACAGCCCCGTCCCCCCCATTGCTGGTCACAGACGTGGTGGTGGACAGCCCCGTCCCCCCCCATTGCTGGTCACAGACGTGGTGGACAGCCCCATCCCCCCCCATTGCTGGTCACAGACGTGGTGGACAGGCTCGTCCCCCCCATTGCTGGTCACAGACGTGGTGGACAGCCCCGTCCCCCCCCCATTGCTGGTCACAGACGTGGTGGACAGCCCCGTCCCCCCCCATTGCTGGTCACAGACGTGGTGGACAGCCCCGTCCCCCCCCATTGCTGGTCACAGACGTGGTGGACAGCCCCGTCCACCCCATTGCTGGTCACAGACGTGGTGGACAGCCCCGTCCACCCCCATTGCTGGTCACAGACGTGGTGGACAGCCCCATCCCCCCCATTGCTGGTCACAGACGTGGTGGACAGCCCGTCCACCCCCATTGCTGGTCACAGACGTGGTGGACAGCCCCGTCCCCCCCCATTGCTGGTCACAGACATGGACAGCCCCGTCCCCCCCATTGCTGGTCACAGACGTGGTGGACAGCCCCGTCCCCCCCCATTGCTGGTCACAGACGTGGTGGACAGCCCCGTCCCCCCCATTGCTGGTCACAGACGTGGACAGCCCCGTCCCCCCATCCCCCCCATCCTGGGTCACAGACGTGGTGGACAGCCCCGTCCCCCCCATCCCCCCCGTCCTGGGTCACAGACGTGGCGGTGAGGATGTTTGGTGCTAGCAAGCAGCTCAGGCCCATCATGGCCGTCTGTGCCTTGCGGCCTGCGTCTCCCAGCGTCTCTGTCTCCGAGTCTGTCTGACCGCACTTGGGCTGCACAGGTTGAGCTTCTCCCCCGTCGGCACAGACTTTAGTGGCCAGGCACGCGGGCAGGCTGGGGGCACACTCGGGGCACACTGGGGCACGCGGGCACACTGGGGGCACACTGGGGCACACTGGGGCACGCGGGCACACTGGGGCACGCTCGGGGCACGCGGGCACACTGGGGCACGCGGGCACTCTGGGGCACACTCGGGGCACGCGGGCACACTGGGGCACGCTCGGGGCACGCGGGCACGCTCGGGGCACGCGGGCACACTGGGGCACGCGGGCACACTGGGGCACGCAGGCACACTGGGGCACGCAGGCACACTGGGGCACACTGGGGCACGCGGGCACACTGGGGCACACGGGCACACTGGGGCACGCGGGCACACTGGGGCACGCAGGCACACTGGGGCACACTGGGGCATGCTCGGGGCACACGGGCACACTGAGGCACACTGGGGCACGCGGGCACACTGGGGCACACGGGACACACGGGCTTGTGGGCACGCTGGGGGCACACTGGGGCACGCGGGCACACTGGGGGCACACTGGGGCACACTGGGGCACGCGGGCACACTGGGGCACACTGGGGCACGCGGGCACACTGGGGCACGCTCGGGGCACGCGGGCACACTGGGGCACGTGGGCACACTGGGGCACGCGGGCACACTGGGGCACGTGGGCACACTGGGGCACGTGGGCACACTGGGGCACGCAGGCACACTGGGGCACACTGGGGCATGCTCGGGGCACACGGGCACACTGAGGCACACTGGGGCACGCGGGCACACTGGGGCACACGGGACACACGGGCTTGCGGGCACGCTGGGGGCACACTGGGGCACACTGGGGCACGCGGGCACACTGGGGGCACACTGGGGCACACTGGGGCACGCGGGCACACTGGGGCACACTGGGGCACGCGGGCACACTGGGGCACGCTCGGGGCACGCGGGCACACTGGGGCACGTGGGCACACTGGGGCACGTGGGCACACTGGGGCACGCAGGCACACTGGGGCACGCGGGCACACTGGGGCACACTGGGGCACGCGGGCACACTGGGGCACACGGGCACACTGGGGCACGCGGGCACACTGGGGCACGCTCGGGGCACGCGGGCACACTGGGGCACACTCTGGGCACGTGGGCACACTGGGGGCACACTGGGGCACACTGGGGCACGCGGGCACACTGGGGCACACTGGGGCACGCGGGCACACTGGGGGCACACTGGGGCACACTGGGGCACACGGGCACACTGGGGCACACTGGGGCACGCTCGGGGCACACGGGCACACTGGGGGCACACTGGGGCACGCTCGGGGCACACGGGCACACTGGGGGCACGCTGGGGCACACTGGGGCACGCGGGCACACTGGGGCACGCTCGGGGCACGCGGGCACACTAGGGCACGCAGGCACTCTGGGGCACGCTCGGGGCACGCGGGCACACTGGGGCACGCAGGCACACTGGGGCACGCGGGCACACTGGGGCACGCTCGGGGCACGTGGGCACACTGGGGCACGCGGGCACACTGGGGCACGCTCGGGGCACGCGGGCACACTGGGGCACGCTCGGGGCACGTGGGCACACTGGGGCACGCAGGCACACTGGGGCACGCGGGCACACTGGGGCACGCTCGGGGCACGCGGGCACACTAGGGCACGCAGGCACTCTGGGGCACGCTCGGGGCACGCGGGCACACTGGGGCACGCTCGGGGCACGTGGGCACACTGGGGCACGCAGGCACACTGGGGCACGCGGGCACACTGGGCACGCTCGGGGCACGCGGGCACACTAGGGCACGCAGGCACTCTGGGGCACGCAGGCACACTGGGGCACACTGGGGCACGCTCGGGGCACGCGGGCACACTAGGGCACGCAGGCACTCTGGGGCACACTCGGGGCACGCGGGCACACTGGGGCGCGCTCGGGGCACACGGGCACACTGGGGCACACTGGGGCACGCGGGCACACTGGGGCACACTGGGGCACGCGGGCACACTGTGGCACGCTCGGGGCACGCGGGCACACTGGGGCACGCTCGGGGCACGCGGGCACACTGGGGCACGCTCGGGGCACGCGGGCACACTGGGGCACGCTCGGGGCACGCGGGCACACTGGGGCACTCATGGCTGCCTGCGCGGGCGGGGCGGGCCTCACGGCGGCTCCGGTCGCGGTGGCCCTCTGGTGTCCGCGCTGACCGCGGCTGGGTGGTTCCCGCGGGTGTCCGCGTGCGGTGCGTCCTGGCTGGGTGGTTCCCGCGGGTGTCCGCGTGCGGTGCGTCCTGGCTGGGTGGTTCCCGCGGGTGTCCGCGTGCGGTGCGTCCTGGCTGGGTGGTTCCCGCGGGTGTCCGCGTGCGGTGCGTCCTGGCTGGGTGGTTCCCGCGGGTGTCCGCGTGCGGTGCGTCCTGGCTGGGTGGTTCCCGCGGGTGTCCGGGTGCGGTGCGTCCTGGCTGCGTGGTTCCCGCGGGTGTCCGCGTGCGGTGCGTCCCGGCTTGGACTTGGGAATCCGACACGCGGGGCCGCGGGCTTCATGAACGCGGAGGCCGAGCGGGCGGGACTCCCAGCGCCACGGCGGGGCGGCTCCTGCTGCCTGGTGACCGGGCAGCGGAGGGCGGGCAGGCAGGAGCTGGGGTGCACAGTCCCCGTCAGCGAACCCCCCAGAGGCCTCACCCCCTGGCACGAGGCCCCTCTGAGAGGCCAGCAGCCTGCCAGTGCGGCCTTGCGCTCCCGCCCTTCGCCGCGCGCTCGAGATCCCCGCCAGCAGGCTCTTCTGCGGAAGCCCCTCGTTGCCTGGCGTTTACAGCTCGCTCTCTTGCGTTCTTGGTGCCTCAGTTTCCCTTGTAGGAGAACTGAACGAGCCACTGTGTGTAGTCAGCGAGGGCCAGGCTCGCCAGTGCCTGACCTTCCCCGGCCGTGGGCCGGCGCTCGTGCCGGGGTCCTGGGGTCGGGGGCCTGGCGGCAGACGCCCTCACGGGGCTGAGAACACCGTGTGCCGAGGGCGCCCCGGCCCAGAGGCGCCGCCGCTGGGGCACGGGCTCGGGAAATCGGGGGTGGGGGGCCCCGGGAGGCGGCCCCGGAGGCGGGGGCGGGGGGAGCGTCCCCGGGCGCCCGGGGGGCCGCGTGGGGCGGGGCGCGTGAGCGGCGGGCGTGCGGCTGTGCGCGGTGGCGAGCGTGCCGCGTCTCCTCGCGTCTCCGCCTCAGGCTCCCAGCGACGGAGGCTCATCCCCGCGCTGTCCCTGGACGCCGCGTCCCCCGTGAGGAAGCCCGCGGCCGGCGCGGGGCTGCGCTGGGTGGACGGCCCTCTGCGCGGCGCCCCGCGGGGGCTGGGGGAGCCCTTCGAGATCAAAGTCTACGAGATCGACGACGTGGAGCGCCTGCAGCGGCGCCGGCACAGCGCCGGCAAGGTGAGGCCGGACCCGCGGCGGGCCCCGGGGGGGGGGGGGAGGGGAGAGGGAGGGAGGGGAGGGGAGGGGGGCCTCCACAGACCCACGGGGCTGCAGAGGGTTCCCCCCGCCCCCCGGAAGGCCCGCGTCTGCGCGGGGTCCCATGGGTGCCCCCCCCCAGGGCTGCTTGGCTGAGGCCGCCCCCCCGCCCCCCCCCCCCGCACGCAGGGGCCTGTGGGTGCCCCCCCCCCCAGGACTGCTTGGCTGAGGCTGCCCCCCCTCCCCCCCCCCCCGCGTGCAGGGGCCTGTGGGTGCCCCCCCCCCAGGACTGCTTGGCTGAGGCCGCCCCCCCGCCCCCCCCCCCCCCGCACGCAGGGGCCTGTGGGTGCCCCCCCCCGGGGCTTGGCTGAGGCCGCCCCCCCTCCCCCCCCCCCCCCCCCCCGCGCAGGGGCCCGTGGTCTTCAACGCGAAGCTGAGAATCCTGGAGCACCGGCAGCAGCGCATCGCCGAGGTCCGAGCCAAGTACGAGGGGCTGATGAAGGAGCTGGAGGCCACCAAGCAGTTCCTGATGCTGGACCCCGACAGGTGGCTCCGAGAATGTAAGGACCCCCCGCCCCCCCCGCAGCCGCCGGGGCCCGCCCGGTGCTCACCCACGCCCACGGCGAGTGTCCCAGAGCCACAGCGGTGCTCACGCTCACGAGTGTCCCAGAGCCCACAGCGGTGCTCGCGCTCACGAGTGTACCGGACCCACACCGGTGCTCACGCTCACGAGTGTCCCAGACCCACACCGGTGCTCACGCTCACGAGTGTCCCGGACCCACAGCGGTGCTCACGCTCACGAGTGTACCGGACCCACAGCAGTGCTCACGCTCACGAGTGTCCCGGACCCACAGCAGTGCTCACGCTCACGAGTGTACCGGACCCACACCGGTGCTCACGCTCACGAGTGTACCGGACCCACAGCGGTGCTCACGCTCACGAGTGTACCGGACCTACACCGGTGCTCACGCTCACGAGTGTCCCAGACCCACACCGGTGCTCACGCTCACGAGTGTACCGGACCCACACCGGTGCTCACGCTCACGAGTGTCCCGGACCCACAGCGGTGCTCACGCTCACGAGTGTCCCAGACCCACAGCGGTGCTCACACTCACGAGTGTCCCCAAAGCCCACACCGGTGCTCACACTCACGAGTGTCCCAGAGCCCACAGCGGTGCTCACGCTCACGAGTGACCCAGAGCCCACACCGGTGCTCACGCTCACGGGTGTCCCAGAGCCCACAGCGGTGCTCACGCTCACGAGTGACCCAGAGCCCACACCGGTGCTCACACTCACAAGTGTCCCAGAGCCCACACCGGTGCTCACGCTCACGAGTGTCGAGTGTCCCGGACTCTGGGGAGCCGGCGGTGACCACAGCTTCTCAGCTCTGCAGGGCAGGAAGGCCAGATTGTGACGGGCGCCATGTCCCTCCTGCATTTACGACACCCCAGGGAAGCACAGGCAGCAGCCCAGTGGGACTGCAGGCCACAGAGGCCTCCACTGCGCCCTCCCCCTCCCCCACGGGCCTTCTCCACTGCGCCCTCCCCCTCCCCCACGGGCCTTCTCCACTGCGCCCTCCCCCCCCACGGGCCTTCTCCACTGCGCCCTCCCCCTCCCCCACGGGCCTTCTCCACTGCGCCCTCCCCTCCCCCACGGGCTTTCTCCACTGCGCCCCTCCCCTCCCCCACGGGCCTTCTCCACTGCGCCCTCCCCCTCCCCCACGGGCCTTCTCCACTGCGCCCTCCCCGCTCCCCCACGGGCCTTCTCCACTGCGCCCTCCCGCTCCCCCACGGGCCTTCTCCACTGCACACACCCCCTCCCCCACGGGCCTTCTCCACTGCACACACCCCTCCCCCACGGGCCTTCTCCACTGCGCCCTCCCCCTCCCCCACGGGCCTTCTCCACTGCACAAACCCCTCCCCCACGGGCCTTCTCCACTGCGCCCTCCCCATCCCCCACGGGCCTTCTCAAATGCGCCCTCCCCATCCCCCACGGGCCTTCTCCACTGCGCCCCTCCCCTCCCCCACGGGCCTTCTCCACTGCGCCCTCCCCCACGGGCCTTCTCCACTGCGCCCCTCCCCCACGGGCCTTGTCTTCTGCGCCCCTCCCCCTTACCCACAGGCCTTCTCCACTGCGCCCTCCCCCTCCCCCACGGGCCTTCTCCACTGCGCCCTCCCCTCCCCAACGGGCCTTCTCCACTGCACACACCCCTCCCCCACGGGCCTTCTCCACTGCGCCCTCCCCATCCCCCACGGGCCTTCTCCACTGCGCCCCTCCGCTCCCCCACGGGCCTTCTCCACTGCGCCCCTCCCCCACGGGCCTTCTCCACTGCGCCCCTCCCCCACGGGCCTTCTCTTCTGCGCCCCTCCCCCTTACCCACAGGCCTTCTCCACTGCGCCCTCCCCCTCCCCCACGGGCCTTCTCCACTGCGCCCTCCCCTCCCCAACGGGCCTTCTCCACTGCACACACCCCTCCCCCACGGGCCTTCTCCACTGCGCCCTCCCCATCCCCCACGGACCTTCTCCACTGCGCCCCTCCCCTCCCCCACGGGCCTTCTCCACTGCGCCCCTCCCCCACGGGCCTTCTCCACTGCGCCCCTCCCCCACGGGCCTTCTCTTCTGCGCCCCTCCCCCTTACCCACAGGCCTTCTCCACTGCGCCCTCCCCCTCCCCCACAGGCCTTCTCCACTGCGCCCTCCCCCTCCCCCATGGTCCTTCTCCACTGCGCCCTCCCCCTCCCCCACGGGCCTTCTCCACTGCGCCCTCCCCTCCCCAACGGGCCTTCTCCACTGCACACACCCCTCCCCCACGGGCCTTCTCCACTGCGCCCTCCCCATCCCCCACGGGCCTTCTCCACTGCGCCCTCCCCCTCCCCCACGGGCCTTCTCCACTGCGCCCTCCCCCCTCCCCCACGGGCCTTCTCCACTGCGCCCTCCCCCTCCCCCACGGGCCTTCTCCACTGCGACCCTCCCCTCCCCCACGGGCCTTCTCCACTGCACACACCCCTCCCCCACGGGCCTTCTCCACTGCGCCCTCCCCCTCCCCCACGGGCCTTCTCCACTGCACACACCCCTCCCCCACGGGCCTTCTCCCCTGCGCCCTCCCCCTCCCCCACGGGCCTTCTCCACTGCGACCCTCCCCTCCCCCACGGGCCTTCTCCACTGCACACACCCCTCCCCCACGGGCCTTCTCCACTGCGCCCTCCCCCTCCCCCACGGGCCTTCTCCACTGCGCCCTCCCCCTCCCCCAAGGGCCTTCTCCACTGCGCCCTCCCCCACGGGTCTTCTCCACTGCACACACCCCTCCCCCACGGGCCTTCTCCCCTGCGCCCTCCCCATCCCCCACGGGCCTTCTCCACTGCGCCCTCCCCCTCCCCCACAGGCCTTCTCCACTGCGCCCCTCCCCTCCCCCACGGGCCTTCTCCACTGCGCCCCTCCCCTCCCCCACGGGTTTTCTCCACTGCGCCCCTCCCCCTCCCCCACAGGACCCGCCCCCTCACCCTTTCTGTCTCCTGGGATGGGGAGCCTCGGGGCACGTGGGTCCCTGACGCTTCCAGCCATAGACGCCCCACGGCCTCTGGCCTGTGGGCTGTGTGGCCTCTGTGGGCGGCCCTGTGGAAGGCGGGGTGCAGACTTTTAAGAGGACTTGAGAGCAAGATCAGAACCCCACGTCAAGTGGGGTGACCGCCTGCGGCTCCGGACAGGTCTGCTCGCCTCCAGCTGTCTTTGTAGCCACTCGTCTTGGGGCGCTGCAGGGCACCGTGGGGCGCTGTGGGTCGCTGTGGGGAGCACCGTGGGGTGCTATGGGGGTGCTGTGGGGCGCTGTGGGGCGCTGTGGGTCGCTGTGGGGTGCTGTGGGTCGTTGTGGGGTGCTGTGGGTCGCTGTGGGGTGCTGTGGGGTGCTATGGGTCGTTGTGGGGTGCTGTGGGGTGCTGTAGGGTGCTGTGGGGCGCTGTAGGGTGCTGTGGGGCGCTGTGGGGCGCTGTGGGGTGCTGTGGGGTGCTGTGGGTCGCTGTGGGGTGCTGTGGGTCGCTGTGGGGTGCTTTGGATCGCTGTGGGGTGTTGTGGGGCACCGTGGGGTGCTGTGGGTCGCTGTGGGGCGCTGTGGGGTGCTGTGGGGTGCTGTGGGGCGCTGTGGGGTGCTGTGGGGCACCGTGGGGTGCTATGGGGTGCTGTGGGGCACCGTGGGGTGCTGTGGGTCGCTGTGGGGCGCTGTGGGGTGCTGTGGGTCGCTGTGGGGTGCTGTGGGGCACCGTGGGGTGCTGTGGGGCGCTGTGGGGCGCTGTGGGGTGCTGTGGGGCGCCCACAGGCCCGCACAGTGGGTTCTGTTTCCAAACGCCGGGCGGCTGCTCAGGAGCCCCGCTCTCCTCTGGTCATGGCCGGCTGTGGGCCTGGAGCACGAGCCCCACGCGGCAGCGCCCCCCCCCCCCGTTCCCACCCCACCCCACGTCCCTAGCCATGGCGTCTCTTGCTGCTTTGTTTCTATTTTATTTCTGACCCCAGGGCGGGGTGGACGGGACGGGCGGGCTGGGCGCGTGGCGGGGCCGGCAGGGCTGTGGGCGGCGCGAGTGTGACTGGCCAAGACGGCAGCGTGGGCCTCCGGCCGGGCCCCCGCCCACGGGGTCGGCAGCGTGGCCCTCCGGCCGGGCCCCCGTCCACGGCGTTCCCCCCGCGCGGAGGGCGCCAGCCCGCTTGCCTGGCCGCCATGGGACACGGGTGGGGGCCCCGACGCCGGCCCCAGGAAGGGAGGGCCGCGCCCGCGCCCGCCCGCCCGCCGCGCTGGCCGCGTCTAAGGCTTCCCGGTCCCGGTCTCAGCGCGTCCCGAGCTCCGGCCTCCTCCCTGTGGGTAGACGCTCGTGTGTCACCACGCTCCCCGACGCCCAGGGAGGGGGGACTCCACAGGGCTGCTGCCTGAGGGGCACAAAGGGCCACCAGGGGCCCGTGTCGCTCGAGGCAGAGCCCGAAGGGGGGCTTCTCCCTGGCACCCCCCCCACCGACTGTAGCTAGCTAGGAGGAGCGCAGGGGCGTGGGTGATGGGCGTACGCAGAATCAACTGGAAGCCCAGCCCTTAGCGATGGCCGGGAGGCCGAGGCCAGAAGGGAGGGCACCCGGGGGGCCCACGTCAGGAGCTGGGCCCCTGCGGTAGAGGGGTGCTCACCGGGCCTCTCCCCCCCCCCCCACGCAGTTGACCTGGAGCAGGTTCTGGAGCTGGACTCCCTGGAGTACCTGGAGGCGCTCGAGGGCGTGACCCAGCGCCTGGAGAGCCGGGTCAACTTCTGCAAGGCTCACCTCATGATGATCACCTGCTTCGACGTCACCTCGCGGCGCCGGTGAGGGGCGCCCCCCCCCCCCCCCCGCCCGTCAGAGCCGCCGCCCCGGCGACAGCACGAGCAGCACGAGGGCCGGAGGAAGTCTGGACGCGCACGGAGAGGAGGGCGATCTGCCCGCGCCTTCTGCAGGGAGGGCGCGGATGCGAACCACGAGGAAGGAGAGCGGCGGGAAGCGCGGGGCGCGGGCCCGGGGCGGAGGGGGCGTGGAGGGGCGCGGGGCGTGGGGAGCGCGGCCCGAGGGGCGGCGGGACGGGGCCGCGCGGACACAGCCACGACCGCCCGGGTCCGGGTTAAGTGCCTTGCAAATCTTCACGGTTGCCCAGACGTGTGTGTCCCCATCTCCGTGTCCAGACGGTGCTAGCCGCGGGGCAGCCGCAGACAGAGCCCCGCCGCCAGGGCTCGCCGCGCCGTCCCGCTGTTTATCTATCCTGACCTGTGTTTGCAAGTGAGTCGTGTCTGTAGAACGCTGTGCTGAGCAGTATTGCATACGAATAAACGTCCACCACCTTTCACGGTGACTCTGATGTGGCCGCTCCGGCAGGGCGGGCTTGGGGGGCCGCGGCACCAGCGCCTCCCACAAGCGGCCGGTCGGGAGGGCGGGCGGGCGGCGGCCGGGCTGCCGAGGGCCACGGGGTCCTGGGGCGCCGGCCCCCTTCTTCTTGCGCCAGGTCTTCGTGGCCCTCACGACAGGCTTACTCTCGTTCCGATTCCAAAGACTGTGAGTCGGCAGCTGGGGCCATGTTTCCCGTCTCGTGACGTCCGTGAAGAGGGGGGGCCGGCGAGGCGGAACCGTCTGGGGTGCCGGCACCACTGGCTTAGGACAAGGAGACCCAGCAGGCTGAGCCCAGCCCGCCCTCCCCTCCCCCTCCACCCCTGCACTACCCTCCCCCCTCCAGTCAGCTCTGCTCAGAGCCACTGTGCCTGCGATCACAGAAGCCATGGCACCCGGCACCCGGACGCGGCCCGGACCCCGGGGACGGCAGAGCGGCCCCCTCGCCCAAGGGCCGCCCCCCCCGCCCCCCGAGGGTGTGCGTGGGTGCTCCCGGGCCCCGGGCCTTCCTGCTGCCGACCGGCCCCGCCGCCATGGTGAACCTCCACCGCTCTTGCGGGGACCTCCAGACACCACGAGCACAGCCAACACCCCGGCTGGCGGGCGCCTGAGCTGGGCACAGAGGCCGCCCGGCCCGGCTCCGGACCCCAGCCAGGAGCCAGAAGCCGGCCTCGTGCGCCGCGTGTCACCCCGCCGGGCACGGACGTGGGCGCTGGGCGCTGCGTGTGCAAGGCCCGGCCCTGCCTCGCGCTGGCTTCACAGACGGAGGGCCGAAGGCACGCGCAGCTGCGTGACGGGCTCCAGCGCCGCGGGCACCCCTGCAGCGTCCCCGTGACGGCCAGGGGACCTCAGAGGGCAGAGGTCTCGCTTCCAGGCCTCACAGATCTGAGAGCCACGCGGCTCCACGCGGGGAACTCGGTCCGCGGGCTCCGGGCCTCTGCGTCAGGAGGCGGCTGTGACTTCAGCTCAGCTGCATTGGTCGCCTTCCGTGGACGCCCGGGGTCCGCGTGCCGCAGGGTCTCCAGTCACGCGTGGACGCCCGGGGCTCCGCGTGCCGCAGGGTTTTCAGTTGCGCGCCAGCCAGGAACTCCACCGCGTGCCCACGCGTGTCTCCCGTCCTTTCCCCAGCGCCCTTCCCTGGGCCTCGGAGTCGCGCGCAGCGCGCTGTGGGTCTGGGTGACTCCACGAGGCGCTCCTGTCTGCGGGCAGCCGCTGGCCCGGTCTGGCACGGCCCCCGCTTGGGGGTGTGTCTTCCGTGTCCCCTGGAAGGGCTCGGGCCGGCCACGCTTCCGCCAAGACGTGGCCACTCGAGCGTCCAGAGCGTGCGCTGAGCGAGTCTTCGGAGCGGGGCCCTGGGTGCGGGGCTGGGGCTGATGGAGCCACGCACGGCCCTCTCCCGAGGCGGGCGAGGGCCAGCTCTGCGCTGCCCCACCGACGGCCGGGGGGAGGGAGGGAGGCCGGGCCGACAGCCGCAGGGCCGCCAGGGAATGTGGGAGGAGCTCAGCCTTCCTTGCCATGCCTCCCCCTCCTCTGGAGACCGTTACCACCTGCAGTTCACACACGCGCGCACACACACGCGAACACAAACGCGCACACACACAGCGTGAAACTCAGCAGTCGTCCTGACAACTTATTTCTAAATTGAATACTGTTTATTATTTCCCCACTGATAAAGTCAGAATTCCAATTCAAGGTGCTATTAAAACTTTTACCAATCCCCCCAGAAGTTGGTTGTCTTCTTCTTTCTGAACAAATCAGAGCTGACACGTGTGCCCTACACAGAAGGCGCCTGGCCCCGCTCAGGCCGAGCCCACGCCCTGACGGCACCTGGGGGGGGGCAGCGGGCAGTGTCCCCCCCCCCCCCCCGCTGCACACCACCGCCGCCCTCCGGTGCTGCTGTTTCTGGATTCGTGCGCGCCATGGTTGGAATCCCCATCTCCTGTGCGCAGACGCGAGCTCAGGGGCGGGGCCGGCTTGCTGTCTTCGTCACTCTTGCAAAGTCTGCAGAGGCCTGGCGGGCGTGGGGGGAAGGGAGGGAAATCCAAGGGGGAAGGCGAGGGCAGAGCGTATGGCGGCCGTGTGGGGCGTGGCCGCCCCTCACCAGGCCCCGTGGGAGGGGGGTGAAGGTCGCCGGCCCCGTGGGGGGCTGGGGTGAAGGTCGCCACCCTCGTGGGGGGCGTGAGGAGGAGGCTGGTGAGCCGACGGGTGTGCTTGGGGGGTGTCGTAGCAGCTGCCTGGGAGCCGGGGGGGAGGGGACCCACCCACAGATGAGGGGGCCCGGCCTCCTCCCGGCATGCCCCAGGAGTGTGCCCTCGGCACACAGGAGTGTGTACATATGTGGATGTGTGTACAGAGGCATGTGACGTGGTGGGAGAGCACAGCATAGAAGGCCTGAGTTCGAGTCCCAGCTCCAGCCATTGTCTTGCCGGTGTCTCCGGAACTCGGTGTCCTCTGCAGCAGGCGAGGGAGACCTGTGCGCAGAGCTCTGCGTGGTGTACGCATGAGTTCGGTGTGTGACGTCCGCTGAGCTCTGTGCGTGGTGTACGTGTGTACCTGTGGAAAACGGACGTGCGTCTCTGTGCACAAACTGCAGACCAGGCCTGTGCATGTGTGTCAGAACTGCGAATTCACCCATAGGTGTGCAAGGGTGTCAGAATCAGCAAACCCACAAACAGGTCCTCTGCACCTTTTCACGGTGGATGATAGTGTTGAGCGTCCATGTTTTGGATTCAGCGTTTAACTGGATAGAAGATTGGTGCTGTTTACAACACGTCCTTAGCTCATAACTGTTTGCTGTTCACTTTTATTTTAATAAAGCTCATTTGTGAAGGTCAGAAATTGCACTATTCTGTCACCAGCCGCGGTGCAGGCTGGGTGCTGTGGACGGCCTGTGCGGAGCCGTCCACTGATGGTGATCGCCACGAGAGGCGGGGAAAGTCTGGAAACAGTCGCATCATCTCTTGAGCTGGCGACGCGAGTCCGTGGAGCCCCGCGCCGTTGCTCAGCGGGAAGCGTGGTTCGCTGGCTGTGGTCTCGGGTTTTGTGGCGTGTGAGGTGTACAGTGTGGTCGAAAAAAGAATCTGATGTTTAAAAGAATCCAACGATGGTGGCATTAAATGTTCACTTTTATTCTACCCAGCGTCACAGTCTCCTTTCATTCGCCCCCTCCGCGCCTGGGGGAAAGTGAGTCAAGGTGGGCAGGGGAAGGGGTGGCCCGGGCTGACCCCTGATCCCGGAGGGACAAAGCCCGGCTCCTCCGGGCACGGGGTGGCCGGCGCCAGGCTCGCAGCTCAGCCGGGAGCCCCGGAACCATCCCGACCCGGGGCGCCCATCCGCCTGGCTGCGCGTGTCCAGGGTCCCACGGGGTCCCGCCGCCACCGCGCACCGCTGGGGGCCTGGCACAGGGCCGGCCTCACCAGGCTGGTCCGCGGGAGCAGATCGGGCTGCCGGCGCCCCCGCGCCGCACCGGAAGGAAGCCGTGCCGCCCACCAGGCAGACGCCTCGGCCACCCAGCACCGCTCGGCCACGGCCCGGCCCTGCGACCGCCGGCGCGCCCCCCCGCCCCCCCCAAGGCCGGCCGGGGTCACACGAGCAGGGGCAGTGGGTGAGTGACCACCATGCCTGTGTTCTAGAAGCCCATCCCTCAACGGGAGGGGGAGGGACTACGGACAGGGTCCCCCCACCCAAGAGCGCAGGGCTAAGTGCCCGCTGCTCCCCCCCTCGCCCACCCTCATGTCTCTCGGTGCCAGGCCTGGCCTGAGTCCCACCGGCCCTCAGCTCTGCCAGGGCCCCTGCCCCAGGGCTGCAGGGAGTGCGGGTCCCCCCCACGAGCGCGGTGTGGTCCCCATGAGCACAGCGTGGTCCCCACGAGCGCGGTGTGGTCCCCACGAGCACAGCATGGTCCCCACGAGCACAGTGTGGTCCCCACGAGCACAGCGTGGTCCCCACGAGCACAGCGTGGTCCCCACAAGCGTGGGTGTGGTCCCCATGAGCACAGCGTGGTCCCACGAGCACAGCGTGGTCCCCACGAGGTCCCCACGAGCACAGCGTGGTCCCCACGAGCACAGCGTGGTCCCCACGAGCACAGCGTGGTCCCCACGAGCACAGCGTGGTGCCCCTGAGCGTGGGTGTGGGGTGTGGTCCCCCAGGAGTGCGGGTGTGGGGTGTGGCCCCCCGGGAGGGCGTCTCAGCAGGGCGGAAGCCGCCAGTGCCCTGCACACCAATTTGCCGAGCCAATGTCTCTGCACCATTGTCCTCCCTCTGCCCTTCCCCTCCCTCCTCCTGGCCGGGGCCCCACGCTCATCTCTCCGGGGTCCCGACACGGCGGCCCCCACGGCGCCCTGGGTGGAGGGAGAGCCCCGCGGAGATCGCAGGCCGCCTGTGATGGGCCGAGGGCGAAGCCCGGCGTGGAGGAAGCCGCCAGCCCGCCTGCGCCGAAGGTGCCCTGCCCGGGGCCTCCAGCCGCCGGCCTCTGCGTCCCACGGCCTCCAGGTCACGAGGCCTCTACGCACCCGGCCTCCAGATCCCACGGCCTCCCCGGGCCCGGGCTCCGGGTCCCACAGCCTCCAAGTCCCACGGCCTCCGGGTCCCACGGCCTCCACGGGCGCGGCCTGCAGGCCTCCGAGCAGCCCTGGCAGTCAGATGGCAGGAAGTGTGCCGTGAGGACCCCACCTTAGATTCTTTCCCCCAAACAAATCCTGGGCCCCACATCTGCCTGGCCTCCTCCCAGAAGCCCTTCGTGGAGGCCCCCCTGCCTCCGCCCACCCGGGACCTTGCCCTCTCATGGGGGTGCAGGGGAGCTTGCCTCCTCTCATAGGAGGGGGGCTGGCCTCACATCCATCCGTCACCGAAGACAAAGGTGGAGGAGGAGGGGGAGTGAACGAAGGGATGAGTGTCAGTCACCTGCGGGGTGGGGGACACAGGGCCTCCCTCCCCCCTCCCTCCCTCCCCCCCGCCCCGGGCCTGGGTCCCTCTTCAGGCCCTGCGCGGTTGCTGGGTTTGCTCAGAGAAAATCTCCACCCGACGGCCTTCCCCTCGGAGCACAGACAGGCGTGGGAGTCGCCAGGCCGCGAGGGGGAGCTGCGGCCCCTAAGCGGACTACCGCCAGAAGAGAGGGACGAAGACCCAGCCCGGCTACTGCATCACGTACACACGCGCGCGCGCACACGTACACACACGCGCACACACATGCGCACACACACGCACACATGCTGGACAACTTGGGATCACTCTGACCCCAGCCCTTGGGGAATGGTCTTCTCCCCCCCCCCCCCGCCCTCATCCGCTGACCCCCGCCCTTGGGGAATGGTCCTCCCCGCCCTCATCCGCTGACCCCCGCCCTTGGGGAATGGTCCTCCCCGCCCTCATCCGCTGACCCCCGCCCTTGGGGAATGGTCCTCCCCGCCCTCATCCGCTGACCCCCGCCCTTGGGGAATGGTCCTCCCCGCCCTCATCCGCTGACCCCTGCCCTTGGGGAATGGTCCTCCCCGCCCTCATCCGCTGACCCCTGCCCTTGGGGAATGGTCCTCCCCGCCCTCATCCGCTGACCCCTGCCCTTGGGGAATGGTCCTCCCCGCCCTCATCGGCCCCGCTGCCCCTGCCCTTGGGGAATGGTCCTCCCCGCCCTCATCCGCTGACCCCCGCCCTTGGGGAATGGTCCTCCCTGCCCTCATCCGCTGACCCCCGCCCTTGGGGAATGGTCCTCCCCGCCCTCATCGGCCCAGCTGCCCCTGCCCTTGGGGAATGGTCCTCCCTGCCCTCATCTGCTGACCCCCGCCCTTGGGGAATGGTCCTCCCTGCCCTCATCCGCTGACCCCCGCCCTTGGGGAATGGTCCTCCCCACCCTCATTGGCCCCGCTGACCCCCGCCCTTGGGGAATGGTCCTCCCCGCCCTCATCGGCCCCGCTGCCCCTGCCCTTGGGGAATGGTCCTCCCTGCCCTCATCCGCTGACCCCCGCCCTTGGGGAATGGTCCTCCCCGCCCTCATCCGCTGACCCCCGCCCTTGGGGAATGGTCCTCCCCGCCCTCATCCGCTGACCCCCGCCCTTGGGGAATGGTCCTCCCCGCCCTCATCCGCTGACCCCCGCCCTTGGGGAATGGTCCTCCCCGCCCTCATCTGCTGACCCCTGCCCTTGGGGAATGGTCCTCCCCACCCTCATTGGCCCCGCTGACCCCCGCCCTTGGGGAATGGTCCTCCCCGCCCTCATCGGCCCCGCTGCCCCTGCCCTTGGGGAATGGTCCTCCCTGCCCTCATCCGCTGACCCCCGCCCTTGGGGAATGGTCCTCCCCGCCCTCATCCGCTGACCCCCGCCCTTGGGGAATGGTCCTCCCCGCCCTCATCCGCTGACCCCCGCCCTTGGGGAATGGTCCTCCCCGCCCTCATCTGCTGACCCCTGCCCTTGGGGAATGGTCCTCCCCGCCCTCATTGGCCCCGCCGCCCCTGCCGCTCTGCTGCAGAATATTCCACCGCACACGGGGACCTGTCCACGCACCACATTCCCTGCTGGGGACATGGAGTCCGCCCGCCTCAACTCCTACGATCACTCCAGAATGAGCCCCCGTGAATCCCTCTCTCGTTTTCCTGACGAGTCCCCCCCCCCCGCCCCAGGTGTAGACGTGCACGTGCCGTGCGAGGGGAATGAAGCACGCCGCGGGGCCACGCTTTACCTGTCCACGCGATGGCCACGGACGCTTCGCGTGGCCCCGCGGCCTCGTTTCCCCTCCACCCTTCCTCTCCAGGGACGCGTCCATGCGTCTCCCCACAAACGTGCATTCGGGGGCGTGGGGCCCTTCTGCTTGCGGGGCGGGCGTGAGCGCGTGCGGGCCACCCAGCAGGCCAGAGCCCTGGCTCAGGTGCAGAGCTGGGGCGGGGCTACCAAGGGGGTGTGGGGGGGTGGGAGGGGTGGGGTGTGTTAGATGCAGCTGCTCCCCGGGCGCTGCCCGCACCCCAGCCTCCCTGAGAACTCGGGGCCGGGGACTCAACACCTGTGTTGTTTGTTCTCAACATGACATCTGGCATGAGCTTGAGATGGACACGGAGGCTGAGGAGGCCGAGCCTGCTGGCCTGGTCCCTCTGGGGCCCCGAGGGGAGAGGAGGAGGGGGAGGACGGGGAGAGGGGAGGGAGGAGGGGGAGGAGGAGAGGGAGCGGGGGGAGGGAGGGGTGGTGAAGGTGTTGGGGTGAGCTCACCGCTGGAGGATGGACAGAACCCGTTCTCTACTGCTGTGGGGACACGCCACAGCCTGATCGTTATAACCAATGGACACGCGCTCCGCTCAAAGTTCTGGCGGCTGGGAGCGGATGAGGGCGTGGGCCCTGGGCTCCGAGGACGGCGGGCCCGGAGGGCAGGACGAGAGAGAGAGAGAGAGAGAGAGAGAGAGAGAGAGAGAGAGAACACCCCCCGGCTCGCCATTGGGGAGCCCCGCCCCCCCCCGCGCCCACCTGCCAGGCTCGAGCGCACGGCCAGGCCTGGCGCCTCCGCCCCGCATGGACGCGCGGCTCCCCGCAGCCCCCCGCTCGGGGTCAGCGTCGAGGGCGGCCGCTGGGCAGGAGGAGCGCGGCCGGGCTGCCACGGCGTAACGGGGAGCCCTATTTGAACCCAATGTGGCGGGGGATGGGCACGACCCGCGCGCGGGGCCCCCGCCCCGCCGGCACAGCGAGCCCGGAGCGGAGCGCGCACCCCAGCGCTGGAAGGACGACGCGGTGACAGCCGCACGTCCAATACACGCGAAGCCGGGGTTCGGGGCTCTCGGCCCGGGGGCTCCTCTCGGCTCCGACACTGGTGCTCATTTCACGCTCACACTCGGCGGTGTCCGTGTGGCTGCGTGGACACGGGTGTCCACGCGTGATTTCCAAAAGATTCCCCCCAAGTCCCTGCATCTTCCCAGTCACGCACGGCTCCCACGCCGGCTCCGCACATCGACAGCCCTGGACGCCTCGCAGCGCCCACGGGAAAACAGAAGACTCAGAGCGGCTGATCCCGAAAGCAGCCGCCCTGCCCGTGCCCCGCGGCGGGCGCGCGCCTGACCTCCGCCAGGGACATCCCAAGCCACGCACAGGCGACGCGGTGCTGCGGTGCCCGGTAGCCCGCGCGCCCCTCTCGGAGAGGGGAGACGGCGCGCGCGCCCCGATAACACAGTCCGCCCGCCTCCCTGGAGGCCGCGCACAGCGCCTGATTGCGCGGAACCTGGCCGGGCCCCCTGCCGAGGCTCTTACAGGCCATTATTAATGCAGACCCCTTCAGGGGCTGTAATTTGGGATTCAATTTGCCATAAAATTGTCCTAAGTGTCACCTTCATCATTGGAGATCATGTGACCCATGAAACACATTGAACTGAAAGATGGCACCTCTTGGAAATGAATGTCAAATTGTCCCCCAGGAAAAAGGCGCTGGCATTGTCTCCAGTGCATTTCACGGTGATTCAGAGACGGGAGGGACTAACAGTAGCCCTCCTCCATTCCTCCAGCACAGCCTCCCCCAAATCACTCAGCACACAGGCCGGTAACCCAGCAACCCTCCACTCAATTACTTCTCTCCTTCCTTCCCTCTCCCCATCTTGCTTTATCCCTCCCTTCTTGCTTTCTTTCCTTTCTTTTCTCCTTTCTTCCTTCCCTTCTTTGTTTCCTTGTCCCTTCCTTCTTTGCATCCCTTTCTCTCCCTCCTTCTTTCTCCCCCATCTTTCTCCTTCTTTCCTTCCTTCCTTCCCCTTTTCCTTTCACTCCTTCTCATCCTTCCCCTTCCATCCTTTCCTTTTTCCATTTCTTCCATCCTTCTTTGATTCCTCTTTTCTATCCATCCATCCATCCATCCACCCATCCACCCACCTATCCATCTACCCACCCATCCATCCATCCACCCACCCACCCATCCATCCATCCATCCACCCACCTATCCATCCACCCATCCGATGGAGTCTCATTTTTCCCACTGACCTCCATTCCCTGGGCTCCAGTGACCTTCCTGCCTAAGCCTCCTGAGTAGCTGGGACTACAGGTGTGTACTACTGAGCCCTTGATTCCTCAGTAGATTTTGAAGGTTCCTTCCTATCTTTTAAACCTAAAATTCATACTTGGTCTAGCAAAAGATTCTTATGCTAATTCTAGATTCACAAAAGCAAGTTCGATGTCAAGTCTGGCATAACAAAAATTAGTTTGGTTAATCCTTATGGAAATGCAAATGAGGATGACAGGAGATATTAGCTAATACCTGTCAGAATATCTATGAGTCAAAAAACAAAACAAAAACCACAAAAGATAGCAAGCCAGATGTGGTAGTGCATTTCTGTAACCCCAGACACTCTGCAGGCTGAGACAGGAAGACTGAGTTTGAGGCCAGCCTCAAACTGAGATACTGTCTCAGAAAAGCAAACCAAAACAAACAAGAAATGGCAAGTGCCAACAAAGATGTGGGAAATTAGAACATCTGTGCTCTGATGGTGGGAATCTGAACCAGTCCAGCTGCTGTGGAAAACCCTGGTAGGGACCTCAAAAAATTCAGCATTATCATTCCTGTAAGATGGAGCAATGACAGCTCAGGAAGAACATCAGAAGAGGTGAAAACAGGCATTGATGAGGTGCCAGTACACCAGTATCCACAGCAATATGATGAAGAGGCTCAGGACGGTCCAAAGGAGGAAATAGACCGGGAGATGAACCTGCGTAACTTGGCCTACGGTTATTATTCCATGAGAGCGCATCCCTGAAGACACCACGACACGTGAAAAGGAGGACAAGTACTGTGATCCGCTCAGACTCAGCACCTGGAGTGCTCCGATCACAGAGGTGTGGCCACGGCTGCTTGGGGCACGGCAGGGCGGCCTGGGGACTTGCTGTTTGAGGTGCAGAGCTGCAAGATGAAAACCTTCTAAAGATGGACCATGAAGGTGGATGAGACAACACAGCTGTCCACTTAAAGCGGTTAAAACTGTAAATTACATGTTATGCGCACTAAAAGAGTAAAGGCAATTTGGCTGTCGAAACATAAAGATTTCACGGTTACGTGTGTTAAGTTGATAAACAACAAAACGTATAAAATGTAGGAATGCCCGGGGACAGTCTAGGCCTTTGCGTGGTCACGGGCTGCAGGCGAGGCTCCGCAGCGGGATGCGGGGAGGGGGGCGGGGGGAGGAGGCCAAGACGAGAGACCGCAGAACCAGCCGACGCTGGACCACGACCAGCACGGCTCGGCCGCTCCGCGCGGCTCCGGCACCCCTGCCCATCCCACGGGCACCGCTCGACTTCCGCGCAGCACTGCCCTGTGCTGCCTTGTTTGACAGACACATTTGCTGTCCCTGGTTGTCCTGGTGACAACCGATTCTGAGCCCAGACCTCGCCCCAGTGACAGGCCCAGGCAGCAGAGCACCCGAGGAGAGCAGAGCCAGTACTCTTCTTCCAGCAATGGAACCTACCAGACGGGGGGCACAAAGCAATCATGCGTAACTGTTTTGAAAACCCCGTGATTTACCCGGCTATTTGCATACTTGGCAGGGGGATGACCAGGAGATCACGAAGCTGGTTATCAGTCTGAGCAGACTCATGGAGACGCCGCTCTATCAGGTTTGCTGACTGGGTAGGTTCTCTATTGCTGGAGCCACACCCCAGCCGCCCTTCTTTCTGCTCTGGTTTATTTTGGGGGGGGGGGGATACAATTTCATGCTTTCTTCCTGGGGCAGCTTGGACTAGGTCCCCCTCCCTAAGCCTCACACACAGCTGGGATTACAGACATCGCCCATCATAGCCATCAAAAAACCAATGTTGAGTAAGCAAAATGCTGCTGACAGGAGGCTGAGTCCACTTGGGTTATCAAGTTATGCTTCACGTTACACTTCAGGATTGATTGGCTGTTCTCTACCTGCTTCCCACAGGCTGTGAGAGCTGAAAGCTGGGCAGCACTGACAGCTTCCCAGAGCCTGCCAGCGAAGACTGGCGTCTACCAAGGGGGCCCGGAGCCGTCCGCACCTCCAGCCCAGAGCCCAAAGGGCCCCACCTCGGGAGACACGTGACGTGAGTGGAGTAGCCACGCATCATCTTCATTTTCAAAATTGAATTAGGTGACTCAGGGTCACGAGTTTTCCTAGTCACATCCCAGAAAATAAATGTGTATAAATCCTTTCTAGAGGAAAACACCATTTTTCTATGTCTGAATTATTTTTATAACTTTTCATATACAATCCTTGGCATTCAACTAAAACATGCTCAGATATACAACGGGAAAAATTGCATAAAGAAAAGTCAAAAGAAAAAATATGTACTTCAAACAGATACAAAGAGGCTCAATTAGTAAAATTATTAGATGTGTATTTTACAATACATACATTCGATATAGTAAAAACAACAACATTAAGAACGTTCATAAGTATTAGTCTACTAAAACATGGATTTCTAAAAATGAAAAATAAAGCAGCTAAGAGCTAAATGGTAAGTACTGTAGTAAGAGTTAAATGGTTAGTTCTTACTAAGTAGACAGGACTTGTTGAAGAGAGACTTAGTAAACTGGAAAATAATTCAGAAGGAAAACCCCATAGAGAGATAGTGCCAGGAAAGTGGAAAAATACAAGAGAGGACAACAGACAGGCAGCACAGAGAAATGTAACGGGCACGGGGCCGGAGGTGCTGAGGAGACGAAAGAAGGCTCATACGCAACTGTTGGATAATTATTTGCTGAAAACATTCCATCACAGATGACGGAAGCCATCTTGGATTCAAAGGGCTCTACAAACGCTCTGTAGAAGGCCCTGCTGTCCGCCCCTCCAGCCCGGCCCGCCCTCTCCAGGCCCTGCTGTCCGCCCCTCCGGCCCGGCCCGCCCTCTCCAGGCCCTGCTGTCCGCCCCTCCGGCCTGGCCCGCCCTCTCCCAGCCGAGGGCAGGGGCCCGGGCGCCCGGGAGCCGGTTTCCAGGCCGCCCGCTCGCGTGCAGGCAGCAGGCTGGGAACGATGCCCAGGGGTCCACTCTGGCTTGGATGCATCCTTGTCCAGAGCAGCGGCTGCCGCTCAAGTTCCCAACGTGGAAGGCCGCGCTCCAGCGGGCGAGTGGACCACGACCACAGCCCTGGAGGCCACGGGAAGGCTGTGCTCCAGCGAGTGGACCACGACCACAGCCCTGGAGGCCACGGGAAGGCTGTGCTCCAGCGAGTGGACCACGACCACAGCCCTGGAGGCCACGGGACGGCCGTGCTCCAGAGGGCGAGTGGACCACGACCACAGCCCTGGAGGCCACGGGACGGCCACACTCCAGCGAGTGGACCACGACCACAGCCCTGGAGGCCACGGGAAGGCCGTGCTCCAGAGGGCGAGTGGACCACGACCACAGCCCTGGAGGCCACGGGAAGGCCGTGCTCCAGAGGGCGAGTGGACCACGACCACAGCCCTGGAGGCCACGGGACGGCTGTGCTCCAGCGAGTGGACCGCGATCACAGCCCTGGAGGCCACGGGA
The DNA here is from genome assembly GCF_023159225.1 of Perognathus longimembris pacificus. NCBI lineage: Eukaryota > Metazoa > Chordata > Mammalia > Rodentia > Heteromyidae > Perognathus > Perognathus longimembris. Next base: position 67,075,646 of record NC_063171.1, read on the forward strand.
AGGCTGTGCTCCAGCGGGCGAGTGGACCACGACCACAGCCCTGGAGGCCACGGGAAGGCTGTGCTCCAGCGAGTGGACCACGACCACAGCCCTGGAGGCCACGGGACGGCCACACTCCAGCGAGTGGACCGCGATCACAGCCCTGGAGGCCACGGGACGGCCACACTCCAGCGAGTGGACCGCGATCACAGCCCTGGAGGCCACGGGAAGGCCGTGCTCCAGCGAGTGGACCACGACCACAGCCCTGGAGGCCACGGGAAGGCCGTGCTCCAGCGAGTGGACCACGACCACAGCCCTGGAGGCCACGGGACGGCCATGCTCCAGAGGGCGAGTGGACCACGACCACAGCCCTGGAGGCCACGGGAAGGCTGTGCTCCAGCGAGTGGACCGCGACCACAGCCCTGGAGGCCACGGGACGGCCATGCTCCAGCGGGCGAGTGGACCGCGACCACAGCCCTGGAGGCCACGGGACGGCCATGCTCCAGCGAGTGGACCGCGATCACAGCCCTGGAGGCCACGGGACGGCTGTGCTCCAGCGGGCGAGTGGACCACGTTCACAGCCCTGGAGGCCACGGGAAGGCTGTGCTCCAGCGAGTGGACCGCGACCACAGCCCTGGAGGCCACGGGACGGCTGTGCTCCAGCGAGTGGACCGCGATCACAGCCCTGGAGGCCACGGGACGGCTGTGCTCCAGCGGGCGAGTGGACCGCGATCACAGCCGTGGAGGCCACGGGACGGCCGTGCTCCAGCGAGTGGACCGCGATCACAGCCCTGGAGGCCACGGGAAGGCCGTGCTCCAGCGAGTGGACCACGACCACAGCCCTGGAGGCCACGGGAAGGCCGTGCTCCAGCGAGTGGACCGCGACCACAGCCCTGGAGGCCACGGGAAGGCCGTGCTCCAGCGGGCGAGTGGACTACAACCACAGCCCTGGAGGCCACGGGACGGCCGTGCTCCAGTGGGCAAGTGGACCGCAATCACAGCCGTGGAGGCCACGGGACGGCCGTGCTCCAGCGAGTGGACCGCGATCACAGCCCTGGAGGCCACGGGCTGTGCACTCTGTTCCCCCCGCTCCCCCAGCTCTACGACGATCTCACCGCGGAGTTGGTGGGCAAACGTTTGCCTTTGGGTGGATGTTTGCTTTCCATTCAAAGTGGATGCAACGCCGGCCCTTCTTCTTGCGAGCCGGCTGCAGCGGATCGACAGCCCGCCCTCCCTTCTCGAGAAGGTGGGAAGGCAAATCTCTTAATCCAGGATCATCAGTGACTGACACATCTCACTCAGAACGGGCCAGCGCTGCTCTGCCGGAGACGCTGCCCGCTCGCCTGGGAGGTGCTGCCCCCCCCCACGCCCTGTCTTCCTAAGGGATTAGAGCCCAGGCAGCAGGACGGTGTCCCCCATTTTCTCAATGAAGGAAATCCACTTTTCATTTGGAGAAAGACCCCAGGTGGCGCCCCGCTGGGCGGGGGAGTTGCGTCCCTCGCCCCTCGTTCTGACAGTGCAGCTGGCTTTGGCCGCAGGAGGCCGGCTCGGAAAGTGCGGGACTCGGCCTGGAATCGCTGCCCTGGCCACGGAGCTGGTCACATCTGTGAGGCGTGGCCTGCTCGTCCCCAGGGGAGCCACGGCAGTGACAGTGGACAAACCCCACCCACCTGGCCGCGGCCCAGGGGCGACAGGGGAAAGGAACAGTTGGGGGCGGTGGGGAGGGGCTGGCGGCTGCGAAGCTGACTGCTGACCTTCTGGGGCACACGGGGGGGAGGGGCATGGCCTCCGCCAAGGACGGGGCTCACCCTTCCCAGGTGGCTCAGTGAGCAAGGTCCCGCGCACGTGCCAGGCCTGGGCGGGTGCCGCGCATCGGGCGTGTCCGGCCGCCGGTGTCGGTGGCTCCCAGCCCAGCGCGCACAGGGGGCCCGGCGGCAGCGAGCGACTCCAGGGCTCAGCCTTCCCTGCCGCGAAGGAGGCAGGCTCTGTCAGCTCAGTGCCACACCAGGGTCACCGTGACGGCTGCTCCCTCTGAGAGAGTGGGGGGAGGGCTGGGGAGGGAAGGGGAGGAGCAGGGAGGGCTGGGATCCTGGGACAAGCAGGGAGAGTCCCTCCCTCCCTCCCTCCCCGGTCCTGGGGCTCCCACTCAGGGCCGGGGCGCTGCCCCTGGCTTCTGCTCACGGCTAGCGCTCCACCACGTGGGCCACAGGGCGCCTCTCTTTTCCCTGCTGGGATCAGGACTTCGTCCCCCCAGTCTCCTCCACGCCGCAGAACCCCCTGCTCCCGGCAGCTGAGACCGAAACGGTCTCCAGCAGGAAGGCGGGAAAGTTGGCCCAAAGCTGGGAAGCGGAGGAGGGAGAGCGAGGGGGATGGGAGTGGCGTCCGTGGTGATGACGCGGGCTGAGGATGTGGAGTCGGGAGCACGGAGCGCAAGGCACAGCTGTCACGCATCGCGCCGGCAAGGTCGCCCAGGAGCACGGGCCGGTGGACGGTCTTCTCTTTTTGCGTTAGAATTCCTACCAGGATATTCTTAGGAGGGGTCCCAGGGCGCAAGAGCTAGGTGCATACGATCACATAAAACCATGCTTAGCCGAACACCCTCCAAGGGGTGGAAACCAGAGGGTTGGGATTTGCGTGCTGATTGCGGCTCATTCACCCCCGCCCCGCCCCGGCTTATTGCCTTTGGTCACTGTTTTTTTTTTTTTTTTTTGGCCAGTCCTGGGCCTTGGACTCAGGGCCTGAGCACTGTCCCTGGCTTCTTCCCGCTCAAGGCTAGCACTCCGCCACTTGAGCCACAGCGCCGCTTCTGGCCGTTTTTCTGTATAAGTGGTGCTGGGGAATCGAACCTAAGGCCTCGTGTATCCGAGGCAGGCACTCTTGCCACTAGGCCATATCCCCAGCCCTTGGTCACTGTTTTTGATTTCCGTCTTCTTCGTCTTGTGAACGTTTATCTGATCTGGGGAGGGGCAGGGGAAGCACAGAGCAGCGGGACAGAGGGGAGCGGCAGCGATACTCATGAGACACTATGCTGGAAATGAACTTTGCAACTCGGGAGGGAGGGAGAGGGGGAAACCTGGAGGAAAGGAGGGAGAGGGTGACACTGCTCAAAAGGAAATGGACTCAATTCCTGACTTACATAAATGTAACCCCCCTTCCATCACCTTTACAATAACAGTTTTTCAAAAGACTTGCTATCTATTCCAAGTAAGGCCTAAATGATGTCTTTCTAAGATTTAAGATGAGAAATGTGACTGAAATATTTTGTGAATAAATAATGTACACGACCATACTTCTCATAAAGAATAAGACAGTGTCTCAAAGTTCCACTCCATCCCCAGAGAGCCTGAACAGACAAATCCACCAGGAAGAAAAAGAACAAAGCCAGAGGCAACACAAACCAGACGCCCAGACACAGCTTCCATTCTCAGTGACAGGAGCCAGATGGTAGAGAAGGAAACAGACCTGCAGACCACGGTGGAGCTCCCAGAGTGCACCGGGGCAAGAAGACAGACCTGCAGACCACGGTGGAGCTCCCAGAATGCACCGGGGCAAGAAGACAGACCTGCAGACCACGGAGGAGCACCCAGAGTGCACCGGGGCAAGAAGACAGACCTGCAGACCACGGGGGAGACCCAGAATGCACCGGGGCAAGAAGACAGACCTGCAGACCACGGAGGAGCTCCCAGAGTGCACCGGGGCAAGAAGACAGACCTGCAGACCACGGAGGAGCTCCCAGAGTGCACCGGGGCAAGAAGACAGACCTGCAGACCACAGAGGAGCACCCAGAATGCACCGGGGCAAGAAGACAGACCTGCAGATCACGGGGGAGCACCCAGAGTGCACCGGGGCAAGAAGACAGACCTGCAGACCACGGGGGAGACCCAGAATGCACCGGGGCAAGAAGACAGACCTGCAGACCACGGAGGAGCACCCAGAGTGCACCGGGGCAAGAAGACAGAGCTGCAGACCACGGAGGAGCTCCCAGAGTGCACCGGGGCAAGAAGACAGACCTGCAGACCACGGAGGAGCTCCCAGAGTGCACCGGGGCAAGAAGACAGACCTGCAGACCACGGAGGAGCTCCCAGAGTGCACCGGGGCAAGAAGACAGACCTGCAGACCACGGAGGAGCACCCAGAGTGCACCGGGGCAAGAAGACAGACTGCAGACCACGGGGGAGCACCCAGAGTGCACCGGGGCAAGAAGACAGACCTGCAGACCACGGGGAAGTTCCCCAGAGCGCACCACGCAGGGCACCCACCTCCTCCAGCAAAGCCGCCCTGAGCCAGCATGGTGAAAGGGCGTCTCAGCGCCGGGCTGGGAGCCCAGGGCCACGTGCAGATGGTGCTCAGGACTCGGTGCTGGGAAGAACGCGTGCGTGTGCGTTCTCCAGGATGGCGTCTGAGGAGCCCTGGGTGCGAGGGCCGGTGCCCATGTGCACGCGGCCCCGGCAACCTGTGCCACCCCTGCGTGGAAGACGGGACTGGGCCTCGTGGACACCACCATCCCGAGAAGTGGACCAAAGGCCCAAGTGTAGACCTGTGACTGAAAGCCCCGAGAGACAGAACCGCGCTCCCCAGCCGATGGGTTCGACACATGTCGAGTCTAGGGTTTGGATATGATCTGAGAATCACACAATCCCAAAATTGACAAACTAAAAAGATCCTTACTGCAAGGGAAAACAAACAATGAGGAGACAACCTAGAGAACGGAAAATACCTGCCAACTACCCAGCCCACAAAAGATTAATATCTGCATTACCCGAGGAACTCCGAGATCGTAACAAAGAAACCATCCAATTACAGAATGCGCAACTGAGCTGGATAGGTTTCTCCAAAGAACAAACGCATACACGGAGGAATGCTAGGTATCGTTAGTCATCATGGAAGTGCAAATGAAAGCCAGAACAAGATGGTATCTCAGCCTGGGGAAAGTGGCTCTTATCCAAACGCAAACCAGAACAAGTGCCGGTGAGGATGTAAAAAGCGCAAATGACACAGCACCGCGGGGCCAACGTGCAGGTTCCTTAGAAAAGTACAAACAGACCTGGTATCTGACCCAGCCGTCCATCGTCTGGAAAGAACAGGCGACAAAGTGAGCAAACTATGAAGAGCACGTGCTGGCTCTGCATACGCGGTGCGGCTCCAAGAGCCAGTACACAGAGCCAGCCTGGACACCCACCCGCGAAGGAACAGGCAAAGAAAACGTGGCGGGAGGAGGTAACTGTACAAGAAATGCACCGACTGCCTTATGTATGAAACTGTAGCCCCTCTGTACTTCACTTTGACAATAAATAGCAATTATTCAGAAAAAGAAAACGTGGCACCCATCTGCACAGTGGAACAGTATTCAGCCACGAAGAGGAAGGAAGTCCTGGGATTTTCAGCTTACGGGGTGGAGCCCGAAGGCATAATTTAAATGAGAAAAGCCAACACAAACACAAGTACTGTAGATTCTTTCTCCTTTATGGAAAGTTAAACAAAAGGTTGACCTGAATACAGAGTAGTGATTATGAGTGGCTGGGGGCTGGGGGGGGGGCAGGGGGGGTGGTCTAGATTTGATCCGTGAGTGCTGTATACTTGTACTGAGATGTCCCATGCAACCCCATTAAGATGTACAACATCTATCAACAAAACGGCAAAACGATAATAAAAAATTCTGCTTCTGGGTAAAAGTGGACACTGTTTGTGTGGGGAGCACAGTCAGAGGAAGCGCTGTAACTTACTGCGTCACGCTCTCAGGACGGTGTTCCATCCTGGGCCCTGTAAAATCACCAGTGAGGGAGCCAGGGGAACAGTCACCAGACGGGACTTTCAGCAAATTCTTGAGTATTTATTTGAACCGTGCTGGTCTAGAGCTACTGAGCCCCGGGCTGGCGCCCACGGGTGTCCTCAGGTGCACGCGTGGCGGGCGCGGGGCGCGGGTCCTGGCTGAGGCGGGGCGCGGGTCCTGGCTGAGGCGGGGAGGTGGGGCATGGCCCCCCCCCCCCCCCCGCGGTCCTCACGAGGCTCTGATGCTGGCGTCGCACTCCTCCAGTAGCAGGATCAAGTCCTCAATCAGGCTGTGCTCCCGGCCGTGGGTCACGCGCATGATGTCAAACGCCTGAGGGGAAGGGAGCACAGGTTAGACCCGGGCCTGACCGCCCCCTCTGCTCGCAGGTCAATGGCTTTCTCGCTGGGTGCTGGGTGGTTTAGGAAGGAGCCGTCAAGCCCCGGGGCAGCCGGCTGGTCTGTGCGCGGACACTGCGGGTGGGGCACGCCCCGGGGCAGGCGCGGGGGGGGGGGGGGGACAGCGTGGCGCTCCGGGACCCATCGGGACGGCCCTCCGGGTGCCTGCGGCCCACGTCCTGCGGCCTGCTGCCTGGAAGGCGGGCCCGGCGCTGGGAGCGCGGCACGGCGCTGACGGCAGCAGCCGCGGCTCCGCCCGTCCCGCGGGCGCGGGGGCCCTCAGCGCGTCAGTAAGTGACTGGGAAAGTCAGGCCCATCTGCATCGTGACGAGACACAGATCTTCCAGATGCTTCCTTCCGGCTCTGTCAAGTGTTTACTCAGCCCTCTCCCTCGGGACGGGTGTGTGGCCGTCCCAAAGCCACAGCTGGCGCAGACGGGGAGCAGGACTTCCTCTGCGCGTCGGACACACGGACAGGACAGAGAAAGAGGAAGCCCAGAGTCGCGTGTGTGCTTGTGTATGTGCGTGGAGTCTCGTGTGTGCGAGTGTGTGTGCGTGCGGGTGTGTGTGCGTGGAGTCTCGTGTGTGCAAGTGTGTGTGCGGGTGTGCGTGCAGTCTCGTGTGTGCGGGTGTGCATGCGGGTGTGTGCGTGCGTGCATGGAGTCTCGTGTGTGAGTGTGTGTGCATGCATGGAGTCTCGTGTGTGAGTGTGTGTGCATGCATGGAGTCTCGTGTGTGCGAGTGTGTGCATGCATGCAGTCTCGTGTGTGTGTCCGTGCGTGCGTGGAGTCTCGTGTGTGCGGGTGTGCGTGCGTGCGTGGAGTCTCGTGTGTGCGGGGTGTGTGTGCGTGTGTGGAGTCTCGTGTGTGCGGGTGTGTGTCCGTGCGTGCGTGGAGTCTCGTGTGTGCGGGTGTCCGTGCGTGCGTGGAGTCTCGTGTGTGCGGGTGCGTGTGCGTGCGTGGAGTCTCGTGTGTGCGGGTGTGCGTGCGTGCGTGGAGTCTCGTGTGTGCGGGTGTGTGTCTGTGCATGCGTGGAGTCTCGTGTGTGCGGGTGTGTGTCCGTGCGTGCGTGGAGTCTCGTGTGTGCGGGTGTGTGTGCGTGCGTGGAGTCTCGTGTGTGCGGGTGTGTGTGCGTGCGTGTGTGGAGTCTCGTGTGTGCGGGTGTGTGTGCGTGCGTGGAGTCTCGTGTGCGGGTGTGTGTGCGTGCGTGGAGTCTCGTGTGTGCGGGTGTGGAGTCTCGTGTGTGCGGGTGTGTGTGTGCGGGTGTGTGTCCGTGCGTGCGTGGAGTCTCGTGTGTGCGGGTGTGTGTGCGTGTGTGGAGTCTCGTGTGTGCGGGTGTGTGTGTGCGGGTGTGTGTCCGTGCGTGCGTGGAGTCTCGTGTGTGCGGGTGTGTGTCCGTGCGTGTGTGGAGTCTCGTGTGTGCGGGTGGGTGTGCGTGCATGCGTGGAGTCTCGTGTGTGCGGGTGTGTGCGTGCGTGCATGGAGTCTCGTGTGTGCGGGTGTGCGTGGAGTCTCGTGTGTGCGGGTGTGTGTGCGTGCGTGCGTGGAGTCTCGTGTGTGCGGGTGTGTGTGTGTGCGTGCGTGGAGTCTCGTGTGTGCGTGTGTGTGTGTGTGTGGAGTCTCGTGTGTGCGGGTGTGTGTGTGTGTGGAGTCTCGTGTGTGCGTGTGTGTGTGTGTGGAGTCTCGTGTGTGCGGGTGTGTGTGCGTGCGTGCATGGAGTCTCGTGTGAGGTCATTTCATTTCCTCCTTTGTGGATTTGATGCTTCCAACATCGTTTTTCTCAGGTACGTTTCCCACGCACCCGCTTCTCTTCTTCCGGGACTAACGTCAGATCCGTTGCCACGGCCTACGGTTCTTGCGGCTCTAGTTAATCTTACTCTTTTCCATTCTCCCCGCCCTCCTTTTTTCAGGCTAGGTGGCGTCTAGTGTTCTCTCTTCGCATTCGCTGGTTCATTCCTCTGTGGCCTCTGTTCTGCTGCCGAGCTCCACTCTAGTTACTATGTCTGCTGGATCTTGGACTCCAATTGCTCTTTATATCTTCTTCTCCTTCCCTTCCCCTCCCAACTTCCCAACTTCCTTCTGTTCCAATCCTTTCTATGGTACTTGAACTCAGACCTTGGGCAGCGTTCCTGAGATTTTTTTTTTTTTTTTTTGCTCAACACTAGTGCTCTTCTACTTGAGCCACACTTCCACTTCTGGGTTTTTTGGTGGTTAATTCATAGACTTTTCCTGCCCAGGCTAGCTTTGAACCTTGATCCTCAGATCTCAACGTCTTGAGTAGCTAGGGTTACGGGCATGAGCCACTGGCATCCAGCTATTTTCTGTTCCTTGACCATGATTTTCTGCATTTTTCATTTGCTTGGAAGGTATTTGTAATTGCCTATTTAAGTATTTCATAACAGCTATTTTAAATTGTTGTCAGATAATTCTGATATCTCTGCTATCTTGTATCCAGTAATTGCCTTTTCCCCACTACCGTTGGGGTATTCTTGGCTCTTTGTGTGATTTTTCTCAATTGAGACAGTCATTTGGCGTATCTGTTTGTGAGAGTCTGCATGTCACCCAGGCCCGTTAGCCGTCCTCCTCCACGCTCAGCAGCGGCAGAACGGGAGGCACCACCCAGTCGACTCCTCCTGGCTGCGGACTTAATATTTCCTACCAGGGAGACTCTGCTTCATTTCCTGTGTGATCACGTAATCACTAGGCCTGGATTCTGTCCCCATTTTCTTCCCTACAGTGTCTCCTTCTGGTGTTATTATTGTTCAAAAACATAACCCCAGATGATTATTTCTTATCTGAAGGTCAGTAAGGCAGCATTCATGAACACCGCCATCTCTCCCTGCTCCCCTGCCCCCTCCTTCCTGCTAGTGTGTGAAAGGCTGATGCTACGGTTTCAATGGGCCGCAGAACGGCTTTCGGGGTCCCTGAAGCTCCCCGGCACACCGGCTCTACAAACCAGCGTGCGTGGGAACATTTCCTCTGTGGGGCCTGTGGCTCGCATCCGATTCCTGAATCAGAACCTGGCCAAGGGCAGGAATCCCCACAGCAAACTAAGAACCCCAAAACAGAACCGCATGCTTTCATTAACCACTGCGAGGGGTGGGGCGGGCAGGGGCGGGGCACGCAGGGGCGGGGCACGCAGGGGCGGGGCACGCAGGGGCCGCCTGGGTGTGCTTTGCACCCTTTTTGGAGGAGAGGGAGCGATAACTGCCCGTCACAGAAGGCGCAGCGTGGGCTCCCTGTTCAGACCAGGAGAGGGCCGGCGGTCCTCAAGGAAGGAGGAGAGATTAACCAGAGTGTAAGGAGCTGGAGTCCACAGCTTAAAGAGCCAGTCACGGAGGAGAAAGATGCTTAGTGTGCAACCCAACTTCCATAACCAAGGCGGGCCTAGCAAGGCAGCTAGCCCAGGCCGGGGCTGAGCCCTGAGTCGACTGGGGCTGGGGCCTGGGCTGGGCCTAGGCTGGGGATTGAGCCGGGGCTGGGGCTGGAGCCTGGGCTGGAGCTGAGCTGGGGCTGGGGCTGGAGCTGAGCTGGGGCTGAGCCGGGGCTGGGGCTGGAGCCTGGGCTGGAGCTGAGCTGGGGCTGAGCCGGGGCTGGGGCTGGAGCCTGGGCTGGAGCTGAGCTGGGGCTGAGCGGGGGCTGGGGCTGGGGCTGGGGCTGGGGCTGAGCTGGGGCTGAGCTGGGGCTGGGGCTGGGGCTGAGCTGGGGCTGAGCCGGGGCTGGGGCTGAGCTGGGGCTGTGGCCTGGGCTGGAGCTGAGCTGGGGCTGGGGCTGGGGCTGAGCTGGGGCTGGGGCTGAGCTGGGGCTGTGGCCTGGGCTGGAGCTGAGCTGGGGCTGGGGCTGAGCTGGGGCTGAGCCGGGGCTGGGGCTGGGGCTGAGCTGGGGCTGAGCCGGGGCTGATCTGGGGCTGGGGCTGAGCTGGGGCTGAGCTGGGGCTGGGGCTGAGCCGGGGCTGGGGCTGGGGCTGAGCTGGGGCTGAGCCGGGGCTGTGGCCTGGCCTGGAGCTGAGCTGGGGCTGGGGCTGAGCTGGGGCTGAGCTGGGGCTGTGTCCTGGGCTGGAGCTGAGCTGGGGCTGGGGCTGAGCTGGGGCTGTGTCCTGGGCTGGGGCTGAGCAGGGGCTGGGGCTGGAGCCTGGGCTGGAGCTGAGCTGGGGCTGAGCTGGGCCTGGGCTGGGGCTGGAGCCTGGGCTGGAGCTGAGCTGGGGCTGGGGCTGAGCTGGGCTGAGCTGGGGCTGGAGCCTGTGCTGGAGCTGAGCTGGGGCTGAGCTGGGGCTGGGGCTGAGCTGGGGCTGGGGCTGGGCTGGGGATTGAGCCGGGGCTGGAGCTGAGCCCGGGCCGGGCCGGGGGAGCCTTCAGCAGGCAGGACTTGTGGAGATCACAAGAGCCCACATGGGGACAGCTGCCCTTGAGACTCAATAAGTCAAATTAGTAGCAAACAGAGTGTCTCCAAGTCATCTATGGAAAGAAGGAGTGGATTGGAGAGGGAGCTCTGCGAGCCCCGAACGGTCCTGTGAAGCCATCAGGAGCATTTCAGTCCCGAGGAGATGGAAACTAAACCAGATCAGAGCGGCTAAGTGGACTCCTCGGCTGCAGGAGGCCGGGTCCTAATTGGATCTGTGACACGTTTCTGTTCTGAAGCTTCTCTGATTTCTGTTCCTCGCTCAGGCTTTGAAAACCTTCTTCAAGCTATTTTATTCCATTATCTCCAGGGTCTCCAGCACAAGAAAGAGCAGCCAGGGGTATCCATCTCAGAGCACCATGGCTTCAAGAGGCAAACAAAGCAGCCCCGTCCTGCCGGCCGCCGCGTGGCTGGCGGGCCGGGCTTCCTGCGGGAAGAAGCTGACCTGCCTCTGGACTGGGCATGCGGGCCCTTGCTCCGCTGGCAAGCCCGCGGCCAGGGCCAGCACCCGGTCCGGGCTGTAGGCCTCCGGGGGCGTGGTGGAGCACGGAGGGCCCCTGCTCTTTAGGAACCCCGTCCCCGCAAGCGTGCACCTGGCGGGACTCGTGCGTGGACGTGCGTCTTGTCTGCTGGCACCGGGAGGTACACTCGCTACCTTCCTTGTGCCCGCCCCCTGTGGGGACCACACCCCTACAGGAGCAAGGCTACCCCACACCACCCCCGAGGGTACCAAACGAGGGGCCTGTGGCAATCGTCCTTCCTCATCTCCAAATGCTCCCAGGGAAGCACGCCCTCGCACCGGCCATGCTCACTTCTCTTCATTCTACAAAACAGGCAGTATCCTCCTTCTAGAAAGAGAACCACGGTCGGACATTGCCCGGCTTCAAGTCACAGACCTGAGGGAGGCAGGCCGGAACCTGAGCGCCCGGCTCTGGGCGTGGCCCTCGCCCCGCGCCGCGCCCCGGCTCCGCGCCTCGGCTGGCCAGAGCCCCGCGGGAGCGGGAGCTGCGGTCTGAGCGCCGGACCAGAACCTTCCACCGGACGGCTGGACGGCGCGCTGTGTGCGCTGCCTTGGGGAAATGTTGAGTGCCGAGGGAAGCTTCTGGAAGAGGCGAGGCCACCTCGCCGGGGTAGAGCCGGGCACAAGGGGTGTCAAGGGCGACAGGGGGACGTCAGAAGGGCCGGTGAGGGTGTGCACCTGGCTCAGTCCCCGTCACTCAGACGGAGATGAGGTGTGGGCTGGGCTGGCCATCTTCACATGGAGGGCATCGGAGCCACGCTCCTCTGAGCGGACACCGGGCGGGAGTGGACCGGAGGGCGTTCTGCACACTGAGTGCACCGAGAGCCTCGTCCACGGGAGCGGGGGAGCATGGGAGCGGGGGAGCACGGGGGCAGGGGAGCACGGGAACACGGGGGCAGGGGAGCACGGGGGCAGGGGAGCAGGGGAGCAGGGGAGCGGGGGAGCACGGGAACACGGGGGCAGGGGAACACGGGAGCAGGGGGAGCAGGGGAGCGGGGGAGCACGGGAGCAGGGGAGCAGGGGAGCGGGGGAGCACGGGAGCAGGGGAGCGGGGGAGCACGGGAGCAGGGGAGCAGGGGAGCGGGGGAGCACGGGAGCAGGAGAGCACGGGGGCAGGGGAGCACGGGAGCAGGGGAGCAGGGGAGCACGGGGGCAGGGGAGCGGGGGAGCACGGGGGCAGGGGAGCACAGGGGCTGGGGAGCAGGGGAGCAGGGGAGCAGGGGAGCACGGGGGCGGGGGAGCAGGGGAGCACGGGAGCAGGGGAGCACGGGGGCGGGGGAGCAGGGGAGCACGGGAGCAGGGGAGCACGGGAGCAGGGGAGCACGGGGGCAGGGGAGCGGGGGAGCACGGGGGCAGGGGAGCACGGGAGCAGGGGAGCACGGGAGCAGGGGAACAGGGGAGCACGGGCGCAGGCTGGCCGAGGACCCTCGCGTGCTCCCGTGACCCCCTCCCGCGCCTGCCCGCCACAGTGCAGACACAGCGCCGGGTCTCCTTGGGAATCACGGAGCACTCAGCCCAGGCACGCTGAATCAGGTGGAAGAAGCCCGATTTCAGAGGCGCTCCTGCGGGCCCCAGCCTCAGCCCCTTCGCTCTCCAGGCCCCCACGGCTTCCGTCTGGCGAGGGCTGAGACCGCGCGCGTGTGAGCTCCCGCCCCATGTCGACACCAGGGCTCAGCTGACTGACTCTGAAAGGCCTCCTCACAGGGACCCCGGGGGGCTAGAGGGTGCCTTGGAACCCCCCCCCCCCCGTGACCACTGTCAAAACACAGAAGACCCCCACGCCCTCTCTGCCGGACCAGGGGAGGGATGCTCTCCCGAGACAGCAAGAAACCGCTGGTACTTCCCCCTGGGGTCAGGGAAAAGATGCCAGAGTAGAGAACAAGAAGAGCTGAGAACCTTCTAGAAATCCTAGAGTTCCTCCTATTGACTGTGGGCTGACTTCACTAGGGATTGGGAACAGCTTCGACAAAGCTGAAGCGCTAAGGCATCTGATTTCCAAGAATCCTTCGCGTATTTGTTGGCTTTCTCTCTAAAACTACTCATGGTGCAGGCATGGCGACCCCCCTCCCCTCCCGCTCCGACACAGCTCCTCCGCAGACAAGGGCTCCCTGGCCAGAGGGCCCCACCAAGACGCCCAGTGCCCCCCAGGGGCCAGGCGAGCTCGGAGCTCACTGGGAGCACCGTGGGTCGGCGCAGAGGGTGCTCAGGGGTGGGAAGGCCCCTCCCCGCGGAGGACGTGAGCCGAGGGCGTGACGCAGGCACCCGCTTCAACAGGAATTCACCCCACCACCAACCCGGCTCCCCCACCCTTCTCCTCTCCCCTTCCCCCAGCCATAGATGCTTTCCAAGTATGGAAGTGCGTCTCAGTTCCCGCTCAGGCACGGAGCGAGGAATTACAAGGGCACCACAAAGACCACACCGGCTCCCGCGGGGAGGGCGTCTGAGCCACGGTCCACCGTGTGTGTGGGGGGAGGGGGAGGGCGTCTGAGCCACGGTCCACCGTGTGTGTGTGGGGGGGTGGGGGGGAGGGCGTCTGAGCCATGGTCCACCGTGTGTGTGTGGGGGGGGGAGGGCGTCTGAGCCATGGTCCACCGTGTGTGTGTGGGGGGGGAGGGCGTCTGAGCCACGGTCCACCGTGTGTGTGTGTGTGGGGGGGGAGGGCGTCTGAGCCATGGTCCACCGTGTGTGTGTGTGGGGGGGGAGGGCGTCTGAGCCATGGTCCACCGTGTGTGTGGGGGGGGGGGGGAGGGCGTCTGAGCCATGGTCCACTGTGTGTGTGTGTGGGGGGGAAGGCGTCTGAGCCATGGTCCACCGTGTGTGTGGGGGGGAGGGCGTCTGAGCCATGGTCCACCGTGTGTGTGGGGGGGGGAGGGCGTCTGAGCCATGGTCCACCGTGTGTGTGGGGGGGGTGGGGGGAGGGCGTCTGAGCCATGGTCCACTGTGTGTGTGTGTGGGGGGGAGGGCGTCTGAGCCGTGGTCCACCGTGTGTGGGTGGGGAGGGGGGGGAGGGCGTCTGAGCCATGGTCCACCGTGTGTGTGGGGGGGGTGGGGAGGGCGTCTGAGCCATGGTCCACCGTGTGTGTGTGGGGGGGGAGGGCGTCTGAGCCATGGTCCACCGTGTGTGTGGGGGGGAGGGCGTCTGAGCCATGGTCCACTGTGTGTGTGTGGGGGGGGTGGGGAGGGCGTCTGAGCCATGGTCCACCGTGTGTGTGGGGGGGGGGGAGGGCGTCTGAGCCATGGTCCACCGTGTGTGTGGGGGGGGTGGGGGGAGGGCGTCTGAGCCATGTTTCATCGTGTGTGTGTGGGGGGGGTGGGGAGGGCGTCTGAGCCATGGTCCACCGTGTGTGTGGGGGGGAGGTGGGGGGAGGGCGTCTGAGCCATGGTCCACCGTGTGTGTGGGGGGGAGGTGGGGGGAGGGCGTCTGAGCCATGGTCCATCGTGTGTGTGTGGGGGGTTGGGGGGAGGGCGTCTGAGCCATGGTCCACTGTGTGTGTGTGGGGGGGGAGGGCGTCTGAGCCATGGTCCACCGTGTGTGTGGGGGAGGTGGGGGGAGGGCGTCTGAGCCATGGTCCACCGTGTGTGTGTGGGGGGAGGGCGTCTGAGCCATGGTCCACCGTGTGTGTGTGGGGGGGGGAGGGTGTCTGAGCCATGGTCCACTGTGTGTGTGTGTGGGGGGGAGGGCGTCTGAGCCATGGTCCACCGTGTGTGTGTGGGGGGGGGGAGGGCGTCTGAGCCATGGTCCACCGTGTGTGTGTGGGGGGGTGGGGAGGGCGTCTGAGCCATGGTCCACCGTGTGTGTGTGGGGGGGGTGGGGAGGGCGTCTGAGCCATGGTCCACCGTGTGTGTGTGGGGGGGGTGGGGAGGGCGTCTGAGCCATGGTCCACCGTGTGTGTGGGGGGGGTGGGGAGGGCGTCTGAGCCATGGTCCACCGTGTGTGTGTGGGGGGTGGGGGGAGGGCGCCTGAGCCATGGTCCACCGTGTGTGTGTGGGGGGGGAGGGCGTCTGAGCCATGGTCCACCGTGTGTGTGTGGGGGGGGGTGGGGAGGGCGCCTGAGCCGTGGCCCATCGTGTGTGTGGGGGGGGGGGAGGGCGTCTGAGCCATGGTCCATCGTGTGTGTGTGTGGGGGGAGGGCGTCTGAGCCGTGGTCCATAGTGGGGGGCGTCTACGGTTGTTCAACACAGCCCTGCGCACCTGGGGCGCGTGTGTACACCACAGTGCGCCTGGGCAGCAGCGGCGGCCGTGGTGTGAGCCCCCCCCCCCCCCGCGCCACTCACCAGCCGCAGGTTCTTCATGGCCTGGGGGAACATGGCTTGGTGCAGCTGCAGCTTGCCGACCTTCATCACCTGCACGCCTCTCACCGGGTGGCTGCCCGGGAAGAAGACCCTGGGGAGAGCAGAAGCGGGCGGTCAGGGCCGTCCTCGCGGGGCGCCTCACCAGGAGGCTGTGGGGTGCGGGCGGCGTCGGCCGTGAGCGCCTGGGCCCTGAGGGGAGACCAGCCTGGCCAGCCAGAAGGCGGCACCCAGAGCGCCCTCTGCATCAGAGGAAGCCCCAGGGGAGGACTGGACGCAGGACTGGAGGGAGGGGCGGGGGGAGGGGTGGAGGGAAGGGAGGAGGGAGGGGAGGAGGGAGGGGCGGAGGGAGGACTGGAGGACTGGAGGGAGGTGTGGAGGGAGGGGTGAAGGGAGGGGCAGAAGGAGGAGCGGAGGGAGGACTGGAGGGAGGAGCAGAGGGAGGGGCGGAGGGAGGGGTGGAGGGAGGACTGGAGGAGGAGCAGAGGGAGGACTCGAGGGAGGGGTGAAGGGAGGACTGGAGGGAGGGGCGGAGGGAGGACTGGAGGGGGGGCGGAGGAGGGGCGGAGGGAGGGAGGAGCGGAGGAGGACTGGAGGGAGGGCGGAGGGAGGGGTGGAGGGAGGACTGGAGGGAGGACTGGAGGGAGGGGCGGAGGGAGGAGCAGAGGGAGGGGCGGAGGGAGGACTGGAGGGAGGGGCGGAGGGAAGGGTGGAGGGAGGGGCGGAGGGAGGGGTGGAGGGAGGGGCGGAGGGAGGGGTGGAGGGAGGGGTAAAGGGAGGGGCAGAAGGAGAGGGGAGGGAGGGGTGAGGGAGGACTGGAGGGAGGGGCGGAGGAGGGGTGGAGGGAGGGGTGGAGGGTTCTCCTAAGAAACACGATTAGGGAAGCAAGCCGGCCCCTGTGCTGACGGCAGGCGTCCGGCGCGGGCCTGGACAGATGGAAGTTCCTGCCCCTCTCCCGAGCAGATCCTGCCTCCCCTTCCCGCTCAGCTCGAGGCCCCAGGGCCGGCTCCGGGGTGCAGGCTCCCCCCCCCCCCCCCCGTCTCTGAGATGAGGCCGCCCGCGGTGTGCCCGCAGGCCCTGCACACAGGAGGAACCGCGACCGCGCGGAGTGGAGCCCAGAACGCTGCCGCCGGCCTCAGGGGAACAGTCAGCGCAATCCGGACTGGAGAACCTTCTAGATGGGACGCACCCGGGAACTTCTTGGCAGGTAGGGTCAGGTCTGAGGCCCCCCGGTGAGGCGGGGCGGGAGGCGGGCCCCCAGCACGCAGCCTGCGCACACTGGGTGTGCAGCGGTGTTGCCCGGGGCACTCTGGGTGTGCAGGTGGTGTGTTGATTGGGGGCACTCTGGGTGTGCAGCGGTGTGTTGATCGGGGCACTCTGGGTGTGCAGCGGTGTGTTGATTGGGGCACTCTGGGTGTGCAGCGGTGTGTTGATGGGGCACTCTGGGTGTGCAGCGGTGTTGATCGGGGCACTCTGGGTGTGCAGCGGTGTGTTGATCGGGGGCACTCTGGGTGTGCAGCGGTGTTGATCGGGGGCACTCTGGGTGTGCAGCAGTGTGTTGCCCGGGGCACTCTGGGTGTGCAGCAGTGTGTTGATTGGGGCACTCTGGGTGTGCAGCAGTGTGTTGATTGGGGCACTCTGGGTGTGCAGCGGTGTGTTGATCGGGGCACTCTGGGTGTGCAGCGGTGTGTTGATTGGGGCACTCTGGGTGTGCAGTGGTGTGTTGATTGGGGCACTCTGGGTGTGCAGCGGTGTGTTGATTGGGGCACTCTGGGTGTGCAGCGGTGTGTTGATGGGGCACTCTGGGTGTGCAGCGGTGTTGATCGGGGGCACTCTGGGTGTGCAGCGGTGTGTTGATCGGGGCACTCTGGGTGTGCAGCGGTGTGTTGATTGGGGCCACTCTGGGTGTGCAGCGGTGTGTTGATCGGGGCACTCTGGGTGTGCAGCAGTGTGTTGATTGGGGCACTCTGGGTGTGCAGCGGTGTGTTGATTGGGGCACTCTGGGTGTGCAGTGGTGTGTTGATCGGGGCACTCTGGGTGTGCAGCGGTGTGTTGATCGGGGCACTCTGGGTGTGCAGCGGTGTGTGGCTGCCCGGGGCGGAGGCGCTGACTCGGCAGTTCACAGAGGGAGAGGTGACGGAGCTTGGTGGGGCCGGGGAAGGCTTCCTGGAGGGGGAATCAGGACACAAACTGGCTCCCAACGGGAGGGGCCGGGCGGGAGGCTGGGCCCGGAGCACGCGGATGCCCCTGCTGTCCCCGCCACACCGACCCCGCAGCCCCGGCTCGAGGCCCTTTGTCTCTGAGCTCCGGGTAAGCGATATTCTCCCCTGCGCCCCCGCGGCCCGGGGCGGGAACTTTCCATTGACGCTGACAAGAAGCAGCAAGCAGAGCTGGGGGACACCGCACCGGGCAGGGGAAGGGCAGCCTCTCTGTGGAAGGGGGAGGGGGAGAAACCAAGGAGCCACCTGGCCGGGGCTGACCTGGCCCCCCGAGGCCGCCCGGGCAGCGTCCCCGCCCACACAGAGCCAGCACCGCGCGCCGCTGCGACCGAGAAGTTCAGATCCGCCGACAAAAGGCCTACGTGCAGGACGCCATTATCAGAGCACAATCGCCCCGAAAAGCACACCTGGATTCAGAATTTGATTTTATTGCCGTGAATGTGGCACAATTAAATTCAGAGACCAAAAAGTAATTTTATACTAATAATCTCTCTGCCGAGTGGGCGCCTGCCATGTCAGCGAGCAGAAGGAAAGCCTTCGGTTCTGCGATGAGCGATTAGGCCGCACCGGGTGTGGGGAGATTAACCCGAGCTCGGGCTCCCGGGGAGGGGGTTCTGCACAACGTGTCACTGAGCGGACTCTCCTCGGTGGGGGCTGACGCGAGCCGCCCTCCGGAGCCCCAGCTGACCCAGGATCAGACGCCGCAGGGCACAGGCCCCGCTCCCCAGGCTGCCCTGCAGGTGGCTGCCCAGGGCGGGGCTGGCTGGGATGAAGGGCGGGCTGGGATGTGCAGGGAGGGGCGGCATCCGCTCAGCCGTGGGCGGGGGCCTGGGCAGGCCGGGGGCCTGGGCAGGCCGGGGCGTGGGGGCCTGCGCCGTCGCCGCACAGAAGCCCAGCGAGTCCTCGAGCCTGGGGGAACAGCAGTTAAGTTGCAGAAATGAGGGAAATAAAATCATGACGTTGAGAGAAGTGGGGAACCCAGAGAGCCTAGCACAGAGCCGGGGGGCCAGGGAGCAGCCAGGGCCACGGGACGGAGGAGCCCCTGGTGTGAGAGGGAGGACTGGGCGTGACCAGGGGTGACGGGGAGGACTGGGCTGGTGTGATGGAGGAGGACCGGGGGGTGATGGAAGAAGACTGGGGGTTATGGGGAGGACTGGTGGTGATGGGGAGGATTGGGGCTATGGGGAGGACCGGGGGTGATGGAAGAGGACTGGGGGTTATGGGGAGGACCAGGGGTGAGAGGGAGCCCCTGGTGTGACGGGGAGGACTGGGGGTGATAAAGAGGACCAAGGGTGATGGGGAGGACCAAGGGTGATAGGGAGGACCAGGAGTGATGGGGTGGACCGGGGTGATGGGGAGGACTAAGGGTGATGGGGAGGACTGGGAGTGACAGTGAGGACAGGGAGGACCGGGGATGATGGGGAGGACTGGAGGTGACGGGGAGGACCGAGGTGACGGGGAGCACCAGGCATGTGAGGGCCTCCACACACCACCTGCCAGTCTTCCCTCCTTCCCCGTGGCTACAGGCGCTATTATTGAAGAGGGCTGGCTGAGAAGATTTCATTGGACAAGGAACGAGAAAAGCAGAAAGGAGACCCCAGAGGCCAAGAGACCCGAGCGAGGACGGTGGCCGTGGGAACGGAATCGAGGCACGCCTGGCTGCGGAGCTGGCTCCCCCGCAGGGGACGCTGCCGACCTCCCCAGAGACCCCCAGGCCAGTCCACCCGCGCCCCGGGCACCCGATGGAGTGCCCCACCCTCCAGGCTGGGGAATGCCGGCTTGCGTGGAGGTGGTCTTTGGGCTTCGGTGGCGACGTGTGTGAGTCGGGAAGTCTGATGGGCAGCAGGGCGCGCACAGCGGCCTTTGGCCCGACCGCAAGCACCAAGGTCTGGCCGTCACATTTCCCCAGGGGGGCGAGACTCAGGGAACTGGCCTGTGTTCAGGTAGAAGGACACAGAGGAGAGAGCTGGAGGCAGCACCTCCGGAAGTCCCGCAGAGCGTCTCTGAGCGGCGCTTCATTAGAGAAAGCACCTTTGCCACTGACAGGGAGGACAAAGCACTGGGGTCTGCCTTTTCAAAGTCAGACACAAAGCATACGACGGGACCTAAAGAGCTTACCGTGTCTGACACTGTACTTAGAGAAAGCACACAGCTCCAGCACTGTGAGTTCCACGTGGAAAAGGTGGAATTCTGATACAAACAGAAGACCCACTGCTTTGTAACTCCTGAAGAAGTATGTGATGTGTCTCTAGATGAAACCGTTAGAGGAACGCATGGTGGAGAACGCCACTGCGGTGGGGTGGGGTGGGGTGGGGTGCTGCCATCCAAACTCACCAACCAGTCTTCCAGCACTGAAGGGGAGCACGGACAGGAGGTGCTGGCTGGCACGGTGCAGCATTTCCTGCACACCACCCCTGCCACACGGAGCTGAGCCAAACCAAGCTGAGCGAACCCGACGGAACCCCACCCAACCAAATGGAACCGAACCAAACCCACGAGCCACACCGACTCTTACCAAACCCACAGGATTAAATGCCACTTCACAGGAAAAGCAGCTGCACAGGCTGGGAAGCCGGAAAATCTACAAGACCTCGATCCAGGGTCATTAACAGGTCAATGTGTGAAAAGAAAAAAAGGCAGTAAGGGAAGAACAGTGCAGAGTAAGAGACCTAAGGTAGAATAGCCACTTTTCATATGTAGACCTTGTGCAGACTAACTCAAAGAAACAATGGTAAAAAGCATTTCTCAGAGAAGCAAGGCAATCTGAACACGAAAGAAGAGAACGTCTTTGTTTCCAAGACAGCAGCTAAAGTGCACTGGGATTAGGCAGTGGGAGGCCTGAGATTTGCTTTAAATGTCTGCAGTAAGTTCTACTGTGTATGCACACCACATTTTCTTGACCCATTCATCCACGGAGGGGCATCTTGGCTAAGGTGAATAGTGCTACAGTGAACATGGTTGTGCTGATGGCTTTACTGCAGCCTTGTTTGTGTTCTATTGGGTAAGTGGAGCGAAATGACTGGACCATGGGATAGTTCTATGCTTCGTTTTCTAAAGAACCCACACTGTTTTCCAGAGTGGTTGAACAAGTTTATATCCCCACCAAGAGTGTATTAGGGTTCGCTAACTCACGAGGGCCGTGTCCCTGCCAGCACCTGTTATTGTCTGTTTTCTTGATGATGGCCATTCTAACTGGGGGTGAGGTGGAATCTCAGTGCTGTTCTAAATTGCATTTCCTTTATTGGCAGAGATGTTAAGCATTTATTCATGTGTTTATTGGCCATTTTTACTTCTTCTGAAAAGTCTCTCTTCAAGTTATTATTATCCCACCTATTAATTGGATTGTTGGTTTTTTGATGATTTAATCTTTTGAGTTCTATACATATTTTGGATATTAGCTCTTCTCGGTGTACAGTTGTCAAAAATCTCTGCTCATTTTGTAGGGGTTTCTTTTTTGCGAAGTGGGAAATCTCAAAAATTGATGCAATCCCATTTACCAAGACTTTGATTTGTTGTGCTTCTGATCTTTTCTTCGAAAGTTTCTACCAGTGTCAAGGAGCCCTGTCTCCCCAGATGTTTCTAGTGGACAGACTGAGCAAATGCCTTCTCTTAAGAGAATATGATCTTAGGTTTATTTTTTGTCCAGCTCTGTGATAATTTATGTCAGAACCAATGACAAGTGTTTAAACATCACTAAACTTGAAAGATTTGCTGGATGCTTTTATAGGTAACAGAACTTTCAGGCGCAGTAACAATGTCAATAAATAGAGGATCAGATCTGACAAGCTGGATTATGACTTGCTTGGGAAACGGTTCCGAGAGGATGGGGCTCCCACGGGCCGGAGGGCCCTGGGGGGGGCACTCAACACGGTCACCGGGGCTTAGGAGACATCCGCAACGTGTGTGTGGAATCTGCCTTGAAGTGGTTGGGAAGGAACAGGCCCTCCGCATTGGCCAAAGGCCCGGACTCTGCCTGGAAACTCCGCTTCCTGGTCTGGAAAGCCGGGTGGGAAGACCTGCCTCAGAGCCTGCGCAGAGTGAATCCACTCGGGTCTGCTCTCGAGCGCAACACAGAGAACCAGCATTTAAAAAGTTTCAGATTAAGCTGGGCACTGATTGCAGGCACTCATGCCAGTAATCCTAGCTACCCAAGAGGCCGGATCCGGAGGGGTGCGGTTCAAAGCCAGCCCAGGCAGTAAAAGTCCCTGGGAAACGTCTCCAAAATGCTTGGCAAAAAGCCAGGCTGGAGGGCTGGAGGCACAATTCAAGTGGCAGAGAGTCACATGAGCAAGCAAACCAAGCAAGCGTGAAGCCCTGGGTACAAAAAAAAATGTTCTCAGAGCTGATGTCACTGTAACTGATTTTGGCACCCTGGGTATTGTATATACCTTTATTGGAACTACAGAATCATAGGGGAGGGGAACATTAAAATGGAGAGACAAAGGGTAAAAGGTGAATCAATGCAACAGCAATACTTACCAAACTATATGCTGCAAACCAGTTGTACAACTCGGGGGAGGGGGAGAGAAATGAGGGAGGAGGTAACAAGTTAGATAAGAAACCTACTCACTGCTTTATGTATGAAACTGTAACCCCTCTGTACATCACTTTGACAATAAACAAATGAATAAAAAAATAGGCTGAGAGGAAGGGCTGACATGGTCTAAAATGAGCTGTACTCTTTACCTGACTTGAACAACTGTAACCTCCCTGTATGTAACCTTTATGAGAAAAAAAAAAACCTTTTTAAATAAATAGGAACCTTAAGAAAGGGCTCCCATTTTTCGGGATGGGGTGGAGCCCCACGTTTCGAAGGCCGTGCACAGCTGGGCAGAAGCCAGAGGCGCCTGCTCACTGGGGCCAGCGACATTTCTCTGCCTCAGGCAAACAAGTGGATTTGAACTCACGGCCAGAGTCCTGGCATCAGAAAAGAGAGATTGGCACCCAAAAAAGCGGTGTTTTACCAGGTACTCGTCACCATTTGAAAAATCAACACTCAGCGCTCACCCCGTCTGTGGCTCCAGGCTCCAGGCCACAGGGGTGGGCCGCGGCCCGCTCCCATGAGCCCCGGCGAGATTCACCACGCGCTGACTTTCCAGAAAAATCCACCCGCAGAGCGCAGGCCCGGCACGGAGCCGGAGGCGCTGCAGCTTCAAGCTCCTTTCTTCACTCAGAGCCGGCCCGGGGCCGGGGGTGGGGGGGAGCGGCCCCCACGGTCCTCACCCCCCCACACACGTGGGAACGGCCCCCGCGCGGTCCTCACCCCCCCCCCCACCGTGCGAGGCACCTGCCGCACACAGGGCAGATCAGCGCCAGCCGGGCAGGACGGAGCGAGGGTCCCGGTGGAGGCTCGGCTTCTTTGCTTCGCAGGAAAGATCAAGGGAACAGTCACTCCTGTATTCTGGGGCCAGGCTGGAAGGATTCTAAGACTACTCCAAAGTAGAGGCGCAAAATTACGGCGTGTGTGTGTGCGTGTGAATGTGTGGCCAACATCCTATCCTAAGGATCAACAATAATGGCAGGAACAGCTGAACATTGGTGAGCGGTGATGGCGCTAGGATCTCCCCCGGCAGCGAGGCGGGTGCCGTCAGCAAACCCAGGCTGCAGAGGCGCCATCTCGTGCTGCCGTGCAAAGCTCCCAAAGCGGTGGAGGCACAGCGGGCAGGCAGCTCCCCGCCCAGCCCGCACTGCTGCCCGCGGGCGACACGCCGGCTCCTCGCGTGAATTCTCACAACAGGGTGAAGAGGAAGTCAGTAAGCGTATCCCTACACACTCGAATGCCTCAGGACACACCGGGAACTACGCCCTCTCGGATGCCAATCGAGAGTGGGGTGAGCCGGGCGCCGGTGGCCACTCGGGAGGCTGAGACCTGAGGATGGCGGTTTGGAGCCAGCCTGGGCAGCAGAGCCCCCGAGACGCTTATCTCCAATTCCCACGCAGACACTCGAAGTGGCGCTGCGGCTCACGGGGGGTAGAGTGCCAGCCTTGGGCAGAGGAGCGCGGGCCCTGCGTTCAAGCCCCACCGCTGACTACAAAAAGAAAAGGTGGGCGTCGTCGGGCCGTGGCGGGCCCCCGGGCCCCTTCACTTGGCGCCTCGGCTTTGCGGCAGGGCGTGGAGAGCGGGGTGCGGCAGGGCCGGCTGCGGGGAGCGGTGCCCACAGACCTCCCTTCCACCCCCCCACCCCGAGCAGACACAGAGACCAGGGCTGAGCGGTGCTCTGTGGCCGGAGCCGCAGGCCGGCAAACACGCTTCAAGTGTGCAGCGATCGTTCCTAGCCAGGTACTCGGGGTTCACCCAGGACCCAGCCGCAAACCGCACCAGGCCTGAGCGGCTCTCCAGCGCGCACAGGCACAGGGCCCCCGAGGGCACCCGCCCGTGGCGCGGCTCCGCGAGGGCGCGCGCCCGCTTCCAAGACGGCGCGCGTGACTGACATTCGCCACCAGCAACACGACGACGCTTCACAATCCCCCCGCCCCCCGCCCCGCGCCCGATCCACGCCGAGTTATTAAATGTGTGCAGATGAATCCCGGGGTCCAGGGTTTGTAATTTCCCTGAAAAACATAGACACAGTCTACACCATGAGCAATTTAATTGCACGCTAATTACCAGTTAGGCCGGAGAGGAGGAGATAGGGGTGTCTTCAATTTTTAATAGTCATCATGACTCCAAGAGAATTCTGAAGATAAGTAATTGAACCTCCTGGGAGTATTCCTTCCACCACTGCCAAAATCAAGATGAGAGCAGGAGAAAGGGAAGGGCGATTCGTCCTCCAGACCGCGGCCCAGGTCAGCCCCGCACCGGGCACTCGACCCCCGACCCGGACGGCACCGGCACCGAGCCCCCTACCCCCCGCCATCCCCGGCAACGCTGACGGCGGTTCTAGGCCGGCCTCGCCCAGCCGGAGCGGCCCACGAGGCCACGCTGCCTCCCCCCGGGGGCCACGCCGGGGCCGCTCGCCCCCGCGCCCGCCCTCCCACGCCCCGGAGTGAGGCCCGCTAGGGGGCAGCCGCGGCGACCCGTGCCCTCATGCCCCGCCCCAGCACCCTCCGTGGGGCGGCGCGTCCCGTCCGTCTTTTGTGCCGCTCCTTGGACGTGCGGGGGGCCGGGACGGAGGGGGCCGGCCTCGGGTGTGAGCCGCCCGGGCGGCCCCCTGCAGGGCACAGCCGTCTCCAGGCCGCCGGGTGAGGGCCCGGAGCCGCGCCCTCGCGCCCCGCCGCCGCTCAGGGAGCCCGGGGTGGCGCTGCTCGGCACTCGTTTCTGGTCGGAAGAGCCGGGAAAGGTCAAAACCGCGGTGGTTCCGCCTCCAGCCTGTGCGCACCTGCCCGGCGCGGGGACCCGGTGATCTGAGCGTCGCGGCCGGCGAGGGCTGCGGGGAAGGGGCGGTGTGCTCAGGGGACGGGGGCAGGCGGGGGGCGGGGGCAGGCGGGGGACGGCACCGGGGACGGGGGCAGGCGGGGGGCGGGGCAGGCGGGGGACGGCACCGGGGACGGGGGCAGGCAGGGGACGGGGGCAGGCGGGGGACGGCACCGGGGACGGGGGCAGGCAGGGGGCGGGGGCAGGCGGGGGGCGGGGCAGGCGGGGGACGGCACCGGGGACAGGGGCAGGCAGGGGACGGCCCCGGGACGGGGGCTGCGGCGTCACAGTCTGGGGTGAGGACACGGCGCTGGAGTCGGCCTTCGCGGCTCCGGTAGGGCAGACTTCAGTAGCTGTGGCGCTGCCAGGCCTGGAGCTCCACCTGCGATGGGCCTCCCCTCCCCTCCCCTCCCCTCCCCTCCCCTCCCCTCCCCTCCCCTCCCCTCCCCTCCCCTCCCCTCCTCTCCCCTCCCCTCCCCTCCCCTCCCCTCCCCGTCTGCCTCCCGGGGAGCGTGAGGGGTGCAGGGCGGCAGCGCCCGCACCATCAAGCAGCGCGGACTCTTACGTACAGATCAGACTCCTGCCGTCCCTATAGACGGCCGTTACTATCTGGACAAGGACGCCCCTTGAAGCCCGTGACCCCGGAGCTGCAGCCGTCATGCCGGTGTGTTTAAAGCTCACTTCACAATGCCGTCCTTGTCGAGAGAAGGATGCCACTAAACATGGGCTATGCGCCCAGTCTCCACCCTCCCGGGCACTCCGGGAGCGTTCAGTCTTGTGTTCCTTAACACTATACTTTTTTGTGCGTATGTGCTGGTCCTGGGGCTTGAACTCAGGATCTGGGCATTGCCCCTGAGCTATTTTTCCCAAGGCTAGCACTATTTTTTTTCTTTTTGGTGAGGATTCGTAAGAGTCTCAGGGGCTTTCCTCCCTGGGCTGGTTTTGCACTCCGGTCCCCAGACCTCAGCCTCCTGGGAAGCTGGGATGACAGGTACGGGGGCGTGAACCAGTGCTGTCAGCCTGCGGCTCCGGCGGCACACCCTTGCCGCGCTCGCGGACGCTCACCTGCGCAGCCACGGCTGCCGCGACGCAGCCCCAGTAGACGCTCGTGCACAGGCGCGTGCCTGCGAGTTGGGCAAGACGGCATGGGGCTGCCGTGGGCCCCACGCTCTTGGGCGTCCTGGTCTCTACAGCCATAAGCAAGAATAAGCCCTCTTCCTTCCTATAGCACAGGCTCAGGTACTTTGTAATAGCAACAGAAAACAGACGGAGCCATCCAGCATCTCCCCTTCCTCCCCATCTCCCTCTTTCTGTGTGTCTCTCTCATATATACGGACA
This sequence comes from Perognathus longimembris pacificus, assembly GCF_023159225.1. Classification (NCBI taxonomy): domain Eukaryota; kingdom Metazoa; phylum Chordata; class Mammalia; order Rodentia; family Heteromyidae; genus Perognathus; species Perognathus longimembris. Next base: position 67,101,906 of record NC_063171.1, read on the forward strand.
CACAGACACAGATATACACAGGCACACACACACAATTCCGCAGAGGGCTGTAGGTACCTGCGTCTAGAGAAACACGCCTTGGACAGGAGTTACAGGGACAGGAAGAGCACGCATCCTTCCAACCCCAATGTCTACAGTTAGCTTGGAAATGCTGCAACTTCCTGGGCCAACTGCTTTGTCCAGGCAAAGCTCCCACTCGTGTGGACAGCCGCAGTGGGTTTGCCATGCACAGCCATCTGGAGAACTGTCAGCCATTCAAGAAGCTCTCCCTGCTCCAAGCCCCTGATTGTGTGCTAAGTCCTCTTGGCGCCTCCCCCCGTCATTCACTGCTGTGGCTGGGTGACCTTCCAGAAAAATCGATTGGAAGGGATTTCTGCACTCCTGTTCTACAGAAGAGAGGACAGGCAAAATGGTGAGAATGCCAAGCAAGAAGAGGAAATTGGAAGGAATGCTCTGATTCAGCACAAACTTGCTCCAGGATGACACTGCACTGTACTGGGGGGGGGGCAGGGGAGGTTGAGCTTGGGTGGTGGTGGCGGGCAAGACTGGAGGGGGGGCGAGCTTGGGGGGCGGGGGGGTGAGCTTCCAGAGCTGGCCTGCACGGCTGCTGGGCAGGGGCACGAGGGCCCTGGCTGCCAGACAGCCCCAGTGCACAGCCCCATGTGGCTAGAATGGCTGCCAGGCTTCAGCGCTTTACTCAGACACCCACAAGACCAGGGCCATGTTTTCTTGTTACACAGAAGGTCCCTGCCCCTCTCAGGGCTCAGCCCCCGTTGTCCAATGAGGCAGTCAGTGAGGGCAGAAGCTCGTGTTTGCATAAGCTTGGCCTGAGATGGCTGCTCCAAGTCACCCGGCGCTTCCCTTCCCTAGCAAAATAAATGGAACCTCAGTCATGCCTGTGACGAGCACACGGAAGGCATGCTGCCCGGCTGAGTGCTGCCCAGGGAGCGTTGGGAACAGCTGGCTGGACAGGTGGACCAAAGGGTGCCCTGGTCCTTCCAGCAAGCCTGACACTGACGGAGCAGTCTTTGAAAATGAAGAGGACAGGATCCATGTCTGTCACCCTCTAGGAACATGAATTTAAAATGGATCAAAGGCCTCAATGTAATATCTGAAACCTTGAAACTACTATAGGAAGGAGTTAGACAAGCATTAGGACTTCTTGACACAGGCAGGAACTTTCCGAGTAAATTTCTAGGAGCTCAGCAAATCAAAAAGGGAACTGACAAATGGGATTGCATCAAGCTAAAGTTTCTGCATGACAAAGGTTAATAAGCTAAGAAGACAGCCTACAGAATGGGAGAACTACATGTCAGGGAATGGCCTACTATCCAGAATGTGCAAGGAGCTTGAGACATTAAACCCTCCAGGAATCAACAACCCAATTACTAAAGGGGCAAATAAGCCAAGTAGAGATTTCCCAGAAGTATAAACAGGCAACAGACACCTGAAGCAATGCTCAGTGTCTCCTGTCATAAAGGAAATGCAAATCAAAACAACATAGATTCCATCTCACCACAGAACGGCCATCAACCAGAACACAAACAACAGCTGATGCTGACACCAATGCAGTGGAAGGAAACCCTGAAACACTGTTGTGGAGACTGTGAACTGGTGCAGCCACTGTGGAAGGCAGCGTGGAGGCTCCTCCAAACACAGAGCTACCCTCTGCCCCAGCCGCACCACTGCTGGGTATGTACCCAAATCATTACAAGTAGGGATACAGCGAAGCCACCTGCCCAACCATGTTCACTGCTGCCCTGTTTACCATAGCCAAGTTTTGCACACAGCCCAGATGCCCTTCAATGGACACATGCACTTACTGGGATTTTACTCATCTGTTGGGAAGAATGATATTACATCATTTGCAAAGGGATGGACCTGGAAAAAATTAGATTGAGTCAGGCCCAGAGAGACAAAGGACGCATGCTCTTTATCTAATTTATAAATATATAAGTAAACACAGAAAGGGTCATATGCCCATGTACACAGACATTAACTGGAGAACAGCATACGCAGGGGCGACTCACTTGTCTTAGAAAATGAATACCAGGAAGCTGGCATGTTGGGGTCAGCTGTGCCTTTAAGAGGCCACAGCTGGCCTTGGCCTGTCTCCTCACCTCCTGTTCTGCCTTTAACAGGAAGAGAAGCCCCCAGCTCCAGGGGCGAGCACGTGTGCAATGGCGGGGGTACCCCAGAAACCCAATCCTTGGAGGGCTGGGCCTCCGCCCACAAGGGAAGCCCCCTGACATCACTTGACGGACAGCTCTTGTGGCCAATCTGTTGTGCCCGCCTTTGGGGTATATCTATGGCTTCTCATTTGAATGAAATTAGAATCGTCCTGGGGAATCGTCCCAGAGATGGTCTCCGAGACCTCACGTGCTCGTGTCTTCCTTGGGCTGGCGAGTATGGGGGTCTCGCACCCACACGCGAACCGAGGCTAATCCGGGTCTCCGCTCCCGCGTCTAATCCCTACCGGCCGGGGGGGGGGGCGTGAGAGAGCGAGTATGGATCCCAGACAGAAGAGACAGATATGCCCAGGACCCCTCCCCACGTGGATGGGGAGGGATAGAACGAAGCCCGGCAATTTAAAGCCCAACACTGGCACATGAAGTTTGTGGGGGAAATGACATCACAATACTCCATTACATCACATGAAACTAGGAAAATCGGGATGGGTGGGGTTGGGAGAGGTGGGGAAGAACAATGAAAGGGGTGATTTTGCTCCGGATGCATTACACTTATAAACCTAAACACGGAGTGGCAACCCCTTTGTACAACTAAAACGAAAGGACTGAGATTTCCCAGAGAAACACCAGACTGGAGGCCTGGCTCAAGCGGCAGAGCGTCCACCCCGAGGCGCAGGGCGGAGCCGGAGCTTGCAGCCCTGAGTGCAGGCGCTGAGGGCTCCCGCTGTGCCCTTCCAGGACTCTGGGGTGCTTGTAGCCGCTTCTGTTTGGTAACTGGGCTTTAAAATCACAAGTCACGGGCTGGGGATATAGCCTAGTGGCAAGAGTGCCTGCCTCGGATACACGAGGCCCTAGGTTCGATTCCCCAGCACCACATATACAGAAAACGGCCAGAAGCGGCGCTGTGGCTCAAGTGGCAGAGTGCTAGCCTTGAGCAAAAAGAAGCCAGGGACAGTGCTCAGGCCCTGAGTTCAAGGCCCAGGACTGGCAAAAAAAAAAAAAAATCACAAGTCACGCTAAGGCCCCCACACTGCTGACTCGGTCTCCATGGCAACCCTCAGGGTTATTTCCGTGATCCTTAGACAAGAAACCCGAGGTGCAGAGGCTACACAAGCAGGCAGCGTCCAGTCGCTGCAGAGCGCTGACCTCCATGCCCACCCCTCCTCCCCACGTCGCACATGGCTCGGGCCTAGGACAGACACGGAGCCCCTCCCAGAGCAGCCCGCGCGCCTCGGCAGGGGCCCGGAACCCCGCCTTTCCTGCCCTCCAGCCAGGAGCTGAGATGGGGGTCACAGCGCCAGCTGATGCGCAGTCAGGTCTGAACCCGCGCCTCCTGACTGGACCCCACCACTGCCCCCCGCCACTGCCCCCCACCACTGCCCCCCGCCACTGCCCCCCGCCACTACCCCTGCCACTGCCCCCGCCACAGCAGACCTGTGACGCTCAGGCGCCAGGAAGAGGGCTGAACTCTCCGTTCAGTCATCTCACCTAGCACCGAAGCGCTACTCCTGATTCCTACAGGGGCAAAAGATGAAAAGCAATATTGAAATGATTAAAAAGAAATGAATCAAGACTGTGCAAATTCCCAGTTCTTCTCCAGATATTAAATGTCTGAAAGACAAGGCTGTCTCTCTCCTTGTGCCCTGTTCCCCCTCCCCGAGGCTCCTCCTGAGGACCCCCCTCCCCCTGCGGCTCCCCCGAGGACCCCCCTCCCCCCGCGGCTCCCCCGAGGACCCCCCTCCCCCCGCGGCTCCCCCTGAGGACCCCCCTCCCCCCGCGGCTCCCCCTGCGGCTCCCCCGAGGACCCCCCTCCCCCCGCGGCTCCCCCTGCGGCTCCCCCGAGGACCCCCCTCCCCCCGCGGCTCCCCCTGAGGACCCCCCATCACAGGGCTCTGGTGACACCCGGAGAGGCATCCACTCTTTATGACCCCAAAAGTTCTGTCATCAATGGACGTCTACAGTAAAGGATTTCTGGTTCTTCAGAAAATGAAGTGACGTCTTCTGGGAAGCATTCCTCACCGCACTGCAGGTGTGCGGGCTCGTTGCGTCCCCGCTGCCTGTCTCTCTCCACCAAAAGCAAGAACAAGGAAGCAGACATTTCTGCAGCACTTCCTACCAAGTACTCGAATACGTTATTTAAAAATGATTGACCTTCCAGTACTTTCGGCAATTGACTAGTGGGGGCATGACGTATTTAATCACCCATGTGCATGGGGGGGGCGCCGATTTTCTGGACACCCCCAGCCACTGGCTACACTTAGCCCTCACCAGAGTGCACACACTCGCCCTGGGATCACGGAAGCCTCACTGGGGACAGATGGGGAGCGCGTCCTCCTCACCAGAGTGCACACACTCGGCCCAGGATCACAGAAGATAGGGGGCGCGTCCTCCTCACCAGAGTGCACACACTCGGCCCGGGCTCACAGAAGATAGGGGGCGCGTCCTCCTCACCAGAGTGCACACACTCGGCCCGGGATCACGGAAGATAGGGCACATGTCCTCCTCACTAGAGTGCACACACTCACCCCGGGATCACGGAAGATAGGGAGCGCGTCCTCCTCACCAGAGTGCACACACTCGGCCCGGGATCACGGAAGATAGGGAGCGCGTCCTCCTCACCAGAGTGCACACACTCACCCCGGGCTCACGGAAGCCTCACTGGGGACAGATGGGGAGCACGTCCTCCACACCAGAGTGCACACACTCACCCCGGGATCACGGAAGATAGGGGGCGCGTCCTCCTCACCAGAGTGCACACACTCGGCCCGGGATCACGGAAGATAGGGGGCGCGTCCTCCTCACCAGAGTGCACACACTCGGCCCGGGATCACAGAAGATAGGGGGCGCGTCCTCCTCACCAGAGTGCACACACTCGGCCCGGGATCACGGAAGATAGGGCACATGTCCTCCTCACTAGAGTGCACACACTCACCCCGGGATCACGGAAGATAGGGAGCGCGTCCTCCTCACCAGAGTGCACACACTCACCCCGGGATCACGGAAGATAGGGAGCGCGTCCTCCTCACCAGAGTGCACACACTCGGCCCGGGATCACGGAAGATAGGGAGCGCGTCCTCCTCACCAGAGTGCACACACTCGGCCCGGGATCACGGAAGATAGGGAGCGCGTCCTCCTCACCAGAGTGCACACACTCGGCCCGGGCTCACGGAAGCCTCACTGGGGACAGATGGGGAGCACGTCCTCCACACCAGAGTGCACACACTCACCCCGGGATCACGGAAGATAGGGGGCGCGTCCTCCTCACCAGAGTGCACACACTCGGCCCGGGATCACGGAAGATAGGGGGCGCGTCCTCCTCACCAGAGTGCACACACTCGGCCCGGGATCACGGAAGATAGGGCACATGTCCTCCTCACTAGAGTGCACACACTCGGCCCGGGATCACGGAAGATAGGGGGCGCGTCCTCCTCACCAGAGAGCACACACTCGGCCCGGGATCACGGAAGATAGGGAGCGCGACCTCCTCACCAGAGTGCACACACTCGGCCCGGGCTCACGGAAGCCTCACTGGGGACAGATGGGGAGCGCGTCCTCCTCACCAGAGTGCACACACTCGGCCCGGGATCACGGAAGATAGGGAGCGCGTCCTCCTCACCAGAGTGCACACACTCGGCCCGGGCTCACGGAAGCCTCACTGGGGACAGATGGGGAGCACGTCCTCCACACCAGAGTGCACACACTCACCCCGGGATCACGGAAGATAGGGGGCGCGTCCTCCTCACCAGAGTGCACACACTCGGCCCGGGATCACGGAAGATAGGGGGCGCGTCCTCCTCACCAGAGTGCACACACTCGGCCCGGGATCACGGAAGATAGGGCACATGTCCTCCTCACTAGAGTGCACACACTCGGCCCGGGATCACGGAAGATAGGGGGCGCGTCCTCCTCACCAGAGAGCACACACTCGGCCCGGGATCACGGAAGATAGGGAGCGCGACCTCCTCACCAGAGTGCACACACTCGGCCCGGGCTCACGGAAGCCTCACTGGGGACAGATACGGAGCGCGTCCTCCTCCCCAGAGCAGCAGGGGGCGCAGCGGCTCACCGTGGCTCCCGGTGCCGTGGGACCGGGCCCTGGGTCCGTGGCAGCACAGTGTGTACCGTGGAGGTGGAAGCTGAATCGCCCCATGCTTGCGAGCAGCTGGAGAGGCTTCCGCGCACCCCTCCAGGGCCCACCCCGATAGCCTAACTTCCTCCCGCCGGGCCACGGCCAGAGCCCGCCCCCCGCCCCAGGACAGCGCAGGCGGCGACTGCGGCGTGCACGCGTGGGCATGGGGGACGCTTAGGAGCCACACGGGGAAGCTCCGCCCCGGCCGCTGCGCAGAGCCCGGGCCTGGCCCGTGCGCGCCCCCGTCCGTTGCTTGGCCACAGCGGGAGTCAGCTCGGCCCTCGGGGCCCGGTCCCGGAAGGGCCACCCGCAGCTCCGAGCCCCCCGGCCCGGAGCTCGCCTGCCGCGCACGGCACTTGGCTGCCCGCGCACACGAAGGTCGCCGACACGGGGACCGAGTCCAGCGCGGTATTTTTCATTCAGCTGACGTTTCCAGAGTTTCCCAGTGATTGAAGGTCAAGTCTGGAGCAGACCGTGGTATTAATAAAACCCTGTGAGGCCAAGCGTGGAAATGACGCTTTAACCCGTCGCGGACCGGGGGCGGGAGACACTGCCAGGCCAGGCTGTGCGGGCAAACCGCCCGCGCACAGGCCCGCGTCAGAACAGCACGCCCGGGAGAGGGCCGCGGGCCGAGCGGGAGGGACGGGGCCGCGTTCACGGAGGGGGGTGGGCTGTGAAATCCTGTCAGACACCAGGGGAACGATGTAAATGAGTGAACCAGTTTCCTCTGGGCCACAGATGTGACATCTCTGGAAGGCCAGGCTTCCAGCCTTTCTTGGAGAAGGGGGGGGGGCTTTTGACGTGTGTTGACCAGTGAATGGGAGGGGCTGGCAACTGTTACCACACTCAGTCGGCTGTGACCCCAGCCTGGCTGGGCATGTTGGGGAGATCACTCCTCACACTCACTTCCCAGGGCGCCTTGGAATTCTGGGAAGCAGGCCAGCAGAGCACACCCCTCCACAACACAGGCTGCCGTCCTGGTCCTGGCTGGGGTCCTGGTCCTGGCGGGCTTCAGGCTGGGGGTCCTGGTCCTGGCGGGCTTCAGGCTGGGGGTCCTGGCTGGCTTTAGGCTGGGGGTCCTGGTCCTGGCGGGCTTCAGGCTGGGGGTCCTGCTCTTGGTCCTGGCTTCAGGCTGGGGGTCCTGGTCCTGGTCCTGGCTTCAGGCGGGGGGTCCTGGTCTTGGTCCTGGCGGGCTTCAGGCTGGGGGTCCTGCTCTTGGTCCTGGCTTCAGGCTGGGGGTCCTGGTCCTGGCTTCAGGCGGGGGGTCCTGGTCTTGGTCCTGGCTGGCTTCAGGCGGGGGGTCCTCCTCCACCGCATGGATAGCAAGGGGGGACTGGAGTCCTGTGGTCCTCAGCGGGTCCGTCCGACGGAATCCGGGTGTGCCCAGCACAGGCAAGTGCAGGAAGTTTCCTACAGCTGAGTCTCGAAAGCAAACCCGGTGCAAAGCCCGCCTTTCTCTGGGTGAGCGCTGGACGCCGCCCTCTGCGGGGCCCCAGCCCTGCACACAGCCCTCCGCGCCTCTGCAGTCGCCGCCATCAGAGGGCACCTCAGCATCCCGCGAGCGAGCGGCTCCGCACGCTTGGGAACCTTCCTCTCCGCATGCCTTTAGGGCAAACGAGGTGATTTTCTTTGTCCTCTTTTAAAGACAGGGTCTGCTGTGTAGCCAGGCCTGGCCCTGGATCTGGGGTTGGGATTAGAGGCGGCACCGTCACACCTGGCTAATGACATGATTTTAAATCTCAGAGAGGATTTCTAGAGTTTCATGTGCCTTTCAGCGCTGCCAAGCTTACGGTTTCGTATTTTCCTTAACTGAATAAACACGTAAGTGGAAGCTGTGGGCTGGGTAACCCCTATTTGAACTGCGTAGAATCAGAAGTGTCTGATTTTGGCATCTGCAGAGAGATCTTGGGTATGGAAATAAAGTTTAAACATAAAAGTTATTTCTCTTTCATGAACACATGCACACAAAGTGTGTGGAAAGTATTTTTTTTTTTTTTGGCCAGTCCTGGGCCTTGGACTCAGGGCCTGAGCACCGTCCCTGGCTTCTTTTTGCTCAAGGCTCGCACTCTGCCACGTGAGCCGCCACGTCTGGCTTTTCCCGTGTATGTGGCGCTCGCACGGTGAGGGGAAGAGCCGCGCCCTCGGCCGGGGGTGAGGTGGCTGTCAAGGCTCAGAGAGACCCCGGCTTTCCCAAGTTAATCAACCACGGGACGCTCTTCTCACCGAAGCGCCTTCTCTCCCCCCGAGCTTCCGGGTCCTCCTGGGGAAGGGAGCCTGCGAGGAGGAAGTGGTCAGCCCTGCCCGCTGCATGCCCGATGCGTTTAAACGGAGTTCGCGGACCGGTGCAGGCGGGAATGGAGGGCCGTGCCAGCTCGCCTGTGACCTGCTGACCGCTGTGTCGCGGCAGGCGCAACCGGCCTAGACAGGGGCCTGGTGACCACCGCTTCCCCTGCAGGGAGCCGCGCGGGGATGGAGGAGGCGGCACCCCGCACCCCGCCCTTCCCAGACTCACGCACGGCTCTGACACGAGGGGCTGTGGGTCTCAGCTCCGTGACCCGGAGCCGCCCGAACAGCACTGCACTTGGCAAGCTGGAAACGTAGGACGGAAATGATGACAGACATCCTGGGAGATCCCGTGTCCCAGTCCTGAAGGTCACAGGGACCTAGGCACCCAGTCCTGAAGGTCGCAGGGACCTAGGCACCCAGTTCTGAAGGTCGCAGGGACCTAGGCACCCAGTCCTGAAGGTCGCAGGGACCTAGGCACCCAGTTCTGAAGGTCGCAGGGACCTAGGCACCCAGTTCTGAAGGTCGCAGGGACCTAGGCACCGTCGTCACGCCAGCCCAGGGGCGGCCAGGAGACGCCGCGGTGGCCACCGACGGGGCCATGGAACACGGGCTGCGTTTCTCAGTGAACGGCGGCGTTGGCATGCAGCACACACGCGCGCGTGCTCGGGCCATCCATCACGTAAACCACGCCCACAGGCCGGCCCCGGGGGACAGTCCCACAGCGCAGGAACGTGGGCCTCCCCAATGATAAGAAAAGGGGAGCGCAGCGATGAACGAGGTCAGCTCTTCATCTCACTTTTAAAAACCGCGCACGCTTTGCTAAGCGTGCTGTGATGGAAGGTTTCTGCGGGAGGGGCAGGCCTGCCACGAGGCCCGCGGTGCAGAAAACCTACGAGGCTTGGAGCTGGATGAACGGGGGTTCAGATCCGCATCAGGGAGGGAAGGTCTCAACGTCTCTGCGCTTCTGTTTTCTCATCAGTAAAACAGGACTAATGTCGATGTGGCAAGGAGTCGAGAAGGATCCGGGGAGACTGTGGTTGGGTGTGGTAGAGAGCCTGCCATCCCGGCATCCGGGGGGCAGAGGCTGGAGGGTCCTGAGCTTAAGTCCAGGCGGGGTACCCAGTGAGGCCTCGTCTCAAAACAGCAAGGGCTCTTTGCTTCAGAGTGTCTATCCGGAGGGCTTGGCACCTCGGGAGAAAGGGGGGATGCCAAGCCCGAGGGGAGCCGCGCGCCAGGCAGCCGGTGCGGGAGGCCGGGGGGGGGGGGTCTCCCGCCCGCCGTGCCCGCGCAGACGGCTCCTTCCTCAGGTCTCCTCTGCCCACTCACCTGCTGGCACCTCCGCATTCACTAGAGAAGGCGGAGGCCGGGCGGCCAGCACTTGCCCTGCAGCTGACGGCCAGAGAGAGCTGCGCCCGCGAGTGGGAAGCCTGCGTGGGGAGGCGAGCCGGCGGAGACGCCCGGCCTCCGCCCCAGGCCCGGCCCTGCGCAGGGTGTGCTGGTGAAGGTTCTGCCTTTTTTTTTTTTTTGCCAGTCCTGGGCCTTGAACTCAGGGCCTGAGCACTGTCCCTGGCTTCTTTTTGCTCAAGGCTAGCACTCTGCCACTTGAGCCACAGCGCCACTTCTGGCCGTTTTCTGTATATGTGGTGCTGGGGAATCGAACCCAGGGCCTCATGTATACAAGGCAAGCACTCCACCACTAGGCCATATTCCCAGCCCCCTGGTGAAGGTTCTGTTGTAGATGCCGTCCTCTGTTCGGAGGCAGATGTGCCCGGGACACCCGGCTCTGCCATGGCAATCAGGAGATGCTGGAGTAGATGGATTGGAGTAGGATTTAGAAAGGGTAAGAAAACAAGGGTTTGAGCCAGGAGGGGCTAGTGTGGGAGGGAGGGAGAAAAAGGGAAGAAGGGAAGGAATGGAAGGACAAGAGGCAGAATGGGAGGGTGAGGTGCTCTGCACCCAAGCTATTCCAGGCTCGCCCAGTGCCAGGGTTAAACCAGGTCCTCCATTCAGCGCTGGGGCAGGGCAGGCCTGTGTTCCTCAAGTTCCATCCGGCGTGTTCTTTGATCACAGGCACAAAGGGGCCCCATGGTTCTCTCAGGCGTCACCTGCGAGGTGACTTGGCAGCATGGGATTGGAACCCAGGGGTCAGCCTGTTTCCTGCCAGGCCCAAGTCCTCCACGTCTTGTGGACATGAGCTCCGGGGCAGGGAAAACCTGGGCAGGTGGAAAGCCTGGTGAACCGGCTGTCCTTCAAAGCTTCTGTGGCCAGGAGGGGCGGCCTGGCCGGTCTGGGCCGGATATGCAGAGGCGGGAGCTGTAGGAGGGTGAGCGAGGATGAGCTGGGAAGGAGAGGTGAGTGCTCGAGTCCCCGAGCCCCAGCCCGTGCTGCCGGCCTTTCCGTGCCGTCAGAGCTCCGCGCCGCTGCAGACGCTGCGGGGTCCAGGGCTTGCTAGCGGGTGATTTCTTGCAGGACGTCCTCTTGAGAGGGGTCTGGGCTTGGGTAGGGCCAATCCAGTCTCAGCCAGTGGCTGCCTGGGGTACCTGCCCTCTAAGGCGGCGGTCTCGAGTTCCACCTGCTCCCGGGCCCCGCTGGGCGCCCGCCGCCTTCAGTCAGCACTGCTCTGCTTTATGCTGTGACAGCCCGTGCCACCGGCTCCCACGTGCCGTGTGCATTCTCCTGCTCCCACGTGCCGTGTGCATTCTCCTGCTCACACGTGCCTGTGCACTCTCCTGCTCACGCGTGCCTGTGCATTCTCCTGCTCACACGTGCCTGTGCACTCTCCTGCTCACGCGTGCCTGTGCATTCTCCTGCTCACGCGTGCCTGTGCATTCTCCTGCTCACGCGTGCCTGTGCATTCTCCTGCTCCCACGTGCCGTGTGCACTCTCCTGCTCACGCGTGCCTGTGCATTCTCCTGCTCACACGTGCCTGTGCATTCTCCTGCTCACGCGTGCCTGTGCATTCTCCTGCTCACGCGTGCCTGTGCATTCTCCTCCTCACATGTGCCTGTGCATTCTCCTGCTCACGCGTGCCTGTGCATTCTCCTGCTCACGCGTGCCTGTGCATTCTCCTGCTCACGCGTGCCTGTGCATTCTCCTGCTCACGTGTGCCTGTGCATTCTCCTGCTCACACGTGCCTGTGCATTTTCCCTGCTCCCACGAGCTGACAAGGAAGAAGCCCCAGAGCAGACTTCCACAAGCCCATGCTGCCCACACGGGCCCCGGACACTCAACCCACTCGGTCTGCCGTTGTTGGACACTGGCTTGCAGCTTTAAGAGGCGATCCTAGCCGGCCCATCTCTTCTCCAGCCCTGGGGCCGCATGGCTGCTAGCCCCGCCTGCCTTCTCTGGAAAGGCGGCAAAGGCAGCTCTAACCAGCCCCGCCTCCCGCCTCAGAAAGCCTGTGCGCCAAGATGGCAGCGGGTGATCAACCCAGAGGCGGTCCTGTGGGCTGTGACGTCTGCCCTTAGGGGGAAGTCCCATGATGTCACCCTTGATGGACAGCCCAACCAGCCTATCACAGTGCCTAGCTAGCCGCTCCAAATCCCTCCCCTTCCTGCCGCCATTACTGCTATTTAAACACAACCCCAGAATAAAGACCTCGGATGTTGCTTCGACTTCTCTCCCCGGAATCGTCTGTGCGTCCCGTGTCCTGCCTTAAACGTAAGGGGTGCTCGGGGCGGGCGGTTTCGCGACTCAACCTCTTCTCGGCTCTGCCCGCCGGGATACGCTCCCTGCTCCTCTTGCCGGCGGGAGAAGCGCCCGGAGCCGAGGGTCCCCGACACGCCGTGGGGTGGCTTTTCAAGTTACCTCCAGTTCAACTCTTTGACATGTCAATATTGTTCAGGCGCTCGCCTAGCCTGCACGAGGCCCTGGTGCCGATCCTGGTACCACACAGGTGCACACGCGCGCACGCCCAGCAGGGTAAGGCATGGTCACTGGGCCCTTGGGGGGCTGGGCCGGCAGCGCGGTGTTTCCTGGTGGGAGGGGGGTGACCAGCAGCCCCGTGGGTCCGCACCTGGGAGGGCAACGGGGAGCTCGTGCAGGAAGCAGAGCGGGAGGAAGCTCTCCATTCCCTGACCCAACCCAGGACCCAGGGAAGACGACACCAGAGAACGACACCCCGGAAAGAAGGCACCCTGGAGCCCACCGCCCCGCCCGCGCAGGGCACCGGCCTCCGGCTGCACCCCCGGGGCAGCGCTCGGCCCTGGCGTCCAGACGCCCGAGCCCATTTCCACCCGGGGCGCACACGCGGCGTGTGGGGAGAGCGAGCGGGCAGCCGGGCGCACGGGAAGCGGAGGAGCGCGGAGGGCGAGCTCACTGCCACAGCAGAAAGGCCGGCGGCGGCGCTGCGCTGACCTCGGGGGGGCAGACGTGGATTCCCCAGCGGAGGCTCCGCCAGCTCTGGCGGTTCAAAGCGGACCTCCACGTGCCTCCATCCCCACAGATCTTACATTTTATCTTAAGACCATGAAACAACGCGAGATGAAAAGCCTCCTGCGACGCCGAGGCGGGAAGGAGGAGTCAGTGTTTCTCGTGTTCAGAGGACATCCTTTCAAAGGCAGTTCTCGGCTCACACCGCAGCGCCCGGGGAAGGCGGGGGGGGGGGGGGGGGGGGGGGGGGGGGGCGGGGACGGGGGGGGGCGGGGGCGGGGACGGGGGCGGGGGCGGGGGCGGGGGGACGGCTTTCCTGGGCTGCCAGGCCGAGGGCGCGGGGCCTCCCGTCACCCCGCCTGCACCTGGTCTCCTGGGTCGGGAGGGGGCCGAGAGGACGGGCCGTGCTGCCACTCGGAGGCCGCGTGGCCGTGGGCGAGGCGCAGAGCTCTGAGCCCAGCGCGGCGGCCCTCACAGGCCGGGGCCCGCGTTCCAGGTCCTGGCACTGCCAACTCCAGACCCGTGAGGCCGTCTTTGGAAAAAAAGAGTGCAAGGTGACAAGCGTGTCACAGGGAGAGGACAAAGACGACGGCGTGGCACAGGACAGGCCTCGCGACGTCAGTGTCAGCGGTGCACGCGGGTTCTGCGCACACCTGCCGCTCACCAACGAGATCAGGGTGAAGTACACACACGTGAGCACAGAGCGAGCCGCACGGGGCAGGCGTGAGTAAACACAGACACTGGCGAACGGAACCTGTGCGCCAAGCAGGGCCAACACTCAGCCAGCTCGCCGGGGGCGGGGGGAGGGCGGTGAACAGCGCAGACTCAGCCCTGCCTCGCGAGGCCTCCGGCCACGGGCCCTGCACGCCGCCCCACCCCCGGCCCCGGTGACCGGCGCTCCTCCCCCGGGCCCCGCCCCAGCCACCATTCTACCCACTGCCGGTCCGAAATGCCGAGCCTCAGCCAGCCTTTTCCCTCCTGATGGCCAAGCGCTGGGGGAGGCTGCTACCCAGGGCTGGGGACAGGTGAGAGACGGCGAAGGAACATGGTGTCAGATAATAAACACGACCCAACTGACTGGCAATTGTTGTGGACAGCTGCGCCTTTAAGAGGGCACAGCTGGCTTTAGCCCATCCCCTCTCCTTCCGCCTTTAACAGGAAGAGAAGCCCCCACCCCTGGGGGCGAGCATGTGTCTAATGGTGGGGACCCAGTCCTTGGGGGCTGTGGTCTCCACCCATTGAGGGACAGTCCTTGTGGCCAACCAGTGGCCCCTCTCCTGTGCCCGCCTTTGGGGGTAAAAATCATTGGCTCCTCCTTTGAATAAACCAGAATGCCCCTGAGGCTTCTCCAGGGGCCCACGCATCCGTGTTGTTCTTGGCGGCTTCGGGGCACCCCGCGACCACACGTCATCAAGGGCTACCTGTGGCCATCGCTCCCACGTGAGAGCGATAAAGGACCACCCAGGAAGGGGCGGACAAGCCCAGGACCCCCAAGCGGAGGGGAAGTAGAGCAAGCCTGGCAGGCAATAGGTATAGCTGAACACACTCCAATCTACTATACTCACTACTGTAAGTGATAAAACCACATGGGATTTGCATCTCAATAAGGTTGTTTCAAATATGCATGGATGACCAATAAACACCTAAAATTCAAGGAAATTCAATGGAAGAGTTCAAAAGAAATGATATATACACATATATGTATATCTATATATGTATATCCATGTATTCCTATATATTTAAATCCTTAGGTTTCAACAAGAAGTACAGTCTAAGAAATAAGAAAAGGGAGATACAGTAAAGGACCATCTAAGAACATTAAATTCTGGTAACTTAGAAGTTGTTGAAATACAATGAGTCTATTGATAGTCTGGAAGATAAAGAGTAAGTTTGAGAATACAAAACAAAAGGCCCAAGAAAACAAAAGAGATGATTTTGGAAAGGAGGCAATAGAGAAAAGATTCCCTCCAAAGGTATAGGAAGACAAACGTGCTCAAAATGAACTGATAAGCATGAACGGAAGGACCAGCCAGCCACACCCAGACACCTCTGCGATCGCGGAACGGAAAGCCAGCCTGCTTCTGAAACCACGGCTCCAGAGGACAGACCACGGGCGTTTACTGCATTGAAGATGATTTGGGACTGAGAATTTCATATTCCAAGTTTCCATCTGACAGTGGGAACCGAGAGGCTCTGCCCGGGTGGCGGCGGGAAGAAATGGGCTGCATGGCGGCGTTTCGGGGCTGGCAGGGAGGCCAGCGACGGGGCAAGAGAGGAAGATGACAGCATGGGCCACATTCCTTCTTCTTCACAGCTGGAAGGTAAGCTTTGTTTGATACAACTAGAACAAGATTATTTATTTAGAGATTTAAAGGTAAGTAGAAGCTGGGCACCTGGTGACCCTCCTCTGTAGCCCTTGCTATCCTAGCCTCTCAGGAGGCTGAGATCTGAGAATCGTGGTTTGAAGCCAGCCCCGGCAGGAACGTTTACGATGTCCTTAGCCCCGATTAACAACCAAAAAGCTGCAAGTGAAGCTGTGGCTCAAGTGGTAGAGCGCTAAGCCTGCAGAAAAAAAGTTCAGGGACAGAGCCCAGGCTCTGAGTTCAAGTCCCAGGACCAGCACACACACAAAAAAAAACAAACCAAACAAAACCAAAAAACTATAAGCAATACTGAGAATGGAAATGGTCAGAAAAACGACTTGCCAAAACGTGGAGAAGGCAAGGCAGAGTCTGTTGCTTATTGTATTTGAAAAATAAGACACAATAGAAAGAAAAAATGCTGTCTGATGGGAGTTTTGAGTCTAAAGCACCCAAAGAGCCCAGCTCCTGATTCACAGGATGGTATGTGGGTAAACGCTCCCAAAGCATGCAGTTGGAGCTCAGTGCCAGATTCCACATCTGTAGACGGACTGGACCTTAGGAAAGATCTAGAAGAAACACAGTGTGTGCATTGTGCCATAATTTCCTGAACACTGCAGTATAACAATGATTTCCAAGGCACTGCTATTGTATTAGGTATTAGAAGTAATCTAGACACCATTTAAAGTATATCAGAGTATTACAAAGGCTAGATATAAAAGCCATTTTGTTAACATATTTTCTTTCCTGGTACTGGGATTTGCACTCAGGGTCAGACTTTCTAGACAGGTGCTCTACCACTTGGGCTACATCTCCAGAGAGTGCTAGTTTTAGTTATTATTATTTTTGAAGGGTCTCATATTTTCCCCCTTGGCTACGATGGACAGAAATCATTCTACTTGAGCCTCCCAACTAGCTGGGGTATGTCCAGTTTGCTGTTGACATGGAGATATCACCAACATTTTGCCTAGACTGGCCTCAAACCTTGATCCTCTCCTCCTCATCTATGCCTGCCACGTACATTTCTAGGATTACAGGTGTGAGACACTCTACCTGGCCCTATGCCATGTTACGTAAGAAACTTGGGTATCTGTGGACTGTATTTTTAAATTTGTAGAGGGCCCTGGAACCTGTTTCCCAAGACACTGAGACAGGACTGTACTGCATACTATTATTTTGTAGATCCTGTTTTTAATATTAATATGCTCTTGAGAAATGGTGACTTGCTTTAATATTCCTTTTAGAGATTCAAAATGTATATTAGGTTATTAAAAATCCTAGAGGTTCTGCAGAAAAGAGGGCAGCTAACTTCATTTGAGGGCAGATCGATTCGCTGAAACATCAACCTAATGAAACATTAATTTGTTGATTTTAGTAAGTTTTCCAACTGTCTGTTTCTGGAAGTTAACACTTGTACCGAGAATGTTTTCAAAATCTTTGAAATGTGTGTGTGGCAAAGGAATACTGAATGTCCAAAAGTTAACAATGTAATCAATGAGAACGGTTTCAAAATGAGACTGTTTCGCCTATCAGTGACTTTATGTTCTAAATACTGTTTTATTTGTGGCCAGTCTGGTGGCTTGAACTCAGGGCTGGGCACTGTCCTTGAGCTTTTGTCCTCAAGGCTAGCACTCTAAACTTGACCCACAGGTCTACTTCTGGCTTTTTTGGTGCTTAATTGAAGATAGGAGTCCCATGAAGTTTCCTGCCTGGGCTGGCTTTGAACCATGATTCCCAGAACCCAGCCTCCCGAGTAGCTAGGTATAAGCCACTGGCTGGTTCTGAATATCATTTTCAACTTCAAATTTTTCCAGTATTTTAAATTTATTTTTTCATCAATCCTCCAGTGGCCTATCAGTCTTAATTTTCTATTTCTAGCAATTAAGCATTTAAATTAAATACAAATTCAAATCCTGAACATATCAGGATTTTAAATATACAGAAATCTAATTTAAATTCTAAATTGATAGAAATTCAAAATTAATGCTAATAAGCTACTTAGGAATTATTCAAAGAATATATTAATATGCTTATATTTTGGAAAAAAAACTCAGATTTCATAACATATAAAGGAAGTCAAATACTGTTCAAACATCCTGTCACATATAAAATACCGAACTTAGAAAAGCCGTATTTCTACTAAGAAATCTTCAAATAATCCTGAATGCTGCTCTGCCCCCTCCCTGTTTTTTTTTTTGAGGCAGGGTCTCATGGTGTAGCTCAGGTGGGACTTGAATCCCCGGTCCCCTGGCCTCAGCCTCCCAAGTGGGAGGACCGCAGGGCTGGGGTTCCACCGGGAATGCAGGAAGCATCTCAGTGTTCGTCAGCATTCACTCAGCAATCTAGACGGAACATTCCAGACGCGTTGGGCACACGTGTCAGGAAGGTGCTCAGTGCCTGGTGTTGAGTTTTAGGAAGATGGCCTCCTTTTCCCGGACTCAAGGGGCCCTTGCCCCCGGGGCTCCTGCTCCCGAGGCTGGGGTGCGTGTGTGTGTGTGTAGCGGGGAGTCCGGCTCCTGCTCCCGAGGCCGGGGTGCATGTGTATGCGTGTGTGTGTAGCGGGAAGTCCGGCTCCTGCTCCCGAGGCCCGGGAGGGCCGAGGGCTGGGGGGGAGCGGGGAGTCTGGCTCCCGAGGTGTGGGCAGCGGCAAGGCAGAGGGGACTTCATGAAGCCCTTCCACCGGCTGCTCTGGAACGGCGATGGCAAAGAAGCGCGCGGTGCCCGCGTGGCTGCTGAGCCTGCTTTGCCTCCCGTTGCGAGGACGCCAGGCCGGTGTGTCCCATCAGAGGTGGCCGGGGGGGGGGGGGGGGTCTGCGCCTCTGTGATCCTGAAGGGCAGTGTGAGAGTGCAAACCCCACACACATTTCCATCGTGGCAGAGCCAGGCTGTGGGTCTGCCCTCCGCCCCCCCCCCCCCCGAGCCCGCGGGACAGCTCCGGGGGGGCCCTGCTCAGGACTCAGCCACCCCCTCGCTGCCCCGCTGCCCCAACAAGGAGATGCTACCCATCCCCTAACACCTCCCAAGCTCAGGAGCCTGCTGTGAACAGCTCAGGGGCCACTTTCCTGCTCAGGATAACCTGGCCATCACAGACGCCAGGAACTAAAATTACGGAGGACGTGTAACTATTGTTTCATTTCTCTTAAGAGTGTTTTTATCGTTCTTACCCATGCTACCCCATTACATGGTTTGAGAAATCAGTTTTATTTGTGTGATTTAGTAGAAGGACCGTTTATTCTTCTGTCCTTGGAGAATTTTTTAAACAACCATAAGCATGTATTTTATGCGAAATTAAAGTGGATTTTAATAAATTATTTTTGGGCCTTTCAAATTTGCATCCATCATTTCCCATTTCTCAAGCCTGCCTGCTTTTATCTGTTTCTGCCAAGAAAATCAGATTTCTTTTCTCTTCTAGGAGGTGAGAAAAGGAAAAAAAAAAAGCATCTTTGCAGCCTCATAGCTGCAGGAGCAACCAACCACGAGATTGATTCAACAGGAGAAATGAATCCTACGAGATTCCCTCAGATTTGATGTCTTGATGCTTAGGGTCCAATTTATTGTAATAAGAAAGTGAAAAGTCTATTAGGAAAAGTCAAAGTGCTTTGGTGGTGTTTGTGAAAGTGTGAAAGAAAAGGCAAGCTGGAAAGGAAAGTGTTTTTCCCCTTTTCTAGAAGCGCTTCCATAACAGGAAGGCTGGAGACCAAGTGTGAGCTGTTCAGCACCCCTATACGCTGGTGAAGACCAGCACCAAGTGTGAGCATGTATAGCACCCTATACGCTGGTGAAGACCGGCGGCCAGTGTTTCCCTGGGCAGCTGGCCTAGCCACAGGCTGGACCATGGCCTCCTTGCTCCACAGGGAGGAGCTTTATGGGAGTCAGGCAAATACAAAAGAGAAGAAGCAGTTCTCATGCTCTGGCCTGGCTTGGTGGCTCAGGGGCCAAGGGAAGTTGGAACTGGATGGGGTGGGCCACACCTATGGGACTTGTCCTGGCAAAGGAGAATCTGCGATGTAGGTGGTGAGCACAGGGAGCCAGGATAGCTCTTCTCCCAGGAGGAAGGCCCAAGCAGCAAACAGCTGGTTCTGCAGACACCAGGCACAGCCCTACAGCACACAGCATTAGAGTTGAGGAGATGGGCCCCTTTATAGAGGTGAGAACTCAGAATGGGGAGAGAGCTGAAGGTGGGGGTTCTTTCCCTGGGCATGGGAACCTTGGTCTGGGTACAGTTGAATGGAAAGTAGCAATGACACAGGATTATTAACCCTGGCTTGACATTAGAAGTTCTGCTACATACTGTGAGATGACAGGAAAAAAAAAAAAGTGATGTGCTCCCTTGCTAGTCCTGGCCCAGTTTGGGGGCTCCCAATCTGGACAACTGTGGGAAGGAAGAGGACGGGAGGCCATGGAGGGACTGGCATCACAAAAGTGAAACTTTGGCAGGGGGATAATTTGGGGGCAGTTAAGCACATTAAAAATGAATATTATGGGGCTGGGGATATGGCCTAGTGGCGAGAGAGCTTGCCTCGTATACATGAGGCCCTGGGTTCGATTCCCCAGCACCACATATATAGAAAATGGCCAGAAGTGGTGCTGTGGCTCAAGTGGCAGAGTGCTAGCCTTGAGCAAAAAGAAGCCAGGGACAGTGCTCAGGCCCCGAGTCCAAGGCCCAGGACTGGACAAAAAAAAAAAATGAATATTATGAAGTGAAGCTGCGTTAGGGTTAAGATGGTGGGTTAGAAGCTTCCTCTGGAACTCTATGAGTGAGAAGAGTCAGGGCAATTTAGAAGGTAATATGTTTCTTGAGGGAAGAGCATCAGGAATCATGAATGAGGCAACAAGACAGAGAAAAGCCATGGAGACACAGAAGGGTTATACAATCTGGAGCTCCAATCGTGGGTGGCTTCCTAGTGGGAAGAAGAAGCCAAAATCACAACCACAAGGTAAAGCCAGGCAAGCCTGTTGATAACAGATGGCCAGATACAGCCACAGGTAAAGCCAGGCAAGCCTTCCATCCAGTGTGGGGGTTGGACATGACAGTGACACCCCCGGGGGCAGGCAAGCACTGGAGAGACATATGTTAAACCATGGATGCCATGTTTACTGATCACTATGCTTATCGATTTGTCTATGTTAAACCATATGTTAAACATAACATATCTTGGATAGTGAGATGCCATCTTGAGAGAGGAAGGGGGGTTAATGTTTGAGACGAAGGTACTATGGGAACCTGTAAACAAGAGACAAGGAACATTCGGGATGTCGTGTGTGGGTATGAGGTGGCTGTAAGAGATGTCCTGGATGAGGAAAGGTGGGGAAAGGTATCTGATGTGGTCCTACTGAGCGTAAGCAGGAGGGGAGCTAGGAATGTAAAGGACATAGAAGTCAGTAACCATGACTTCTAGAGAAAGGACAGTGCTATCACCTGCAGCCCACTGCAGAAACAGCTCTGAGCTTGTGGTCAGTGGACACTCAGCTTGATGATATATCCAAAGGTCTTATAAAATAAAGACCAGTCAATTCCAAAATTAGTGGAAGGGAAAAAATAGTAAAGATTGGAGAGAAAATTAACAAAATGAAAACTAATAAAACAATGCAAAGAATCAAGGAGAAAAAGTTTCTGAAAATAAAAAGATGCCACTGAAATACACTGAAATACAGAACATTATCAGAGAATATTTTGAAACTTCATACTCCACCTATTAAAATTGAACCAAGAAGATACAAAACTTAAACGATAAGGAAGAATGAGATTTAAGTAGTAATACAAAACCTCCCATCTCAGAAAAGTCCAGGACCAAATGGATCCATTGCTGACTCTTACACAACTGTAAATAACTAGTATCAATGACTCTCAACCTATTTCACAATACAAAAAGGGAAACACTTCCAAACTCATTCTGTGATGCCAGTATTATTCTGATGCCAAAACTTGATAAGATACCCCACCCAAAAAAAGAGAAAAAAGAAAAACTATAGGGCAATTTCCTTGATGAACATAGATGGAAAAATCTTCAATAAAATGTTTACAAACGGAACTCATCAACACATATAAAAAGATCATACATCAAAATCAAGTTGACTTCAGTCCAGAAATGCAAGGATGGTTTAACATACACAAATCAATAAACATATCAATAAACATGGCATCCATGGTTTAACATACAGAAATCAATCAACATGGCACCCATGGCTCACACCACTAGTCTTAGCTATTTGGAAGACATAGATCAGAAGGACCTCTAGTTCACAAGACCTCAACTCAACCAACAATTGGGCACAGTGTTATGGGCCTATCATCCCAGCTATGTGAGAGGCTGAGATTGGGAGGACTGTGGTTTAAGACAAATCTACACATAAAAGTTCATAAGTATGCTGGTTCACACCTATTATCTTAGCTACAGCATGAAACAAATGGTTCATAGTCTAGGATAGCCTGGGAAAAATGAGATCCACTTCAGAAATAACCAAGGCAAAAAAAAATATGGAGATGTGACCTGAAGTCTGATAAAGCACCTGTCTAGCAATCACAAAGCTCTAAATTGAAAATCCCAGTACCACAAGTAGGTAGGTAAATAAATACATGTAATACCTAACAGGTACAGAAAAAGCCTTTCACAAAATAAAACTACCTTCTATTCTTTTTAATTCTTCTTTCTTCTCCTCCCTCCCCCTTTGTTGTCCAGTCCTAGGGCTTGAACTCAGGGCCTGGACACTGTCCCTGGCTTCTTTTTTGCTCAAGGCTAGCAATCTACCACTTGAGCCACAGCACCACTTCTGGCCTTTTCTGAGGAATCAAACCCAGGGCTTCATGCATGCCAGCCAAGCACTCTACCACTAAGTCACATTCCCAGCCCCAAACAACTTGTCTTCTTTTTAAAATTTATCTTTAAGTAATTGGGAGTTGCCTTTTAACAAATGAATCCAATAATTTATCATGATAAAAGCCTTAAAGAAACTAGGAACAGAGGTTTTACATCTCAACATCATACATGCTACATATAATATACCTATAGCCAAAATTGTACTGAGTGGGGGAAAACTGGAATAATTTCCTTGAAAATTAGGATCAAGTCACAGATATCCAGTAGAGTCACTTATATTCAATACAGTACTTGAATTCTTAGCCACAGCAATAAAACGAGAGAAAAAAATAAGAGAGAAAAAAATAAAAATAAAAAATAAAGAAGTCAAATTGTTCCTGATTGTAGGCACCATGATCCTACACTTAAAAGATTCTAAACATTCTAGTAAAAGGGTCTTAGACCTCATTTGCTTTCAGCCAAGTAGAAAGATACAAGATGGAACAACCTGTCATATTCATAGATCTGCAGAGTAAGTATTTATAAGATGGTCATGCTATCAAAAGCAATTTACAGTTTCAATGCAATTCCCATCAAAATCCAAAGGACATTTTTCACAGAAATAAGAAAAAAATCAATTCTGAAATCTATATGGAAACACAACTCCAAATAAACAAAAGCAATCCTTGGAAGAACAGTTTTAGAGGTATTATAATACCTGACTTCAAAGTATACTGTAGAGCCACGGTAAGAAAAACATCATGGTACTGGAATGAAACCAGATACACAGACTAATAGAAGAGTCAGAAATAAGCCCAAGCAACTACTTCCATTTGATCCTTAGCAAGGATACCAAAAGCATACACTGTAAAGTTGACAGCTTCAATAAGTGGTGCTAGAGAAACTGGATATCCTCAGATAGAAGACTGAAAGTAGATTCTCTTACCCTGTACAAAAGCCAACTCAAAATGGATGAGAGACTTAATGTAAGGCCCAAGAATCTGTAGCTACTAGGTGAAACTTTAAGAGTATCATTTCAAGATATAGGAGTTGGTGCTTTCTGAAAAGGACCTCAATAGCTCAGGCAAAAGAACAAGAATTAAATTGAAAAGCTTCTGCACAGCAAATGAAACACTTACCATAGTGAAAAAGACAGCCTACAGAATAGGATATATTTTTCCAAATAGTCATCTGTCAGAGGATTAATATTTAAAGTGAAGATTTCAAGATACTAAACAAACACCCAAATTAAATCCAATCAATAAATGTACAAAGGAATTGAACAAAGGTACCAATGGCCAATAAATACATGCAAAAAAATTCAACATCCTTAGCCATGAGGGAAATGCAAATTACCCCAGTCACAAAGGCTACTATAAAGAAAATGAATCACAAGAAATGCAGGAGAGAAGGTAGAGTAAAAGGAGCTTTATGCCCTGCCTGGGGTGGTCTGTCAGCTCAGTCACTATGGAGAGAACATGGGAGTTCCTTAAAAATTGAAAACAGAACTCCCACTTAATCCATATATGCTACTTTTGGTGTGTACTAAAAAGAATGAATTAAAGTCAGCGTACCACAGAGACACATGCACACCCATGTTTATCTCAGCATTACTCACAAGAGCTGAATTATGGGACCAGCCTAGGTATCCACCAAAGGACAGATGGATAAAGAAAACACAGTATAATATATACAATGGACTTTTACCTAGCCATTAAAGGGAATGAAATTATGTTGTTTACTGGAAATGGGCAGGACTGGAGATCACTGTGCTATGTGAAATAAGCCAGTCCCATAAAGACAAGTAAGTAGCACATGTTTTCTATCATTTGCCAAAGCTAGGAGGAAATGAAACAAAAAGAAGGTCATGAAAGTAAAAGGAGGATTGTTAAGAAAGGAGGAGGGCTAGGGAAAAGGGGGCAGAGGAGTGAGGGCTAAGAAAGAGAAGTAGAGAGAGCGAATATAATCAAAATATGTTAATACATGAGTGGAAGTGTCATGATGGATCTTTAATAAGTACTATTTAACACAGCACAGTAAAAAACAAGCAAACCTCATAACACAGCGAGTTGACATTTAGAAATGTATCACAAGGACTTAAACTATGGGTCCAACCGAACCGCACCAGTACACTGAGAATCAAGGATGGAGACGTTAATCACAACATCGCTGATGAACCGCAGAAGAACAGGGCCGGATGTAAAGCCCCTGTTACACTCATGACCTCACATGCGTTCCAGTGAGGAGTAAAAGCTATAGGTGCCTCTACCACACTGAAAAGTGAAAAAGAACAGTGCAAACTACACGCCGGAGCACCATCCCATTCCCCCTTCTTTGTGACTGCTAGACCGCTGGCTCCTCTCTGCTCCTGTTTTTCATCCTGCAGGCAGGTTTAACTGCTGGCCTGGGACTGAGCCTCCCCCAGGAAATCTGAGGAGGGAAGGAGGATTAAGGGGAAGAGGCCACGGGAACAGTGCTGAGGGGGAAAACACTGTGAGGGTGGAAAGAAGGAAGAGGGAAAGGAGACACGGAAGAAATCCCATAGTGTCCTGAACCTAACCATGAGGGGAGCTTCTGGCAGCCTAGGCCTGCTGACTCCCACTTCCTCACAGACACAAGAAACACACTGAGCCACGTGGGGCTCTGGATGTGTTCAGCGTGGCCACTCCTAGGAAAGAAAGTTCAGGAAAGCAATTTCTAGCCCCTTTTCTTTGGGCATGGGGCAAGTACTTGCAGATGAGGGTGGTTTTTGTCTTCCTATCTGCTGAGCTCGGATCTGGAATGGCCCTCACAGGCCTCTGTTAAAGGCGTGGTCCAAGTCGGTGCTAATGAGGAGTGCTAGGTCCTTGAGCAGCCTGGGGGCGGGGGTCTCCTGGTTAGGGGGTGCGGGGAGGCTGTCAAAACTAACAACGTGGAAATGTTCTGAGTTACCTTAAGACCCAAAGGGGTTCTGTGTCTCCCGATCACTCTCTGAAAAGAACCAAGTTTAATTTTCATTTAGCTTAATGTGCCACTCAATTTAAAGCTAGTCTGTGTTCACTTCCTGCACCCCACCATCACCATTTTCTATGCACTTGGTGAAACGAGGCTGGTGGCGCTCTGGCTACGCGGGGCCCCCGGGGCGGGGCTCTGCCCTACGCGGGGCCCCCGGGGCGGGGCTCTGCCCTGCGCGGGCCCCCGGGGGGCGGCGCTCTGCCCTACGCGGGGCCCCCACGTTTTGTGGCACCGTCTCTGAAGGAGAGCACACTCCAAGCTCCGGGAACAGTCAAGTGGCCAGTGAACTTGCGGCACCGGACTCAACTTAGAACTAGGATTTGTCTGAGTGGTTTCTGAAAGATCTTCCAGCTGTAATGCTCAAGGCCAAGGACCATGCGCGCACTGTGGATTCGCACACAGACCCTCCCGGGAGACATCTTGTAGGCCACTAGTAACGATCAGACATTTGATGAACCTATCTCTAACTTGCTTTCTGAAAGCAACAGTATTACACTGCATCCTAAGAGCGGAGCAAACCTGCTGGGTGAAGAGGAACGACGGGAGCGCGGAAGGAGGGCGTCCTCCAAGGCG
The DNA here is from genome assembly GCF_023159225.1 of Perognathus longimembris pacificus. Lineage (NCBI taxonomy): Eukaryota > Metazoa > Chordata > Mammalia > Rodentia > Heteromyidae > Perognathus > Perognathus longimembris. The sequence goes on from NC_063171.1 coordinate 67,127,605, forward strand.
CAGGCGCAGCGCGGCCGGGTGGGGCGGGGCACGTGTCCTCCAAGGCGCGCAGGCGCAGCGCGGCCGGGTGGGGCGGGGCACGTGTCCTCCAAGGCGCAGGCGCAGCGCGGCCGGGGTGGGGGGGGGGGGGCGGGACATGTGTCCTCCGCCTTAAGGCGCGCGGGCGCAGCGCGGCCGGGTGGGACGGGGCACGTCCTCCAAGGCGCGCAGGCGCAGCGCGGCCGGGTGAGGCGGGACACGTGTCCTCCAAGGCGCGCAGGCGCAGCGCGGCCGGGTGACGCGCAGGCGCAGCGCGGCCGGGTGCGGCGGAGCACGTGTCCTCCAAGGCGCAGGCGCAGCGCGGCCGGGTGGGACGGGGCACGTGTCCTCCAAGGCGCGCAGGCGCAGCGCGGCCGGGTGAGGAGCGGCACGTCCTCCAACGCGCAGGCGCAGCGTGGCCGGGTGCGGCGGAGCACGTGTCCTCCAAGGCGCAGGCGCAGCTTGGCCGGGTGGGGCGGGGCACACTCACGGGGAGGTGTGGCTCCGTCCCGGCGTCGCATTGTAAAGCGGATTTCACGTTAGGGCGGACGGACGGCCATGCGCTCATCCTCATAACCCAGGCCGAGCTGTGCGCGTCCTTGGCTACAGGCAGCACCGGCCCACCCGGCCCAGAGCGGACCAGCTGACGCGGGCACCGTGCACGACCCGCTTCCCCCGCCGGGAATGGAAAACCCAGCCAGCGCCCGCACCTGCCCCGCACCCCGAGACGGCTGCAGGACGTGTGGGCATTGCCTCCCCCCCCCCCCGGCACCCCGAGACGGCTGCAGGACGTGTGGGCATTGCCTCCCCCCCCCTGCACCCCGAGACGGCTGCAGGACCTGTGGGCATTGCCTCCCCCCCCCCGCACCCCGAGACGGCTGCAGGACCTGTGGGCATTGCCTCCCCCCCCCGCACCCCGAGACGGCTGCAGGACGTGTGGGCATTGCCCCCTTCCCCCCCCCGCACCCCGAGACGGCTGCAGGACCTGTGGGCATTGCCCCCTTCCCCCCCCACGCACCCCGAGACGGCTGCAGGACCTGTGGGCATTGCCTCCCCCCCCCGCACCCCGAGACGGCTGCAGGACGTGTGGGCATTGCCCCCTTCCCCCCCCACGCACCCCGAGACGGCTGCAGGACGTGTGGGCATTGCCTCCCCCCCCCGCACCCCGAGACGGCTGCAGGACCTGTGGGCATTGCCCCCTTCCCCCCCCACGCACCCCGAGACGGCTGCAGGACGTGTGGGCATTGCCTCCCCCCCCCCGGCACCCCGAGACGGCTGCAGGACGTGTGGGCATTGCCTCCCCCCCCCCCCCGCACCCCGAGACGGCTGCAGGACGTGTGGGCATTGCCCCCTCCTCCCCCCCCCGCACCCGGAGACGGCTGCAGGACCTGTGGGCATTGCCCCCTTCTCTCCCCCCCCCCAGTCCTGCCTTCCACCCTGGCTGAGTGCGTGGTAGGAGGTTGGTGTCAGGCACCGTGCCCCCCGCCCGCCCCCCCCGCCCCCCCCCCCCCCGCCGCGGGCCTGGCCTCACCGGTAGGGCTCCATGGTGCGCACGCCGTAGAAGAGCGCCTCCTCCAGGAGGCCCAGGTGGATGCAGGCGTCCATGGCGCAGTCGAGCACCTTGAGCTGGTAGATGTTGAGGTCTGGAAGCCGCTCCGAGTTGCTGCTTATGATCGCCTGGCACAGGGCCAGCACCTGCTCCCACTCTGCCATCGCGCGTGGTTAAGGATTCGCTCACGTCCACGGAGATCCTGCTGGAGGCCCAGGGGAGCCCCGCACAGGGGGGAGGAGAGCGCAGCGTGCGCGCGCCGCGGAAAGCGCGCAAGAAGCCAAGACGCGTGCCCTGGGCAGCCTGGCCAAGTAAAATCTGCGGACCTCAACAAACCACCTTCTACCCCAGCCTGGGCTCTGGGGGGGTGGAAATCCTGAAGAACCATTCCCGCCCCACACCTCCTCCCGGAGCCTCGTCCTGAAACTCCTGCTCCACACGTCCCCCCATACCTCGCATTCCCCCCATGCCTCGCCCTGAAACCCCCGCTCCGCACGTCCCCCGGACGCCGAGTCACGACAGGGAGGAAGCGGTTTGCTCAACTTTGAGGTGCAAGGGCTTTGTTCCGTTTCAGTTATTTCCCCTGGCAGTGTGCGCTCCTGACGTCGGGGGGTGGGGTGGGGGCTGCAGGTCCCGCCCGTGGCTCCTGCGTCTCAAGCGCACACGAAACCAAAGGCAGCGGCACTGGGGCTCGCGGCTACCGCATCAGTTCACATTTGCTTTTTTAACAAATATTATGAAGCAAAGGTGAGGCAAACCTTAATCAACGATTACGGCTTATGACGATAAATGGGGAGCAAAGGGAAAGAATGAGAAGACCCAGTGCTCCCCTCCTAGCACCCGCACGCTCCCCTCTCTCTAGGTGATCGGTGCGCCACCGCACCCCGTTTCCCTCCATTTCGCTGAGGCAGTCGGGGGGCAGGGGACGTGGCATCCTGAGCCTCTGTGGACCTGCTTGGGGACCTCACACCGCACCCAGCTTGAGCGCAAGCCCAGGAGATGCTGGTTTGGAAGTGGCCCTCCCCCTCCCTCCCCCTCCCCTCCCCCCAGCCAGGGCAGCTCAGCTCTGCACGCGGCCCCAGGCTGGAGCGCGGCTGGGAGAAACGTCTCCACACCTGGGCCGCAGCAGCCACCGTGCTATCCTGGATGGCGGCTGTCGCTGTTCAGCTAGGCTCGCTCGGTGGCCAAAGTGCTGGACACGCTGCGGGTCACGCGAAGTGGGATGGGGGTGTCTGTGATGGCTGCGGTCCCATCCCCGGGGTTAGTGGGCACGGGGGACGCCCTCTGCACAGAACACAGTGCCGCAGGTGCGGGGCCCTCCCCCTTCCCGCCTGCAGGATCAGGCTGTGGGAAAGGCGGTGTTGCTGGCGGGTGCCAACTCGTTCGGACCCCCACAGGCCCCGCGCCCCGCACCAGCACCCACTCCCACCCCCAAGCTGTTCACAGGAGCTCACAGAGCCGCAGGGAGCGCACCCCAGGTCGGCTTACTATCCACATGGCCCCTTACTCCTCTCCCAGCAAAGCCCACCCTTCCAGCGTCCATCTGTACCCGCCACGCCTGAGCGAGGGGCAGCGGCACCTGTCCTGACCAGCTTAGCAGAGCACCTAACCCAGGGCACGGCCCCCCTGGGAGTTCCACGCACCGCAGGGCCCCATGGAGCCCCTGAAGCTGCGTCCCAGAAGACGGTGGGCCAGTGACTCGCTTCTGCGTTCCCCCGACAAGGGTGTTGACGGTTCGCCAGGAGTATCCCCAGAGGCGGGAGGAACAATTTCCTAGCAGCCCACTGATGCTGTGACAGATTGCTGGGCTCACCTCGTGGCTCTTCCTGCCAGGATGAGATATCTGACGAACTGTCAGGAGAAATGACTGCCTCTTGCACAATGGCAGACACTCCTGTGGCGAGACGTGCACCTTATTTTAATACTGGGCTGTTTGCCTGTCACTATTATTTGCCTATTCGTTCCTACGTGTTCCCACTCTTTCGAAAGAGGTCTGAGGTGAGCAGCCATAGTTGCTGAAGCCAGATGTGAGTGTCTGCAGTCACGCACAGACATCATCTACCGGAACTCCCACAAGCTGGGAAGGACAGGTGCCAGGCTCCCAGAACAACACTGGCAGCGCCGCTTGGCAAGCCTTTCCTGTACAACACCCTAGTGAACAAAACACCGAATCATGTGAACTAAGAGGCTTTTCCCCAAGCGGACGCCAAGGCGCGTTTGCTCACGATTTCGCCCCTGGCACCGGCTGGTGCTGACCACCCGTTGCTCTGCTCCGGCCAGGAGGTGTGCGCCACCCGGTGCGGGGCCAGAAACCGGCCGGCGGGGGCCGGGACATGCTCAGGGAGCACAGGCCGACAGGAAGGGAGGAGAGGGAGCCGGAGCACCTGGGAAGCAGAGCGGAGCGCTCACTCACCTTTCCCATTCTCCTCCTGACCCTCGCCACCCCGGGGTCTCCTCTCGCCAGTGAACCCTGACCCTCTGCCCACGCCCCGGCGCCCCGGCTCATCTTTTCCCACGCGGCGTGTCACCTTTTCGCAGTTCCTCCCTCTTTCTCGCCAGCCTCCACTCCCCACTCTCCCAGATGGCACGGTTGCGCTCCCTTGGTGAGACTCTCCTACGCCCCCAGTCGCTGCGGGGTGTCTGCTGCTCCTCTGAGCACGCCTCGCCACCCGCACCCCCCGCTCACCAGCTTGACGCCGCGAGAGGACGCCAGGGTAGACTAGTCCTGAAGCGACGGCAGGCTCGGTCTGCCCTGCGGGCCTGCAGGCTCCAGATCAGGTGGGCACCACATGGCGTGTCAGAACAAGGGCTCGCACCTCAAACCAAGACGGGGTGAGACGCTGGGAGACCAGGGTCCCCTGACCCCCTGCAGGGCAGGCTCCCAATGATCTACGGGCCTCGCTCGCACTAGGCCACCTCACGCCCCTTGCAGGTCCCAGCACCCCCTGGTAAGGCCACCTTCCCTACAGCAGGCACTGATGCGCATGCTTCCTTCCTCACAACTGGGGGGGCTGTGGGCCGCGCTGCGTCCCCTAACTTCACCCGAGGTAAATTAGGATCAGCAAAGTGCCCGGCGCAGAGTCGGTTTTCAGTAAGACTCTATCCAGCTGAGAGTGACTCAGAGCGTGGCCATCCACAGGCCCCGATTCCATCCCACAGGACCACGGAGAGCGCCCTCCCCCCCCCCCCCCCCCCCCACCGCAGCGCACCACTCTGGGCCTATGAACGCGGCGGGCCTCCTGTTCCTAGGGCAGGCCGTTTTCTCCATTCTTCCAACCCACTTGACTCTTGTGGTCTCGTAACGTATTCAGTCAACACGTCCTTTATCCACGCCCTGCCTGCCCCAAGGTGAACATAACGTTACAGCTGTGATCATCTTAGTTTGTAGTCTACGTATCTGTAGTCCATGATCACACTTTTTTGTATTTGTATTACATTGTGCTACTTATCACAGCCGTGTAATTCCTTTACGTATTCTGTTATGCTTTATGCATATTTACAGTCCTGAATTTCTAGATGGAAACAGAAAATCTTATATGCGCTGTTGCCAAATGTTGCCCTAAAGCTCAGCTACCCTTCAAACTTGTGGAAGTCTACTGTGTCGTTGATCCTATGGTTTGCTCTCTGCCACCCTGGCTGTTCTTCAGGGTCCTCTGGGGGTTGATGAGCCTGGGCTCTTTACTTCTCCTGGAGACTCTGAATCCCAGGCTGGCCAGGCGGGATGTGGGAACAGAGAAGCCGTCCAGGGTGAGAGCAACTGAGGAGCTTCTTCATGCTTTCACCGTGGCTACTGGATCATCTGGTAAGGTACCTGGTTCTGCTGGTATCTAACATAAATTTCTTGACCACATTTTCCAAACTCCTTTACGAAATCTAGATATGAACCGTACAAAAAAAAAAAAAAAGCCACGGCTCGTTGGCATACCTGCTCTTAGTGAATCCACGCAGGATCCAGAAATCTAGATATGACCCATACCAAAAAAAAGCCCCGGCTCATTGGCATACCTGCTCTTAGCGAATCCAAGCAGGATCCAGAGATCCGCTTTCTTTTTGTTCCCCATTAACCACTTCTAGATTCTAAGTCAAACTGCTAGCAAACTCACCGGACAACCCATTTCTGAAATTATGTACTTTATCTTTAAAAGTAGAAACAGCCATCTACCTACTCTCCCTGTCCTTCATAATTTGTTTTGTTTTTAAACCGACTATAGATTTTCTTAATGCCTACAGTATAACTACCAAGGCATGGGCTGAACCTGGGGCAGCCCTTTTCTTCCTGCCGCCTCCTTCTTCCCAGGGTGTCCACTCCGCCATGGAATCCTCCTCCTCGGCCTCTGCCCCAGCAGGTCCTGGCCCCAACTCCAGATGCCTCCAGCGTGGCCAGGCACCCGAGGGCCTTCCCGGAGCCCCCCGTGACGTGTTGCCTCCCGTGCTGTGAGCCTGGCTGGCCCGGGCTCCTCCCCACTTGTGCTGAGGACTTACTGGGCAGCATCCTCTCGCTGCACGGTCAGCTTGGGTGTCTCCTGGCTCTGGGGGTCCACGTTACTAGATCACAAGGATTCTATATTTTCTTGAGAAATGAAGGTGAGTGGGAGAGGAGAATCTAGGAGTTTGTTACCATTGACACATAAAGAAACCACTGCCACCTGTCCTACAACAAGGCCATGTTATCTACTGGTGGGAAGGCTCTCTGCTGATCTTACTACAATCTCCCTTCTAATAGCCAAACAACTGGCTGGTCCGGAGACACAGCCCGAGGCCAGGACGTGGAGGAAAACTTATAGAGAGCCCCGACCCTGCCCCTGGCCTCGGTACCCCAAGCTCCAAGCAATAACCAGCCATCCCAATAGCACCCACCGCTTCCCAGATGCACCCACAGGCCCAAGGATACTCCACTGTGCCTTCAGTTCTTCAATTTTCTTCAGGGATTCTCGAACTTCCTTCCACACGTGCTCATCACCGGTTAGCATGTCAGCATCCTGCATGGGCCACGTTGAAAGACAGGTGGGAAAAAAGACAAATAAATAATGATACAACGAGCAAAGGGTCTGAACAGACATTTCTCTAAGGAAAACACGTAAACAGCCTATGAGCACAAGGGGTGAGAATCGGCTCACCAGCATTCACCCTCGGGGAAACACAGCTCAAACCCACAGTGAGACACTTTCTCATACCCGCTAGTGTACCTAGAACCCCAAAGATAGACAGCAGGAAGCACTGGTGGGGATGCAGAGAAACTGAGGTGTTCACACTCAGCTGGTGGCAATGTACCATGGCACAACTACAGTCTTTTCAGTTCATCAAAGGTTTAACCACAGAGCCGCCATATCATGCACCCCTCGTCGCAGATGAAAGAGAGACGAAAGTGTTCTCGAAAAAACCTTGCACACTAATTACTCATAGTTCACAATAGCCAGAAGGACAACTGAAGTGTCCATCAACTAGTGAAAGCACAGATGGGAAGTAAAGGAGCTGTACAATGGGTACTGTGCAACAATAAAGCAAGTGGAGCGCCAGTATCTGCTACAACGTGCATGGGCCTTCAAACTATTACACCAAGAAGCCAGGCGCAAGACACCCGGAAGGTCTGAGCAGGTAAAGCCACAGGGGTAGAGACAGGGTGGCCCGGGGAACTGAGGAATGACTGCTAATGGGTCAGTGTTCCTTGCTGGGATGTCGAAAACCTCCTAACTGTACCGTGACGCTGGCTACACAGCTGCAAGTGGACTACAAAACCCACTCTAAGCTGAGTGAGCTGTGTTGTTTGAGCATTATTGTTCCGTAGAACTGTTATTAAAAAGATGAATGAAAGAGATGGAGGGAAAAAAAGGTTCCTTAGGAAGCCTTCAGATAATGTTGTAAGGAAGAAGTTATCAACCAAGGGAAGCACCTGTACACCCAGTTGTGTGACTCTGACTTCCATCCAAGTTAGAACAAAAAGCTCTAATATTTAAAAAAACACAATTCAAAACCCCTTCTTCAGCGCGCCCTCCCATCCAGCGAGGGGATTTGCAGGGTTCCTGTATCTCTAGCAGCACACGCAGTGCTGGACACAGTAGGGACTCAATCAGTATTTTGAATGAGTGACTCAGGTCATGTGGCCCAGAACTGGGTTCTTGGGGGGCGGGGAGGGGGGACAGGAGGGCACAGCCATGCTGGGTCAGCCATGGGGGAAGCAGAAACTGGGTCTGAGTTCTGCCTCTCCACAGTGAATCTAAGCAATTTAGAGGAACACAGTCTTCCCCTCCACATCAGAGGGGATCCGCCATGCCGCTCCCCGAGAGCCATTATCAACCTGAGAACCAGATTCGGGGACATCGTGCAATGTGTCCGAAATCCTGAGCACGGATGGGCCGTTTCCAGCGGTACCTGCTTGGTGCCCTGGCTGCGCTGTTTGTCCTTCAGTCGCGGCCGTGGACTGGGACATCCTCAGCTCGCGTCTCAGGTCTTTAAGCCCCCATGGCCCAACGAGGCGGCAGTCAGCTGCGAGTGGCCACTCCCACTTAAATCACTTTGAACTGCTTGCAATAAAACCCCAGCTCCTGGCCCACGCCGGCGCGCAGCAGGAGCTGCGGAGCCGCAGAGCCGCCCGCGGCGCTGACCCGCAGGGCACCTGCAGCCCGGAAGTGCTCCCAGGCACTGCGCACGCTCGCACTCGGGGTTCAGCATGGGAGGAGGGGGGTGCGCCATCCTGGGGGCGGAGTCAGCGAGTGGACAGGCCTTCTCGGCGTCCCTGGAGACCCCTAACGTGCCCACTGGAAAGCCTGCACGTCACCCAGGCCCAGGAGGGCAGAAAACACGAGACTTCCTGCCACTGAGAGCCACGGAAGCGAGATCCCGGGGGGGGGGGGGGGGAGGAGGCAGTGAGACGTGCGTGTCCCGTGAGTGTGTGGGCACACATGGTGCTGCTCCGTGCCCTTGCTGGTCTTCTGGAGTCCCAGAAGCACCCCATCTTCCTCCTGCCTCCACCAGCGCAATCACTTGGGACCTCACTTTCCAACTTTCTATGTCATCACGGCAGATTCCCAGGCTCTGAGAAAAATGTCTAACTTGTTGCTCCCATGGAAGGTAGAACAGGACGCCCTGGAGGGACCCAGAGCTGCGAGGACGTGGCAGGGAAAGGGAAATTGGGGGGCACGCAGGACTGTCATTGGCTGGCCTGAAGCCAGGCAGCTGTCCCAGCCCACGCAGGCCGGGCACCCCTGGACGGCCTCCAGGAAGAGGCGGGGGGGGGGGGGGCTGGCGGTGAGGGGCGTGAGCAGGGCTCCCTCAGCATGGCCGGCTTTGGGACGAGGAAGGAACGGGCCCAGGAGCCCTAGCCGCCTCCCGGCTGGGAGAGGCAAGTGGGGGTGAATCTCCCCCGAGCTCCTGAGGGGGAAGCAGCCCCGGAGGCAGCCCCGCGAGGCCGGGGGGCGCGTGCGGGAGACGAGCCCGGCGCCTCCTCCCCGGAGTCCATGACGGCCTGTCACGGGCGCAGCACGAGTCCAGCAGTCTCGGGGCGCCTTCTGCACTTCCGGCCACGGGAGCTTTGAACATGGCCCTCCTGTAACCGATGTCACCTGCTCTGACCGCTCGTGGGCCCTTGGCCGACGAGGCAAAGCTGCAGGCACGTTGAGCGAAGATGGCGTGTGGGGAGGGGGCTGCAGGGCAAGGCAAGGAGAGCCACCGCTGCAGGGCTGAGGCAGCCACGGGGCGTGCGGTGCTCCCGGGAGCACGGGGACCCCTGTGGCCCTGCCTGTGCACCCAGGCCTTCCCCATCTACCCCCGGAGGCAGCGCTTAGTCTCTGCTCCCAACGCCCCGAAACGCTCAGCACAGAGCCACGAGCGTAACCAACGCTCACCGGGGCCTCTGCAGCCCGCCGGAAGAGGACCTGCATTCGGAAACTCTCTGGATGTGTCTGGCATCATCTCTAAGTCCTCACAGCGTCCTGGGAAGCATCGGTGGCACCTGGCGAGGCCCAAGAAAGCTTCAGGAACTGTCCTGATGCTCTTCGACCCCTTCTGCCCAGGAGAGGCTGCAAAGCCGGCTCGGCCTGGCCCGTCTGGGATGGGGCAGTGCCGCAACACCGTCTCCGCGCAGTCTCAATGCCCCTCCCCTCGGGGTTGCTTGGAAGTTAAAACTCAAGTCTGAGAGTTAATAAATTCAAAACACCCCAGTATTTAAATACTGTGAAAAGAAAACTAAAATCCTCCCGTCCTCTCGCGGAGTCCTTACAACGTAGTATCCTCCCACCAGGCAAGGTGAGGCCGTGGCCCACAACCCAGCGATTTCATATGGGAATTACATTCTTAACAAAATCCACCAGCAGCAAACATAATCAGATTAGCTGTTCCTGTGGGCTGACCCCTAAGTCTTTATTTACTTAACAGAAGAGCAGGCAAGCTTGGTGATTGCTTTCCAGTTCCCCAAACCAGGGCGGTGAGCGACGGGCAAGGCTGCACTCGCCGCTCAGAGCTGGCTCTACTGCCTCGGAGCTCTCCTTCGCCAACAGGGGTCTGGGCCTCGTCCCTGAATGGGTCAGAGGCCGCGTGTATCCATCCCCCGTGTGCAGCCCTCACTGTAAACATAGGTACCCAATGACACACGAGAATCTGACCCCCACACGCTTCTCCTGGGTTTCTGAGCAGGAAGTGCACCTGCCAGGGTCAGCGGCCACGAGGAAGGAGAGTCATGTTCTTCCGCCGTGCGAATGAAGTCCAGGAGGGATGCCGGGCAGATCCCTGGCAAGAGGTCACGGGGCCCTGCAGGTTAGAGGCAGGTAGGACGGCTCCCCGCGCAGGCTCACCTGCCTCTCAGGAGCTGGAGACGAGCACTGTGCGTGAGCTAATTCCAGACGGTTCTTATTCACAAGAAAAGGAAAGGGAGAAAGGTGCCGTCTTTCCAGTGCTTCCTGTTATCCGATCCTCAAGTAAACCCTAACCTGACTGCATTGGAGAGAGATGAACGTAGGGCACGAAACAAGGTAATGAGCATTTATAAACTTTCCAGTAATTCAGTAATTCTGGTGTCTTAAAAAGAGGAAGGGATTTTTTATTCTTTTTAAAGTAAAGTTCAAACAAAGTGCTTGTGCTCCGGAGAGAGACTAGGAAGTCTGGCAATTCAAAATCATGAGGGAAATAAAGCTTCATTTGCAGTGTGTGTGACTGTAGCAGTCTGGTTGGTGGGGCTCGTGGATTAATATACGACACTACTCAAAAACCTTTATGACGAACAGGAAACATCTCTGCTGGAACCAATTTCCATGTCCGCTGGCAAAGCCCGCTGAAAGCGGTTTAGATTTCACTTGAGAGGAAAATGGCTCTTTCATAAAGTAGAAAGCGGTGGCCAAGAATGGAGCAGTCACTCTTGTATCAACCACAAGCCCTCAATGGGCGAGTGAACAGCCCAGGCAGGGCTGGAGGGGAGGAAGCGAGGCTCTCAGCCGCAAGCTCGGGCCGCTGCACGCTCTAGTCAGCAACCCGTGAGCCCCTGCACACAGCAACCAGCATGCAGCGAGGAGACGCTGGTGTCGGAGCCGCGGGCCCTGAGCCGAGCGCCCCCCCCCACCCCCCCGCCCCGATTCTTCGGTGGCAGCCCCTCCTGACGAGGAGCGCCTCGGCCGCGGGGCCTCTGTACAGCCCTGGACGCGGGCGGTCCCGGCCTCTCCCCACCGCGCCAGGGAGCCACCAGGGCTCGGTGCAGTGGCCTCGGCTTGGCGGAGGAGGAGGGGCGCGGACCCCCGGCGCAGCCCAGGCCCTCTGCCTAGACGGCTCTCCTCCACCTAGTCACGGAAGCAGATTCTTCTCATCCAACCAGAGGCAGGCCAAGGAGCCTCTGACCTCGGCAGACAGCACCCCGAGCTTCCCCCGGGCTGCATGGGGCCTTCCCGTCCTGCACACGGAGGGTGAGGGTGGGGCGGGTGACAGGGATGTCCTCCAGGTGCGGGGCGGCCCTGAGGCCAGGTGAGATGGTCTTTCATCAGCGTCCTAAGCCCTGAGACCTGAGACCTGCCACAGAAGTCCCCGTAAGGCTGCAGCGCGCTGTGCTGGGTCCACGCAGCCGCGGACCTCAGGCACTGCACACACACACACACACACACACACACACACACACACACACAGCTTGCTGACTGCCCTTGGCCGTTCCTGTCACGGCCTTCATCCCAGCACTGGCCACACGCAGACCCAGGCCCCGGGGGTACAGAACCGTCCGGGGCGAGGGGTGTTTCCTTCACGACTCCTGAGACGGTGGCCTTCGGTGTGTGAGCCCTGGCACGCTTCGGCCTTCCCCACCCCTCCTTCCCTCGGCGCGGGGCCCCCCACCCACAACCCACAGGGAGACAGCCTGCGCCTCTGGCAGCGGAGAATGTGGCTAGAAAGCCAGGAGCCCCGCGGTTCACGTGGGTAGTGCCCCAAGCCAATGGTTCTTGCACACTTCCCGCACAGCGTGTAGGGGCTGTTCTTGCACAGCTCACGTGCGGCGTGTAGGGGCTGGGCCGGCCCTGGCCAGCGTAGAAAGGATGAAGGCCCTGGGGAGGGGAGAGCCTCGCCGCCTCCGTGAGGAGTGCTCCTGAGAGCACCTCCCCGGCTCGGCTCGCAAGGGCCCGTCCAAGCCCAGCCCCTGGCGCCCGCCACAGACTGTCGGACAGAAGGCTGGTGCAGCTGCAAATGCATCTGGCCCGGCCGTCCTCCAACCGCACCATGTAAACACCACAAGGTGGGAGGTTTGGGGATCTGGGAAAATGGTTCTAATGGCAACAGCTATTCAGAGAAAATACACCCCCAAATTCAAGAGCAGGTTTTAATTTAGAGGAGACTAAAACCACAGCCTGGTCTCCTGCATCTTTTCTATTTCCTTCTGTGGGAGCAGCTGTTTCCACTCTCGGCTAAGAACAGACAGGAAATTGCTGTACACCGTAGCTGAGCAGGCTGGGGTCAGGCGGAGGGGCAACGATCTGACGGCAAGGACGAGGGCACAGCAGGCACGACTGCTCCAAGGACGCCGAGGACAGGGCGAGGGCTGGCACGGGTCTGTGGAGCGCGGTGGCCGGGCTGGAGCGAGGCCCTGGGTTTGATCCCTGTCCAAAGGAGGAAGGGATTCCATGACTCCAAGTTCCCAGCACAGAGGGGAAGCCGGGAGGCTGAACTCCATCCCAGCTCTGCTGCTGGCTAGCTGCGTGACCCACAACTCACAGGGCCTCCTGGCTCAGCTTCCCCAGGTGAGAACTTGATCGGGGTTACCATGGAGATGGGGACCAATCATTCCGCTCCATTAGTCACCCATGCAGAAGGTGTCTGCCGTGCATGCTGGGAGACCTGAAATTCTGAGAGCGACTTGGGGATGTGTGGCTGCGCAAACAAATTGCAAATCCCCCCCATCCCCTTCTCCCCCCCTTTCTACTTCAGCTTCTCATCCGCACACCACCCCAGCCAGAGCTCCCCGCCAGAGTGCGGGTCAGAACAAAGGCCACAGCTAACGCACTGCTGCATGCCGCCACGCCGGGACCAAGCCGACCCACTGACTCCGCCCCTAACACCCTGCGCGTGGCCCTCCCGGACAGTGTTCCAAACACGGGCGAGCACGGGGCGCTGCTCTCTCCTGAAGCAGGCAGGCACGGGAGGTTATTTTACCGATGGTCCCAAGCTAGGGAGCGGTTTAGGGGGTCCTGGGATGTGGGGCTGGGCACGTGTCACTGGGCTGGCCACAGAGGACCCGCAGGAGAGTCACGAGACACAGGGCCCTTGGCTACCGTGGGGACCGCGACTCCAGAGGGGGGCTGCACATTCCCAGGGCGCCTCCCCAGCACCCAGCGAGGCCGGCCGGGTGTCCTCAGGCCATGCACAAAAACCTCAGAAGGGCTGGGTCAGTGAGGAAAACAGTTAGCACGCCATGCCGGCTCACTACAGAAAGAAAAGAGAACGCAGAATTGCATTTTGTCGCCCAGGGGAAAAGGTTAGCATATTCTAGAACAATCCCAAGCTGGGGCATTGGTTTTGGAGGGAGGGGGTGGGGCCGCATTCCTAACTGGCCTTTGGGAGGGGACGGCTCGCCCAGCCCTTCCTCGCCCCTCCCCACGCCCATGAGGGGGGCCCTGCCCAAGCCCCCCCCCCGCCCCCCACGGACGAGGTCCTGGCAGCGGTGCCCGGAGGAGCGGTGCTGGCGGGCTGCACCGAGCCTGCCCTGGCGCCTCGCGACAGAAAGCACACGTCTGCGTTTCATATTCCAGTCAACCCGCTGGCCCCGGGCCAGGGCACCGCTTTGTAACATGGAAGATAAAAGCCCTGGCCATGTTTGGCGCCCTGCCCCCCCTCTGCTCCCCGTAACTGTCTCATAAACCAGGCGCGCATTACCGAGAGCAGAGCCTTCCAAACCCAGCGAGGTCTAATGGGGCTTCACAGACAGTGCCAGAGAACCGGCAGAGGTGTGTCCGCCACTCCGGGAGAGCAGAGCCCCAGGGGCAGGGACTCTCGCTCGGGACCTGCTGGAACGTGGGGGGGGGGGTGAGGTGGAAGCAGACGCCACTCCTCCTCAGAGACCCAGCTCCCAGCCCGGGGCACCCTTCCCCAGGGCCCGCCTGCTGGCAGGGGGTGTCTCCTGGGTGCCAGGTATGGGCAGCTGGTCAAGCTTATCAAAGCAGGATCTGGGGTGCACAAGAGGGCGTGACTCACACGAAATCATGGCCTCTGGATCCGTTTCTACTTCGTTTTCGGGCGATACTTTGGTGGTTCAAATGATGCAGTACCAGACAGTAGTACTGCTTTACTATTCCTTTAATGTTGCACAGGACTTTGAAAGCGAGACTAATGTTAGCACACGTTTATAAACTAGACTACGAAGGGTTTCTTCTCTTGAAGCAAACACGGATGAGCTGGGGAGGCCCCGAGCTCCTCACTCGGATGCGGGCAGGCAGGCCCGGAGCTGCCGGAGGCTTCAGTTCTGCCTGGGGGGCTGCCACGGCCCCCCAGCCTCTCCCACCCCCGGGGCGTGCGGTGGCCTCCATTCCCTTCCAGCTCCCAGGCGACGGTGCCCGCCTGCAGTCAGGACCAGGGCTGCCCAGGCCGTCGAGTATCAGAGCCGCTGCCCCCTCCTCCTGTCTACTCGCCTTGCCACGGCTCTCCGCGCTCTCTGCTGTGCACAGGTGTGATCAGCAGACGGCACGGGGAGCCCTCCGACTGGCCTCATTCTGACCCACAGTCGCACCCCAGGGCTGGGCGTGGGAATGGCAAGGAGTCACCCGAGAGGTGGCCTCCACCCAGACAGGCTCCCAGTCCCCGGCAGGATGCCACAGGTGTCTTGATGCTGTCGTGGCGCACGGAGAGCCGTGGGCTCCGGGTGACGGAGCCGAGTGGCTTCCTTCACCCATGCAGGAGCAGAGGAGCCGGCAGGGGGGACAGCACAGCCATGAAGCCACGGAAAGAAAGGAAAAGGAGGGGGAAGGAAGCGAGTGAGGCGGGACCCCCCCCCCCCACCCCGGTGAAAAGCTCTCTCCTCCCTTACTGGAGTCCTGCTTCAGAGACCCAGACAAGCGGCCGGGGACATAGTTGATGAGGGAAAGAAGCAGGCTGAAATAGGAGGCTGGAGAGGCGGGTAAAAGCCAGAGAAGAGGGCGGATTTGATCTCGTGACGGTAAGAGAGGAATCCAAAGTGTTAACGTGAGTTTGCTGGAGGTCCGCGTGCAAAGCACAGTGACTGGCGGAGGAGCGGAGGGCAGCTGGGCGAGGCACACCAATGCGGAAAGCAATGGCGCCCGGGTGAACAGGGCAGAGACCTGCACCAGACGCCCAGGGCGGGGCAAGGTCAGAGCGCGGGAGGGCGGGGGCTCCGGGTGCGCTCCGTGGAGGGGGGCGCTGCCACAGTGCCGCCTTCGGGGAGATCAGGGTGAGGGAGGGGCTGGGAGAGCCGTGTTCCCCTTGGGACGTGCTGAAGACAGACTGCGGCAGGGTGTGGGCAGAACCGCCCCGCGGTGGGCCCGGGAGCACGGGTATGGGAGCACGGCGGGCCCGGGAGCACGGGTATGGGAGCACGGCGGGCCCGGGAGCACGGGTATGGGAGCACGGCGGGCCCGGGAGCACGGCGGGCCCGGGAGCACGGGTATGGGAGCACGGCGGGCCCGGGAGCACGGGTATGGGAGCACGGCGGGCCCGGGAGCACGGGTATGGGAGCACGGCGGGCCCGGGAGCACGGGTATGGGAGCACGGCGGGCCCGGGAGCACGGGTATGGGAGCACGGCGGGCCCGGGAGCACGGGTATGGGAGCACGGCGGGCCCGGGAGCACGGCGGGCAGGTGGAGCCTGGGGACGGGGGATGGAGCGAGCCAGCCCGCAGAACCCAGCCTTCCCGGGGAGAGGCTGCGGGGAGTTCGGGGTGCAGTCCCTGGGGAGGCAGCGGGGCTGTGACTGCGACCCGGGGGGAGGGATAGGGCGGGGGTGGCGGGCCCGCAGCGTGGGGAGGGGAGGTGTCGGGGCCCAGGGGCTTCAGTCCCGCTCCCCGCCATCGGGAGAGCGGGCTTCGGGGGACGGGGCAGGCGGGCTGGGCGGGCTCGGGGGGACGGGAAGGGACCAGCCGAGGACGGGGAGCGCTGGCGCGCAGGGAGCAGCAGAAGGCGGGCTGGCAGGAGCACTGCGGGCATCACAGGTGCGGGCGGCGGGGGCGGGGGCTCACCGCTGACGTCATCCTCGGGTGGGGGAGGGGAGCAGCGGGGGAGGGCGGGCGGGAAAGGGGCCAAGGTAAGCGGGGAAGCAAACATGGGATTGGGCAGGAAGGAGAGGGAAGGCAGACACCGAGATCGTCAGGGAGTAAATCCCCCTCCTCCCGGCAAGCGCGGTCAGCCGGGCCGCGGCTGTTCCTGCGTCCACCGCGCACGCGTGGCGGGGCCCCTGCGTCTCCGTCTCCCCGGCAAGTTCCGATGCACTTTTGCTTTGTAACCAAGAATCTGCAGACCCCGGGGCACAGGCCACTAAAGAGGTGGGAACAGGTTTGTAAAACGCTTGATGACACCGGAGTGCACGTTTGCCGTACGCTTCTGGCTTGCGCAAGGCTCTGGTTCACCTTCCGGGACATCCGACGACAAGCGAGCTCCGTGGCATCTGGGCAGGGGCAGGGCGAGAGGCCCGGACGCACAGGGCTGTGGGAAGGCCTGGACTAGGCGGCGGGTCCCCCGGGGCGTCCACACACGCGAGGGCTCCACCCCAGGGGAGCGGGGCAGCCAGGCGGCCCACGCAGGCTGAGAGGCGCAGCCCCGGGAAGGACGATGCGCACTGGGGCAAGCGAGAACGTGTCCACACCTGAGGACGTGTCCACACCTGAGGACGTGTCCACACCTGAGACCGTGTCCACACCTGAGACCGTGTCCACACCTGAGGACGTGTCCACACCTGAGACCGTGTCCACACCTGAGACCGTGTCCACACCTGAGGACGTGTCCACACCTGAGACCGTGTCCACACCTGAGGACGTGTCCACACCTGAGACCGTGTCCACACCTGAGGACGTGTCCACACCTGAGGACGTGTCCACACCTGAGACCGTGTCCACACCTGAGACCGTGTCCACACCTGAGACCGTGTCCACACCTGAGACTGTGTCCACACCGCGGAGCGCTCCTGGACGCTGGGCTCGACTCTCAAGAAAGCAGAGCAAAATCTTTGGGAAAAGTTCACACCTTCGGTCGCAGATGAGGTACCGGTGAGGTAGAGAGAGAACGTTATAACGGGTGTCATGGTGTCACAGCTGCTCCCCTGACGGGGAGAGGCCGTGACGGCCCAAGACCAGAGTGGGGGCCCTGCAGCCCCCGAGAACACACAGACGGTGAGTCTGCGCAGGAGGGGCCCCAGCGGCGACCTCCTGTGTCCCCCGAGATGCTCACGGGAACCCAGGGGCAGCACGGGAGCACCAGGGACGTGTCCTGCCCTCCTGGACCCAGCACCCCGAAGGCTGCGTGTCCCAGGTGGACATCACCCACACTTCACTGTGTGATTTCAACAAAGATCTGGCCGTGTCTGCTGCGACCATCTATGGAAGACAACAAGAATGTACGGTGACGTTTCTGCTTGGTTGAGCAAGTGACCACACGTCAGGATGGATGCTACCAACTTGGATCTGTCCTTGCTAAGAACCATTTTCCTTACTGTACAAAAGAGGCTAGCTCAAGTAATAACAACCATGACATACATTGGGGGTTACTGTGCTAACGAATGCTTTCCCTTTTTAAATCATTTGAATGAGGTGGAAAGAACACTCAGTTTCTAATTTATCAATGCCAGGTCTACAGTTATAAAGATGGAATAAGTTCCTCTGGGTTTTAGCTGCTGTTGTGTAACTCAAACGCCTGAGAATTGTCTACTATACTGCACAGCCTAAAAGACCCAAGTCGTGGGCGTGGCCAGGTGGATGAGAAACCTATCCTCTCTTCCTGTCTTGCTCAGGGGAGGAACTAGGACCCCGAGGTCTGTTAGGAAAGGTGAGTTTCAGTAGGTGAGATTGATTAACTTCCGATCACAGTGGCCCCAGAGTAGAGCAATCTGTCTAAAGACACCGTGTGCCATCTCTGGGTCCTGCCCAGCTGGGCATCAGAGGGGATTCCTGCCCCAAGGGAGGGGGCTCTAGCCCAAGGCAGACGGGCCTCTGGGAAGCACTTCTTTTCTCTTGGTTAAATACAGAACCACACAGATCTCCGTGGGGCTTATGTGGACCCTACTTTATGCTTTTCCTCAGATTGAAATGTTCTTACCTACGCATGCTACAACCAGGCCTGCCTGTTGGTTGAAGTTTGACTCCCAAGCCCTGGGAGGACGTGTTCTGGGAAGACAGAGGGCTGAGCACGGGCTGCGGGACTGAGGTGGTGGCTGGAGGCTGCACCCCATCTCTGCAATTGACGGCCTTGGTGTGGGGAAATGGGCTAGGGCGTGCTCAGCGCTTAAACACTGCTGGGAAAAGGGACGGTAAGAATCTCCCTTCCTGGTCGGAGGCAGTGGTTCAAGCCTGTGATCCGAGCTACCGGGGAAGTGGAGATGGGAGGCTGAAGCAAAAGGAAGTTCACGAGACGCCCTCTCGATAGAGCAGTTGTTGTGCCCGCTACGTGGCAGCAGGACACGCCCACCGTGTACCTCTTACTACGGGGGAGAACCAACTGGAGGATCACAGCGCGGGCCCGGGAGGCATAAAGCAAGGGCCTCTTTGAAAATGACCCACGCAAAAGGTGCTGGAGACATGGTTCAAGTGGAGAGGTCCAGCCTAGCAAGTTTGAATTCAACTCCCAGTACCACCAACCAAACCAAACCGAACCAAACCCAAAACCTCCCTTACTGAGAGGTCCTTTAGGCTCTGGGGAGTTGTTCCATGAACAAACACCGTTGTTAAGCCTCATGTAATAGAGACAGACAATTGGAACATTCTAGTGTGCTCAACTCCATGCTTGGCTAACGACTGTACCAATTTCCTTTAGTCACTCCAGCAACAAGTTCATTATGGACCTATCAGAGAACAGGAACACAGCGAGCAGGAATTACACAGTGTTTGTGGGAAGTGGAAACAGGGGTGCTGCAGGAAGAACAGGTGAGAACCGCAGCCTCCGGAGTGAGACTGACGCATGCACACAGCCGGGCAGGCACAAGGCTACCGGACGCCAGGGCTGGAGGCAAAGGTGTAAAGGCCATGAGCCTCGGCCGAGGCTGGAAAAAGCATGGAAGCCAGGCCGGGCTAGGGGAGAGGGGAACTGATGAAGAGTCCCTTCCAGAAAAGTCGTGGGCCTACACTCTCCCCGCCTCCCCCACCCTGAGTGGGCAGAGTGGAGGTGGGCAGGTAGGAGAAAAGGCGGTGGAGAAACGCTCGCGCCCAGCGGCTACCAGAGGGAGAGGAGACAAGGAGAGGCCACCTGCGATGGCGGGGGTGTGGGGGTGTTCACAGGACTTCCTCCCAGGGCACTGCTTTGAGACCCCACGTCTCCCCAAACAGCCCCAAGCCCCACGACTCCCAACAGCCCTGAAGAACCTCCAGGTTCCAACAACAAGGCCCACCTAGCCTTTTCTCCCCAGGAAGCTTTCCTTCCTCCTGAGCCGTGGCTCGAAGTCACACGACACCGACCTTCAACACCTCGCGGTGAGTCACGTGAATTCCGGGTGGTGGTGTGGGAAGAGCAGGGATGAAGGGAGAACCAAGTTTGAGAAGCCCGCAATGAGGTCACTCAGTCAACAGCTTAATGACTGGAAAATAAATAAATAAGTCCCCAAGCGTACCCTTGGGTCCCAGTCTTATTTAGTTACACATCTGCTCTGCAGTGGAATGAGGGAGTTAATTACTTTTGTATGACACGTATGTATTCTGCGAGGCACCACACTGCACCAGTTAATAATAATCTACCGTCTGTTGACACAAAATGCTTAAATTAATAAAAATCGAAGTGATACATCTCAGCAAAGCACACTCCACTGAAAGGCAGGATGGCAGCAGTAGTAATTTTCCTGGTTACAAATTACTGAGATGAGCTTTGTGGCAGGACGAACAGTTCGAGGGTAAAGGGACTCACCTGGCCGCTGGAAGGGGCCGAGGTTATGGGGCTGGGGAGGACAGCTTCTACCCCAGTGACTACGTTACACAGCGGAGACTTGATCACCAGGAAGTGCCCCCAACTGACAAGGTTTGCTACTTTCTATTTAAATCTGTGTGCTCAATCATTAAGGTCTGAAAAGAAATGTGGGAGGGGCATAACTAACCCTTGAAGCTTTCTATTAGCAGTGAAAACCCTCTGCCTTCGACAATCACCCTTCACTACCAGTCATCAAACCCCTAGCACTGCAGAAGCAATCTGCTTTCTCCAAACTACAGAGTGGCGGACCACTCTGCAGAACAGGTACCATCTAGGGCTCAAAGCGCTGACACGGACAAGCGTCTAGTAAGCCCTAAAACCACCCAAAGAAAGCCCTGAAATCCAAGATACTCTGTGGTATTTGCACCATTTTCTACTGAGTAATAGTTAGTGAACAAAATGATCCACGAACTTTCTTTTACTTGTAAGCTCTCTTGCTTATTTGTTTAAAAAACTTAACAGAGGCTGGGGATATAGCCTAGCGGCAAGAGTGCCTGCCTCGGACACACGAGGCCCTAGGTTCGATTCCCCAGCACCACATATACAGAAAACGGCCAGAAGCGGCGCTGTGGCTCAAGTGGCAGAGTGCTAGCCTTGAGCGGGAAGAAGCCAGGGACAGTGCTCAGGCCCTGAGTCCAAGGCCCAGGACTGGCAAAAAAAAAAAAAAAAAAAAAAAAAAAACTTAACAGAATACAAAACAAGAACAATTTTGGTATGGTTTGACTCTCAAGTACCTCTCCAGGCCGTGGCTTGGGAGGTGGCAGACCCTTTAGAAGGTGGTGCTGGTGGGAGGAAGCTAGGTTACTGTGGGTGTGCCCTTGAGGAGGATACTGGGGCCCTGGCTGCTCCTTCCATCATGTTCTCTCTGCTACTTCCTGAACGTGGGAGATAAGCAGCTTGCTTCACCACACATTCCCACCAAGAAGTCCCGCGCTGCCACAGGTCCAAAGACAAGGTGCCATCCTATCATGGACTGAGACCTCTGAAACCACAAATCAATGTAAACCTTCTTCCCTACGAATCGATGATCTCGGGCACTTCTGTCTTAAATGCTGGAAAGCGAGCTAGCACAGGACTGAAGTCCCTAAGTTTATTGCCTGTGTGATCATTTCTTCTGTGTTGCCAAAGCTAAGAATCCAGCAGGGAGATTTGCATCTTGCTGACCACGCCACACCCCAGGCCTCACAGGATGCTAAATTACTTTGGGAAGGGCCTTTACCCAAGTAGGCCACACAGTGTCACTTGATGACAAGTAGGCCTGACACTACAGGAGTGTGGGCATACACATGTAGGCTACATCCTTGACTCGTTGCTATTTGGGGCTTGCCTTCCAGGAGCTTTAGATAATGGGGCTCTGTTAAACCAGCAAGGGAAGGGGAGGGCATTCAGTAAATGCTTATCGATGGTCTTATTACAAGAAGCAACAGATAGAAGTGAAAACAGCTTCAACCTCAAATGAATGATCTAAACAAGAAAAAAAAGTCAAATATCATAAGGTACAGAGTTTGTTCTAGTGATGGGATATCTGATTTTTCTTTGTAATTCCAAATCATCTAACATACCTGAGAATTTATCAAGCCAAGCCAGGGTTCTAGAACTTGAGGGCTAGGAAGCTTCCTGGGAATTCACAGGTCAGACAGATGGGAGAGACGGTTCTCCCAAGCCCCCCACAGGTGAAATGCCACTGAGGCGTCATAAAAATCCAGGTCAGTACCTCTGACCCAAATACCTGTGGTTTAAGCCTACTTTCCCAAGCTCAGGGAGACTGAGCCACAGGCTGTCCTCCGGAGGAGCCCTTTCTTCTGTACGCTGGAAACTCTCTGTGCCCTTAATCATTTCTTCTAGGGTTACTTTCTCCTAGTGTTCTCTGACACCATTAGGAGTTTTCTTTTACCTTTTTAATTTACAGAGTTGTTGGATGTACAGTTATACAATGCATGCTCAGAACAAGTCTTGAGAAGAACAATGCTCTCAGTCTTTTGATGAGCCAAATGGTGATGACATAAAACTAAGGAATTCACAATTTGTACAAGGCTTTTTATTGACCTTCTGTAAAACACGAAGCTGTTATAAAAACAGACACTCATTTATATGATGTTGAACTTGTATAATCTTCCTCATCTTCTGAGCTGTGCTTGAGCCCAAGGGAGCCTTTACCATGTTGTGTTGAACATAACCTAATTGTTTAGAAATAATGTTTTACTTTCAGTTGTAGAAAGAATAATTAATTGGCTGCTATTTTATGTATTGTTTTGAAAGACACAATAAATAAAGAAATTAGCATTAAGAAGGTATTTTTAAAATGCCAAGATTAACTACATTCTGAGAAAATCAAGATGAGTCCAAATCAAGGATGAGGCCATTTATTGCCTAGAGGAGTTTAGTGACAAATGTGGAGGTAGGCAGCTGTCTTATGACATTTTAAAATTATAGACAGGGAAGCATTACTGAGCCTCTCAGAATTTTAGGTCCCTAATTTACATACCCAGCCAGAGACAAAGAAAGCCCACAGTCTTACTTATTAGAGTCCTCAGAGTCAGAAAATGACATGGCAATGAAGGTTGAGAAAAAGAAGATGAGCTGACACTTGCAACTGACTCCCTAACTATAGGAAATGTGGCTGGTGTGTCTCCCCACCCCCCCACAATGGGAGGGGCGGCAGGGTGGGAGGCCACACTGCCACAAACCATAGGGAAGTGCAGCAATTGTGGAAGATGACACTGCACAGACGACACTGCCACGGACCACGAGAAGGGCAGCTGGGTGGGGGACCACAAGGACACCGACCACGGGAAGGGCAGCTGGGGTCGGGGACCACACAGCTATGCCTTAGCAACTAGTGCTCACGCCACCAGGGATGCTCTAGCTTGTCACAGAAGCATCCAGAGACCGTCTCAACACCCTATTTGAAACCATTTGCCATATACTGGATATTCAATCAGACCCAGCCACATCTCTTTCTTTCTTTGAAGAAAAAAAACATGCTGCATGGACTTGCAAAACCAGCTCTCCAAAGGCTCCTTCCGGGAACAATGGTGTGGAAATCATGCTCATTTCCCTGCCTCGCTTTAACATTTCTGACTCTGTCTTTGTGCCATGCTTTCTGGCTTCCTGGCTCTACACACGATTATCTTTCCTCGGGCTCTTGCTGCTCAGGAGCCGCCCCCCTGGGCCCTGGTCTTTTTGGCCTTGAACACTTGCATAGAGATGTGGTATGCTTAACCTGATCACACGAAGTGGACGTGTACCAAGATATCACACGGTCACTCATTAGCTTCTAAAGCCCAAAGTGAATGGTGTGTGTGTGTGTGCGTGTGCGCATCTGTGCATGTGTGTACGTGCTGCTCCTGGGGCTCAAAGTCAGGGCCTAGATGCTGTACCTGAGATTCATGCTCAAGACTAGTACTCTTCCACTTGAGTTGTAGCTCCACTCTGGCTTTCTGGTGTTCTAACTGGAGACTGGAGCCTCCGAGAATGTCCTGCGTAGGCTGGCTTTGAACTGTGATTCTCGGATCTTAGCCTCCTGAGTAGCTGGGACGACGGGCATGAGTCAGGGGTCCCCGGGTGGAGGCACACGCAGGGGCCGGGGGGCCCAGCTCTCTGTCTAGGAGAAGCCATCTCCTGTGATGTGGGGAGCAGTGTGTTCTAGAATAGACATCGCAGCTATGGCTCTTGGCTCCCAGGTGACGTCATGACCCATTGTCCCTGCTAGGACCCCTCCCAGGACCTCATGCCACGGGACAGACAGGGCTGTGCGGCTCTGCGATCGAGCCCCGTCCTCACTGGAGCACGAGTGCCTGCCAGGCTTTCATGGCTTCGGGAAAGCCACTCCAGTTATTGGAGAAGCAAAGTGCGGATCACGGGGAAGCTCCGTTAGGATCATGGTAGGTTCTGACCGCTTAAAACCCATTCAAGCAGGGCGGTATCTCTCCCAATCTTCTAAAGATTATGTGGTGTGGTTATGGTGGGAACTTTAGAAACACATCTGGCTTAGATGATTGAAAGTAGAACATAAACCATTTGGAACTCGCTGGTCTCATGTTCACGAGGCAGCTCTGCTCTTGATTCATTTCGCAAAGTAGGGGAAAGAAGAGGAAAAAAAATTCTTGGTTCACTAATGACCTTTAAGTAATTGATGACATTTTAAATAGACTCTAGTTGCCCTAATAACTTCATGGGACAAGAAATTCTTACTTCCTTCGAATATAGCTTTAACCACTATTTTCTTTTTTGGACAAGTACCCTTTCCTCCTTTAGCTCCTCGGCTCCCTTCCTGAGGCCCACCGCCTAGCTGATCTCACTCTCTCTCTCACACACACACACACACACACACACACACACACACACACAAACACACACACACACACACACACACACACGTTCTTCATAGATCACCTGGCTATTCAAGGCTCTCTAACTCTGTTGCTGTGGAGGGTCTCAGAAGAGTCTAATAAAAAACAGTATGAAAATTGCAAAAGGCCATTTCTGGAAAGAACTGAAAGAAGTACCAATGCTAATAAATTCTGCTTCATTTATACAGAAGCAAATCAGAGGCCTCAGGGAGTGAGAGGCTAATCAGCAGCGCAAGGCCCCCCGAACCCAGAACGGACCCTGTAGGATGACTGTGCTCAGCCCTCTCGTGGAGTCTGGCAGGGCCTGTGGCGAGGAGGGAAGGCATCTGCAGGCCAGGAAGGAGATCGGGTCCTCCTTCATCTGTCCTTCTTTGCCTCCAGAGACTTGGGATTCTGAGCAAACTGTGGACGCCCGAGTATGGTGCTTGAAGCTCAGGCCCTGAAGGACACTCAAATGACAAAAAACAGAAACCAGGAACAGCTCTGCTGGTGCAGTAATAAGACAAGCATTTCCCTGAACCAACGAGAGAGCAGAACTGGGATGTAAAGCAATAAGCAGAGCAAAAGCCCCAGTGCCTCAGGCCAGGCGGCAGGCAGGCTGGCAGGATGCAGACTCTTGTCTCCTATAGGGAGTGGTTGATGGTTCTGCCAGTGGAATGAAGGAACAATACACCATATAGCATGTGACACTCAGTGGGGACAAATGGCTATGTTACTGGCTTATGTTTGTACCATACTGTACTTCATTGTTATTAGAACATGCTCCTACTGACAACAAGAAGTTTGCTGCAGAAGAGTTATGTTGTGCAATTCTATGTGTGATGACAAAAATCACCTAACGATGCATTTTTTAGAATGTATCTTCATCATAAAGTGACCAATGGCTGTGCGTGTGCATGCAGGTGCGCACATATGCATGCGTGTACACACACATATACACACACATGTCTAGCTGGTTCTGTCTCTTCAGACCCCTGACTCATACAATATTAAACAAACTTCTAGCTCAATAGGGTAGAGAGGGCAAAGAAAACTACCTAATGGGGTGAAGACGCTATGAACTGGCGGTCCAGAAGTCATTCACGTCCCTCTGCCCCCGGGATCAACTCCGAAAAGCTGAAGTAGCTTCCTTCCCTGCTTTACAGCCAAATACGGCCCTGTGGCAGCCACTCAACAATGAAACGCAGGCTTTCCTTCGTCCTTTCTTAGCCCATTCTTGTCCCGGCGTGGGACCCTGAGATCAGAAGCAGCTAAGGAGAAATAAGAAAGGTGAAAGAAGATGGGGTTCCTCACGGGACCCCCAGAGCAGCTGCTCTTGTCCTGGATCACATCTCCGGAATTAGAAAAAATGTGCTCTAGCTCCTAAAACCCGTTTTACTTATCAACTTTATTCGTAACCCAGCCCTTCCCTAACTATTGTAGCCCACATCTCAACATTACAATAAAGCAAAAGTGAACAGACACTAATGTTTAATAAAGCATAGTTCATTCAAGAGCTTCTGAAGGCGTGTTGTATGTAGCCCTGACGTTCCCATGCCTCAGGACGCTGGCTGGCGGGAAGCAGGCCTGCTGTGTTTCCATGGCAGAGCACTGCGCGGGGGAAGGGAAGTCCGGAGGGGAGGGGAGGTTGGGAGGCCCAGGTGCTCTTGCCACTGGCAAAGGCTAACACTAGAGTGGATTTGGGGAGCCATCAGCCATGAATCCAGTGTCTCGACTAGGTTGTTTCTAAAGGTTCTTTTTAACGTGAAACTACGTTCTTGTCCACGCCAGCATTCCAACGAGCTGACGGTCTTTCTCTCAAGGAGTGAGAGCACTTACTTCTGTCCTCAGAGACTCGGATTCTGATTGGCTCCTGAAGTCACAGGTAGCCAGAAGACTGCGTGAGCAACGTGCCATGCACGCTGAAAGATCTGATTGTGAGCCACTCTTTTCCTTCCTCTACCCCACAGGCATAGTGCCGAACCTTTCTGTGCGGTTTCCTAATTTATTTATAATTATTGACATTAAATGAGATAATGATCACAAAAGATGTCTAACACTATAAGCAGCCTTACAAAAGCACTCCAGCACCAGATAACCCAATTACACACAAAATCCAAGTAAAGAGGCTCAGAATGAGGAGAGCACTTGAGTCATGTGAGCACGGCTCCATCTTTATCTTATGGCATTTATTTTCGCTCTTCTTCCTTCGTTAGAGAGTAAACATTGCTTAGAAAAGGAATCTCTATGTGATAAAGCACTTCAGAAGAAACCCTTGTGGAACACATCTTACAGAGATAAACTTGGTAACACCTGGTGTTTCTGAGCCACGCTGTTACCAACTGTAATGGAATCCAGCTCTCTCACTATAGCACAGCCTTGGGCCTTCTGTATCCTTTAATTACATGTTCAACGACTATATTCCCCAACACTCTAAGCCCCACAGAACCTCACCTGTGCTTACAGCTCAGCCCGGCAGGGACAGAAGTTCCAGGACAAAACAAGTACCTAGTTCATGCTCCCCCACCACACTCGGAGGGTCCTTTGCTTTTGATTAACGCAACCAAAGCCTCTCTGGCAGGTCTTGGAGAAGGGCTCCCGTCTGGCTCCATACACCTTACCTTGTCTTTGGTCTGACAGCGGATGCAGTCACACTCGAAGTAGTACTGGTCCCTCAGCTGCTCCCGCCGCTCTTCGCTGGTCATGAGCACGTCCAGGTAGCAGATGGTGAGCTGCAGGACCAAGAGGAAGTCATCACACAGCCGCCGTGCTGGCTCCCACTGGTGGTCACTGGCCCTGCTACTACTCGAGTGGAAGCGAGAAGGGACCACGCACCACGCAATTGTGCCAGGTTTTGGTGCACTTCCTTTCAATCTTTGTTCAGTGTGAACATGTGCGCACACACGTCACATATTCAGTTAGAAGAACTCAGCTTGTGGCCTCTGTATTTTTTGTGTGAATCACACCTTTCTTTCTCCACTGAATGGTAAAATTACTAGGAACTGTTGTATGTTTGGGACTACCCAGGTTCAGCTGTAAATTCTCACGGTTGGCTACTGGAGAAGCCAAGTCCATCCTGGCAATCAAGCGGGTGGCAGATGATGCAGCCAGATTGCTTTGAAATCTAAAGCGACTTCACAGTGCTGCCTGGAATTCGGTGGCACCCTAATGTACTGTCATTGAAATGAGAAGATCTCTTGTTTTCTGGGTAAAAAAGTGTGGGAGAATTTGCAAGGAGAACAAGTTCTGTGTCAGAGTGCCCTTGCGGACGGGGGTTCTGATGGTTCACATTCAGTAACTACTCCCTACCGCAGAGGGTAAAGGAACGTACTTGGAGAACACCGCAAGTGTCTCTCCAAGGTCCACCTTACGTCACAGGTCTCTAGGCAACCTTGTGATGTTGGCTTCACCTGACTAGATCGGCAATGTACTGAACTATATTTCAAACGACCTAGACTACAATGTATTTCTCCCACAATCCCATCTCAAAGCCTATAACTCCCCTCATGTTATCCAAGCTGCAACCTCAAAGTTATTGTCGACTTTGCTCCTGGTCCAGCAAGGAACTAGATTGGGATGGTCTTAAAAGTACAGTGAGAACCAACCACGTGTTACCTTTTCCAATGCACTACCCCACTCAACTACCATCATTGCTTACCTGTGAAATGCAAGTCTCAGACCTGGCCTCCCTCCACCCCCTAGTACCCTGCCCTCCATCCTCTAGCCAAAGTGATTCCTCAAACTATAGGCCGGCCCAGGGCGTCCTCAGTTTGACAGGCCACAGCAGCGCCCCCTAAGGGCCAAGTCCTTACAGTGGACTCCATGCTGCACTCCAAGTGTGTCCTCCAGTGGCGGACCACCAGCCCCAGCCAAGTAAGGAACTGCAAAGTCGGAATGCACAAACCCTTAGACTAATTTGCTCTTACCAAGCAACTTTTTGTGAGTCTAGAACTAAAACAGATTTTTTTCCCATTTTGCTAATAACTCACTTAGTAGTTTTTATAACCCTAGTATGCAATGAATCAGGGGAAAATGTGGGTCTCCCATCTCAGCTAGTTAGAGAAATGGCAGCCTCTCCTAGCCTAAGTCTCTGGATTCATGTTCCCATCTCTGGGAAGCATGGTCCTGGTGTTCCATGGGCCAGTCTTCTGGCTGTACCCACAGTCCTACCTCAGCCTACCGGTGTTACTATGGTGACCTCCCATGTCTTCTTTCTGCTTCAACCAATCTCACCTTTTTCAATGAGGCCGAGCCTGTCCCCCTATTTAAAGTGACAGTCTGGTTCCCACCCCACCCAGCACTCCTAAATTCCCTCTCTCATCCTTGTTTTTTTTTCCTTGCAACATATATCAGCTTGTACCACCCTGTATAAATCACTTTTCTGCTTTGAAACAAAGTAATTATGGGGATGTGTGGTGAGGGAAGAGGGGTGTTGTTAGAGAGGAAGAGAGGGGGATTATCTGCTAAGGGAGCTGTCAAAATCTCCCCCAAGCAAAGGAGGCACTCCATGTGGTTTTCCTTAATCCTGAACAAAAGCATCTCAAGTCCACCAAACATGATGTTTCATGTCTGTCATCACACAGGGCAGAGAAGGCCATCCCCGCCGACAGAACCCGGCTCCGCGCACGCGGCAGGGAGGACGGGAAGCCTGCCGGCCCACCAGGGCCATCCCCAGGGGCAGGAGCCGCAGTCCGACCGGGCTGGCCGGGCCTACGGAGCACAGCCAGCCACGTGACCGCACCACGCCACGCCGCGGGCTCTCTCCTGGGGCAGCGCGGCACGGGGGCGCAGGAAGGAGCAGAGCCAGGCTCGAGCCTGAAGCTGGTTGACAGTGACGTCGTGCCGCACACTGCTGGAGCCAGGGAGGAGCCAGCAGCACAAGGAGCTGCCTTGGCCGTCAGGAGAGTACAGGAAAGCAGACCCCCATCAGTCAGGACGCAGGAACCCTGCAGTCCCCAGAATCACCCTCTCGTGCTTGACCTGAAGCCACGGCTGCCTGAGGCCAGGGAGCCATGAGATTCGGCAAGCTGCTTTGGTTTCTGGAGAACACGGGGTTCCTCCTGGGAGCAGCCACTTTCTGAGCACAGTCTGTCACCCAGCATGGAGCACTGCACACTCAGCTCCCATGGGGAGGCCCCGCGGGTCCCGCCTCCTCCGCAGGAGGCGAGCACGCAAATGAGCTGAGCCGTGTTCCCTCCAGCCCAGGGGCTCTGAGCCATGGCCCCTCGGTCAAGGCAGGCCTGTCAGACAGGAAGCCACCGGCCGGCCCTCGGAGGATTGTGCCACGAGGGCCAAATCCCACGAGATGGTGAATGGGCAGCAGGGGACTGGGCACTTCATTTATCACCCACAAACGG
The DNA here is from genome assembly GCF_023159225.1 of Perognathus longimembris pacificus. Lineage (NCBI taxonomy): Eukaryota > Metazoa > Chordata > Mammalia > Rodentia > Heteromyidae > Perognathus > Perognathus longimembris. The sequence continues at coordinate 67,157,423 of NC_063171.1, forward strand.
CCTCCACAGCCTCTGTCTCCTGGTAAGGGCCTGTGGCCATTACCTGGCCTACACAATGGCTTCTAACTAGCCCCCCTGCTGCCTTCTGTCAGCCTTCCATCTTCTCCACTGCTCTGCAGTCTTCCGAAGCCCACGTCTGATCAGGCCATTTCGGGCCATGAAGACTGCTGAGGGTCTCTCGCTGCCTGCCAGCCTGTTTCCCTGTCCCCTCCTCGTCCCCGGCGGCTCCATCCGGCCCCAGTCACCACACGCCCGTGGCTGCACGTGGCGTGGCCCTCGCCAGCCAGGGCAAACTCCTTCTCCGATGCTGCCTCCTACTCAGAGAGCCTTTCCCTCAGAGAGCCACCCTGCCACCCTTTCACACCACTGAGGTGTGCAAAACAGGCCGGGCCAACTATTTTCCTGGAGTATCTGCTCACTGCATGCAGGATCCATTCTGGGGATCAAACACTCCAAACAAAGCCAATTGATCAGTTGATATTTCAATGGCACAACGCTAAATTCCACAAATATTAATGCTACTGACCAATGCCATCTCCTCACTGCAGCTCTTGTGGAAAATGCTGTAAATAATTTCCAACATTAGAGTATTATTAAAAAAAACCTTCCTGGACCCAACATTAGATTATTATCAAAGAAATTTCCTGGATCCAATATTAGAGTATTACCAAAGAGATTTTCTAGATCCAACATTAGAGTGTTACCAAAGAAACTTCCTAGATCTTAGAGTATTATCAAAGAAAATTTTCAGATCCTACATTGGAGTATTACCAAAAAGACTTTTTCTAGAACCAATGTCAGAGTAACGTCAAAGGGATTTTCTAGGTCCAACATTACAACTTTCTACATCTTAAACATGATGCTTACGTTTAAAAGCAACAGGAACTCTTTTTGTGAAATCAGCTCCCCATCTATTACTAGATATATAATGAAAACAAATTAAAATGATTTGAACTAGGTTTTGTTTCTAGAATTACAGTGTCACTGTCATCAGCTTTCCTAATACTGGCTCTGCACTGAAAAAGGTCTTTGCGAAGTTCCAGTCCTTAAACACAGACCTCACTGTCACTTTCCATCTCACACGTTCTGCTGACGTTCTGGGCATTACACTCTTCAGATCCCTCATCCTGAGCCACCATCTGACTCCAGATGACACACAGTCATTGTCCCCTCCGGCCTAGAGGTCACCTGGCCTCCAGGCTGATCAACTTGGTCTCAATCCTGTCCCTACACAGAAGATAGCGTTAGTTTAGGCACAGTCCCTGTCCCTGAGTCTCCAGTGGCATTTCCTTGCCCATTCTCCACCGCTCTACAAAAGCTGCCTGCGACACACCAGCCACTGGCATGCAATTTCCACATGGCCAAGCTGCGTGTGAGGCCCCTGAGCCATCTCCACCGACCTGGGCCTCCGTTCCTGCTCCTCTGGTCACATCCCACTGATGTGGGCCTCCGTTCCTGCTCCTCTGGTCACATCCCAACTCTGCAGTCTATGGACATGAACTGCTTCTCATGTGCTCCACTCACTCAGCTCTGGGCTCCATGTTTTTGTCTACAATGAGCTCCCCTGGCTCACCCTGCTTTCACTTCATAGGCCTTTTCACATTGGGGAGGTCACTTCTCTGCAAAGCATCCTCCAAGTCCACCAGTCCTGCTCCTTACTCCTTTGTGGGCGCACCGCTCTGAACCTTACCAAGGCCCTGTCTTACGCACACCGTGGCGCGGCTTATTCCATCACTGTTTGCTGCTCCTGTGCCACCTCCCACTGGAGGCAAGGCTGGCTCCTACTCATCTCTGTGCTCCTCAAAGTTTCTTTAACTGCTCCCCAGCAAGCTCTTAATGAGTCTGTCCAGTGACTTCACAAAACAGATGGCTGAGTAAAGAATCCGACTGTCCTAATTCTGAAACACGTCAGACAAACTGTCATCAGATGGATGCACTGATATGTCTGATTCGTGCAAATCACATTGGTCTGGAGGGACGTGGCTCTACGGAAAGAAGGCTGACTACACAGACAATGGCTTTAGCAGCTACAGGTTCTTCTAGCCGGGTATTTCCACACAAGGGGCCTGGACTGTCCAGCACTCATCCCTGATCCATATTTTATACCAGACCACTAAATGTATTTCACAGCTGATCCCAGTTCTGAAAGGGCAGCCATTAGCAACCAGCATGAGAGCCTGGACCATATCACAAATGTCTCTGCAGGAGGCAGAGGAATGAGGAGACCAGAACATCAAACCAACACAGAGACTTGACAACTCAGCATGACAATGAAAACCCTGAAACTGCAAAGTGTTACAGATGCTGCTGGTCTGAAAGGAAGCAGTCCAATGGGGGGTCCAAAAAGATGGTTTTATTAAGAGAAAACAGGAGCTGAGAGATTTCCCAGGCCACTTCTGCAGTTTGTAGCTCTCCCTGCGTGAGATGTCTACCTCAAACGGGGACAGAGTGGCCTTCCAGTTCCTTTCTTTCTGGGAGTTATGACACGTGCCAAACAACCTCTGGTAGTTGACAAGTGGCTCCGAGATCTCATTCCACCTCTTGTTTTGTCTTTACCAAGCCATGTTCACTTACTCAACAAGCACGGGCAGAGCCACCTGCTTCAGGCGTCCAGTCCTCTTGCTCGGACAGAGCTGAATTCCAGCACTCACATCCCATGGGGCACGTTACAACTGCGCTGCCCCGAGCCGCCAGGGCCACGGGCAAAGCTGCCGCCGCCGCCACAACTCTCTCCTCCCTCTCACTGAGGCTTCTGCTCGCCCAACAAACAGAAAGAAGCTCTGCTAACCAATGCCTCAGAACGTCCTTTCTCGTGGCCGTCCCTCTCCCTATCTCTGCCTTACAGGATCGGTTTAAATGTAAAAAAACACAAAAATCTGTTTTGAGTGGTGGTGAGCTGGGACTGGAGACCATGTCTTCCTCAATGATCAGCAGCTGAGTACAGGGAGGAACTGCTCCATCTGGAACTCCAGCAGTGCCCCACTGAGGAACACTGCTCGTACTGCCTGCGTGAGTGTGCACATGTGTATGTGGGTGTGTGCACCGTGTGCACCTGTGTGCACACATGCATTTGGTATTGTGTTTGTTGTGGTGCCAAAGATTGAACCCAGGGCCTGGCACACATTAGGCAAATTCTCCAACTCTCCATTACCAAGGGTCAATTCGGCAGACGGGATAGGGACCTTCTGACTTGAGGGTCCTCCTGAAGCTCACAGCTGAACAGAGAAGTTGGCAAAAGACTGGGATTGGTGCCCACTAAGAGGAAGGCCTGGAGGAGCACGGCTCTTGCTCAACCTAGGAGATCAGGAAGGGCTTCGCAGAAGGGACGGCATCTGAGCAGCCTCGAAGGGCACAGAGTACGACAGCAGGTGACTAGTGGGCAAGAAGGCCAGCTGAGCCAAGGGAACGCCGCCCGCCACCGCCATGGCACGCACTGCAGAGGGAAGGCAGCTTCGCGTGCTTCCGCAGCTGGCAGGAGGGAGCGGTCCTAATCACTACACAGACCACAGCATCTGAGCTGGCTGAGCCGCAGGTCTTTTTGACAATGAGCAGGAATGTTTTGCTTTGGACAAAAATTAGACTTGCTGGGTTGCTCCACAGATAGGAAGAGAAGATAGGAAAGGAGTAAGAAAAGCACAAAAGATGGGCTTGTAAAGTATATGAAGACCAGGAAGCCTCTGTCTCAAAACACACTGATCATTTCTGTTTTCCTGTCTGCTTGCCAAGTTTTCTTTCCAGTGCGAAGGGCGGAAGCAGTGCTCGCGGGCGAGTACTCTAGCGCCGGGCCTCTCCCCAGCCTTTGCTGTGTGCAATACGGAGATTAATACATCACTCCCACCGTCACAGCCACGCCGCAACCTGAAAACAGGCAGCACTGCCCCTTTTCACCTGCCTCACAGTGGTGTCTTTGGACCTAGAAGAATGAACCTAGCTTCTCCGTAGCACTGACAGCTGGGCCAGTGCACTTAGTACAGCGGCCCTAAAAGCAGGGAGCTTGGCAGGTTGCTGTGTAAGAGGCAGCTACACATGGAACATCATTGTGGAGGGAATTTCATGAGACCCAGACCCCTGTCTCTATAAAATATGGTACCTCCGAGTTCACGTTTTATTGTCTGAGTGCTGCACAAATGCAATCAAAGCTTATGGCCCTCTGTTTCCCGTGCAATACATATCTACGTTAGCAGATTGGAAGGTAGAAGGAAACTGGTTCCATAAAGCACGAAGGTTCTCCACCAAAGGAGGCTGGCTTGGCTGTCCACAGTCCAGCGGACCAAGGCGCATTTGCCACTGCGAAGCCTCTAGTTCCTCGGGGCCTCTGCTGAGCCCAGCACTTTTGTAAAGACTCAAAAGCAAATTGTACTTGCTTACTCAACATGGAATTTAAAGTGCACCATCACCTTTGAAGTGAGATCAGTGGCTAGAGGAGGAAGTTAGTAGTTGTAGGGTGGCTAGCCACAGCCAGCCGCCTCCCTGCCCTCGTAAGAGGACATGGGAAGGAGGGGAGGAAGTCACTGAGCTACTGCCAAGGATTGGGTTCAAGGGCTCCTGTGCACATAAAAGATACCTCCCACCCCCACGTCCCATGTACATGCATCTGTTGTCATCTGCATATGTGACGGTTAAAAACATACGTAAACAGCCATCTAAACCCAGCGCGGACTGTGTCATGGCGGAAGGACCAGATCTGCTGGGAGGCCCTGGGGCTTCGGTAGGCAAGGGGCTGCCCTGGCAGGTGCCTCCTTCTCACCTCCTCTCCTGCCTTGATGTCCCGGACCGCACGCAGCAGGAGGTGGGGCCCATTGAACACAATTGAGCAGTTGGGGTCGCAGCTGTGGTTGAGCAAAGACATGCTGAGGGAAAGAAAAGAGGAGATGTCAGCGGCCAGAGACAGACTCCACGCCGTCCCCCACGAACGCAGGGAGAAGACACATGGAATTTATGTTTGGGCCCTAGCAGCACAGAACAGCACGGGTGGGGTGACGAGCGCAGCTCAGGCCCAAAGGAAGGTCAAGGACAAGGTCACAGAGGGCAGGGCCAGTCGGGCCGGTTCTCCCCTGGCTCCGGCAATGTGGCCCAGAGCATGCTAACTGCAGGTCTGGTGAAATAATCATGAGCGTCAGCCTGGAGGTCGATGGGGGGACGTGGGGGGCAGCCAGTCTCTGCAGCCCAGCACCCTCTGCTTCTTACCCCAGCCACCCACGGACAAGCATTCAGGTGTGTGTGTGGGGGGGGGGGGGTCTTCCCTGTGCACAGCACAGAACCTGCTGCTATAAACCTGACACTTTCGTGCCTTCTGGGCTCCGGGGACGTCAGCTGCACCCCCTGTCTGGCTTCCTCTGGAAGGCTGGGCTGGGAGGGAACCGTTCTCCATACCTGGGGTACAGGCCAACGCCAACCTCCTGCATCTCCGCATTGCAGATGGTGAAGGAGTTGCAGATCACCTGGAAGAAAGGGGACAGTCACATCAGGCACAGCCCGCAAGAGGCGAAGGCCTCCGGGACCCGCAGAGGCCGCTTGCTGACGTCGTGCCCAGGAGAGGAGATCCAAGCCAACCCAGGGTGCCCCGAGAGCTGCAAAGTAAGCTCCGGGGCAAAGGGCCCTGCAGAGCAGCTGGAGTGTAAGTGCAGAAGCACTGCCACCCTGGGGGAAGGCAGAGGATCTCCACAGGGCTCGGATCTCAGCCTCCGGAGCAGCTAGGACTACAGGAGAGAGCCCCCGACACGCAGGTTACACACACGCACTTCCAACAGACACCAGCTGTGCATGGCACGACACAGGCAGACCGCCACCGGAGAACGACGCACGCAGCCAGACCCCCACGGCGGCTCTTTGAAACGGGAGACATTTGCTGGGGTGGGGGAAGATAAATCTTAACACACGCTTTCACGGATCATCAGAACTTTAAGGAAGTCATCTACCAATGAGGGAAAAACATGTCATTTGCTAACATTTTAATCAAATCAAAATTAATTTTCTCTTTAGTATGAAGCAAATCGAAGACTTTCCCAGAATGTGTTTATTCTAGTGGAATTCCTTAAGAGGAAGAACTAGCCGGGGGAAATAGCGACTCGGGGTCTCCCTCAGGAGATGCTTCTCATCCCTGCATGAAGAGGCCTTTTCTTCTCCTTTGGCACACCTACCCCACCCCGGGGGACTCAGCACTCACGCGCCCCACACAACCCGCAACAGGCACTTGAGGGCAGAGGCCGAACTTCAGCGGTGCCTGTTTTCCCATAGAAGTCACTAAGACACGCAGGTCAAATCTGAGAATACCCGGGACAGGGTCAGGGAAGATGCTAGAACTCACAGGCGCTTTAGATGTGGAGGAGGGAGATGGAATCTGGCACCATTTAAAGAGGGGTGGGGAAGTGATCTGCGTTACTCAGTGTCGCTGGCTGCCGCCATCCTCTCTCCTGGGTCTAACTCCTGACCTCGGCTTCGGCCCTACCGCCGGTCACCCAGACGGACACACCGCTCTCCACCCGCAGCGCACAGGGCCCTGCTCCATCTGCTCAGTGTCGAAGACCGGGCACACCGGGCAGAGAGAAACGCTTACCGTGCGTGAGCGAGCGTGCGCCGGCTCCACGCCCGCTCCTTTCTCTATGAATGAGCGAGTGTGCGCTGGCCCCACGCCCGCTCCTTTCTCTAGGAGTGAGTGAGTGTGCGCTGGCCCCACGCCCGCTCCTTTCTCTAGGAGTGAGTGTGCGCCGGCTCCACGCCCGCTCCTTTCTCTAGGAGTGAGTGTGCGCCGGCTCCACGCCCGCTCCTTTCTCTAGGAGTGAGTGTGCGCTGGCCCCACGCCCGCTCCTTTCTCTAGGAGTGAGTGTGCGCCGGCCCCACGCCCGCTCCTTTCTCTAGGAGTGAGTGTGCGCCGGCTCCACGCCCGCTCCTTTCTCTAGGAGTGAGTGTGCGCCGGCCCCACGCCCGCTCCTCCCTGGCTTCTCCTGAGCCTACTCCTTATTTTCTCTATTCCTTCTCTTTTTCCTGTTGCCACTACTACCGGTCTACCCCGCATCTCAGTCCTACCCGGTCTACCCCTCATCTCAGTTCTAGCCGGTCTACCCCTCATCTCAGTCCCAGCCGGTCTACCCCTCATCTCAGTTCTGCCCGGTCTACCCCTCATCTCAGTCCTACCCGGTCTACCCCGCATCTCAGTCCCAGCCGGTCTACCCCTCATCTCAGTCCTAGCCGGTCTACCCCTCATCTCAGTCCTAGCCGGTCTACCCCTCATCTCAGTCCTACCCGGTCTACCCCTCATCTCAGTCCTAGCCGGTCTACCCCTCATCTCAGTTCTACCCGGTCTACCCCTCATCTCAGTTCTACCCGGTCTACCCCTCATCTCAGTTCTGCCCGGTCTACCCCTCATCTCAGTTCTACCCGGTCTACCCCTCATCTCAGTCCTAGCCGGTCTACCCCTCATCTCAGTCCTACCCGGTCTACCCCTCATCTCAGTCCTAGCCGGTCTACCCCTCATCTCAGTTCTACCCGGTCTACCCCTCATCTCAGTTCTACCCGGTCTACCCCTCATCTCAGTTCTGCCCGGTCTACCCCTCATCTCAGTTCTACCCGGTCTACCCCTCATCTCAGTCCTAGCCGGTCTACCCCTCATCTCAGTCCTAGCCGGTCTACCCCTCATCTCAGTCCCAGCCGGTCTACCCCTCATCTCAGTCCTAGCCGGTCTACCCCTCATCTCAGTCCTAGCCGGTCTACCCCTCATCTCAGTTCTGCCCGGTCTACCCCTCATCTCAGTCCCAGCCGGTCTACCCCTCATCTCAGTCCTAGCCGGTCTACCCCTCATCTCAGTTCTAGCCGGTCTACCCCTCATCTCAGTCCTACCCGGTCTACCCCTCATCTCAGTCCTAGCCGGTCTACCCCTCATCTCAGTTCTACCCGGTCTACCCCTCATCTCAGTTCTGCCCGGTCTACCCCTCATCTCAGTTCTACCCGGTCTACCCCTCATCTCAGTTCTACCCGGTCTACCCCTCATCTCAGTTCTACCCGGTCTACCCCTCATCTCAGTTCTGCCCGGTCTACCCCTCATCTCAGTCCTAGCCGGTCTACCCCTCATCTCAGTTCTGCCCGGTCTACCCCTCATCTCAGTCCCAGCCGGTCTACCCCTCATCTCAGTTCTAGCCGGTCTGTCTACCCCTCATCTCTCAGTTCTTCTCCGCTCCGTAATGTAACCAGTGTGTTTTAAAATTTGATTCACTAAGTTCCAGCCAATTCCCCATCTATATTACTCCTAATTCCATGTGCTACTCTTTTTGAGCCGGTGAAGAGAAAGTGTAGCTTTTGCCTACGCTCATTTTTATTAAGAATGTGGAGTCTAGTCAGCAGTGCCTCAGTTAGGAGGAGCATTTCAGGGAATGTTTGACACAAACACTGACAGCCTTGATGGACAGGAGATAATTCTCAGGTTTTTCTTTATAATTGCAAGAAGAGGTAGGAAGAAGAGGTAGACAGTATTTCCATGAATGTTCAGCAATAATTGAAAGGAACTGTTCTGGTCTTTCTACCAAGAAGTAAGCAAATGGAAAGTCTAAAAATAACTGTTAAATATTTTTATAATATTAACTTTGTCGAGATAGTTTTCTTAGGAAATTGTACATGGGAAAATACTAATGAGTGAATCTGTCATACCAAAGAATACATAGGAAAACATACCAGTAGGGTTATTTCAATAAAAATGAAAACAATCAATAGGGGAAAAAAAACCTTAAAAACTTCAAGCACGGTTATTGCTTTTAAAATAGTTGCCATGGCATGAAGCTAGAACACAAATGTATTCTTTTTGGGCCTCAAAGCTGTTTACTCTTTGTAAGTTTTCCTTGAAAATAGCTGAATCTTTGTATCACGATGCCCTTATGAGAAGACCACAAAGCGGTGAGGTTGTATAGACAAGAAAATCCCAAGAGCCAAAGCCCCGTTCACGGGCGCAGGCCTTGGATCCCGAGCCCGACACTCCGCGACAGAGAAGACTCCAGCGTCAGTCACTAACAACACAACATGAAGAGGCCTCAAGGGCGGCAGCGGATAAGTGAGAAATGCACTACATGAAGGAGGATCTCCACGGTCTGCCACCCTACAACAGCACAACCAAACAGCCAGAAGGAAGCTGAGACTCCGGCCCGATGGGAGAACTGCGTCCCCTTCCAGCCCTGCCTGGGACAGCAATCGTGCTCCGGCGTCAAGAGCTGTAACAAGATCACAGCACAGAGAGAGAAACGCGGTTCTGAGCAGGAAGGTGAAGGGCCTCCTGCACCGCCGCTACCATTTCCGTGTTAGCCACCTGAGTAGAATGTTTGGCACCCGGAGCTTCCTGTCAGAGCTGAACGGTGAGCTTGCTGTTCTCCCCTTCCCTAGTCCTGTGCAGGGATTCCATCAAGTGGGAAGATGGCAGGACCTGACATAGCTGACCCCACATTCTACTCGGGTACATTTTTCTCCTCTGGAGTATGGTGTTTTCTTCAATACAAATTAGTTTGGCCTTTTCAATCTTTTTCTAGCCACGGAGGTGAAGGGTGTGCAATCTCAAGGGTAAAAGCAATGGCTGAGAAGCAGGCTGGGGAGGAAGGCCAGCGTGGAGGAGCAGGCGTAGCGTTCCCCAAATGCTTCACGACCCTCGGGGACACGCTCCCAAGAGGTTTATGAGGGGAGGAAGAGGGGAAGTAAAGCATCTGATTCTGTTCAGATTTTTTTTTTGCCGGTCCTGGTGCTTGGACTCAGGACCTGAGCACTGTCCCCTGGCTTCTTTTTGCTCAAGGCTAGCACTCTGCCACGTGAGCCACAGCACCACTTCCAGCCTTTTCCATATATGTGGTGTTGAGGAATCGAACCCAGGGCTTCGTGTATATGAGGCAAGCACTCTACCACTAGGCCATGTTTCCAGCCCTCAGTTCAGATTTTTGAAAAGCAATACCTATGACAATCATTCTGTCCCTGATCAGGAAGGTGCTGGGCTGTCCTCAGGGACCAAGGACTGTGCCTGTGGCACGGTGACTGCAAGAGGTTCTCATGGCAGCCCCCACGGTCTCTCTCTCATGGGGGAGGTTCTCATGACAGCCCCCCAGAGTCTGTCTCTCATGGGGGAGGTTCTCATGACGGCCCCCCCACAGTCTGTCTCTCATGGGGGAGGTTCTCATGACGGCCCCCCACAGTCTGTCTCTCATGGGGGAGGTTCTCATGATGGCTTCCCATAGGTTTCTCACATGACCTCCCATAGTCCGTCACAGGGAAGGTTCACCTGATAGCCCCCCCCCCAGTCTGTCATGGGGGAGGTTCACCTGACAGCCCCCCACGGTCTCTCATGGGGGAGGTTTTCGTGACGGCCTCCCACGGCCTGTCATGGGGGAGGTTTCCCACACAGACTCTCATGGTCTCTCGTGGGGGAGTTTCGCTGCGAAGGCCTCCCAGGAAGGCCCTCCTCACTCCTGTGAATGTTGGCAATTCCCATGGACCCCAGGATACAGAGAAAAGGCAGATACACAGATCCTGAAAGCCAGGAAACGAAAAGCATCCCAGAGCAGCTGGCTCGCATCAGAGGAAGTGGAACAGACAAGCAAAGAGCAGAGGAAGCCCGGGACCCACCTTGGGAAGACACGCGAAGAGCAGTGTCTGATATGGGCTTCACACCTGAAAATCTAGACGCTGCTCAATTCAGTAGCCAGGAAACCAATATCCCAGCTAAAATGAGCAAAGGACTTCAATGGACGTGTCAAGATAAGATACTGTGCATCCCAAAGAAGATAAGCAAACAGCCAAAATGTCGCTCAGCATTACTGGTGCTAAGAAACACAAATTAACCCACCCTGAGAGCCTCTCTAGACCAGCTACGAGAACGGCCATCATCAGAAAGGGAATGTGAACTAGAATTGCTACCAGGAAAACAGCCGAGGTTGTTTAGAACATTAGACACAGAACTAGCACAGGCTGCAGCCATCCCACTCCTGGGTGTACACATAAAGGAGGTGACACGAGAGACATCTACCCTTCAGTGCAGCGTGACTCACGACAGCCGAGACACGGGCCCAACCGACCTGCTCATCAGTGAAGAACAGACACAGGAAATGTGCTACGCGTAGAAATGGAATACCATTCAGCCCTTAAAAATCAAGATGACTATTGGTGCTGGTGGCTCAGGCCTGTAATCCTACCTAGTCAGGAGGCTGAGATCTGAGGATCAAAGTTCAAAGCCAGTCCAGGCAGAAAAGTCCCCATGAGATACTTACCCAAAGCAGCAAAAAGTCAGAAGTAGAGGTGTGACTCAAGTGGTAGAGCTCCAGCCTTGAGCAAAAAAGACAAGTGAGAGCACAATGCCCTAAATTCAAGCCCCAGTATAGGCCTGAAAAATGGTGGAGGATTGAAGACATGGCTCAACTGGTAGAGCAACAGCCTAGCAAGTATAATAACCTGAGTTCAAGAGCTAATACCCTACAAAAGAAGGAAGGAAAGAAGGATGGAAGGAAGGAAAGAAGGAAGTTAGCTCTGATATCTGCAACAACACGATGACCTTGAGAACTCTGTGAGTAAAGTAGGCCAGCCACAGAAAGGCAAATGTCTCACTTCGACGTGCAACTCAGCAAGGCTGCGCTCAGGGAGGTGGGTTGGGAGGGCCGTTACCGAGGGGTGGGCCGTTGACCCCGCATATTCAGGGTCAGGTTAGCAAGAAGCAAGTGTTTCTGAGATCTGCTGCCTCTACGGTGAGCATCACTAATAACATAACTTCCCAGTGTCTCACCCTTGACACGAAGCTGGAGCGCTGCCGTTTAGCTCCTTTGTTTTTAGTTTTTAATTTCTTAAAATTTAATTTCGTCTTTATGACATATTCTGAAATCAGATGCGGGCATGCAGCAGGCACTCCAGACAGAAGACTTCTACAGCCTCTGTGTTCCCTTTTTTATTTATCCGCTAAACTGCCCACACTGCAGGTTGTCGTGAAATGCGGAACTGGCATATCCTCCTTTTCTACACCACGGTTTAAACTTGCTCAGTTTTCACCATCATGCTCCCTGAAGCCTTCAGATGCACCGTTTGTAAAACAATCCCCTTAAGGAGTGAAGCGTAGAGCATGCCCCAGGTACAGGGCATACGCCGAGAATGAGCACACAGTGCAGCGCCTGAGAGCAAAGTCAAAGCCTGGTGCAGAAATGTCACACATTGGATCAGCAGCGCAGGGCCAGCTCAGTGAACATGAGGCCCCGAGACCAAACCTCAGTGCTGCCAAAGGAATGAACGACGCTGCTTCAACTATTCCACATGGTGTATGCATATCAAAACATCACACTGCACCCCACAAGTACACACAGTGACCACTTGCCAGTTAAATATAGAAAGATACTAGAAAATAAGGATGAACAGGAAAGATAATTCTGAGCGTGTGTGTGTGTATGTATGTACTGGTTGGTCCTGGGGCTTGAACTCAGGGCACTATCCTTGAATTCTTTTGCTCAAGCTCACACTCTACCACTTGAGCCATAAATCCACTTTTGGCTTTTTGATGGCTAATTGGAGATAACAGTCTCACCAGACTGCCCTGGCTGGCTTTGAACTGTGATCCTCAGGTGTCAGCCTCCCGAGTAACTAGGATTACAGTGGTGAGCCACCAGTGCCTGGCTCATATGACTTATTTGGGTGAAATGCATAGAATGAATTTTGAGAATTTAAAATGTTAGAAAGAGAATATATAATGAATATGTAACAATATTTAGTAGTTGGCACAAGGCCATAAACATCTCTGATGTATTAACGGAAATGTGCTTGTATCTAGCTGTTTCTAGAACAGGCACCAAACCAGACACTTGGAGAGTTACAAGCCCAGCTCCCACTTCTTATTCCTCACAGCACAAAGAGAGAACTCCTCAAACTTCCCTTTTCCTTGAGGTAAAGAAGAGACCCAGCACACATGTAACCCAGGCAGCTGCCGTGGCCTTCAGAAGTAGAAGGTGGCAACACCTGGCAACACCAGACGTCACTCAGGTAAACAGAGTCAGGACCTGAAGTTCTGCTGTAGCAGGAGACAAAGTAGTCAGTGATGCCCTCCAGAGCAAAAAGACTCACAAGCTTCTAAAATGCCCTGGTCTCACTCTGCCATTGAATGTGACGTGGAGGAAAACGGTGCAGCAATAAAACAGCACTGCCTAGAATATCACAATTCCATGTTTCCTCAAGAGCCAGAAGAGACACAGGAAAGGCTGAAGGTGAGCCCACAAGGACCTGCCCCAGGGAGAGCCTCTGCCCCTGCCCGAGGCTCCCTGAAAACCATGTCACCAGCCACCATTCATTTGAGAACCACTCCATTAACCTACCTAAATCATGCCAACCCCCCACTCTCCACCTGAAGCCATACCATTAACCCACAGCCCTCCTGAACACCACACTACTGACCCACAGTCCCCTGAAATCATGCTCCCAGGCTACCTACCATTCATCTGAAACCACACCACTAACCCACAGTCCCCCTACCCATGCCACTAACCCACCATCCACATGAAACTATACCACTAACCCACCGTCCACATGAAACTGTACCACTAACCCACCGGCCACACGGAACCGTACCGCTAACCCACCGTCCACATGGAACTGTACCACTAACCCACCGTCTACACGGAACTGTACCACTAACCCACCATCCCACTACACATGCCACTAACCCACCGTCCACACAGAACTGTACCGCTAACCCACCGTCCACATGGAACTGTACCACTAACCCACCGTCCCACTACACATGCCACTAACCCACCGTCCACACAGAACTGTACCGCTAACCCACCGTCCACATGGAACTGTACCGCTAACCCACCGTCCCACTACACATGCCACTAACCCACCATCCACAGGGAACCGTACCACTAACCCACTGTCTACACGGAACTGTACCACTAACCCACCGTCCACAGGGAACTGTACCACTAACCCACCGTCTACACGGAACTGTACCACTAACCCACCATCCCACTACACATGCCACTAACCCACCGTCCACATGGAACCGTACCACTAACCCACCGTCCACATGGAACCGTACCACTAACCCACCGTCTACACGGAACCGTACCGCTAACCCACCGTCCACATGGAACCGTACCGCTAACCCACCGTCTACACGGAACTGTACCACTAACCCACCGTCCACAGGGAACCGTACCGCTAACCCACCGTCCACAGGGAACCGTACCGCTAACCCACCGTCCACAGGGAACCGTACCGCTAACCCACCGTCCACAGGGAACTGTACCGCTAACCCACCGTCCACATGGAACCGTACCACTAACCCACCGTCTACACGGAACTGTACCACTAACCCACCGTCCACAGGGAACCGTACCGCTAACCCACCGTCCACAGGGAACCGTACCACTAACCCACCGTCCACAGGGAACTGTACCACTAACCTACTGGCCACATGGAACCATATCACTAACCCATCGTCCACTAAAATTATATTACAGCACTACTCTGTGTGCCTGAGTACCACAGTCCACCACATCACACCACTAAGCTCACAGTCCACCAAAATCACACCACCCATCTACCATCTACCTGAATAACACTGATAACCCATGGTCCATCTACACATCATGCCACGAACCCACTGTCCACCTGAAACCACACCACTATCCGATAGCCCATTGAAATCATGCCACAAGCCCACCGTCCACTGAACACCACACCACTAGCCCATCCGACAACACCAAGACAAGTGTCCCACTATACCTGGCACGCACTGCCCAAGGAACTGGCATCTGCACACAGTGATGCCGCCACGAGGCAGTTCACGTCCCCGGACCGTCTTGGTTCTTCACCCCTCCCAGGATGCCATGAGCCAGGCTCTCCACAAGCGGAGGGCAAAGACGCAGCAGGTGCTTCTACAGCGCTGCAGTTAGGCTGCATATATGAGCTGGGAAAGCTCAGGTGAGACTGCGGGAGTAGGTTAGGCAAAAGAGCCCCGTGCTGGTACCCCAGGACCCTCAGAAAAACTGCTGATTCCCTACAGGGAGGAGGAGGAGGAGGAAAAACTGCCCCTTCTACCATCTTGCCTCATTTCATTTTCCAACAAAGTCAACAAGAATGGGAAGAAAAAAAAAAAACCTGTCACATTTCCTCTGATTTTGACAAATTTTAGCCTTTCTCAGCCAAAGATGATTTTCCTGACTACAGGCCATATTTCTTTGTAAGGCACTCTGTCAAAATATCATTGCAATAGCACAGGTGGTATCTAATCTGTCAGCTCAATTTAGCAACACAGACTCCACTGCTCCTCAGAGGCCCCGGCCTGCACGCGCACTGCTCAGCCACGCCAAGGCAGGCTGGGGGTGCTGGAGGCCAGTTGGGAGGCGTATGGCAAAAGGGGGGGCTTCTGAATTTCCTCCCCCCATCCCCCGTCTAACTGCAGCCAGCCATGGGCCCTAAATTACGGCCACAAAGACAGGGCTACCCTCCCCAGCAGGCTGGGAAGATACATCAGCTACAAAAGAGCAAGTGGCGACAGGAAGAAAGGAAGGAAAGCGCGGCACGTTGTCGCGTGAATGTCACAGCATTTGTCATCACTCACACAGGGAGCAATCAGGGACAGAACGAGAGAGAGGCCTTCTCCACCCCGCCACATCCAGCCTGGCTCCCTCCTGCTCGCTACGAGCAACCAGGCTGCTTCACTGGCTGCCCCCACGCCCCAGTCTCCCCACACATCACATTTGTAACCATCAGGGAATAAATCACTTTATGTGGGCGGCATGTGCTGGATGGTATCTGTGCCTGCATCTCGGAATCATTGGCCATTTTGCTTTGATTAGGAAGAGCCCCGAAATAAAGAACCAGAACCGGCCAGAAGCATCGTGAGGTTCAATGAGAAAATACCCCCAAGCCCTGGGACACGGGAGGCGGCGGCGACAGCAAGGTCAGGCCCGTCACAATGGCCCATCAACTGTCAGACACGTGTCAATAGTAAGGTGCACTGTGACATTGATACTGCAAGCAAAACCACTCGCAGTTGAACTCTGCCAGCCAGCAGCTATAAAATAGAGCCCGACTTCTGAGACCTTGGAGTTCATGAAATGCAGCACCCCGCCCCCCAAAAGCGTCCTCTGGCTGCTGGATGGCTGTGGATTGTAATCGTGTGAGTACAGAACATTTCAGGCCATGTAGGCCCAGAGTTCGTCGGCTCCCCCTGCCTCCAGTCCCTGCACCCGCAAAGGTGTCTGCAAGCTTCTGGTTGTACCAGCTTCGGTCGGTCATCCGACAGAATGTCACCCCAACATAAAGTTACAGCAGCTGTTCCGAGTCCGAGCTGCCAAAGCTGGCTAGACTCAGGTGACTTTATACACGTTTCCAGCATCTTCTTCCCTTGCTGAGTTAGGCACCACCAGTTCCCTTGGAACTGCATTTAAATTAGTTCTTTTAAAACACCAGTGCACATTTCTTTCTCACCTACTGCACAGCTCTCTCTAAAGAACCAAGTGAAATTATTTTTATAGATGAACTGGGAGAAGTCATTAATCATTAACCTGATAAATGGTAGAGCCAAGTATGGAATACTCTGGAACCACGGCTGGCCATTAGTTATGGAGAACGCTGGCTGTCAAGACCACTGGCTATAAAAGGGAACTGGAGAAAGATAGACACAGATATTTACAAGAGGTGTGCAAACACTCTGTGGTAGTGTTTACTACCATGTGTGAGGCCCTGAGTTCAGTACTCATCACAGCAAAACAAAATAACCAAAAGAAAATTATAAGCTGAGTACCAGTGATTCACACCCATAATCCTAGCACTTCCGGACGCTGAGATCTGAGGACTATAGCTTGAAGGTGGTAGGACCAGAAAAGTGCACAAAACTGTATCTCCAATTAACCAGCAAAAGCTGGAGATGTGGCCTATGTAACAGAGCGCCAGAGTGAGCGAAAAAAGCAGGCAAGAGCCCAAGACTCTGAATTTATGCCCCAGTATCAGAGGGGAAATAAACAACCCCCCAAAACATGATTAGAAAAACAAGGTAGGAACTGAAGAGATGACAGAAGCATGCGAGGCATAGGGACCTAAAGCGCTGACCAGCTCAGAGCTGGCAGCATCCCCTGATTATCTACAGATTCCAGACTATTACTCACCCAGTGGTCATGTCCCAGGATGCACATGTACTCTTCAGAGAGCTTTCAAAATACGAGTATGTCTATACCCAACTCAAGCTACTCAAGTCTGAAGATGCTGCCTGTAGTCTGACCACTGAGATGTCCTACTTCTCCTTGGTACTTGTCGTCCCAGCCCCGCTGAGCAGAGTCCTCTGAACCTCCTCGGCTGCCATCCTCTTGCTCTATAGAGGGCACAAAGCAGGGGCCAGGTTCTCTTTTGCTTCAACTACACAGACTTAATTAGTTATTTTAATGAAAAATAAAATTCCGAATGATCCTTTCTTTCCCTCCAGCTTTATTTTGTGCATGCTCTCTTCTCATTTTCCCAACATCTAAATGCAAAACACAACATATTCACTAAAGGGATCAGGGTCTGATAATTACAGCGAATACAACTAAATTTGCATATGTGAAAAGTTTCCAAGTTTGAATTAAAAAACAATGAATAGTATAACAGTCCAAATGAAAATTAGTCTTCTGTTTCTGAAGAAAGTTATCAGCGGCAGGAAAATAAATGCTGGTTCCAAAGAATATAAAACAGAAATGCCCTTGAGTAAAGATTATTTTTGTGTGCAATTATACCTTAATAAAGCTAAGGGAGAAAGGAGTATTCAAAAGCCTACACAAAAGAGAAAAATAAAGTATGATCAATAAAATACAAGTGTAAAACCTGCGATGTAAGGATCATCCGGAGGAAGGAACCCGACAGGAAGGAGAAGAGAAGCAGAGAGCTGAGGAAAAGTGAGGCCAGAAGGAAAGAGAATTACCAACTGTCAGCATGTGTTTGGGTTGTCATGAAGAAAAAGATTGACACAAATAGGAAGAAAGGAAAAAGAAAAGAGAAAGAAAATAGCTCAGTCCACTGTCACCCTGAGGGGAGCGAGTCAGAAGCAGATGAAGAGGCTGCGGAGGGTGCAGTCCCGGGCACTGTTACCGCCCGAGAAGGCTGGCTCGCACACCCCATATGCTTGCTTTAACGACGGCTCCCAGGGCTGGCCACAATCTGTGCAAAAGAAACTCTATGCTGCCATGCAGACAGACCAAGCTGTCCTCCGAGCAAAGGCAGACCGCAATGGCTGCCACCCAGTGCTGTAAAAACGCTTCCTAAATGAGAACCTCCGCTTCCCGAAGGCCTTCACAGGCAGGCACAGCGTGGATTCCGGCCGGAGCCCTTACGCACCCAGCGACGCCTCGTACCGACACGGTGCAGCACCGCGGTGAGGACTGAGCAACTTTAGATGAAGTCTAACACTAAATCCCACATGGAAAAGTAATCATCAGAAGGTGCAAGTAGCAATTAGAGGCGGTAAGAGTCGAAAGCAAGGAAACTGCGTAGTGTATAATCATAACATCCCCACAAACATCCCATAAAATGACAGACATGAACTCCTTTGGGTGAGATGCGGTTGTTCTTTCAAAGGGGATCCATAAGCCAGCTATCTTTGGTCTTAGTACATATGGTTATCAGTGTGCAGGAAAAAGAAGTGAAGCGAGGTCAGATTATCTGGTCTGCATTCCTTCTGTATTTTAAATATGCCACAATGGGAAACTTTATTGTATCCTTTTTTGAAGTCTTCAGTATGCTTATTTGTATAAAGAGCAAACCAAGTGCATATAGATGACCACAGGTTTGACACAGAGATCTTGATGATGGACAACTGAGCAGATTTAAATGGCAAGTGTATTGCCATTTGAAGAAGTCCTCAACTCTTTGTGTTTTTTTTTTGGGGGGGGGCTCAAAAGGAAGAGACTTCACAAATACTAGACAGCATTAACAAGTTTTTCAGACTCTCAGTCATAAGGAACTTTATGTTTCACATTGAATTAAGGGACTAAACATCTTAACTTGGGCTTTTTGGGGGGGAAGGTTGGGGGAAGGGGAAGACAGGGTCTTACTGTGTAGCCATGTAGCACAGGCTGGCCTTGAACTTTTAATCCCTCTGCCTCCTAAATGCTAGGATTACAAGCCACACCTAAAAGAGACAAATCATTTTCAATTACCCAGCTACCTCCAAGCAAACTGGAAACTGCCTAGTAGATCTAGAACTCCGGAGTGCCTCCAGCTAGATCTTTCATGCTTTGCACCATGAGGCAATAGTCAAAATAGTGATCGACTTTTTAGATGGTGGTATCAAAACCCTTAAGAATAATGCAACATATGTGGCATATATTATTTGCCTATAGTGTCCAAACCTAATGATGGAACAGCTTGCCCCAAAGTGGTAGCTAGAAAAGGGTATAGAGTGACGGTTCTTGAAAGCATGTGTAGCATCCAGGTCTAGGGAGGGGGCAGGTGGAAAGCATGCTGCCTAGGAAAGCACTGGCGCAGGCTTAGTCCTCAAGAAGTAACATAATATAATGTAACTCCAAACTATGTCAAGTCTTTATCTTAAAATACTTTTTCAAGATGCTCCTTTGAAGAGCTGGGGAAGGCATCTCAGGAAAACCAGCTGACAGGGAGAGGAACAACAAAAGGCCAATGTGAGTGATCTGTGAGGACTGCCACAGTCGGACCGCGTGGGAAGCCGGCCTCCAAGCATGGAGGAGCCCAGTTCAGTGAGCTCAGCCAGCTGCCTACAATGGCACCTGTACACAACTCCTGAGTCATTCCCAGCAACTCTACTAAGTTTAAGACTAGATTTTGTTTCTGTTATTATTGGGTTTCTCCTTTTGCTACAAGAGAAGTGGATCCTCAGGCTAATTTTGCCAGCAAAGATGCAGGGGAAGACACCACCAAAGCAAATGGCTACCATTTGCTTATCTGAGGCACCAGCCAGATAACTGGCTAAATAACTGGCACAGAGAATTATGAGAAGAAATTAAACCCAAAGGCAAGCAGAAGGCTGTCAACTGGAGACAAGGTTTTCTGTACAACTGAGCTTTATTCACACAAGTTCACTGAACTGTGACTCCTTCATTTTCTTACGGTCACAATCTAAACCTATGTCGTGCAGAAAGAAAGGAAGAAAGAGAAAGAGGCAGGAAGGAAGAGGAAAGCAGGAAAGGAAAAGAAACACAGGAGAAAAAGAAGGGACGAAGGGAGGAAAAGGAAAGGAGGAAGGAGAGAAAAGAAAAATGGCAGGAGCAGGCCAGGACCGACACAATACATGTACATGGATGAGTAACACTTCCATGCCACCTCTTCCTTCATTCCTGTCAGCATGGTTCAACCTCCCTGGCCCCTTTCCATCAACCCTCAAAACTCACCCCCTCTCCCATGCTTCTCTTCCCACTTTTGGGACAGAGACTGTGGGAAATCCATCTTCACTGACCTCAACTCTCTCCGGTCCGTTTCTCGTTTGAGCCACTGCTTCCCTGAAAATCATTCCACTGTGTCGCCTCGATTTCTCCCAGGACCGCTCTGCTTCTTACAAGTGTTCTGACAAAAGCGTGCCCGCCGCGTGCTCCAGGTGCGCTGGTTCTACATTAAGCAGGCTCACACTCTCCTTCAGCCACTTACCTGTCACACCAGCATTACCTGCTCCACATCCGTCCATCAAACCCTGCCGCTCCCCAACTGTCTGTCTACTGTGTCTCCTACGACGATCCTCCGATTCTTAGTCTCCTGCTAAAAGCAGGATTATCTGCTTGAGTGGTAACTTACCTTCCTCATTACCTTCTCCCTCGAGCCTTAGAAGTAATGAGGAAATCTTTCCTTTGGACTTAATTTCACACCAAAATGTAGGACTGTGAAGTGAGGCTCAGGCGGTCAGGACCCTTGCAAATCTCTGCATGCACTGACGTTCACTGCAGTTGAGGCAGGCACTTGGAAGGCTTCTACTTCAGAGACTGAGCCAGGCCCTGTGCACATCCCTCATTTCACAGGTGAGGGCTGGGAGAGGGGCCCCCAGGGTGAGTGAGTGCCCCTGCAGAGCAGGCCCAGTGCAAGGTGAAGGCATCTCGGAGGAGGAGGGGGGTTTTGAACCTAACGCGGTGCCCTCAAGCCGCGAGGCCCTGGCTAAACCCCTCACAGTCACCCCTTCGTGCAGCTCTTAGCTCTTCTCCCCTCATTTGCCATACATTCCCTGTATTCCAGCTCTACAGAATGCCCCACTGTTGCCCAAAATGCTGCTGGTGGGTGAGCCTCCGCCCTAGGAAAGATGGGCGAATCGTTCCTGTGTGTGGAAGGCTTCGGCCATTCTTCCCTAGCTCCCATTTGCACTCAATGGCCATCACTTCCATGGTGGAGCTTGCCCTGCCCCTGGTCGGATCTGACCTCCTCCACTGGGAAGCTGGGACTCCACCCGGGAGGACTACGCAGCCGTGCTCCCAGGAGGGAGGAGCTGCGCTTTCCTGGCTTGCTTTCTCCAACACAGCACAGTAACTGCTGCTCCACAGCTGCTTGGTGGCCCCAAAAGAAGGACGGAGACGGGCAGCAGCCCTGGGGATGCGGCTCTGGGCCACCATTCACGTGTTCGGAAGTGGAATGGCGGTTATGGTGTGAGGGATGTCTGAGCAGAGCCTAGATAAGACCCCATTGCCCTAACAAGGGGCGCAGCACCCCAACACCATCACACTTGCTATCAGCCAGAAAACTGGCTTCATCCTGACTCTTGTATGACTTTTGTAAGTCAATCTCAGCCCAGTTCCAGATTTATGGGAGGAGAGCCGTGGAGATATGAACACCAGGTAGCTTCTAAGACGCCTTCCAACTCCAAGTTCAAGCTGCACTGTCTGTGTTCACGGAGGGCACATGGCTGCCCGGGGGCCCCGGAAGGTCCCCCATAGTCCGCTCATCTTCCTGCCTGGTGATCTTTTCTTGAAGAACAAAGTGTAATGTACCAGAAAAAGAGGAGTAAAATCTACAAGAAATGAGTCTACTGCCCAGGGAAGCTTCTTGAAAGAAGAAATAAGATGAAGAAATGCAGGTGCAAGCTGTGTTCCCGGGGAAACTAGAATTGGCTTGGACACCTGAATCACGGAGCCGCAGTCACGGCTGGCCTTCGTGGGCTCGGCCCTGCGCATTGGGCTTAGTGGGGTGCTGAGGGTCCATCTGTTATTTCCTGAGAAACAGATTTGAATTGTCCTTGGTGTACACTGATGTCCAAAGGTAAAGAAAGGCTGATCAACGAATGATTCTATTTACCAGGCTCTTGGTTATGAAAATGGAAAGTTTAGTGACAAAAATCTTTTCTGTCTAAAAATGAGGCTGATGTTAAAAACAACTGAGAGTTGTTAGTGATAGAAATGAAAATCCATCCAGGGAGGAGACACAGGCCCTGTGGGTAGTGGGGACCAGGGAGAGGGGATGAAGAAGGCCAAATACTATTGAAAGGGATTATTTGCAACCATGAACATGGAGCAAGGAGACGTGCAGGGGATGCAGCTTCCGGGGGAAGGGCAAGGAGTGTGACAGAGGTGTTATGGATTGGAATACAGTATGAGCTTGTGTGCGGACTTCATAATGAAATCCCCCCATAACTAATACAATCTAATAAATAAATTAAAAAATATCCATCTACAAATGAAACACTTTGCTTTCTAAACTGCCCCTGAATTCAGAAGCTCAGTACACAACTAAAGGACTGACGGGGCCTCGCGTGATGTCAGCCTTGCATGCGGCACAGGCCTTTAGACATTTGGAAACTTGTACCTGAGCTGGGAGCAGCTCCAAGCGAATGCCATAGGTCTCCTGGGTGGTATATCCCCTTAAAATGACAACAATTAAAATTTTAGCCACCTGCCCAATTGACTCAATTTGTTGAAACTACCAAATGCCTTGGGAAATTATAGAGATGAGCAGGTTTGTGTGTATTCCTGAAAAAAAAACAAAACAACTAAAGGCAATCATAAACAGGTGTAGGGGGCTGCTCAGTAGAAGAGCACACACGGAGCACGAGGGGCGACAGGCTTGGTCCTCAGCACTGCACACGGTCACAAATCACCACACAGTGCATTGTCTACTTTTTCCCCCCCAGTACTGGGATTTGAACTCAGATCTTGAATTTGCTAGGCAGGCACTCTGCTGCTGAGCTTTGCCTCCAGCCCTTCTTTTCGTTTTTGAGGTAGGGTCTTGCTTCTTGCCTGGGCCTTGAACTGCCTATTTTAGCCTTCCTGTCGTAACGGGGCTGATGGGCACTCAGCACTGGGCAGTTTTCAGTTGGGAAGGGTCGCAGCAACCTGTCTGTTTGTGTGGCAGTGGGCTGTGATTCACCTGACCTCTGCCATCCAGCCAGCCAAGACCACAGGCGGGAGAGCAGGGCGGGGCCGGCCAGGCCTCTGACAGAGTCGCCCTGCAGGCCGCGGCGTCCTTGAGCTCCCCCGTCCTCACCTCTGCTAGACTGAGAACGGATTTGCGTCAAGCCAGCCTTCAGAGAATGCACTTTATCTTGTCAGCACCTCAGATCCCCATTTCGCTCTCCCCCTCCACCTTAGCGTTCGAGCGTGTACGTGACGCCCCACGGGCAGCACAGCCGTGTGGTCAAGAGGGCCGAGGGGGGTGGGCGGCAAGCCTCAAGTCGGCTCCCCAACTGGCCCCACGCACCACAGTCATTCTCTCCCCTACCTGCTGTTTCCGGAAGACGGTACGTGAGAAGTGGAAAACGTCAACAGTCTTGTGTAATTTCAAGTTGCCCTACGTGAAAATATCCTCGGCGTTTATTAGCGCGCATGGTCCAGTGGGGTGCATCTCCCGCTCTGCCCTCGGGAAGCTCTGGAGGGAAGAGAGCCCCCGTCTCCTAAACGCAGTCCGCTCTGAGTGATACCTGCTCTAACAATGCAGGCTCCCTCAGAGCTCAGACTTCTGTTTTTCTCACTGCTACAACCCTGTGGTTGAAACTGAGCCTAGATATGGTAAATTGCTTGTTACCCATTTTTTGGTGGAAAAATGAGTGGTTTGCATATTCATTACAACTGGGACTCTGTAGATGCTTTCCACGGCACCTATAATAGCGCCTGTTTTCTGTTACTGAGACGCATTACGTGACCCAGGTGACTTTTAAAGAAAAGGAAGTGTACTGAGCTCTGGTTCTGTGGGGTTCAAAGGCCGGGGCACTCAGCAGAGCGTGTCTAGAGGGATTGCGCAGGGAACCAGAAAGCAGAGACAACAAGACGGACTAAACTCGGGCTTTCAAACAGTTCTCTTGAGATTTATCTAGGAGTCTCAGGAGAACCTCCTGTACAGGGGACAACCACAGTGACCGAAGGACCTCGCAAATGTTCTACCGCCACTCAATGGCATCATCTGGGTAAGTCGCAAATAACCCTGCTACAGGAGCAGGGACGGGCAATGGTTCCCTTCCCTTCCCAGATGAGCAACTGAGGGTCAGAGCTTTCAGACAGCCTGGCTTCGCGGCCCCACTCCTGAAGACCTCACACAAGACCCCCTGCCAGCAGCAGTTCTTCACCTTAGACACCATGCTCCTCACCGTTTGACTGTGGAGAGATTCACTACCACCGACTGTGCGGGAGGGACAGAAGCAAGTAACACACTCAGTTCTGACTTTGTTTTTGCACCAACCTCAGACTTGAAACAAGGGGATTAACTTCTCATCATTTCAGGTTCCTAGTTTTATGCTATCACTTATTTTGCAAGATTATTATGCAAAAAATGATTAGAGAAGCTAGTGTAGACTCTAGGACTATGAAATAAAGACATGTCTAGGTGGACACTAAGCAACTCCTCAAGTTCAAGGCCACTGACACTGAAGCCCCTGCATAACACTGCTTTATCCCTAAACACATTTACCACCTGAGAAACCACATGGCTTTAGGGTCAGCCAGCCAGATGGGGTGGACAGGAAGGAGGAGCAGAACCGTGCAGAGAGGCCATATGAAAGGCAAAGCGAACATAGGGATGCAAACACTTTGGACCAACTGGACCTCAGGGGCCGCAGAACCAATGATCTCCGTGTTTCAAGCAATACGGAGAAACCACAGACAGTAGCACCGGCAGTGCCTTTGCCGGGCTGTTTCTGATAGTTTAGGGAGGCAACAAAATGAACCCGCCTGATCTGGTGGAAACTGGGATTTACCTGGAGTATGAGAAAGCAGGGGTTTCTCCAGGAAGCATGAAGCCCTTGTCCAGGAGCTGGGACTAGAAGCCACTGGAATGCTAGTGGCCGTCCTGCTACTAGCAGTGGGCTAAGGAAAATGAAAGGGTTCAAAGCCTGGTTTTAAAAATAGGACAGGACGTCTGGTTTCTGGGCTGGCATGTCAGGGCCTCGGAAGCCACTCCATCTAATAACACATGAAAGGATCAACAAACTGAGAACCAGTAACTCTTCTAGTCCTGTCAGGAATGTGCGGCCACAGGGCAGGCCGCTGCCTCTAAAGCTGAGGGCAGACAGGTGGTACAGAGCAGAGCGATTTGCAGGAGCAGAAACTCCACGGGATCCTGTGCCGGGGCAGGGAAGCATGAACTGCGACAGACACACTGCCGGGGACTTGCCGCTGACAAATCTAAGTTAAAAACCACAGCACCTCGACAAGGAGGGCGCAGCGCGAGTCACAACACTGCGGACCCTCCCTGGAACCCAGAGCAAACCCCTGGGCTTCCCACGGGGGAGGGGGAGGGAGCACGGGACACACGCCAGAGCATTCTGTCCTTAGTAAGGCCTATCTTCAGAAGAACTACTTACCTCATGTTCTGGGGCTTTCTCCCAGTCTCACCTTCCGGCAGGGAAAGGACGATACCCAGTCTAGCCCAGCCCCACCGCCACCTGCCCAACACAGAGAGGAGAAAGCCGAACTGCACTGGCAAGGGTCACAGGACCAACGCGAGACAAGACCTATCCACAGTGCCACACTCCCCTCCCACTTCACCACCACCACCACACCCCTCCCACTTAAACACCACCACACCACACCTCCCACTTCACCACCACACCCCTCCCACTTCACCACCACCACCACACCCCTCCCACTTCACCACCACACCACACCCCTCCCACTTCACCACCACCACCACACACACCCCTCCCACTTCACCACCACCACCACACCCCTCCCACTTCACCACCACACCACACCCCTCCCACTTCACCACCACACCACACCCCTCCCACTTCACCACCACACCACCACCACCACACCCCTCCCACTTCACCACCACACCACCACCACCACCATACCCCTCCCACTTAAACACCACCACCACACCCCTCCCACTTCACCACCACCACCACACCTCCCACTTCACCACCACACCCCTCCCACTTCACCACCACACCACACCCCTCCCACTTAAACACCACCACCACACCCCTCCCACTTCACCACCACACCACCACACCACTACCACACCCCTCCCACTTCACCACCACCACCACACCCCTCCCACTTCACCACCACACCACACCCCTCCCACTTCACCACCACACCACACCCCTCCCACTTAAACACCACCACCACACCCCTCCCACTTCACCACCACACCACCACACCACCACCACACCCCTCCCACTTCACCACCACCACCACACCCCTCCCACTTCACCACCACCACCACACCCCTCCCACTTCACCACCACCACCACACCCCTCCCACTTCACCACCACACCACACCCCTCCCACTTCACCACCACACCACACCCCTCCCACTTCACCACCACACCACACCCCTCCCACTTCACCACCACACCACACCCCTCCCACTTCACCACCACACCACACCCCTCCCACTTCACCACCACACCACACCCCTCCCACTTAAACACCACCACCACACCCCTCCCACTTCACCACCACACCACCACCACACCCCTCCCACTTCACCACCACACCACCACACCACCACCACACCCCTCCCACTTCACCACCACCACCACACCCCTCCCACTTCACCACCACACCACCACCACACCCCTCCCACTTCACCACCACCACCACACCCCTCCCACTTCACCACCACCACCACACCCCTCCCACTTCACCACCACACCACACCCCTCCCACTTCACCACCACACCACACCCCTCCCACTTCACCACCACCACCACACCACCACCACACCCCTCCCACTTCACCACCACACCACACCCCTCCCACTTCACCACCACACCACACCCCTCCCACTTCACCACCACACCACACCCCTCCCACTTCACCACCACACCACCACACCACCACCACACCCCTCCCACTTCACCACCACCACCACACCCCTCCCACTTCACCACCACACCACCACCACACCCCTCCCACTTCACCACCACCACCACACCCCTCCCACTTCACCACCACCACCACACCCCTCCCACTTCACCACCACACCACACCCCTCCCACTTCACCACCACACCACACCCCTCCCACTTCACCACCACCACCACACCACCACCACACCCCTCCCACTTCACCACCACCACCACACCCCTCCCACTTCACCACCACACCCCTCCCACTTCACCACCACACCCCTCCCACTTCACCACCACACCCCTCCCACTTCACCACCACACCCCTCCCACTTCACCACCACACCACACCCCTCCCACTTCACCACCACACCACACCCCTCCCACTTCACCACCACCACCACACCCCTCCCACTTCACCACCACACCACCACCACCACCATACCCCTCCCACTTAAACACCACCACCACACCCCTCCCACTTCACCACCACCACCACACCCCTCCCACTTCACCACCACACCACACCCCTCCCACTTCACCACCACACCACGGGCCTTTTACCCAGCATAGCACAATGCCCACCTTTAACAAATCATTATAAGGCATACTAAAAGGTAAAAACGAAGTGAACACATTGAACAAACACTATAGTCATTCAGGAAAGGCACAGTTGTTTGAGTTATAAGACCAGAGAGTTTTAGAAAGGCAATTAATATGCTGAAAGCTTTGATGGAGAAAGTATATAGCAGGAAAGAATAGATGGAAAGGAAGCAGAAAGTTGGAAATCTTAGGAAAGAATGAAAAATAAATTCTAGATATGGAAAATATATTCACAGAACTAAAGAATACCTTTGATGATAGGCCCATTAGTAGAATGGATGTAGCTGAGGAAAAACAAATTTCCAGGCTTGAAAATACATCAGAAACTTCCAAAGTGGGAAGGAAAGGTAACGAAGGCTGAAAGAAATACAGTAGAATATTCAAGAATTATAGGACAACTATAGGGGGGAGGGGTACACATGCAATGGGAATACCGGAACAAGACCAGAGAGATAAAGGAATAGAATAAATATGTGAAACTAGAATGACTGAAAATACCCCCAATTAAATCAAACACCAAACTACAGATGCAGGGAGGTTAAGGAGCATCAGAAGGAGGTCAGAAACACTATGCCTAGGCATATCATATCAAGAGAAACAGGGATAAAGGAAATGTGCTAAGAGGATTTAGAGAGAAGAAGAAACAAAATGCTTTACCTGTAGAGGACCAAAGATCAGAATTATATCTTACATTGGGCATGATAGCATACACCTATAATCCCAGCACCTGAAAAGCTGAAGCCAAAGGATCTGGAACACAAGGTAGCCTTGGCTATATAGAGTGAAACTCACTCTCAAAAAGAGAGGAAGAAAAGAATATTTGACTTCTCCATTTTCTTCCAAGCCTAAAAACTAATCTAAAAAATGGAGAGTCTGGTAGCAATTAATATGAACACAGGATTTCCTTGCGAATCGGTGACAATAATCCCTGGCTACTCAAGAAGACAAGCATCACAAAACCCAGCCAGTGGAGAGCCCCGTCCCCGGTGGCAGGGGCAGCCATTTCCGCTGACCGGGGCGCTGTGAGGTTCTGCCAGGTCACAGTTCAGGGGCTCTGAGAACTGGGCCGGGCCTCCTCGCGCCCGCACACCGGGAGAAGGGCCTCAGCGCCCAATCCTCGGCCCGCGGCCCTGGGCTCTGCCTGACCTGCTGCCTGTGGTGAAGTTGCCACCCCGCCGTAACTCAGCTGGCACACCTCAGCCACGCCCTGCTCACGTCCCCACAGCACACAGCCTTCCACGCGCAAAGCGGCGTGAGGGAAGCCAAACAGTGGGGGGACAGAAGCAGCAGGAGCGCGGGGTCCCCTGCTCACGGTGAACGGCACCTGGCAGGGGTGGGTGCATTCCTCTGCGCTGCTCTGAAACCCCAAGTCACCCCCACCCTCACCCTGTCACAATGCTATTAGCACTCGCAGGAGATTTCATCCTCTCAACGCGCGTGTAAAAAGCAAGTGTCTCTAAAAAGTATTACTCGGTTGACATTTATCACGAGGACTCTTAAAACAACATATAAAAATGTCAGTGTTTCGTGTGAATACCCAAACCGCCTGCGAGCAGCCCCGTCCACTCGGCCTGGTAACAGAACAGGCCCTCTCGCCTGGCCACACTGCCGTGTTCTTCCCGGGGAAACGGCCGGGCCGAGCTGTTAGTCCACCCACAAGCATGCTGGGACGGGAGGGCCTCTGTCTCCATCACTGCCCCTCTGCGCCTCAGCACTCCGCTCATGGTGGCTGGGTGCTATCTGTTCTCTAGTTCCCGGGGACTCTGGGGGCCGTCCTCTGCTTGCCCTGTCAGCCCCCCTTGTCTGAGGTCACGCCCCTGCTCCTCTGAATGCTGAGTGGTTGCTGTGACGGTTGGTTACAGAAACGCGGCCTCACCTTCACCAGTGGAGAATCACACCCACCTCAGTGCCTGCCACAGAGCAGGTACCTGCTACATTCATTACGCGTCCGCTACCATGCGAGGACCACAGCCCACGGCCGCCCTCAGCCAGGCAGCGCATGGGACTCGCTCCCCTCCACCCGGGGAGGGGGGCATCGGGCCCACGGCGGGGCCTGCTGAATGCTGACACGGTGAGTACTGAAGTAGACGCTGGGAAGCCTGCTATCTTCCTACGTTCCTGGCCACTGCTAGGTCTGTAGTGTGTGATGCTCTTCATCTCCTCTCCCCTGATTTATAAGCTCCTGTAGGACAAGAACCACGATGTGCCCTCTCCTTGTCTCTCATGGCACGCAACAGAACAGAAAGCTCTTTAACACGTTCTCCTAGAGTGTGCAGGCAATTAACTGCACGTAGATACTAATGGCCAGTGTGATAGACGAAAATTCAACTAAGTATTCCTACAAAAAAAATGCCTACACCAGTCGCCATTCATCATTCTCGTCACTTATAGACTGATTTGCTTTCTGAAGCATTCTCTGTTTCTAGGACTAAAGAACCCTCCAGAGCGTGGCTTCCCACTGCGTGACTGGGTAAGAATCGTCTGTCTTGGAAAAATAAGGAGGTGAAAGGGGGAGGGGTGATTTCCACACCTCCTTCTCTGAGAGGGCGGCAAGCGGGAAACCCAGCACTTAGGAGCTTGGCGGCTCAGCCTCCGTTCCCGTGTGGAAGCCAGCACAGCCCTTCCAGGAGTCCCATTCCTTCCAGCTCTTTCCCTCAGGTCACTCTGCCCTGGCTCCAGGACCTCTCCTACTTCCTACCTCTGCTCTTCCTTCCTCCAGGTCCCCTCTGCCCCGTGGGTCCAAAGCAGTCAATTCCAGTGCTAGTGGAGGCCCGTGGCAACAGACGGAATCTCTTCTAAGGCGTGAAGTTGGGGGAAAGAAGTCTCTCCAGTGCTGCGACAGGGTGAGGCCATGGCCCATGCTGAGATCCTTAGACTGCGATCCTACTTGGAATGGGGTGGCTGCCATAAGCAAGGAAGACGAGCACGCTCTGACACACGGTGGCCCGGCCCGGCATGGAGACGAGCACGCTCTGACACACGGTGGCCCGGCCCAGCATGGAGACGAGCACGGTGGCCCGGCCCAGCATGGAGACGAGCACGCTCTGACACACGGTGGCCCGGCCCGGCATGGAGACGAGCACGCTCTGACACACGGTGGCCCGGCCCAGCATGGAGACGAGCACGGTGGCCCGGCCCAGCATGGAGACGAGCACGCTCTGACACACGGTGGCCCGGCCCGGCATGGAGACGAGCACGCTCTGACACACGGTGGCCCGGCCCGGCATGGAGACGAGCACGCTCTGACACACGGTGGCCCGGCCCGGCATGGAGACGAGCACGCTCTGACACACGGTGGCCCGGCCCGGCATGGAGACGAGCACGCTCTGACACACGGTGGCCCGGCCCGGCATGGAGACGAGCACGCTCTGACACACGGTGGCCCGGCCCAGCATGGCTGGGGTCCTCACAAGACAGGCACGCAGAAGGAGTCCACATGAAGATGGGCAGGCCAGAGGGATTCGTATGACATGCCACAGAGCACCAGGACGGCCTGACGTCACTAGGAATAGATAGGGAGGCACAGCCACCCCACACACACCCCAACTTCACACCGCCAACCTCCAGAATAGGGGGAGCAAACTTCCACTGTCCTACACCCCCTGGCTTGTGGTCCTTCATGACGGCAGTCCTGGGAAATGAATACTCTACGTCATCAAAACAGGGCTTCTCAAACCTGTGCTGTCCAGAGCTAGCAGGGAAATGCTGCTAATGTCAGTGCTTCTGTGAGATGACTAGTTTTTGTTTTCAAATCAAAAGGCTCTAAGAGTTTGTTTTGTTTCTTTTCATGGGGTCTAGGAGCTCCACATCAGCACCCCCCTTTTAGGGAAGAGAACCATCTTGCAGAACTGAGGTTAGGAGTGGGGGGGCCGCAGTCAGACATAAGGCTTCCGAGCTTCCTTGCTGGCCTACCCTCGCCACCCGCACGGCACTGGTGTCTCTGAGCCTGTGTCCTCATCTCTAAGTGTCAGTGAGGAGACAACCTGCCTGAAGATGAGTGTACAGGACAGACCACAGAGCCTCCTTACTCCACAGGGGCGGGGGGGGGGGGGGGCCTCTATCACAAACAGCACCGTGCGGCATTGTCTACTTGAATTATCATATGAGGGCATCCAAGGCAAGCCTGGCCTGGGTCCCTTACCACACTTGCATACCTGGGGCAGTTAGGGAGTCGACTGCAGGAATAATGTCATCTGTCTGACTCCTGTGATTGGCAGAGTCTTGAGGGCAGGATCTACTTCTACGCCCCCCCCCACCCCGTGCTCAGCATGAGGAGAGGAAGCAGAAGTCCTGTGGAAAGACACGCACTGTCCTACACCAGGAGGGGAGCTGAGGTCAAAGGCTTCGCTCCACGTTCAAGACCCGGGTTTGCCTCTTTCCGTTCTGTGCATCACACACATGGCATGGCGAACAAAGCAGGACGAAGTGAAGAGCACCCTCACATGCATGGAGACCCGCAACCCAATTGAAGAGCGCATCAAACGCAGCAGCCAGGCACTTCACGAACAGCAAACGCTGGCTGCAGAGCACTACTACGGAGAGACACTTCCCACTCGGGTAAACAAGCGCAGCCACTCCAGGATGCGGGCCGCCCTTCCAGACAGGCCTTATCTAGACCACAGCCTGGGACACGCCAGCCACCTTCAGGAAACAAGGCTTCCCTGTCACTCAGCTACGGTGAGTGCTCCTGCTGCTTTTGTGTGGCCAAGGCCGAGGAGAGCCACGGTGACAAAGGCAGCGCTCGGAAAGACTACAATGTTTACGACGGGCCTTCGCAAAAGTGCACCGGACCCCCCTAATTTGGAACCCCTCATGAGACTGGACTGCAAAGGAGCCCAAGAGGCCTACCCGACTCAGAACTGCATCCAGCATGCCTACAGCAGGTGGCCAGTGCCAAGCGTGTTACCAAGTAACAGTGCGGACGGCAGAGCACGCCCCCAGGTGTCCACCGGACGGGCCGCGTGCAATCTCTGTCCTTGCTGGGAGGCTGGACCACGGAGATCTTGACTCAATGCCCGTGGTTACCCAACGATTCAGGAGCCCTCTGTGATCACCAGGACATAATCCTTACAAGAATGCGATGTTGCTGAGCTGTCAGAAGAGATTAAACCTAAGAAGAACCTTTCCACATCCTTCTGTGTATATACACTGTTTTGAGGGAAGAAATACTGCAAAGCTATTCACATTTAAGGATCCCCTCACCCACTTGGACCCAAAACAGCTGTCAAAAGCAAACATTTATAAGCAGAAATGCTCAAGGGACCGAGGGAAGAAACAATATCCAGACTTGAAGGAAAAAGTCCAGCCCGCATGGCTGTAACAAAAGCAGACAGCAGCCATGCTTAAGGCCTGGCTTTGGGAGAGGGATCTTCCAGGCTCGTACTAAAAGCATGCACAAGTTCTGTCTCCAATAAAGTTGTTTATGGTTAGATTCAAAGCAAGCAGAGGCCCTTTAACTTGGAAAGTGATCACAGAAAACTGTTGCATAAAGGAAGAATCTGATACTATTTGTCTCTTTCTGTTTTTTGCTTGGGCCCCCAAAACCCATTGCTGTCAGCAGTCTTCACGCAGGCCTGGGCTGGGGCCTCTCCAGCGCCCCCTCCTGCCTGACTCTGGGCACGGCATGGGCACAGCGACCCGCAGCACTACACGGCTGTCTCCCTCCGGGAGTTGGTGGAGCTGGGATTCTTACACAGCTTTTTCAGCAATACTGAATTTCATCTTTAAAATATGGTGGAAGCTTTAATTTCATAGGTAAGATATGACATTTAGATTTAAACAGGAGTGGCATCTTATCATCTCCATTTATGAGCAAATATGAAAATATCTAAAAGTCCATCTGAGAGCTGAGCGATTATAACAGTCAAGGGCCATTTATAAGTTAGATATCTGCATCAAGGAAATACAATATTAAAGATTTTTAGGGTCTTTAAAAAGAACTAACTCAACTCTAAGTCTATCCAATTGGTACATAATCCACATTCCTCGGAGGCAAATCCAGGAAAATGTGCGTTGCCCACGGAGCCGCCTTCATACCATTCAGCACTTTTTATCTGTGTACTGACACCACAGGGTGAGCAAACATTTGGACAACGTGTGGACCCGTGGGTGTGCTCTGAGCGTGGACTGCGGGCTGGGCGGCCACGCTGCAGAGGTGGCCAGGCGTGTCTGACACGAGCCTCTGAGGAGCGAGGAGCTGCTGCATGTTGGCCGATGGCGGGCCCCACAGCCCCGGCGGGGGAGGCCTGGCCCCGAGGCGCACGGGAAAAGGCTCCTCTCCCTGGGCCAGGAGTCGGGACCTCCACACCTCGCCTCACTTGGCTGTAGCTCGCTGAATGTTGCAGATTCTTTCACGATCGGGGCTTCTAAGCTTATGCTACAATTACTTGCACCATTAATGCATTTTCATCAAAAGGAACAGAAATAGGGAAATTATGGCTAATTATAGCAGGCTTCTCCTTTTCTGTAAGAAGCAGACATGCCACAGCACTGCATCTTCATCAAAGTCCTTCACGGTGCCGCAGTAATGACATTGACGATAGCCACATCTGCATGGCGCGCCGACACACGCGAGATCAAAAGCCCAGCATGTGGCCCGCTGGGACCTGTGGCCAAATGCCCAGAGCACATTTTTTAATTGTTTGACTTTTCCTCTTACAACTATGTGCTGTTTCTCTTTATGTGTTTCAAACCTGCTGTGGATGAGTGCTAGCGGAATTCCTCATCTGCAAAGCTGTCACATAGCAAGATGGATGCCGGCCTGAGTTTCCTTGTGCACACTGGTTCTGCACAATGTGGCCTCAGCAATCTCTTGGCTGTGTCCAGTGAGTAACACAGAAACCTCACTGAACTCCCAAACACACACAAAGCCCGGAACACCTACAGACAAGCTCCAAACACACGGTGGGATGGACTAGTTCTGGCTGGAAGGAACCAGTTGCCAGAATGTATACAAGTTAGCTCCTGCTGAGAAATACGGGAGAAAAGAATCGAATGTGGTAGCTTTAAACTTAGTTGTCATATTTTATTTCACCTAGAAGATGGCATTTCCAAACCCTCCATGTGTATCACATCTGAATGCAGCCAGCCAACCCCACTCACATCCCAGGACCCTCCAATGGGCAGCTGACTTCCATTTCAGAAGGAAAAACTATGCAATCATCCGCCATGTTCGAGCTCTAATAATGCCAACGTTACATAACTGCGCTTGTTCTCTCCTATATAAAAACTTTTCTGTATCTGTTTCTCTGAGCCTGGATAATTATTAAATCCTGTATTATGTCCTCTTTTTTTCTAAAACCTTCCCCAAATCTCTTGGATGTAGGCCCCTGCCTGTCTCCCATTCTGCCTGAAAGCTGCCCTGCTTAATACAACTGTTTCTATGTTGGCCACTGCGCTCTTCAGAGGCAAAACGCCAAGTCCTCGGTGCTAAGAACAACGCCTGGCTCATGCTATGAGCGCTACACACACTGCTTCTGAGTACCTGCACACTCACCTGCACAGTGGCAAGGAAGAGCACCATACACATCGGGACCAGTGTTGTTAACTCCACTCCTATGCCATTCTAAATAACCAACAGCATATAGTTATTTCATCCCAGTCGAACAGGTTTAGTCTCTTGTTCTTTCATCCAGACACTGGGAAGGGAGATACTGAAAATGTGCAATTTAATTTTAAAGGGTCCTTTAAAAGCTATTTTCTTGGTGTAACATTCTCATTCCAACCGATTTTCTCATGAGGAAGAAGCGGAGCGAGAGTGGGACTTGGGGAGTCTCCATTTCCGCAGGTGTTTCCTGACATCTTAATCAGATAGCCACCTGAGGCTACTGCTGTGCTGTGTAGCCGGGCTTGTGTTCCTCAGCTGGCCAGGGCTTTTCAGAACACTACACAGCCCCTAGAGACCCTACTGCTTTTCTACTCTCGTGGTGTCTTGAACAAAACCGTCCAAAAGTTTAAGGCAAGTGGTTAATCCCTCTGTTGCTGGCCAACGTGCAGCCTTGGGCATTCAGAGACCACTCACATGAGATGATGCCCATCCCCACCCCGCACCCCTTCACACGCACACACCAAGTCCCTCTTCCCTCGCGGACGATGCTGGGAAACACTCACAGCAAGGCTGTCAAGACGGCAGTGTGGAGGGGGTGCCGAGCTCCTCCAAACAGCCTGCACCACCACCCCGCAGTTTTACCTTGCACACTAAAAAGAAAGGCCTCAAACCCCAGTTCGGACATCCTCCCAGGCTCACTCAAGATGCGGGCCCCTCCAGCGAACCCCTTCACGCTATCACAGGATAGCTGCGCTCTCAGACACATGTGTCTTTCTGCTGATCTTTTCCTTAAAAAACCTGAAAGCAGCAGCAGCAGCAGGGTTTCCTGTCCTCTGAGGGCTCCGGTGATCTCCAGTGACTGGGCCTGGCCAGCTGGGGAGTCGCCCCACCAGTGTCTCCCTGGTGGTCCCTTCCTCCTTTCCCTAGGAGGGTGTTGTGGGTTCAAGACTCTGAACTTGGGGCTGGGAATATGGCCTAGTGGTAGAGTGCTCGTCATGTATACATGAAGCCCTGGGTTCGATTCCTCAGCACCACATATATAGGAAAAGCCGGAAGTGGCGCTGTGGCTCAAGTGGCAGAGTGCTAGCCTTGAGCAAAAAGAAGCCAGGGACAGTGCTCAGGCCCTGAGTCCAAGCCCCAGGACTGGAAGAAAAAAAAAAAAAAGACTCTGAGTTTGGTCCAACAAACTGAGAGTGAGGATCGCCACGGAGGGAACTGGGGTGTGGGGCTACTGAGGGGGGTCACAGGAAGCTACATGCAGGCTCATGACCCTTCCTGTCCCACCCCTCTGGGACAGGCCTTGTCTCCCGTGGGGCCTGGGGGCCAGGCTCTCCCAGCTTCTGCCCTACACCGCAGTCACCTCCCACAGTCCCTCCGCAATGCATTTCTCGCCCAGTTCCAGACATGGCTGGGAGGAGGAGCGGGAGGCAGAGTGGTGCTCGGCAGGGCGGGGCTCAGGGACGTCCTCCAGCCATGCAAATGGGGAGCTGGGGCGGCAGCCCACCATCCTGAACCCCAGCATGCCCAGCACCCTTGGGAAGCAGGCACCTTGCAAACACAGGAAGAAACAGGGTGAGAAAGTAGGGGGGCAGGCAAAGCAGGGGGAGGTGGGCACATCTGGGCGAGGGGCCAGCCAGCCCAGAGCGCGTCCATCCACACACCCGCGCTCCAGCAGAGCTAACTAACGGCGTCCACGAGGGGCCAGCCAGCACAGAGCGCGTCCATCCACACACCCACACTCCAGCAGACCTAACGGCGTCCACGAGGGGCCAGCCAGCACAGAGCGCGTCCATCCACACACCCACACTCCAGCAGAGCTAACGGCGTCCACGAGGGGCCAGCCAGCACAGAGCGCGTCCATCCACACACCCGCACTCCAGCAGAGCTAACGGCGTCCACAGCAGATGTGCAAGCTGTGGCCACACCCCGGCACAGCTCCGGCAGTGCCCGGTGAGACCCAAGCACTCCGTGATCCTGGCTGAACGGCTGGAACAGCAGCACCTGCAGAGAAGGAAAGCCACGGCGCGGCCTTCCTCGGGGGGACGTGTGGTTCGGGGCCTGGCTGGGCTGCCACCACCCGTGAGCAAGTGAATCCAAAATGGCCTTATCACGGGCGGGCCGGCGGGCTTTCACCAGGCGCCAGGGGATGAGGAAGCCTCCACCTGCCATTGGCCCCCAGTTAGGCAGCACCTCACCTCTTCCCAGCTTTGGGAAGGGCCTGGGGTGCATCACCCAGGTCAAAAGTCCAAGGACAGGTCCCTTTCTCAGCTCCCCGGGTTTTGGAGCCCGAAGGCACCTACAGACACAGTGCTAGTTCAACAATTCTACATCAGCCACCTAGCTAGAGAATCCTATCAGAAATAGTGTGAAGTCTTTAATGTGCATGAGAAGTCACTTCCTCTTATTTGCTAGCTCGGATCCCATGAAGAGACTACGTAACGACCCCGAGACACGTGGCACACCACCACCTAGGACGGTAAGCACGGCGAGGATGGAGGGAGACCGGGAGGTGGTAAACCAGCGGGGCTACTGGAGAAGATGACAGTTCTCAAACACCACCCTAAGATCTGGCCATTCTGCTCTAGGTAAATACCTTGAAAGCAGCCAGTTAAACTAAAACTCACTTATTGGCATTTGTAAAAGTATTGGTAAATCATCAATTGTTCACCAACAGGTGGAGGCTACCTAAGTCTATGAACAGATTATGAATTAACATAGTCACACGTGGCCATATGTACACTACTCGTATATGTGAGGACACACGCTACGGCACGGATGAACCTTGAGGGCATCGTGCTAAGTGAAGGGAGCCAGGCTCAACGGAGCCAGCACTACAGAAGGCTACCGACGAGAGGCCGGGAGGCTGCCGGATTCACAGACATGGGGCGAGCGGGGGGTGAGGGAGGAGAGGGCCTGCGACGCTCGCGGCAGGGGGCTGAGTGTCCATGGAAGGCCAATAGGAAAGTCTGGTGGAAATGTCACCAAGTTACATGCTCACCGTGGGTGAGAACAGGGCCTGAAGGTGTGGCTGACGGCCGGTACACACTTCGCATGCTCCAAGCTGGGGTCAACCCCCAGCACAAAAAACAACAACAAATCCTACATGGTCAAAATGATACATTTCAAGTTATCTACAGTATATTGCAAGAAAATCTAAAATGAAAATAGAAGGGAGAAGTCAATGTGGAAATTAAAGTTTAGTCAAGACGGTGTTTTCAAGAAAAGGAGAGACAGAACTATATGACAATGACATATTCCAAAAGGCAGAGAGGGTGAAAGTGTGGCTTAGAAGTATAGTGCCTGCCTAGCATGCAGGAGGCTGTGGGTTCAATTCCCACCACTGCCATAATAAAGCAAACAAAACCAGAACATACACACAGAGGGCAGTGTCAGCATAACCAACTGCTGTGGCAACCACGCATGCGGGAGACTCCCCACAGCACCCCCAAGACCACGTGTAGGTTCTCCATCGGCCTACAAGTTAGGGTCTGGAGACACAAGGAAGGTAAGAACTCGTCCAGGGTCACGAGCTAGGAAGTGACAAGGCCTCCATGTATACTCAGAAATCTACACCCAGAAACTGTAGTTTTAACCACTAAGTGAATCAGAAGAACAAGAGGTTAAGATAGAGTCAATATATTGTCTTCATTTCGAAGTCAAACATACATGTTGAGCAACTGGCATTAAATACTTCTCATCTCTTAAACGGATCCCAGTCGCCTCCAGCAAAACCAACAGAAAAGCAGCAGGAGCACTGGATTTCAGGTGACAGACATGGTTTTAAGTCCCGACTGGATGACTTCTTCCTCTTCTCCGCTTAACAGGAACTGAGGGTTTTCTGCCAGGCAGAGGCCAGGTGCCGGCGGGCTCGCTGTGGGGCTTGAGCCCTGGTTGGAAGATGAGACTGGTCCACCGCCTCGCAGGCTTGTTATGCAAGCCAGAGACAGGGTGTGACTGCTCCTGACTCCTACTTGGCACTAAATAGTAGTTGACTGAAGACGTCTCTTGCCTAATTCTCCAGAATAAAAATTCTTGATGATGATAAGATACATAAACCTGGCACTTACACTTTCAATGAAGGCATTGTGATGAGACAGATATGAACAAACAGCTACCTGGTTCCCGGCACCCAGCCCTGCTCCCTGCCCTCCACCAGCCCGGGGGGTCACGTGACAGCATACCAGTAGGTCAGAGTTTTGGGGTTTTTAAAAATTCTTCCCAGGGACTGGGGATATGGCCTAGTGGCAAGAGTGCTTGCCTCATATACATGAGGCCCTGGGTTCAATTCCCCAGCACCACATATACAGAAAACGGCCAGAAGTGGCGCTGTGGCTCAAGTGGCAGAGTGTTAGCCTTGAGCAAAAAGAAGCCAGGGACAGTGCCCAGGCCCTGAGTCCAAGCCCCAGGACTGGCCCCCCCCCAAAAAAAAAAATTCTTCCCAGAAGAGATGGGAAAAGAGAGAAGAACATGTCGGAAGGATGGAAACGGCACGTGTGGGCACAGGCGAGATGGCAGGCTGCAGGGAATTCCCACCTATGGTTTCTCTACAAGCCCTGGAGCACCAGCCCTGTCCCCGGACGGAAGATGAAACTTCCTAACCCCAAAAGCCAATGGACAATGCAAGTCTGCCCTGTTTCTCTTGCACGCGCGTGCGCGCGCACGTGCACACACACACACACACACACACATTTCAACAGCAGCCTATTCTCTTGCAACAGGGTCAAAAGCCATTATGGAATTTCATTTTTAGAGACTTCACTAAACCGGGTAACAGAGATCTCAAATATAATGATTATGAATCTTACCATGATCACTGGTTATTGGCTGAATTAGTCATCCCGTCTGGTAAGCTACAGCACTGCAGGAGTCAAAACCACATCTGACATCACCCAGTCTGAGTGGGTGTTGTTACCCACATGCACTGTGATAAATTCGGCAGTGGGAGACTTTTCCCGGACACTGGGTGTCTGCATAACTCAGGGTGCTTTTCTTCATCTGAGGAAAGCTGCACTTCCCTTTTCAAGTCCCGTGGGGGCAAGAGCCACTTCAGCAATACACATGTCACGCCACTCCCCCCAAGTCTCAGGAAGGAGGCCCCGTGTCCCTTAGCTCGGGCAAAGGGGGAGGGCAAGGCAAACAGCAGGGATACCCTAAGGCCCCAGGCAGAACCACATTCAGGGTCCCACCCGCCAGTCCCAAACACTGCCTGCCAACCCATTCACCTGAACTTCTTACAACTCGATAGTGTGAATTAAACGACACCCTAGAAAGCTGCCTAGTGAGGAAATTTCATGTCAATAGAAGATGAACTGCACCAAGAAGATTCTGCCAGGCAAGTCCAAACCTGTCTCCCTACCTAGAATTTGATTCCCAAGATCACCTTTTCCATCTTGAGTCTTAGCAGGACGTAATTGTTGTGGAAGCCTCTCTGCTGCAGGAGCTATAGGAGAGACATGAGAGGAACTCTGCATTTTGCAGGCAGGCAGTCTTTATGTCAACTGCTTTCACCAAAGTCCAGAAGCCTATTTGCCACCACAGCTGGGATTTGAAGATGGAAACAACCCTAATTCCATGTGGCATGACGGAAGTTGGAGGAGGAAGACTGCTATATCCCAAACGCTCTCCACGCTCCTCCTTGGGGAAGACGGGTGGTGGTCACTCAGGGCCCGCTCTGGCTGCAGTCGTCAGGATACAGCCCAAACTAACAAAGAAGCTCTGCCCCGGGACAGCAGCTACTCAGCACAGAGCACCGCACTGGTGGGGAACGGCCTCTATGATGAAAGCCCTGGGCTCCTGGCTCTGACCTCTCCCACCCAGGAGGTGCGTGGACGCGCTGTCCCCTGCAGAGGCCTTCCCCGTCACGGTTACGGTGCTTAGACCCTCAGCCGTCACTTTTGCTTCTCTGTACAGAGAAGCAGCCCACAGAGGCCAGGCCAGGCACGCGAGGCGAGAGGAGCATCCTCACGCCAGCCCTTGTCTGGTTCAGCCATAGGGCCCAGTAGAAACGCCTCTGCCACTGCACCACAGACTGTGTTTCTCAGGAAGTCTCCAGGCAGAGGACGGCAGCACGGGCTTTGGGGAGCCGTATGCTCCAGCTAAAGGGGCAACTAACGCCACACGACAAGGTGCAGCAACAGAGGATCTGACAAGGTGCTGAGAAACGTTCTGCTCCACCGCAGGGCTCTCCCTCCACTTCCCGAAGCTTTGGACCACCCCACCAGAAAGCCATGCCTACTTCTCAGCCCCCTGGCGGGGCATCAGTGATCTGTGCAACCATGGCGCCATCTAGCGGAGTGGTGGGACTTAGCTTAAGTATCGCAGGTAGTAAATTCCGATGACAGAGTACATACAACTGGGATTGCCACTTTGCTTCTTCCTGTGCATTCCCTCCCTCCGAGTGCAATCTTCATCACGGTGTTTCCTACCCACCACTTTCCAACCAGATCACTGAGATCTTTGATGAAAAGCACGTTGCTTTTTAAAGATGTGCTTTGTGAAGCGTATAATCCTTTCTTATTTTTTCGGCTGGCATCTCCTTTGAGTGTATGTTTAAATTGTAGAGATAGATCAATGTCACGAAACATGTACAGGTTTATGACAGAAGCTGTAACTATCTCAGATGTTGAGCCATGAAACATTAGTATGCATTGCTGCTGCATTTCTTTGGCCCCACAATTTTCCAGGAAATTGTTTAAGCACAAAAGCAGAATGTGA
Source organism: Perognathus longimembris pacificus (assembly GCF_023159225.1). Classification (NCBI taxonomy): domain Eukaryota; kingdom Metazoa; phylum Chordata; class Mammalia; order Rodentia; family Heteromyidae; genus Perognathus; species Perognathus longimembris. The sequence goes on from NC_063171.1 coordinate 67,199,488, forward strand.
ATCATCTGAGGACTGTATAAGGACACGGGCTCTACCCATGCCGTGGAGGGTTCTGCATCCGCAGGGTCAACTTCTGGGAAGCAACACGGGGGCGGGGGCAGAGAGCACGCTTGCCAACTCTGGCTTAGATTCTCAACTGGAGTTTAGTCACTGCCACTACAGAGAGACCTCAGAATGCTGCGGAATTCCTCTTCCCTCTCCCAGTGCCGTCTGTAAAATGGGGATGGCCACGCTGCCGCCCAGGTTCCTCGTGAGGACTCCATGGGGTAGGGGCACAGAATGGCCCCATGGTGCTGACATACAGAGGTGCTGAGTGTAGACGGGCGCTTTCGTGCTGCCCAGCCTGAACAGACCCAGCGGAGGAATACCATTCCTGGGCTTAGTCCAGCTACCACAATGCTATTTGCACCTCTGATATGTTTTATAAGAATTCAAAATCAAGAATAAAAGCCTCCCAAGAGTCTGATGCCTCCCCCACTGCAGTTTTCACTTGAAAGTCAACCAATTAATAAGCACGAGGGCACAGATGGAATTTTGCCAGCCATGTACCTGGGAGAGTACATAACACACTTGACTTTAATTCATGTGTACTATAATCTTGTGGGTTAAAGGGTCATAAAAGTTCTTCTGGCTTTTCTTATACTTCAAAGGAAGCAATTTAATGGCCATGAATTACAGTCTACCAATTATACTGCAACTATGAAACTGTTCTGGTATGACTCCCAACCTGCCTCCCGAGCCAAAGGAACTTCAAGGAAAGAATTTAAACAAAATAACCTTTCCAGGCTTTTATTAGGCTTCCACACAGCAGAGTATCTGTGGAGCCCAGAGAGCCTGATGAGCAAGTTCTGTAGGGGGTCCCTGCCCTGGCTGCGGTGGGCAAGGAGCAGCCCAATCAATGAGAAGTAGCACATGCCATTCCCGTGGGTCGGGAGACTCGCTAGACACAGACTCTGCCAGAAACAGGAGAGGGAACAATGAGTTGCCATTCTTAAGGGGAAAGAGTTGCACCAAAAATGTGAATTAAGAAAGATGTCAGACAAACATGGGCTCCTCCTGGCCACAGCCAATGAGTCCCACAGGGCTAACCTAAACTACTCTCATCGTCCTGGACTCGCATTAGAACAAGGATCTTTCTCTCAGTAGCAAAGAAAACCTGTAGCTGAGAGGGGCTTCCACATGGTAGAATGCTCCAATTGGATCTGGATTTGATTTTCAATCCTAGTTTTCCACTTAACCAGGTGTCTGGCTTTAGACGCCTTCTCCGAGCATCAGTGTGTTCCTCTAAAGTGGGGACAGTCAGCTTGGTGTGGACTGGTGCCTATAATCTCACAGTCTCATGCCTGAGATAAGGAGAAATGAACCTTGAGTCCAGACAAGGCAAAAAAAGTTTGCAAGACAGCACTTCAACCAAGAGCTGGGCATGGCGGTTCATGCCCGTCATCACCGCTACAACTGGAAGCATTACTAGGAGGGTCAGGCTAGCCTGCAGAAACAAGTGAAATCCTAACAAACAAATAACCAGAGCAAAGGGCTTTAGAGTTGCGGTTTAAATGGTGGAGTGTTGGCCTAAAAAGCGTCAAGACCTGAGTTTAAAGCCCAGAACTGCTTAAAAAGAAAAGAAAGAAAGGGGAAGGGGAAGGGGAAGGGGAAGGGAAAGGGGAAGGGGAAGGGGAAGGGGAAGGGGAAGGGGAAGGGGGAGGGGAAGGGGAAGGGGGAGGGGAAGGGGAAGGGGAAGGGGGAGGGGAAGGGGAAGGGGGAGGGGAAGGGGAAGGGGGAGGGGAAGGGGAAGGGGGAGGGGAAGGGGAAGGTTAAAATACATGAAGCTAGTCAACGGTATCTACAAAGGCTGCATGAGGCTTAGGTTGAGGTGATATGCACACTCCACACCTCTCCTCCCCGCTGAGTTCCAGCACCTGGCCCAGTTTCCTGCAACTAGCCAACAAGGCCAGGTGAGAAGATGTAAAAATGATGTTACAGAAGTGCAATGCACACATAGTGCTTACACTGAAACCACACACACCTAGAATCACGGAAGCTGTGAAGGTCTGGATGAAGAAAGGCCAGGTCCTTCCCACTTCCTGCCATGGTCACTCAGCGGCACCCCCTCTGGATGTCTCTGGTGGCCTTGTATGTCTGGAGCCCTCCGCAGGGGGACTGAGCAGGGGTGGCCCTCCCCAGGGGACTGAGCGGGGGTGGCCCTCAGTGCCTCAGCGACACTCCTCTGGACGTCTCTGGTGTGTCGCCGCCCTCCCCAGGGGACTGAGCAGGGCTGGCCCTCAGTGCCCCAGGCACACTTGTCCTGCTCAGTCTCGGAATGTGCATTTGGTGCATTTGTTGTGGGCCTGTGGGGAACTCAGAGTCTAAGATGTGCGGGGTCAGCTTTCCCCCCGCTGGAGCAGGGAGGGGAGGACGGGAGCTGGCAGGAAGGCAGTGGTGTGGGCCTCATGTCACTGTTTGTTTTGTTTGCAAATGCACATACAGCCCAAGGAACGAATGGAGGGCACCGAAGGTAGCGGGGCGTGGTGCAGCCTGAGCGCGGAGGTGACCAGGGGGAGGCGCGCCAAGCTCCTTCGCCCAACAACTGCGCGGTGGAGGGCTGGGGAGAGAGAGGACACAGCGACCGCAGCACCCAAGCGTTACGCTCTGAACCCGCGTGTGGGGCCCTGCCACAGACAGGCCAGCTAGCTCCTTCCCCACGGAGGACACGGCTCCTACCAACTCCCACCACACAGGCGCTAGCTCGGCTTAAGAAGCAGGAGGTGCAGAAGACGCAGACCCACCCCTCCTAGAAGCTCCTGGAGCGTTAGCCCAAGCTACGATGGGGAGCCAGACTTGAGCTTGATTCAAGATTAGAACTTTACACCAAATTTGACTCGTTTTAACAACTAAATTATGATGGAAAAATCACAATCGTTCCTCAAATTCCTATTAAGGTTCAAAAAAGGAGCCAATATAGAACAGCTGTGGCTTATTGGTTGGTTATTTTACCCAAACACTCTAAGGAACTAGTGATGCCTTAATACACCAGGCTTTATGCAGGGCCCAGAGAGAGAAAAAAGGGGAGGGAGGGAGGGAGGGAGGGGGCCAGTGTCACAGAAATACATTGTGGAACAACTTGTACTCCAAAGAGAGAAGCGGGTGTGACACGTTGGGCAGAACAAGTGTGATGCCGGCTAGGCAAGAAAAATGAAGTCGTTTCATCTCTCTCCCGCTCCTCAGAGCTGGGGCCCAGGTGCTGAGGCGTATGAGCTAACTAGGACACAGGAGGGAGCTAGGGTATGGGAAGTAGAGGCTGCACACCTCAAATCTTGATGGCAAGGAAGAGGCAAGAGCCAAGCTCCCTCCATACCCAAGAGGCCCTTGCAGACCTGGTCCCCGTCCACACTTGCTCGCTGGGGTGTGCGGTGGAAAGCGGCCAGCGCGGCTATCTGGGATGTCCTGCAGCTCCGCTCACAGGCTGGAATCCACAGGGGAAGACACAGCAGGGCCTGTGGAAGCTGAGCTGTCTCCACAGGTCTGTGTGAAAGCTTCCCGGAGCCGGAGGCGAGTAGGCTGCTTGCACAGGCCCCGGGAGCCAGCTCTCCTCGCCAGGGAGAGCCGGAGTCGGAGCAGGACAAGACAGCCTGCGGAGAAGGAAGAGGGACGAGACAGCTCTCTCTCATGCCGTGTGTGCGCGTGTGTGTGTGTGTGCATGTGTGTGTGTGTGTGCGTGTGTGTGTGTGTGCGTGCGCACGCTCAGGCACTGGAAGATGAGGACACAGACCAGTTCTGTGGACCTGTGGCTCACGCATACAACTTGCTCTAGTGCCTCTCTGTGTTTTGTTTTAATTGTCAACCAGTGGCCCCGAGGAGCTTCAATTTGCCGTGTCTGTTTATATACGCGGCGCAGAGCGTCCCCCTCCACCGTTCTCCCCACTGCCCCTGGCGTGGACCAGCCTTGCGCGTCCTACTTCCATCTTCACCTGCGTACTCAGAGTATTAGAACTGGATTTGCCCACCTTTCCTCCCTGTTTGTCCTCCCTCCCATTAGGCCTCATCTCCACTCCAACATGCCTCATTTATTTCTTTATTAGAATGTCAAGATCATTTGTTTTCAAAACAGGAGTCTGCCCTTTGTCCTTGGTGTACCAGTGATAGCTCTGCTTAGGCTACGCGCGCAGAGCATCCCCAGGGACCCAGGCACCGTCCCTCGATGAGACATTCCAGCGGAGATGAAGAATTAGGCTCCATTTCAAGTTCCACCTGCAGAGTGTGATTCTAGGCAAATCACTCAGCAAGTCTCCCCTTGGGTGAAAGGCAAGGGAAACCATGTGGCTGGGAAATGCCGGGCCCTACTTGGTCAACACCTAGCAAAGATCAACCCTGTATAACGTGAACGGTGCGTGCAAGCCACTGTGCTCCACCGTGGCAGTGTTCTCCTGTGAGCTGGAAACCTGTGAGCTAAGTGGACACAGCTAAGTCCACAGTACTAAGTGCCAATCACTCTACCAGCTCTTGAGAGGGGACTGACACAGACAGAGTTCAGCTGCTTAGCCCAGGCTGGTTTTGATAGAGAACATCCTCCAACTAGAGATCTTAATTTCTCTACTCTTCTTCAGTGTCCTTTTCACTTTTTATTTATTTTTTTGCCAGTCCTGTGGCTTGGGACTCAGGGCCTGAGCACTGTCCCTGGCTTCTTTTTGCTTAAGGCTAGCATGGAAATATTTACCAATCCATGTTTTTAACTAGAGTCTTGTTACTCTGTGATTGTATATATACACAGACAAGACAGACATATGTATACAGAAAAGAAGAAAAACATTCATTGTTTGCATATACAACAGGGTAGAAATCATTTTAGATTTCAAGCCAGACCACCTACATCTGGTAGTACAGAAGGGAATGCAAAGCAAGTCTCAGGCTCTTGGAGTGGGTCTTAGTGTTTCTGTTCAACAAGAGGGCAGAAAAACACCCCAGAACCTTGGGTAACAAAAATGAGGAGGAAGAAGCTACTGGGAGTTGTATTGTCTCAAAGAAAATCATGTATTTTATAAGGCTGTTGGAAGGTTCTCTTGATATTATTGTTATTAATAAAGACTGGAAGAAATAATGAATTAAAAACAACAATGGGAATCAAGAAGAATAAGAAGTTCCTCTCCTTTTCTAGATTTCTGAGGAGAACCATAATAGAGAACAAGCCTTTTTCTCTTAGGGGCAATAATTTGGTCATGGCAGGATAAAGATGGACCTCAGTGGTGACCTCTGTGTTTGCTTTCTTCTTCTTTTAGCAGTTCTCTAGAAGACTTTGCAGCAGAGATGCAGCAGTGCACAGAGAGGAGCTAAGCTCTGACTGCAGCAGGAAGAGTGAACTGCGATTCTGCCCTTGGACAGAGGTGCCTGCCAGTAAGTGGCCAGATAGATGTGCATCCAGGAGCCCGCTGGTGCCAGAAAGAGAATTAAACAAGTCGATCAAAACTCATTTCTTCATCTGCTACTACTTTAGTTTACTTAAACAAGTGCTTGCAGGAGAAATCTGAGTGTATTTTTGGCCAACACTCAGTGAATTATCTTTGCCTGGTCATAGAATGAACAATACAATAAAGCAAATCCAGATAGGGAAGAAAAGAAACAGACCTCATCTTAAAATATTTCTTGGATAGCGAGGTGTCAGTGGCTCATGCCTAGAATTCTCCTTGGGAGACTGAAAACAGGAGGACTGTGATTCAAGGGCAGCCTGAGCAGAAAAGTACACAAGATCCATCTCAATAGAAGTAAGCTGGACAGGGCGGTGCAGATCTGTGATCCCAGCTGTCTTTGTCTTAGTTTATATGTTAATCTGAAGTTTTTGGAGATTGCATTGATGGTTCAGATATCATCCATGTGCTGGAAGCTTGCTCCCCAAGGTAAGAACACAGAAATGGGTGGACACTGAAGGGGTGAGGGGGGCCTCCCAAGAGAGGACTTGGTCACGGCCGAAGATAAATGCTGGCCTCTTAGAGGCTCTCTTAGTTTGTGCAGGAGGCCACTTTATCTTGGACTTTCGGCCTCTAAAAATGTATATTAAATACACATTTTACAAAGCAATTAGCCTCAGTATTTTGGTACAACAATAGGAAAGCAGAGAAGGCCCAAAGCTCCCAGAATTATGAGATCAGAAAAGGACTGGAGAGGTCATTCTGTCAGCCTGGTCAGCACATGTGGCCCAGGACCAGGAAAGTCTAACAGTGAACTTGGAATAGAAACCTATACTGTAAATACCTTTATAAATTTAGAGCTTAATAGAACACTAGCAAGATAAACTCACACACACACACACACACACACACACACACACACACACACACACATACTGAGAATCCACCTTCTGATCTGCCCTGGCATGATTTTCCCATCTTACAGATGGGTAAACCAAGCTTAGGCATTTGCCAAAAGTGGATGACCTGAAAATTCCCATCAATAACTTCATACTGGTGCCATGTTTTCTTCTATTCTGGCTAAAATTTTGCTTTTGTAAAAATTCAAAAATACCAATATCCAAGTCACCAGTGGCATAAGCTCTCAATAAGATAACTTGAAGTTCAACAGTAAGTAGGGGATTGCCCCACCCGCAAGCAATTTAGACAGGACTGCAAGAAAGTGGGGAGTGGTGTCAGAGATCCAACTACTCTGTCCACAGGAGGTAGGCATCCTTACTCATGAGGCCCACGCACAGGGTCCAGACGCTGGAATGTTGGGAAATGAGTCTAAACCACAGCCTGGATTCCAACCAGGCCCAGTCCTGTCCTTAGCCTGTGTTATCTTCCTACTCAGCCCTCCCTCTGCATTTCAACTGAGTTCCTGACTTCTGCTAAGCCACTGAATTCTATGATGGTTATGGGAACTACAGCACAAGTTCAAGTGGCTTGATAACCCCTCCCCCCAACACCTGCCAGAAAGTCCCCTCACGCTAAGTTCACATTTGGCTCACTGCACAAACCTCACCCAGTTGTAATACCCCGAGACCTATCCTTGTCTTCCAGCAGGAGGACAGAGCTCCAAATGTGCAGATGGCAGAGAAGTAGTGGGTACTGGCTATCAATGTCATAATGAAGCAGTGGTGTTGGCTATCAGTATCATGATCAACCAACTGTGGCTGCCCATCCCTTGCAGGACGACAGGTTTACTCTAAAACACCTTCTTACTTTTTCACCTGTCATTAGCACATAAGGGGATATTTTATAGTGAATATGTGGAATTAAAAATGAGGAGTTAAAGAGTCTCCAAGTGAGGAGAGGAGAAATTGAAACCCAGTGTTTGTCCCTACAGTCAAATGAACCTGAAGAACTCTTGGTTGGAACAACAGGTGGCGCTGTCATTTCTACACTTTTCCCTGGCAAGAAACCTTTGCAGCTTGTGGTTTCACCTTCCAGGAGGCTTTGGCAGTTTCTGTTACCTCCTCTGTGGGTAGCATGCCTGTGTTCCCGTGTGAGCAATGCAAATGTACACAGGGAAACATGAGGGTCTGTGTAACACAGTTTACCAGGGAAATAAACGCCATATGCTTTCATATGCTTTATCTCTCATTATCATATAGATATCTATCGTCTATCTGCCCCTGGTATGCATATAAGAGGAAGGTCAGGCATAACCCAAGGTCCTAGGACACATTTTAGGCAAATGATAGAAATCTAAGATTTGAGAAAGCTGTTGTCTTTTCATTCACATCAAGAAAATATTCTCCTGTCCATTTGATAAGCACCATCTTCACTCTTCTGTCCTAAAAGGAACGAGCAGGGACAGGAATTACATTTCCATGAGGAAAATACAGAATTTAAGAATGATTTTCAAATGTGCTAAGAAGAGAGAATACATCTTATAGGTTTTGGGGTTGTTTTTTTTTTGGTTTTTTTGGCCAGTCCTGGGGCTTGGACTCAGGGCCTGAGCACTGTCCCTGGCTTCTTTTTGCTCAAGGCTAGCACTCTGCCACTTGAGCCACAGCGCCCCTTCTGGCCGTTTTTTTCTGTATATGTGGTGCTGGGGAATTGAACCTAGGACCTCATGTATACGAGGCGAGTACTCTTGCCACTAGGCCATACCCCCAGCCCAATCTTATAGGTTTTTGTGTGAGTTTTAAATATGAAAAGTCTGCCATGTGAATAATCTTTCACTGAATACTCAGCTCATTTTTTCACTCACATGTCTAATTTTATTATGCATCAGCAGGTATTATGTAGTTTCTAGGCTGTAACTTATCAGTTATTGGTTTGCCATTTTGCATTTATTTAATTTTGAATTTGTGGGGTTTTTCCTATTAAGATTTCACAATGTGAACGTGCCAGTGTATCAAACTGGCTATCGCGCTTGATCACAGCCCACAGCAGCCACGTGGCATCTGGAGAGGCAGCCGGAAGACGCAAGTGTGAAGGAGGAGGTGTGTGCGGAGGACACTCACTGAGCCACGGCCGCTGCAAGGACGCCACAGTGTTTCCACACTGCCCGGGTCCCTGTTCCATGCAACAAATGTCTGAGAGACACGCTTGCTGTCTGAGAGAACAGAGGCCTGGAAAATTCCACCTAATGCTTTTTTTTTGGTGTATAGCTTATAACTCTCTTATTAACATTATTTTATAAATAGAAAAGAGTACAAGAGAAAAATCAAAACATGCACCAAGCATTCAAAGGCCCCGGAGAGCCTCCCATTAGCAAGTCTGTGCTATGACAAAGTAGAACAAGCAGGGGTGCGGCTTCCTGGGGAGCAGGTGACAGAGCAGTCACACTTCTGGATGAAGTGGGGCTCCTGAGGCTCCAAGTATGAACTTTGATTCACCCCTGGCTCTAGCTGGCTAGCAGGTATGACACAGAACTCTTGAAACCCACTCCTCATACAAATAGCAAGAAAACAGATGCTTTGTCAAGCTACTGTATTTTAAAGAGTTATTTATTCCTATTATAGCAAGTATTACGAGGTTCCGTGGAGAATGTCCTATTAAAACTGTCATTGAGACACAGAATGCAGCCACAGTGCTGTAAGCTCAAGAGAACAGCCAAATCTTAGAACCCAAGGAAAAAGTCCCTTGCAGACAGCACAGACAACAGTACTTTCTCCTCACAACTTGGCTTAGGGGTACAGTGGTTGCCTAGCATGCAGGAAGCCCTGGGTTCGACTCCTAAACACCACATAAACAGATAAAGCTGGAACTGGCACTGTGGCTCAAGAGGCAGAGCGCTAGCCTTGAACTAAAAGAAGCCAGGGACAGTGCTCAGGCCCTGAGTCCAAGCCCAGGACTGGCAAAAAAAAAAAAAAATTGTGGTTCAATACACAACATGAAATTTACTATTTTAATTGATTATATCTATCTGGGGGGTGTGAGGGAGGTAGCTCTGAGGTTTGAATTCAGGGCCTCACAGGTGGTGCTCTACCATGTGAGCTATGCGCTAGTCCCGTTTTCACCATTCAGTAAGTGCATTGCCACTGCTGTGCAATCACTACCACCACCTACGTCAACTTCCCATCTTCTAAGTGAAGCCCTGCAGCCATTAATACTACCCCCTTCCCCCCACCGTCTCAGCCCAGCGAGCACCGATCCATACGGGTCTCCATCACGGTGACTGCCCTGGGCACTTCGGCCTTCTGTGGCTGGTTTCTTCCACTTAGTATGATGTCTGCGTAGTTCCTCCAGGACGTGGCACACATCCAGATCTCCTTTTCAAGGCTGAATTCCTAGGTCAGGATCCCGGCTTTCAGTTGACTTACCAGCCAGGCTGGGCCCAACAGGAAGAGGGCTGTCACCACTGAGGAAATGGACAGTATTCACGAGGTTAAGCATCGGGCCACACTGGGGGTGACGAGGGACAATGGCTGCACAGGGAGCTGCATGCTGGGCCAGCGGAGGCCAGGCTGCTCCTGCCCCCTGCAGGTGCAGGGAAGAAACGCTAGAGCTCTGGAAGATTCTACAACACCAGCACAGCTCCGGGAAGAGGACGTGCTTTGCCATCGTCACAGAACAAAAGCACCACTTCAAAAGGGTTTAACTGGAGAACGAGGAGAAATCCTGGAAGATAAGGGAAGGCCAAGCCTCTGGGGACGAGGAGAGAGGGGACACGGGGGGCGAGGCAAGGGGAACAAAGAAAGGAAGACAGAGGAAAGGGAGAAAAGAGAGGAACCACAAGGACGATGATGGGAATGGAAAGCAGCTTTGCCAGCATGAGGACGTGCGGGTCATCCTGCCTGTGGCGGAGCTGGGGGGAGGAGAGGCCTCCATTTTTGTTTTATCCTTCTGAATTCCTGTACATAATCCATTGCACACAGTTACTAAGGAGAGCTCCTGGCCGCCAGAACCTCTTCCCATACTGAGCTCAAGGACCAAGGGGTTTCACAAGGCTCTCCCCAGCACAGCAGGGTCCTGGCGTCTGGTCCCCTGTACGGGAATACAATCCTGTCCAGGTGACAGGTGACACCACTTCCTGCCCCTGCTGCACGGCCCTGGCTGGCATGAGCCGGTGAGAGGCAGCCCCGGCCACGGGCCAAGCAGACTCCAAGCTGCCTTCTGCTCCCAGCACACTTTTACAGAGGATCCCGACAGAAAAGGGTGCTCAGAGCCTGGAGTTTTCCTCAAGAAACTGCGACCCACTGCCAGGAGGCTTCTTGTGGCCTGCCTTCCCGGATGAGCTGCGTGTGTCCAAAACTGACATCTTCTGTCAAATCTGCCTAGTTTAGGGTTCAGAATACTAACCCCCTCCATTTCAAACGCTTTTGCCCTCCCAACCTGTTACAAGAAAGGAGCCTGTTAAAAAGACAACACAATGACTGTTACGTAATAGCAATGACCGTGAGTAGCCGATGATGATCAGGGCTTCCTATGAGCAGACACCTCCAGGTGCCTGGCATTGCCACACAGAGCCCAGAGCAACCCACAGAGAGAGCGCTTCTTTCCAGTCAGGAAGCGTGACCGTAGGACCCACGGTCTGCGCTCTACCCTCCCTCGGATTCCTCTTCAAGGCACTATGATTTCTTGGGGGTTTGTGCTGAGACAACTGTTGCTTTTAATGGGAAAGAAAATGAAAACTTCCATCAACTTTTATATCTTGATGGAATCTGAAACTCCTCGCTGTACATTTTGGAACAAGCCCACAGCCACGAGGCTCGGCTGCACAGTTCGGTGTTGAGCTCCTAGCACAGACCTCTACAGAGCTATGGAGTCCAAGGACAACGTTGATGGCAAACATAAAGGCTAAAGACAGTGCCATTTGCGCTGTACGGATATGGACATTTGCTCAGTGCCAGTGAGAGCCCCGTGGGGACACTGGCAGTCACAGCGCGGCCTGGCCCTCCCCTCCATTTCCACCACAGGCCAAGGTCAGGAGGGAGCTTTTGTTGCCCCCGCGGCTCCACAGCCCCGAGTTCAGGGAAGCTTTGCAGCCGGCACCGCATGGGCACAGGCACCGCCCCCCCCATGTCTTTCTGCTTTAGTGTCAAGTCCTGGGGGTGCCGGCGCCTGGAGCACGTGCCGAGCGGTGCTCAGGCTCTGGGTTCCAGCCCCAGCACTGGAGAAGGAGGCAGAGGAAGGGACGGGAGGGCAGGGGAGAGGACGGGGGAAGGGAAAGGAGGCCAGGGGAGCGCACAGCAGCTGGAGCTCGTCTCCCTGGGGCGGGACAGCACATTCCAGAGGCCTCTCCTCCGCGGCGGCACGGAGCCCCTGCCACAGGGGCCCGCGGTGAAGGGAGCAGACCCACGAAGCACAGCAAGCCTGGAATCTGGATTCCCACAACCACAGAAATGTCTGTCGAGTCAAGGAGCCACCCTGCCGCCCCAGGAGACGCTCAGAGAAGGACTCGCTTGTCCATCTCTAGATTATGGATCAGCCTCCATTCCGAGGTAGTAATTAATCACTCTATTGACGAAAAGCCACCTCAGGTATGTAATCCCATCAATTCCTCAGCAACACAGGCAAAAGTTTCACAGATCAAGTTTTTTGTTTGTATGTTTTTATTTATTTTTCAGCAAATCAAAACCCATTCAAATGGAAAATGGGAAAATGAAGTGGTGCCTGCCAGCCACGCCAACGCGGCTCTCGGCAAGGGTGGGCGGGCACGTTGTGCGGGAGAGCTCAGCGAAGGCCGGGCAGCGTGACTAACAGGCCCTCCTAGCCGAAAGGCCGCCGACAGGTGGAATCCGGGACTCCAGTGGAAACTGGGAGTACCCCGGAAAGGCAGACAAAGGGGCCCCTCGTTAAATAAGTAGTACCAGTCTACTTAAAAGACAAGAGAACCAAAATTCATTGTCATTTTCAGATGTGCTTAAGGTCAGCTCCTGAGCAGACAGGCTGTGACCTCAGCAAGAGCATTATCAGACTGGTTCTCAAATATTAAAATGTACCCATGATGGAGACACCTGTGCACCGAGACGTTTACTACAGAATCATGAGCCACTGTGAAGAATGAGACGAAATGTCTGTCTTCTGGGGACAGGTTACACTACTCACTGTGCACAGGGAAAGGGTGAGGCCATGGCTTTAGAGCCACACAGCCTTGGTTTAAATCTGACTTTTAGCTCGGAACCAGCGGATCACGCCTGTCGTCCTAGCTACTCAGGACGCTGAGATCTGACATCACAGTTTGAAGCCAGCCTAGGCCAGAAAGCCTGTGAGGCTCTCACCTAATTAACTGCTAAGTAGCTGGAAGCAGAACTATGGCTCAAAGTAGTAGCAGAGCTCTAGTCTTGAGCTAAAAAGCACAGGCATAGTGCCCAGGATCTGAGTTCAAGTCCCCAGGACCAGCACAAAACAAACACATAATAATAATGGACTAAACACTGGATTCAATAATAAATAATGGACGGTGTGAGTCTGCGGGAACCCCAGGCATGGACTTTCAGCCATAGTTTCTGCATCTGCATATGAAGGTTTAGTACAATCCTCGACACCTAGTAAGAGCCTCATAAATATGAGTACCTACTATTACAATACACTGCTATTATTTAGTTTTTTTTTAAGAGAGCAAAAGATCTGTATATATGGTCATAGAAAGACTACCTTGTGGGCGAGGCATGATGGCAGATGCCTGTAATCGCAGCTACTTAAGAAGCAGAGATCAGAAGGACAATGATTAGAGACCAGCCCAGGCAAGAAAGTTAACAAGGTCCCCTAGCTCAACAAACAACCTGCGTCTAATGATGCCAGCCCGAGATTCTAGCTGTGTAGGGGGCACAAGAAGGATTAATATCCAAGGCTTGCCCCAGGCAAAAAGCACAAGACCTCAAGTGAAAAATACATATAGCAGAGACAGGCTTGGGGTGATGGCTCAGCAGATGAGCACCCACACAGCAGCCACAGAGCCTTGAGCTCAGGTCCCAATACCACGAGAGAGAGAGAGAGAAAGACAGAGACAGACAGATGATCTTGAATCACGGTGGAACAAAAATGTAGGCTGCAAATTGCGAATGGGTGTGAGTGACAAGTCCCTCGTGTGCACACACAGGCACATACATATGCACATGGACACGTGGGAACGCACGCTGAACGCTACAGCAGATCCCCGTGGGGACAGGATGACACAACCCTCTGGTGGTGCTTCACCTGAGGAAGCAGCAGCTCCGTGCCAACAATCCGAACTCAAAGAGTCTGCTCTAAGTCTGGATCCTGTGAAAAGTACCTACTTCCTTTCTCCTCATAAAGAGAACAGGATACAATTGTGGAAGAGTGCGGTAGTAGCTGGCCTGTGCCTCCCGAGAGCCTCTATAATGGATGCCATGCCGTCGCTCTACTCTCCCCCCTTCCACACTCAGCTCCCCCCCTCCCCCACTCACTCAGGTAACCATCTTCCAGTCACTCACACACAGGGCCCAGAGCCCCAGTGCTGGCAATGGAAGCCCCACCTACTGGAAAGCAAGGAGGCTCGGGGAGATGGGCCCAGGGCATGAGGGCACCAGGGCACAGGTAGAGGCTCTGCTGGGAATGCATGTCTGTGCATAACTGTGGTCCTGTTCAATTAGCACCTAGAAAATGGGAGAGTGAGTAATAGTGCAACTCTCACTGATGAACTAACTCAATGTGTCTGGCTGGTATGTTAAGGTTTCAAATATATGACAGAGAGTACAGTGTCTGAAAAATGAACAGATGAAACTATTAGAGTAACTTTCTTTTCCCCCCTCACAGTTTCACTAGAAAATCATCAATTTTTTCATTTTCCATAGCCATTACTATTTTAGGATTGTTTAGGGAAGATGATACATTTTTGTCCTTTTCTAAAGTGTGCAGGAGGGTGGCTGAGAAGAATTAATGGTTCTATGTCTTTGGAACATGAAGCCATGGCTTTGCACACTGAGACAAAGGCAGCAGGTAGTACAGAAAAAATAAAGAGCAAAGTCAGGAAATAAGGACAGGAGTGCAAACTTCTTCTCCACTCTCTCTGCTGGGTGAGCTATTTAGCCTCAGAACTTCCAGCATCGGATTACGTTAAGAATAATATGAATTAATACCTTTTAAAAGAGCGGCAGTACTTAGTGTGGAACTAGCGGCTGCTGGGGATGGGTGCAGAGAGACCCGGGCATCTAGCGAGAGGGAAAAGTGGCTAACAACACACAGAATGCAGAATGGGAGTCGCCATAGGCAGGAAACTGCAAGGAGTGGATCCAGAGATCCTCAGCCGAGTGTGTCTTGGTCTGTTACATCACAGACTCGGCTTTCTCCCCCAGGACGGGTGAGAAAGGACACAGGACAGGGCTATCACAGACACAGACAGCTTATGCTATTTCCAGAACAAGACCACAAGAGAAAAGTTCTACTGAAGGTAGAGAAGCTATTCACAGACAACACTGAGATGGAGAGTTACAGAAAATGCTGTCCAGGAGATAAAAGCAAGAGATTACTGAACATGGAGTCCATAGAAAGGCCTGCCCCCTCTGCCTAGGTGTGTGCCAAGTAGAAACCTAAAAATGTCCCTCCACAGTCAGAGAAGACACTGGTGACTCTGCTAGAGTATCTGCTTTCCAGAACTGGTGGAATCTCGAACAGAATCATGTTAGACTAAAGAGCCTGTAGATCAGAAAAATGTCCAGAACACTCTGTTGGCCTACAACATGAAGGGGATACACATAGAAATCTCTAAGTCCCAATGCCTTCAGAGAGGACACCGACCTTAAGCCTAGGGATGTACTAGCATCCTACCAACAATGAGCAAGTGCTTGCCTTCTTGTCATTTGAGGGGATTTATGACCAAGTTGGACAGAGACACGGTGATGTTACTAAGATGGAGTATTAGGATTCCTAATGACCTGGAGCTGTGTGCAAAATTCCCAAGTGTTCTACAGGGAGCCCCATCCCCGAAATGAGAGCTCATTTCCCTGACCTCTAAACCCACACAATCCTAATGGGACTGGGCTCATTGGTAGAGTGCCTGCCTAGCAAGTTTGAGGCTCAGAGTTTAAATCCTAGTCCAAAACAGAAACACCAATAATAAAAACAAGCCATAACCCTTTCTCTATCTGCTCTAACTCTGGCAGAAGAGAATATAAAAGCTCTTCGATCAAGTACTATCATGTAATCATGGCCAATAATTACTGTCCATCTTTAGGAAATATAGTTTCGTTCCAAAATACTCAAATAAACAAAATTATAGTTTTTCTCTTTGTCTTTGGGAGAAGGCAGGCTGGGTGTTTTGTTAATCTGTTCACTGATCTAACAGATAAAAATCAGAATCTTGTAGGGCACGTAAAAGCAAGCAACTACTTAGACATCTGCACCCTATCGTAGTAGCCAGGTCACTTTGGCAGTCTAAAAGAACCTTAGCGAATGAGGTTCATCCAAGTTTATAGATCACAAACGCATAACTGTACAGGAAACATACCTTCTGTTTCAGAGACTTTAAATAAAGGCAGTAGTTGCCACTCTATTCTCTGCAGCCTAATTACTTTCTCTGGATGGAAATGGCTGAAATCACAGTCTCTGCAGACTATGATAAAGCAGGAATGAAAATGATTTTTTCTGTGTTCATGGGGTCTAGTAAGAACAAGGCAGACCCTATTAATAAGACATTTCGAGGTAAAGTCTTATTAAATATCTTTACTATAGTTTTCAATGTCCTTTTTGCAGCACAATCCTCTTATCAATCAATACTGGGGGGGAGGGGTGAATCTTGTGAAAATGTAGAGTCCCCAAACACAAGTGATAGGATGTGAAAGGAGCAAGACTCCTACCATGCATGTGCCAAGGTGTGTGAACACGCCTGTGCTCCAGGCTAGGAACTGGAGTGGCTGCTTTTCCAAATACTGTTCAAAAATCACTGCTGTGCTGCGAGCTGGTCTCTCCCGAGCATAACTACACATAAGACTGGCTTTCAGTAAGTAATTTCCTTACACGCGCAATGAGGGATTTAGGCTAGACTTCTGCAGTGTTAATGCAGAGTGCAGCAGAGTAGACGTGAGCAAATTAGGATTCCTAGCATATAACCACAAAAGTAGTGAACACAGCACCCCCATCTTTGCTGGAGGTTGGGAAGCCTGAACTGGCTGCCCAGTGAGCTGAGGGAAGAGGCAGGACTCTAGTCCTCCTTTTGTCCACCCTCTCTCTTTCCTATAAGGGTACTCATAAGAAATCACATACACAGAGAAGGCCATTGACATGATCATCAGTAACAGATCAGAGTAAACAGTCTTGGCTGTATACTATTTATGCACCAAGGAAAGAGGGAGGAAAGACTTAGTGCAACTTCTGGAGTTTCACTCATGTGTTTTTAAACACTGATATGAGAGACCTGAATGAAGTATGAACAGGAAAAATCCATTCTTGCAGTAGGAAAATACTGGCCTTTTGATGTGAACTTTACTTCAGGTTAAAAAGAAGGTACATTGTGGAAGAAATTGATTTCCAAAGGCTTTACTGCCACAAACACCAAATTAGGTCATTTTCATCCCTGCTCCATCACAGTCTGCGGAGACTAACGTGCTACCAGCCATTCTCATCCACAGAAAATGTGGAGGCTGCAGAAAGCTGAATGGCAACCACCTGCCTTTGTTTAAAATGCTTCCTGTGATGGCACTGACTCCACAGCCTCTAAAGTTACACTGAAAAGACCCTGTTATTCGTGCACAAATGTGTAATTTGCTGGCTGTAATTTTCTCAAACTGCTAAATAAAACCCTCTTCCTTTTATTGGGGAGAAAACAGAAAGCCAGCGGCTCCGCGGTGGGTGTCCATGTGTATCGCTCCCCCTCTCAGGCACGGGTAGGAATAATTACTGCCTGGTCAGGCTCACTGAGTGAGCTTTTCTCCCACAGGACACCTTCCTGTCAAGATGTCAACAGAAAGAGCCCTTCAGATTACAGGAGAGGCTGCAATTCCCCACAGTGCATCTCATCACCACCACCACCCTTAGACTTACAGAGCCTGCCATGATCTGATCACCCAACACCTGGGACTCTCCCACCGCCCCCCCCCCACGCACACCTCTCCCCCACGCGCAGCAGTAATTGATGCAATCTGTCTTTCTGAGGCTCCCAGCCACGGTGCCTGCTGCAGCGCCAAGGGCAGCCCGCCCGCGCACGCGTGTGCATGGGGAGAGAGAGGGCAGACAAAAGGAGGACCCGGAGCGGAGTCCTGCCTCTTCCCTCAGCTCCCTGGGCAGCCAGTGCCAGCTTCCCAGCCCGCAGCAAGGATGCGGTGCTCTGCTTACCACCTCTGCGGTGACATTAGCTGGGAATCTTAATGTGCTCACGACCGCCCTGGTGCACGCTGCATTAACACTGCTTTCTTCTCTTTTGAGAAAAAAATCATATTCAATAGCATCACTAAGAAATTGCCTCCTCATTTTTTCCAAGATGAGGTGATAACATAAATCATCATTTTTCATTCCACATCCTATTCTGTGCAAAAGGCTACATACTGTGGTCAACTGGAAATGGTCTATATTCTGGGAGTTAGACAGATCAGGGGGTCAAGTCTTAAGAGCTACTACCCCCTACATGCACATGCATGTACATGTACACACACACGTACACACACATACACACACGCACACACACACACACACACACACTTCTATTGAGCAGCTTCCTAATCTTGTAATTAAGCCGGGCTTTATTTAGTTTCCTCACCTGTAACTGAACACAAGCTGCAAACCGTATTGGTTCACTTGGTGTCACCCCGGTAGCCATCGGAGGTGGGCTAACTGGAGGGGAGCTCGGCCTCGCTTTACACAGCTCACGGTCCAGCACTGGTTCTGGTGAAGGCTCGTGGGTGGTGTCACCTTGGGGAGTGCGGCCACGGCTCCGCACAGGAAGCGGGAGAGGCTGGGCCCCACAGGCCTCCTGAGCACACTGCAATGGGGCGGAGGGCCCCTCCTACCAGGCTCCCCCTCCTGCAGGCTCCATAAGCTCCCACACCGCCACCCCAGGGCCAAACTCCCAACACCAGAATCTCAAAGGACAAACTGCGACCAAACCACAGCCCATACCAGACACACAGCTGCCACTAGTTCCCACATGAGTGGAAGTCCGTATTTCCAGAAAGTCTATATGTGGACTTCCATAGCAATGTAACTTGAAGCAGTTAAAACTGGCGATATCCCAGACATCCTTCTATGGGAAGAGAAAGGGCAAACTGTACCAGGCATGCTGTGGACTAGGGCCCACATTACAAAGGAAGAGCCGGGTGCCAGTGGCTCCGCCTGTAATCCTAACTACTCAGGAGGCTGAGATCTGAGGATCACCGTTTGAGGCCAGCACTGGCAGGCAAGTCCATGAGATTTTTATCTCCAATTAATCACAGAAACAGTGATTCAAGAGGTACAGTGCTGGGGCTGGGGATATAGCCTAGTGGCAAGAGTGCCTGCCTCGGATACACGAGGCCCTAGGTTCGATTCCCCAGCACCACATATACAGAAAACGGCCAGAAGCGGCGCTGTGGCTCAAGTGGCAGAGTGCTAGCCTTGAGCGGGAAGAAGCCAGGGACAGTGCTCAGGCCCTGAGTCCAAGGCCCAGGACTGGCCAAAAAAAAAAAAAAAAAAGAGGTACAGTGCTAGCGATGAGCAAAAGGAGCTCAAGGACAGTGCCCAAGGCCAGAATTCAAACCTCAGGAGAGTGAATACACTGAACCACCTTGGTAAATGTCCAGAGAATGAATGATTAGTCTGGAGGTTTTATGTGTACAACATTCTAGAGATGCTGCTCGGCAGTCGCGGGCAACGGAAGCCCCTCCTGACCGCATCACACCAGTGCCTCAGACGTTACGGGGGCTTCGGTATGCAACGAGCCCCACAGGCACCTGTGCTGAATGCCCGGCCCCAGCTGGTAGAGCTACTGCAGTAGGGTGTGGCAACTGGGGGTGACCAGATGGAAGAAGGGAGCCACGGGGGGGGAGGGGAGGGCTTCCAAGTTCCAGCAGGTCCTTGTCTCCCTCTCTGCTTCCTGTTCACCAGGCGGTAAACCCCCTCTGCCACAACCCTACTGCCATGGTGTTCCGCCCAAAGCACACGAAGACTGAACTAAAGGATGGGGCCCTCCGAAACCATGAACCTAAATACACGTGCTCTCGGGTAGGTTGGTTCTGTCAGCTATTTGGCCATGGAGATGAACAGGAGCTAGATGAAGGTACAGAGACCTGTTGTTTCCCACAAATGTATGAGAATCTGCAACCAAAATAAAAGATGTAGTTCAAAGAAGCAAGGTGCATAATTCAGAAGGTCATGACACTACCACAAACAAGGCCAGAGGAATGGTTTAAGTGGTGGAGCACCTGCCTAGCCAGGGAAAGGCCTGGAGCTCAAAGCTCAGGGATGCAGAAGGGAGAGGAGGGAAGAAGAGTAGAACAGGCAACAGCGGATAGTGACCCAGCGGACCAGGAGCCATAGCTGAAAAACTCTGGTCTCAAACAGATGAGTATGTTCGTCTACAAACAAGGAAGGGAGAAAGCAGACTGAGGAGAGCCTGGTCTCCCATGCCCACCAAGTCAGCTAGTTAAGAAGAAAAGGACAGACGTGAAGAAAGCGGGGAGGGAGGAGGTGTGTGCCTGAGGTCTGGCTCCAGTCTGGTGGGGGGGGGGGTGGGGGGGGAGGGGGGGAGGAGCACACCTGGGCAGGATGCTGACTAGCCTGCACGTGGGCGGGGGGTGGGGGGGCACTGCGGGCTGGGGCGTGGCCGTGGCCTTTCGGAGGACTGCCACAGAGGGAGCAGGAGATCCTGCCCCCATGCCACTCGCGAAGCCCCCGGCACGCCAGGGTCCGCATGAACACAACACGCTCCGCGGAGCACACAACACTTGGCCTCAGACACAAAGTGAGAAGCCACATCTCTGCAGAACAGAAACTGGGTACCTCGGGACGCGGGATGACCAGATGGCCCGCTAAAACTCTTCATTCCTAAACCGGGGCCTGGAGGAAGTCACGTACGACTGTCCAAATCTTCCCCACATAAAAATTAATAGGGTAAGTGCATCCTTGTTTCAGTGATCAAAACCTGGCAATCTGCTCCATTACTCTCCTGTTCCACAGCCTGGGGTCGGGAAACAGGTGCCCCAGGAGTGGCCCTTACTATCCAGCGCCATCTTGTTATGCACCATCCAGCTAGGAACATCCCCTGTCAATGGATGGATGGATGGTCCCAGCGGCCCAGCACAGGTCCCCAGACGCCTCTGGTGCCACTTGTGAAAGGAGCCCTGTGACTGACTCCAACAGCAGGACAGGGCTGTCACTTCATGAAGGGACAACCGGCAGACAGACACATCTGAAGCATGGTAATTGGAAGCTCTTGTCACCAGATAGCAGCAATTCAATTTCCCTGCAAATGCCTGTATGCTACACTGGTATCTGGCAGGTGTAGGAACCCCATCTCTGATTGCCAATATTCCCAATCTACTTTCTTTGCCTATTTTCCTACTGCAAGCAATTACGTCTGAAAATCAGTGTGCAACATGCATTCATCCATATTCAGTTCTTTCCACTCCAGGAAAATGTTGCCCAGGAAAAAAAAAATAAAAAGAGACAGTTCTGAAAATGCACATTTGTTCCTATATTTTGATCCTCTGACTGTCCAAATGTTTGCTTGTTGACAATACACAACTTGCTTGACATCAAAATAAATATTCTGGGAGAAACAAAAGTTTCAATATATCAGACCACTAAGACAGGACCAGGCTGAATTAGTTGACGTTCAGTGATAGAGACTTGAGAAGACAAGACAGTGTAATGGTGTTCAAGATTGCTGGGGAAAACTGATTTGTAAGCAGCAGCTGGGATGAGCACAGCAAAGCTAGGAGCTAGGTGAAGGCAGGCTGACAAAGGGACAGGGCAAGGCAGCGATGGCACCGGCTCTGCCAATGAGCTCTACCACGCTCACCTAAGACATTACTAATGGCCTCAAGTCGGGGACTAGAATTTTGAGATTTCTCTCAATTAGGGGTTTAGGTGAAAGTGATCTGAGACTATAACCCGCTGGTGACATTCTTACTATTTTCTTTCACTCAAATTTGAAAAAAATAAAAGGCAACTCCTAGTAATCTGTCTCCAGAGATAACCAATTTTCTCATTTCTTGGCTTTTTCTTGTATCTATGAAAAAATATATTTATGCATTTTTTCTCTTTTCTCTATTCATAAATAGCTATCTAAAACACCTGTGTTAGTTTTCCTGTAATTCTAATAATAAAGCTTGGTATTACTTTCCTGAGCGCTCCATAGTATTCCGCTGAGTGGAAATAACACAGCCATTGGTGGACAGCGAAGGTCATCTCCATTCTTCCCCTAGTAGGAAGCAGCCTTAACACATATGCCACTTTGTGCATTTGCTCAAAGATCAATATGAGACATTCCTCCAAGTGTGAGACCGAGTTGAGCAGTGTACACTCTTCCCCTGGACTCTTGCTAACATTCAAAGCTAGCAAGTATTTTCCTCTTTGCCACGTTAGCCAGTAAAAAGTGACAGTCCAGTCCATTTTCAACAGCCCAGCTTTTTGTGTGAACTGAGCTAAGAGCCCTCTGGTCTGTGTCCCTGGAGGCTGACCCTGGAGCCTGGATTCCCCTGGGCTGCATGCCTGGGAGCTTCTGGGAGGTGTCAGCAGGAGAATGGCAGGTGGGAGCAGAAAGGCAAGTGTTTCTTCTCCATTTCTGACCAGTGACAATGCCGGTCGCTCACTGGTGGCTACGCTATGGTCTGTGATAACAATCCCCTGTGCCCAGCCCCAGCTCCACTCAGACAACACATCACTTCCACCCCTTGTGGCTCAATCCTAGCGACTGTAATGGTGCTTGGTCATCTGAGACTCATACCAGCCTTTCCTCTTCCTTCCCCTGAAACCAGCCCAGTCCCTGCAGATTAGCCCTTCCTACCTATCTGCATTTCCACCATTTGGGGACAATGTTGACTGTGGTTTGGCTTTGCTGAGATTAAAGTACCCCCTAGGATGCCTGTTTTTCTAATGCATTTTTGACCTTTTCATTGTTGATTTACAGTTAGAGGAATTCACTGTTAATCAGAGTAAGAGTTGGCAAACTTTTCTGTTTGGACCTTTAGGGACAGATAGTAAATATTTCTGGCTTTGTGAACCAGAAGATTTCTGTTGCAACCACTCAATCTGGCCACAGAGGGTGAAAGCAGTCATGACTACAGTAACAAGAGTGAGGGCTGTTCGGCTACCCCCAGGAGGAGATTCCACACGGGCTGTGCACCACAGCTGCTAACCTCCGCACCTGGGGCTACTCTGCCTTGGGAGCTGCAAATATCGTCCTCCCACATTAGTTTTTAACTATTCATATAGTGGTTTTTCTCATGCACAGTTTTGAGAACTGTTGTTATTGCTATTTATTATTTCTGTTTGTTATGTTACATTTGCATGGAGAGCCAAGAGTAAAACCACAAAAAACTCAGGGAAGAAAAGCTGAATCCCCGAGCCACCGCACTGTCTCACTGAGCGCGCTGCTCAGCCTTCTATGACTCAGGGGAACTTCCTCCCCTGTGAAGCCCCCATGGAAGGGTGAGCATGCAGACAAGCGAGCACAAGTGCCTCCTCCTTCAGTATCCTGGCACCCTAGGCCACCCAACTCCACACCTTAAAACCAACTCTCTACAGACACGCTAAGAACGCTAGAAATTAGAAGAAAATTCCATTAAATCATATCCTTGTAAAACCCCCAAGATCGCTCCACCCTACCAGGCCTTGTCCACCCTCAACAGCTCTGGGACTTCAGGGACAGCGGGGCACCACTACCATTCTCAGTAAGGGGTAGCTCGTGATTTCACCACAGATCCTCACTGGTCTAAAGCCTCTTAGCCTGAGTTTGTAATGAATTCAGTGTTTGACTTCTGCTAATTAAAAGCAAGTATCTTTGTGGAAAACATGCACATAGAAACCAAAAAAATGTTTTTATCAATATAAATACCTGCTATTGCCGGGTGCTAGTGGCTCATACCGGTCACCCTAGCTTCTCAGGAGGCTGAGATCTGAGGATCGCAGTTTGAAGCCAGCCCAGGCAGAAAAGTCCCCATGAGATTCTATCTCCAGTTAATCACTCAAAAACTGGAAAGATCTGTGGCTCAACGTAGTAGAATGATAGTTGTTGGGGATTCATCTTGGCCTTAAGGGGGGAAGGGGGAGGAGAGCGCTCCCAAGACGCCGCCTTTCCCCCAGCCCTGGGGCAGTGTGGAAGTGAGCCACACCTATCTCCTTCTGGGTCCGGAACCAGAAGGGGTAGCTTTGAGACCATCCCTCACCTTGCACCAGCGAGCACGTGTGCTCCCTTTTTGCGGGCTTTGCCCAGAGGGCAGTACTATGGGAAGTGACGTAAGCCCATGAGGGAGGTCCTTGGGAGCTGCTCTTGGATGGACAAGCTTGCCAGCCTATCGCCAGCTCCTGCTCAATCCTCGTCATCACTACTACATTACTGTGAGCCCCTCCCGATTAAATTGGATTGCTCTCCGAAGCATCTCCGAGATCCGTCTGCACCTGGCTTCCTTGGTGGGTAAGGAGGGAGGAAAAGGGATCTCGTTTGGCCACGTGCACTTTAGGCTTGCCTGTGTCCCTTCGCTCCACCTTGGCCGCCAACGAGTCGGGCGCCCAGGGGAGAGGGTGAAAAGGGGAGCACTGATAAGGGAGTAAGCTTAGCATCCCCGCACCAGGGGAGGTAAATCTAGCCCGGCAGATAGTCTTGTGCAAAAGAGCTCAGAGACAGTGCCCAGGCCCTGAGTTCAAGCCTCACAACTGACCAAAAGAACAGTCAAATAAACAAACAAAAAAAACCTGTTATTTACAACAACCTAGAAGAGATTTTCATTTATGGAAAAAATTTACATTTAAGTCCCGTGAGGCTAAATAGTTTGCAGTCCTATAAACATTACATATTTCTAACTGCCACAGGGAATTACACACCACTATAGCTGAAGAGATAGAACAGAGACCATAAATCTGACCTCTGTATGGCTCGCACCCTGGAGAATTCAGGTAGTAACAGAGGTATCAGAAATTTGGAACTTCTCACTCGAGTAGTAAAAGCATCCTTGGGGTGGTAAATGGTGCCCCTCCCACCCCCCCCCCCCAGATGTGAATATGCACATGCAGTTCTCTATCTGTCCACCCAGATGTGAACACATAAACCTCTCTATCTCACTGTGTTGCCTACAAAATCATATCAGAGAATGCTTATTTATTGAAGCCCACCTATGAAAGCAAAGGGATGGAGTTACGTAAATGTAAGCTTTGAGAAAAAGGAAAGACACAGCTCAGAAATATCACATCTATGCCAACCTGACATGACCTGTGAAATGGGGCCCTGTTATTGCTGTACTTGTTAACCTCAGACTGATCTCAGAGACTTCAGATCTCCACTTATTAGTTGGGCCAGTAAATTTTACATGTACCTAATATGTAAGAGAACAATGTAAAATTAAAAGAGGAATAACTAGTGACAGGGCAGTTGAGTCATAAGATGACAAATGTCAATTACACGGTGGTTAGGAGACAAGCTACTGATTGGGTCATGCTGCACAAAGGGCAAGGTCATAGAGTCATCAATTCTCTCCTCACCAATTGCTCTGATTACATTTCAAAGGTAGGCTTAGGAGCTCTCACTGTTACTACCAGCCAAAACAGACACAGGAAGTAGCTGAGCTCAAATACAGCCCAAATACTGACAAGTAACTGACTATTAACTCAGTGTGGATAATTACCATTGTGTAAGCAACAGTTAAGGCCCTGCATTATCTGTGACCATGAAAATCAGGTAGACATTTCCGCAGACTATTGCTAAACTGAGTTTATTCAGTCACCCTTAAAGTTCTTACAGTTTTTTTTTCTTTTTACATTTATTTTCATTGAAATATTTAATTCAAAGTGAAGAACAGAGGGGTTACAGTTTCATATGTAAAGCAGTGAGTACATTTCTTTTTTTCTAAATATTTATTGTCAAAGTGATTTTTTCAAGTTTACTTTTCAAATGTATTCTAATAACTGGTTTATAACTCATTTGGCGATCTTTGGGATGTTTGCTGTATCACGTACAAATCCGAATATTATTGACATGGAAAGATTAAAATGAATTTATTCGATCAAAGGATTTAATTGCTCCACACAGAAGATGTAAAGAAATAGGGATAAAGCAACCTGGAATGAACGTCCTGTTGTTGAAGGAGCGTCAGAGAAAGACCAGACCGACAGAACGTGACAGCAGCATGCCCCTTCCTCGTGCCCTGAGGGCCCTAGAGCAGATGTGGGCAGGAGACAGGCACCTCTAACAGTCGGTGAGGTGGACAGCAATCTGGCAAGACCCAGCACAGCTGAGACTCTCCCAGGAGGGGAACCCACAGCACTACAAGTAGACCACCAGTGCCCAGGTCCCCTCCTCATCCTCTCCGCCTTCTTGCCCAAGAAGCAGGTGGACATAACCTCCTAAGCTAAGGCCAACCCTGCAGGTGCACAGAACGTCCTGGGGTGTGAGGCCTCCCGGACAGCCGGAAGTCTGAGTTAGGGGCTTAGAGCGGCACTCCAGTAGCCAAAGGCTGTTTGCATTTTCTTTGGCACCTTACTGACTCTCACTTCCAAATAAAGTTTGCCTCTGCTCTCACTTTTCCCTCCTCCCAAGTCTTGCTTTATGTGGTGGAGAAAGGAAAGAAGCCAGATCCTAGACGGTTTCCCTTCACTGCTCACTGACAGTCCTGCTCGTTGTCCTTCACAGCCAGGCAGGATTGCTGATCTCATCACATTTCTTACACTAACACCAAATGGGGCTTGGAATGGCACTGACCCAATGTTGTACTTCTCTCAGACAAAACATCCCAGGAAAGCTGGCACTCACTCTAAGCTCTACTTTCTGGTATGACTTTGCTAGACTTATCTGAAATCCAGCCCCTAACAAGAAAGGCAATGCGTGTTTAGCCACTGGGATAAGTCCTTGTGGGTGCACGGTTCTCAGTCAGAACCTAGATTAACAATAAGTACAAACTGCTCCCTAGAACACCCCAGGTCCAATAGGTTGGGGAGTGGGGGGACACAGAGGAGGGAGAGTCAGACTCCTGGGGAATCTCCTATCCCTGCATAACACCCAAGGAACATCAAAATGCCTGTGTAAAAACAGCCCACTGGGCTCTTGCATCTTCTTTCATTTTTTTTTAAAGGTTTGGACTAATACATTGAAACCTCGTGCACTCTTGGATCCCTAAGTTCCTATACAACTCTAAAATCTTCTGGTGCACATTCACTGTGACTACTGTAACTTAATATTTGCTGCTTAGATTTCTGCTTGGAAACCATAACTAGAAGATAGGAGGCTGTGTTCTTTCTGTCTCAGATTCATAACTATTAAAGAACTCTCTGCAAAATGTAGACAAATATGTTTCTCATGATGGGTGAGAATGAACTCTTAAGAGTCTCCATAGAGTGAAAAGACTGGGTGCTCCTCACTTGTTTCTTCCCCAATGTGCTTTTCCTTCCTTCTCCCTCACTCCTTCCCTCCCTCCCCCTCTCTTCTTTCTTTCTAGTGTGAGTCCTGGGGCTTTAACTCAGGGCCTCGGCACTGCCCCTGAGTTGTTTTTGCTACAGCTAGTGCTCTGTCACTTGAATCACAGCTGCACTTCTAGCTTTTGGGTGGCTAATTGGAGATAAGTCTCATGGACTTTCCTGCTCAGGCTGGCTTCAAACTGTGATTCTCACACCCCAGAGTTCTGAGTAGCTAGAATTACAAGTAGGAGCTAACCTCAAACTAGAGGGTAGGAATCTTTATCAGAAACACAGAAGACATGACCACATACATGTGGCGCAGTCCTAACTTGCATGCTGATACTGTTTCCTGAGCCTTCTGAAGCTCCTGAGAAAATACTTCCATGAACACTCCTCCACCCCTGACCAGCTTTATGGTCCTCATTTCACAGTGGAGGAAATTAGAAGTCCAAAAACTAAAAGAATCTGTCCCAGGTTTATGACTCATGAGTGACATTTTGAGGATGTGACCATAGGTCACCTGATTCCAATGCCTGTGCTCTTCCAACTATAAAAAGCACTCAATCATTCCCCTCTTAACACCATCGTCACATACATCGCTTTTCAGTTCTGATCTTCAGTGCCAATGAAAGTGTAGAAGATGCTCCTGTGGGTTCACAGATATGAAGTAAATATTTAAGAATCAGCAAAGATTAGAAACAAATTAATGTAAGAAAAATGGAGGCAAGATATCTACAAGAAATCTAGCAATATATAATTATATTTCAAAAATGACATATAAGATAGGAAGAGTAGTAAACACTTGTATTCCCAGAAAGCTGAACGCTGAGGCCGAAGAGCCGAAAATTCGAGAATAACTTGAACTACATGGCAAGACTGTCAAACACAAAAAAAAAAAAAAAACACCGAAAAACAAAAAGAGGCACACACCACGCTCATTACCAACAATGGAAAGACAGAGAAGAAAGCATGGCCTTGTACAAGGATGGTACACAAATTCCTGACATGTGCCACATTTCAGTGACACTTAAGACAGCAACAGGGAGGCCTGTGGTGCTGTTTATTACACATGAGGGTGAGGAGAGGTAAAAATAACAAGACTCTACATTTCAGAATACTCCAGGAAAATATACTGAAGGTTTCATCATAAGGAAATGATAAATGTTTGGTGAAACAAATCAGCTTAAATTCACTGAAATATTACATAATGCAAATATGTATTGAAACTCAACACTTCCCTATGAACAGAAATTTTTTTCTGCTCTTGAATATCACTTAGATAATTTAAATGGAAACCTCCATGTTTTCAGGTATTCTGTAATTTCTAGCTACAAACTAAGTGACGTGGTGAGCTAAGCAACGTGGTGAGCTGCCGTGGCCAGGGCCGCACTCAGCACACTGTAACACAGGCAACGGTGGCGGGCACTGGCTCTGCGCGGGCAGTGTTCCACTACCTACGGACAGGGGAGGATTCGACATTATAAACGAGCAAGGTCCTCGTAGGACACCTTCGCTCAAAGGCACCTCTTCCCTGCGCCTAAGAAGGCGAGCCGTGCTCATGAAGCGTGCGTGTGTGCTGCCCTTCCCTCCCGCTTCCGACACCCTCAGCTCCTGCACGCCTTCCTGATCTCCATTCTGGCCGTCCTGCCTCCCGTCTCCAGGAGCTCTACATTTGCTTGGATCAAAGTCTTGGCCATGTATTAGCTCTCCAGGGCTAGCTCCAGGACTCAGAACACTGGCTGCTCTATTAGTACAGTAGATGCAAAATAAATGTACTTTCAGGAGGAAGGGAGGCAGGGCATATGGTAGAGTGGGAGAGACTGGCTGGAATAGAGTGCACGTGTGTGGAGATGAAACCATGAAATCCTCCCTCATATAACTGATATGAGCTCATTAAAAACAGAAAAAAACATATTCTTATGGGATAGATGAAAAAATCATGTTGCCCTCCTAAATGACTTAATAACTAAATTTCTACAACAGTAGGAAACTGTTGTTTCTTTCCCACCTATTCTCTACTGTATCCTCATTCTTAACCACATACAAATAAACACACATGCCCAGAAGTTCGCACATGCACACTCTATTCTATAAAATCAATTAATTTATCTACTACTACCCCCTTAGTGTCAAAAGTAGACAATGGGAATGAAAAACTAATCATCTCTTATAGTCCACAAAGTCCCATAATCTCCAGCTTAACTAAACAGAGATACCCCAAGTACACACTACTGTGTAAAGTAGTAAGAGCAAAGCAGTTAAAACACTTCATCCTAAACATAAAGTAAACCAGTTCTAAGACACTATACCCTAAACATAGAGGGCTTGAAAACCCAGAAAATGAAAGGCTAGTGGCACATTTAAGCTGTTTCTGGGGATGGGAGGTGGAGAAGCATTCAGCTGCACAAGTGCCGGGCTCTCAGTGTTTGGACAGAGGATGGGATGAAAATAAACACACATGTGCTCCTGCAGGGCATAGGCTTGCGGTGGAGAACAGGGCTAGTGTGTGCAAGAGACTAGATGATAACTTGATAAATACTGTTTACCTTTACAAAGGATGGAACAGCAATTCTAGTGAACACACTTTAGAAAATGATGACTAATGACGCGTGTGTGAGCCATAATAGAAAGCCACTGTCTGAGGGGGGCATTTTCCCTGGCGCTAGCTCAGAGCCATTACCATGTGCTTCCCGTCTCTCCGGGCACTTCACTTAGATCTGTGCCACAGGCAAACATCCCAGTGTCACGTAGACTGCAGAATCACCCCACCCACAACTCCCAGGTCTCCCAGAGAAGCAAAGCCCGAGAGCACTGGCTGGTCCAGTCCTAAGTCACCAGGGGTGCCAGGAGGCCTGCGTGGCCCCTGCTGAGCAGGAAGGCGTTCTGGGCAGGCTCTTCTGTCCTCCCGTCCCCTTCTGTCCCCTCAGTAAGCGTCTCTCACAAACTGTGTTCTCCAACTTTCAAAACTTCTATTTTTAAAAGGGAAAAAAGAAATCATTCCAATTTTCTTCTACCTCAATAGTTCATAAATAATTAAATAGAGACCTAATTTAAATTGATTCATGGTGTATTTTCCTCATTAAGGGAATTCATTGTGCAAAAAAAAATCATTACTTAGATTTAGTTCTCAGTGCAAATTATACTGACTCATGGATCACCCCTAGGTGCTGATGTCAGCAAGTCCGCATCAAGCACACCAAGTGACATGTGCTAGGCGAATGCACTGACCTACGCACCAGGGGAAGAGTCTGACTCCACATGCAACAGCAAGACTGGGTTACCTTCCGAGACAGACATACAGAACACTTAGGGATGACCCTTCTGTAAGCAACTTCAGGTACATGGTGGCATGGGGCCAGATTTTAGGTACAGAGTGACAAACTCATTTCGAAAAGAGTTCATCTTGGTCTCGTGCTAGGCAGAGGCTAGAGGTCACAGGTCACTTAGAAAGAAACATGTGGAAACTAATTTTCAGTCCTCCTGGCCAGTACACAGTCTGATGAGAAGCTGTGTGACAGTCGAGGCTGCAGAAGAGGGGTGAGGAGATCTCACATGAACATGCGTACAGCCAGCGAGGGCACCGGAAGCCCACAGAAACACTTCTACAGGACAGACAGCATAAAGACAACTCGGCAGAGTCTGATAGATGTATAATGTTAAGCCATAAAATGCTAGAGCAATTTTTTTTCAAATAAGGAATTTGACAAAGATGACTGTCAGCTCTTTTAAGATACCATTGTGAAGGATGTGTCTGATGTACAGAGTATTTAAAATCTATACAGTAATAAAATATGTGTGGAGGAAGTATCTTTAGTATAGATTAGACACTTTGAAAATCCATCTAACAAAAGTAGTAAAATTGTTAGTAATGTACATAGATGCAAGATAATTATGCTAGAAAAGCATTATTTTTTCTCTATACCAGAGATAAAGTTAAAAATTCAAGTGAAAAATGTTTTATAAGTAGCAGTATATGTCATGTTATATATAATTAACAGGAAAAATACATAACTATGACATGAAAAAACCAGAAAATAAAAACATAAAAATACATTAACTACAGGCCCAGTGTTCAAGCTGCATGATGGACCAAAATAAAATACATGAACTAGACAAATATGTTCTTTAAAAGGCTAATAACTTAAAGTCAAGTTTTCTGAGGTTAATGTATAGATTTAAGCACATACACTTTCTTCCAGTGGGAACATAATGGAGTGTTTTTCTTTAACTGGGTGAAGTCATTTTAAAGTTCATTTGCCAACAATACTCATGCAAAAGAACAGGTAACATAGCTATGCAAATGAAGAATCAAGAGAGTGGGACTGTTTTACATCAAGCATACCATCAACCACAAAGGAAGAAATGAAGAGAAATGGGACTGACACTACATGGGAATGAAATCACAGAACAACGAATTAACCAGAGACCATGGGAAGAAAACTCAATGTATGTCAAAGGTAGTTTTCAACTGAGTAGGAAAATAAGGATGCATAATAAAGAGCTAATGATATAAGTACACCTCTGCCTGAGAAAAAGAAAGCAAGATTACAGCACCTCAAATCATATATAAAATCATTTCTAGGTATGCTGAAGATTCCAACTTTAAAAGTGATGGGGGAAAGAAAACCATTTCAGTAACTTTAATGCCAGCCAGCATTCCCAAGATGGGAAACCCCTGTTCCACTGAAAGAATGAAAACAATAATTATACAATCATATTTTAAAGTAAAATATGGTTATTTTAATAATGAGAGCTAACAGACAAATGAAATGTGAGGATGTCTATAAAATTTTGAGCTGAATTGATATCCCAAGTAATACCTACAAACTGACAAGGAACTGACCAAAAACTCTCTAAAAATAAACCAATGAGTAGCTCACATGATTTGCAATAGATAAAACGCAAACGCTCAAAAAGGCTCTGTACCAGCTGGGCACCGGTGGCCCACACCTGTCATCCTAGTTACTCAGGAGGCTGAGAACTGAGGATCATGACACAAAGCCAGCCAGGGCAGGAAAATCCATGAAACTCTTATCTACATACAATTAACCACCAAAAAAGGTGGAAGTGGAGCTGTGGCTCAAGTGATAAAGCACCAGCAAAAAAGCTCAGGGACAGCACTCAGGCTCTGAGTTCAAGCCCAAAGACCCAGACACAAGCCAGCCAGCCAGCCAGCCAGCCAGCCAGACAGACAGACAGACACACACACACACATACACACACACTTTTACACCTAAATGAAATGCAAAGTATCAAATCAAAATCACATAACAATATTTGCCCAGTAGATTAGGAAAATATTTCATTAATAAGATCTACTGCCTATGAAATTATAATCTGCTACAAATATATTTTGGAGGAAAGCCTGACAATACATTTTTGTAGTCCAGCTTTCCATCACTGTGACAAAATACCTGAGAACAACCTAGGAGAGGAAAGGCTGATTTTAGCTCATGGTCTGGGAGACATCCGTCCATGGGTGTCCATTTTTCACTCTTGAAGGACTGACACTTCATGATGGAAGAAGTCACAGAATAAAGCTGCTCACCTCAGAGTGACCAGGAAGCAAAGCAAGACAGCAGGGAGCAGGGTCCCCAGGTGTCTTCCAAGGATACACACCTAATGACACACCTAATGACCTACTTCCGAAAGGTCCCATCAGCCAAGGTCCCACTATCTCCCAACAGTGTCGCCATCTG
Organism: Perognathus longimembris pacificus; assembly: GCF_023159225.1. NCBI lineage: Eukaryota > Metazoa > Chordata > Mammalia > Rodentia > Heteromyidae > Perognathus > Perognathus longimembris. The sequence goes on from NC_063171.1 coordinate 67,232,057, forward strand.
GGACCGAGGCATCACACGTGAGCCTCTTTGGGACATGACAGTAGACAGAAAGAGAAGCCTACTTTGCGACTCCTCTAGAGCCACATGAAAAAGCTGTAAGGTTCAGAACATCCCTGGCGTGTTCACTAACAGGGCTTGGTGGACTACATCACACATAACCTAGCCATTCTTTCTTGTTTTTAACACTCTTAGGACTGTCAATGGTTACTTCTCTGGACATCAGCAAAATAGGGACAATGATATCTACTCGGTACTTTAGCATTCAAATTAGATCATGCATCTAAAACAAGTATATTCTTAAATTCCAATCCAAGAAACAGAAGTTACAAAGTAATGTCTACACTGGAAATCCATTTTTACAATACTACAGCATTTTCTTGTTTGTTATCAGAACAAATCACACATGGATTTGTGATAGGTTTTGTCCATGGAGGAGATGCCAGTAGATGAGCCGGTGGACTAGAGTGGGTTTGGCCCAGCGTGGTACTTACCTGCCCTAAGAGGCTACGAGAGATGAAGAGAGGGAGGGAGAAAATGGAGAAGGGCTATGAGCCTGTGTGCACACATGCACCCAACAAGCAGGAGCACACTTGACACAGGCCCTGCAAAGACGAGATCTAGCTGGGGTCATCTCTCTAGCCATACAGAACCCCAGCTTTGTGTGGGGTAACTGCAGTAACTGTTTTACTAGTAAGCACAGCACATGTATGTAAGGAAAATCAGCAGAATGGGGCAGGAATCTGTCTGCTACGTTATTTAAAGCAAATGAGTATTTAAGTGAAATGGCACATGATCTAACAGCACACCGTCGTGTTGTTCATTTTCTAATGTCTAAGTCAACCTATGAAATCTCTCTCACGTGTGCTCAACTCAAAGACTCACAAACTCTTGGGAGCTGGGTACAGCATAACCTACGAAAATGAATCCACAATACTTCAATATTTCACTAATAAGTACTGGCTCGATCAAGATATACACAAATTTTTGGATGAAGGTAGTAAATACTGAATGAAGCCAAATAGAAGGTGACTAACATCAACAAGGAAAAACTGAGATTAGAGAGCAAGCAGTAATGTATCCATAAAAACCAACAGCCTTACACAAAACACAGCGATTAGGACCACGAATACAGCACAGTGTGCTTTTCACTTTAAAATAAAAGGTGCTCTAAGAGCCCTCATTAAGACCCATAGAAGCGACCTTCCTTCCCACCCACCAACCACCCTCCATCTTTCTCCCTTTCCTTCCCCTCCCCAAAGCTCTGAAGGAGAAGCTCCACATGCTCACCAGCCAGTATGCTTAGCACAACAGTACTACACACATACAGGCACACATGTACGTGCACACACACACTTCATAGAGTAATTTTAGCAAAATGATTTCAAAGATGGTTAACATATATGTCTGTTAAGCCACAGCTGCCAGATAAATGAAGATGAGGGAATAGCACATCGAAGGATGGACAAAAAGGAAGGCCTGGAAAGCCAGGCCAGGCCAGGTAGCTATTCCTTTCAAAGAACTGAAGGAAAAAACAAAGGCATGTGAATAAGAAGGTATGGGAGCATCAACATACACAGTGTCATGAAAAGCAACAGGAATTCCTGGGCTAGACACAATGAAGATTAGGAGGAAAGGGGCATGCAGCATCAAACAGGGTATTTTAAGCCAGTTGAGAATTAAAACTGTGAACACCAAGAGACTGCCGTAGAGGTCTTGGCATGGCATGTAAGGGGCAGGTGTACGTGTGAATATTCAAGTGTGTGTGTGCATGTCAACAAAGAAATGTGTGAAATGCAGGTACACATATACATATAAACAAGGTGTATATGGCTATGCAAATGCACGTATCATACAAACAGGATGTCTGTGTAAAAAAGAGGCTACACAAGTACACACATGCATATGAACAAGCAGGTATCAAGAGAGGGGCAGGTTTCATATCTTAAAGGAGTTAAGCAAAAACGTCAACTTGGATGTTAATATTGTTTCATGTTGAAATAATAATTCAGAATTTCTACGGATCCACAGTTAAACGAACAATAAATTGACCAATTAGGGATACATCATAACTGTCATGAAGATAACAAGACCAAAAACTGAAATGGGAAACTCAAGGTCACAGGCAAAAGCAATCTTCAGAAAAATAAAATAAATTAAATTAAAACAAAAGCAGTCTTCCTTCAGAAAATACAAAAGTGAAAGACGCTTTGGAAGGGTAAGATTTTTGTTAAGTACAACTAATCTTAATGTCTTCTTTACAAAGAAGTTGATCATCCCCTAAAACAGTAAAAACGCTCCCCAATATTTACATTTAAGCTGTTTAACTAAGACTAGCGTGAATCTCTTTCCCTTTTCAAATCAATTCCCAGAATGGATACCTTTCCCGACACTGGAAAAGTTTAGCAATTAAACTGAAGCCCATAAAACTGATTTCTTCTTCACTGCAAAACACACAGCAAAGAAAATGCAATTTTATCTCTCTCTGACCTACATTATGGCAATTACTCTAGATGCTTCATTTCCCCCTTGGATCAGAATGTTCAAATGATACATAGGATTCTGAGACCATGTGTGATTTCCAAAGGGTACTCTCTCTAAACAACAAACTTCTATTATTAATCATTCTGAGCACTGTATGCTCACCACAATTTTTTTTTAAAAAAGCAAACTACTGAAACAAGAACTTTTCCAAAATAAACAGCCAACTAAATCAGGGAAGCAACTCAAATCTCTTTCCCCAGACATTACTGGCACCATTGCAAGATGGAAAAGACCCAGAGGATTCTGCATAAATCTAGTTCATCATCATTCTTATAAAAAGTCCAGCCTTAATGAAGTCCATAATGATCTGGATAAAGTATGTTTAATTAGATTATAAAGTGCAACATAAAGCAGCTGCACCAGGCCTCTTAACATTTTCCTTTCTGAAGATCAGAGGATTGAAAAGGGGTTATAAAGCAGTTCATTCATTTTTCTGGTCTTTTAAAAAGAGGAAAGAAGAACCATTAGGCACAGCTAAAGCTCCAGACAACTTCTATCAAGTGCAACCCCAGCCTGCGCTTAGAGACCTCACACACAGGGTCCAGCCACCGAGTCAAGGGAGCAGCACGAAAGTAGCATGGCACAATTACACAACTTCAGGGAATACTAATGGTTTCCTACATGATGGATAGGATGAGTCCCTCGATGGTATCTGGATGAGACAGGCAGGAAAGAAAAATCTCAAGGCTAGCTAATTAAAATGCATTTCAGAGATTATCCTAGCACCATTTCCTAATGCAAAGATATTTCCACTGCAAGTTTGGGAAGAGGATCCAAAGATCAACATATTCCCTGTGGCTATGCCTATCCATTTGGCTAGCTCATATGCTGAATTTTGATTGCAGGAGACAGGGAGTTAGAAATGCACATGCAAAAATCACTACTGATTTGTGCACTGGACACACGGCACTGCCAAAGCCAGTGCAGGGGTCTTCCCAAGGAAGGAGAAAGAATCTTTAGGAAAAACTAAAGCTCTAGGCCACTTTCACCAGGTGAAACCCAAGTCCACCTTGTTGGGAGATCTCACACGCAGGTCCCCGGGCTCAATGCTGGGGATGGAGTACAGAGCATTTAGACTTTCTTGGCTTAGAGTAGGTGCTCAGTATTTCAGTCACAATCAAGAGACAAGTGTATTTGAGAGAATTAAATAAAATCTCTAAATAAATGAAGCCATACACCACATTCACAGATTGAGAGATTCAATATTAAGATTCAAAGTGGGCTTTGAATCAAAGTGCTGTGTGTGTTACAAAACAAGTTGATTCTAAAATGTAAATTAAAAAACAACTAGATAGCTGAGAGGAGGGCAGAAGGGGGGAGGTGGGGAGGGAAGGGGAGAAAGAAGGGATAGGGAGGAGTGGGAGAGAAAAGGGAGAGGAGGAGAAAGGAAAGAACAGGAGGGGATGCCAGGAGGAAGGTGATATGTGTGTCAGAAGTCATCCATGCTGCTTACATAAGTCATTATTTATATAAAAACTTACTTAAAAGCTACACTAATCAGGACGACGTGAGGTGAATTTGGTGTTTCACACCTGTAATCCCAGCTACTCAGGAGGCAGATTACAAGACTTTATCACAAAAACAAAGCATAAACCAAAAAAGGCTGTTGAGTAGCTCAAGTGGTAGAGCACTTGCCTAGCAGGTGTGATGCCTTCAGTTCAATTCCCAGGACTGGAAAGCTCCTGGCACTACAGGATAAATAGAATTAAAAAACCAGGCCTAAACCATGTAGACATGACCAATTGGTTTTGCACAAAGATACGGAGGCCATTCAGTGGGGGAAAGACTCAAGCACTGAACCAGGAACTGGTTATCTGCACAATACATGAACATCAACTCATCATATTCAAAAGGTAACTGAATATGGACTCTAAATAAAAGATCAGGGCTAAACTCTAAAACTTCAAAGGAAAATCTTTGTGGCTTTCCACAGGAAAAGATGGACAATGGGGCAGTGGCAGTACTGGAATTTGAACCCAGAGCCTTGCACTTGTGCTAGCACTCACTTTTGGCCTTGGACTCAGGGCCTGAGCACTGTTCCTGGCTTCTTTTTGCTCAAGGGTAGCACTCTGCCACTTGAGCCATAGCACCACTTCTATATATGTGGTACTGGGGAATCGAACCCAGGGCTTCATGTATACGAGGCAAGCACTCTACCACTAGGCCATATTCCCAGCCCTAGCACTCACTTGAGTTAGGTCTCAAGCCCAACTTCTGCTGGTTTAGTTTGATATGGAGCCTCATGGACTTTTCTAGCCAGGCTGGCTTCAACCTGTGAATCTCAGCCTCCTTAGTAGCTAGGATTTCAGGCACCTGAGCCACTGGCACCTGGCTAAAGATATGCTAAATCACAGGAAACCCAAACCAGGGTAGATAATGGACTGACTGATGGTAGAGGTGGAAGGCACACAAGACAGAGAGGCTGGAGCGCCCGGAGGAAAGTCTGCTAGTAGTGTGATGGAGCTGGAAAAACTACTAATATGGCGGAGGTCACCTGGAGAAGACTTGGTGAATCTGCTTGCATGACTCAGTTTGCTACTCAACTACAGTCTCTACCAAAAAGTGGGAACTTCCCACCACAAAGCAAAGACTGCAGTCCATCGCTGCACTCCAGCCACCCAGGCAACAGGTCTAAGTGTGGCCAGCAGACACAGGAATCTGTCTGACAGTTGTCCTCTGGTGGCTCTGAGCCGCAGGTGGACATTACTGGGAACCGCACTGGGAAGTTCATCATGCAACAGCAAGATGTATCCACATATGTTGAGTAAATAAAACCATCTGGCCATCTAGGAGCTGCTGTAGCATCTGTGTGCATTGCTCAACAATGACACTGACGATGGCCATAGCAATGGCTTGGAGGAGAGTTTCTCTACCACACATCTGGTCTAACTTTCAAATACAGAAAACCCAGAGGCAGTGGCTCATGTTGGTCAGCAGCTACTGGAGAGGCTGAGACCTGAATGCCTGTAATCCAGGCTAGCCCAGTTGAAAAAAGCAAGACCTTATTTGAAAAATAGCAAAAGCAAAACAGCTAGAGGCATTGCTCAAGTGATGCAAGGCCCTGAGTTCAAACCCTGGTGCTACACACAGAGCTCCTTGCAGCAATGGAACCTGTAAGATGCATGAGGCTGCAAAGGGGACTATCACGCCATTCCTGCTCCAAGACAGGATAGAGGAGTCCTATTGGCCATTTTGGTTCTTGCAGTGATTCAGCCTCCCTGTGTGGGGGACCCAGTAGATTGCTTCAGTGTACCCATCCAAAGGCATGTCACACGTGCAGCAGGAAAAGGGTACCACAGCCGTGGCTCTCATGAGTGTCAGTACCGTGGCTACTTTAACATGGTGGCCTGGAGTATATTCAAGTCTGAATTTAAAAGACTTCAAGTTTCACCCTAGTCTTTCCAGAATTACTGACTAGAACTTGAATGTGAACCTGGATAAGATCCAACAGTGGCTGTTTGAGAACTGAGGAGTGCTGCCACAGAGATCTGGAGTGCAAAGGGAGGAGACCCCTCCCCGCCAAGGACACAGTTCCTGAGGAGAGGCAGTGAGGACAAAGGACACCCTGAGAGCCCACCTCCATCTGCAAACCGACTGCGCGTGAGGAAGAGCCACAAACTAACCAGGAGGAGAGAACGGCTGCGAAACTCTTCCATCTTCAAAATCGCCCAGAGAGCCAGAACACGATGAAAAAGACAGTCACAGACAAGCAGCAAACCCAGGTGGAAAGGCAGAAGGCAGAGGTCAAAGTGGAGGTCAACTTGGCCAGAAAAGACCAAGAGCACCCACTCCCACACCATGCCAAGATCCTCAACGTTCTCTTCCAGCCACTCACAATTTATATTTTGTTTCTCAAAGCAGCTCAAGGCACCTATAGCAGGCGCCTTGCCACTCCTCTCCCCTCAGGGCTAATTCTCAGCCCTGGAAGGGTGCTGGGGGTATACAGAAATGACACTTGCATGCAACTATACAACCCCCTGATGCCAAATGTCTACTTAATGGGGTTGGCTGGTTCTTCACAGAAGCCTATGTACTTTTCTGACTCTTTAGATAACATGAGCCAGTGTGTGTGTGTGTGTGTGTGTGTGTGTGTGTGTGTGTGTGTGTGCGCACGCGTGTGTGTTTGTATTGGGGGAGAGGGGCGTGTGCCAATATCAGGACTTGAACTCAGGGTCTAGGTGCTGTCCTTTAGGTTTTTCACTCAAGGCTGGTGCTCTACCACTTGAACCACAGTTTCACTTCTGGCTTTTGCCGTTTAATTGAGATAAAGAGTCTCATGGACTTTCCTTTCTGGGTTGGCTTCAAACTGCAATCCTCAGCTCTCAGCTTCCTCAGTACCAAGGATTACAGGTGTGAGCCACAAGCACACAGCTGTACACACGCTTCAGCTGCCTGTGGTTAACAGGGAGCTAGAAAATTCCAAACCAGCAGTAAGTTTTGAAACGTGTACCACTCCGAGTCGAATGTGTATCAGTCTGTCCTGGTCCACCCTGGGGCCATCCATTTGTCCACGGTTTCTGTCCTGCGTATGCTACTGAGGGTCCAGCGGCCTCAGTTACCAGGTCGCCACGGTGGTGTCAGCACTGCGTCTGGAGCCTGAGTTCTCCGTAACAGTGCCCAGATGCAAAGCACTGTGCCCGCAAGGCAGCACAGAGAAGCTGCCAAGTACTTGCTTTACACAAAAAGGCGACAGTCAGAGAGAACTGTTCCACATCATCATTAGCACCCGATACTTTCTCCTGGTGGGTACTTTATAAATGAAACCTAAAACTGACTTGGATGGTCAGGGTTTAGAAAATGCCTTGTCTCCGGCATCTACAGAGATGGGAAGGGCCACTTATAGCCTGGGAGGACAGACGGGGAGGACCACTAGGCATAGGGAGGACAGACCGAGAGGACCTCTGGGCACAGAGAAGACAGATGGGGAGGACCTCTGGGCCTGGGGAGGACAGATGGGGAGGAGCTCTGGGCATGGGGAGGACAGATGGGGAGGACCTATGGGCATGGGGAGGACCTCCGGGCACAGAGAAGACAGACGGGGGACCTCTGGGCACAGGGAGGACAGACCAGGAGGACCTCTCGGCATGGGGAGGGCCTCTGGGCACAGAGCAGACAGACAGACGGGGGACCGCAGGGCACCAGGAAGGCAGATGGAGAGGCTACTGGTCACAGATGGCCATCACAAGTGCAGGAGAAATAAGGCTTAAGATTAGAAGTCATTAGGGAAACATAAAACCAAAATAAAACATCACGTTACCCTCATGAGGATAACTTACTTAAAAACTCTAGGAAGGAGTAATGATGCTTGGCACTCGTGTAGAGAGAGAGAATTCCCTGGTGAGATCTGGTGGGGATCTAAAGTGACGAGGCTGCCGCGGGAGACAACCTGGCCACTCCCTCAGCAATCCAGCACAGAAGCTCCACTGAAAGATGGGGACAAGGGGCTCACACAGTGTCAGCGCACCAGAGTACCGGCACCACTACGTAACGGCAGCCAAAATGCACTTGTCAATAGCTAAATAAACTGTGATATATAAATATACAAAGTGGATTACTATTCAGCCATGAAAAGAACCACTGACACATACTGTAATGAACTCGGAAGGCTTCAGGCTAAATGAAAGCTACCTGAGGATGGCTCTCGTATGCGCTACCAGGACTATTCAAGTTATAGAGACAGAAAGTACAAGAGTGGTTGCCAGAGGACGGGGGGGGAGAAATGGGTTTACAGTTTCCGTTTGAAATATTATACAGGTTCTGGAGCTAGACGGGATTGATGGCTGTGCAACACCATGAAGGTATTAATGCTACTAAGTGACACTGTCACTTAAAATGGACAGACATTAACATATGCCTATAGATAAACAATATGCGTTGTTCTCTACCACCTATAACACACATTTTAAGTGGTCGCGTTTTGTACGCGTCACTACAGTCACGGAAGGCACTAAGCACGGCACGCGCTGCCCTTCCAGCTCTCAGGAGGAGGAAGGGGGGATCCCTGCGCCAGGGGCTCAGTACCACGGCTACTGTCCCCTCAACAATGGAAAACTGCGATGTGAACAAAGAAGTGGCACAGGAAGTCTTCAGAGAGTAATGGAAATATTCTCTATCGTGATTGTGACTATGGTTTCATGAGGTATAAAACTGTCAAAACTCATCCAATTAAGTAGATTCATGTAATTATATGAAATTATTGCTCAATAAAGTTGATGAGGGGGAAAAAAGACACCAGCAAATTAGCAAGAATATAATGGATGCCTCCTGCCTTTGCCCATTTTATCTTGCCAAACTAACTCACTTTCTCTTCCAGGGGAAGCAGGAGAAAAATCCACTGGCTAGACCACTGGCCTCCTTCCTGCATTACTCGTGGTGCTGAGTGTTGAGGTCCATGTCTGAGAACACCAGGCCCGGTGTGGTAGAGACGTTTACCTGGTGGCTTAACATGGAATTCCCCATGCACGTGCTATCAGAAATTCCCAACGTGTGATTTCAGCAGGCACAAACACAGGGCAAACTAGACCAGAGCACGAGAACTGTGGGTGGAAGACAGGCAGCTCCGTGCATGCTGAGGACCTCTTGTAGCGTTGCCGAAACGTTTGTCGTGAGCTGTTTCTCCGGACTTGGAGCGAGCTGCAGTGGCACTTCCCGGCTCCTGGGGTGCTAGTGGGGGTGGGGCCGGCCTGGTGTGACTCTCGTTACCATGTTTGAAATCGCTAATTAGACACTATAACTGCATCCGTCTCAAAGGGCTTTTGTCCAACAATGGAAACTCATAACAATATCAGGGTGCAAGAAATTCTCAAACATTACCCTCCTTCTTCCATGCACTTCCCCTATTATTAATCTAGGGGCAGAAATAGACAATTATACGTAAAAAAATAAAACAATAAAAAATGATTTTCTTAGGTGGTGGTTTGTGTTCACTGATACTTTCCTTCCTTCATTTCTCCCTCCTTACCGCTCTCCTTCCCTCCCTCCCTCCTCTTTTCTCCCTGCTTTTTTCTCCCTTGAATTACATTACTGTTATAGTTTGGCATTCACGTATATAATGGGCATGGATGGCATTAAGCATGTTAAAAGATAATCATAGGCTATCAGCAAAGTGTAAACATAAACGATGAGATTCCACCATACACGCCTCAACAGCCCACATTCAGATGCCAGCATCACCAAATGCTGGCAAGGATTTAGCACCACAGGAACTCCCTTCCACTGCTGGTAAGAATGCAAGGTGCTACCATCACTTTGCAAGGTAGTTTGGCAGTTTCTTGCAAAATGACATATCCTCTCAACACATCATTTGGCAGTCTTACTTGGTGATTTTTACCTAAATAAAGGAGACAGCTAATTTCTACACAAAAATTCTGCAACAAAATGTTTAAAGCAGCTAAGTGCCAAAATGCGGAAGCAGTCACAATATCCTTCAAGGAGAGGATGGAAAACAAACCATAGTACACCCAAATAAGGTAGCAGTGCTTTGCGCTGAAGAGAAGTGAGCTGTAGAATGCCATGAAGAGACACAGGGCAACCTGGACTGCTATGAGGTGAAGGAGGCCAGCAGGAACAAGCACACGGCATGAGCCCAACGACAAGACATTCTGGAGACAGCAGAAAGATTGGTGGCGCAGGGACTAGAGGGGAGGAGGGGCACCTGGTGTGGGCACAGGGGACTTACAAGGTAGTCACACTACTCCAGGTGACACGATCAGGAAGGACACATGTCAGCATGTCAGCAGCAGGGCGACTGCTGATGAGAACTAGACTGCGTGACAAGGACACATCAAGGCAGGTTCATCAACTGGAACAAATGGCCTCTCGGGGGGCGGCGTGCAGGCAAGGGGGAGGCTGAGCACGCACAAGGCAGGAGGGACATGCATACCATATACCTTCTTTCAATGTCACTGTGAACCCAAGACCTCGCCAACAAAGCTGTCTGTGAAAGCACATGCTGGAAGCACAAGCCACATTACTACCAAGTACGCTATGTTGAAAGAATTATGTCTTTTTCCTGCCTTCCTCTGCCTAGGGAAATGAAATTTTGCACTTTCTCAACACCCGGCAGCATCCCTGGAGAAGCCAGAAAGAAGAAGCGTGAGGAAGACTTGATGGCCAAATGGACCAGCCAGCAGGCAATATAAAACCCTTCGCTGTTCTTCAGTTACAGGAGCGCAGTAAAGCAAAATCAGCATTATTAAGGAGATAATAAAAAAGTGGGAAATTTTCTAAATTATAAAGACTGACTTTTAAGTGTACGTTTTTGAGGTACAGATAGTTTCTTGCAGCTAACAAAGCTGTCTGTTCACAGTCAGAAGTCGCTGTCTCAGGAGTGGAGGGGTGGGTGGCAGGCACACGGGATAGGAATGGGGGCCTGGCCGGGCGGGGGGGGGGGGGGGGGGGGGGGTGGGGGAAGAGGTCAGCCAGGCCCCATGGCAGCTTCCACCAGGCTTTCCAAACGAGAAGGCTCAGAGAGCTGTGAACATTGTACGCTAATGAAGAACTTAACGTCAGGAGGAGCTGCAGTCTCCACGGTTCCTCGCACGGCACCAGGCATGACTGGCAGAAGGTATTTCATCATCTCCTCTCCTGCTCACCTCCTCGCCCGCATGAGGATATGTCAGTTTATGACAAGTTAGCAGAGCCAACTTTTCTCATATCACAATGTGGCATAGTCAGTCTCCTTTCAAAAGGCAGTCGCTTTTCTGAAGAGTGTCAAGAAAGAGATAAATAAGATGCAATTATTTCATGGCACAATAATATTTCTTGTTCTGGAACTCAATGAAGAAAACTAATGGAGAAGAAATATGTCATATGATTGTAGGAGCCAGCTTGAACTGGTAAAAGCCTAATTACTAGCAGTATTTGTTCAGCAAAACCCATTCATTTTGGAACAGAAGGCATTTAAACATTAATAAGAAAATTAAAATAGAGGAGACAGTAAAAACTACTTGTCAGGATTCAAATCTGGCAGGGTTAACAAACTCCAGAGATCACTAAACACAGTGGTTCAAATTTTTTAAAAAGTTGTTTTGTTAAACTACATAAGATTTGATAAAGATCTGCTAATTATGAATACCTCATTTTGAAAGCTGATTTTAACAGCATGTACATTTTCATCAGGGAAATATTTCATAAAATTTAACCCTACTTTAATAGTATCTTAACTCCAAATAGTTTTACTAAATGATAAAAATCACATAGTATTCCCAAAGTAGCAGAAAATCTTTCATCATATTTGAAAATAAAGAAAGTTAAGAAATAAACTAGTCCCTCCTACCCCTTCAGGAGGCTGAGACCTGAAGATCACAATTCAAAGCCAGCAGGGACAGGAAAGCCTATGAGATCCTTATCTCCAATTAGCCACCAAAAAGCCAGAAGTAGAGTGATGGCTCAAGTGGTAGAGCACCAGCCTTAAGCAGAAATGCTCAGAGACAGCACCCAGGCCCTGAATTCAAGTTCTAGTACCAACACACACACACACACACACACGCACGCACGCACGCACGCACACATGCACACATACACTCATAAAGAAGGAGGAGAAGGAAGAAAGAAGAAAAAGGAAGGTGGAGAAGGAAGAAGAAGGAAGAAAGAAGGAAGAGACAGAGAAAGAGAAGAAGAAATAATAATAAGGAAGTTAAAAATGTTAAATTTAATAAAATATACACAAACATGAATTCAGACCTTATGGTTTGCCATGGCCCTTCTGAATCATCTATGAATGAGGTGGGACCCAAGTAAGCCGCCCAAGTGCAAAGACGCGCACTGCTGTTCAGAGCACTTAAACTCAACACGGAACCTTTATAAACGGAGGGAAAACAGGCCCTGATGTTAGAATCTAAAACTCTCAATGAAAAATGTGAGCTGATATTACAGCTACACACTAATCAGACTTATCTAGATGGTACTTCTTACAATCTCAGCAACCTCAGTTTTTCAGTGTGAAACAAAGAACCCTGCAAGTTACAAGAGACCCGTAATACACCTACCCATTACTCATGCCACCAATTTACAGCAAAAAAAGATCCTTTTTCATCATGCGTAAGTGGGAAAACACCCAGGGCCACCTCCCAAAGACAGAACAGACGCCCACCCATGAATCAGCATCCCGTTAGCCTGCCATGTGAGAGTTATCTGCCCCTTCTGCCAGAAAAGACTCATCAGGAGAAGCCTGAAAAACATGCTGAGTTTAGGGCAGCTGGCCAAAGTGACTGCCATCTAATGCAATATCTAAATCAGTGGGAAGCTTTGAATCTAGGTTTCCAACTCCTTGTAACATCAGAAGAAGAGACAGATTGCCCATGTAATGACTGACCTGGTGTGCTATGTGTCCATTTTGAATTAAGTATGATTTTTCTAATTTCATATAATCATATTAACTATTAACGAACACATGAACACCTCAGGTAATTCCTCAACAACAAAAAAGACTACATAATAAAAAGAATTCATGCTTGAAGTAAATGTTTTGCACAAAGCGAGTCTCTGGTCTTTCCAGAGCAGTAACTCCTTTGAACACTTAATCCATATTTCTAAATACCATTATGGTCTTTTAAAGTTCCCAATCAATTCCAAATGGTCAATCAAGTTTCGGCAAATATTTGCTGAATGGATTAACAAGTCAAAGTATGTTGAATAAATCAGGTAAATTAATTTTAGAACAGGTAACATCCAGTTAACAAATAAATGCGAACTCAAAATCACCATTCTCTAGTACATTCTCACTTTTGACTGTGTTCCAGGAGGCCACAAGGAAGTCCCTGGAGTCGTCACCCCTCCTGCCCTTGGCATCCTCCATTAGGAGCTAGCCCTCTCCTCTGGAATGCTTCTGAACCTCTGTGTGCAGCAAGTCTGTGTCTTCAGAATGGACGTCGCTGAAGCAGGCTGGAACCGTCCCCAGCAGCACCCTCCCAGGCTGGACTCGGGTCCCAGCAGCTTGCGCTCATCCCCTTCCTTGGCCTCCTCCCACTGTGCGCCCCCTCCTCCTGAGCCACCACAGCCCCTGCGAACTGCAGAGTCCCCAGCACTGAGCTTGGTAACTGACAAACTCTTCTCCAAAATAGGTCCACTTGAGGGTCACAAGTCCTCCTGAGTTCCAGTCCAGCCCGACCCTGGAGGAGGAATTGAAGGAATCCTAAAATGGAGGACAGGATCACAAAGTCTCTGAGATAGCACACTGTATACAGCAGTGAGGTAAATTCAGTAAACCTCCTTCAAGCTTAGGACAGAGGTTCTGGTCCAGGGAGGGACTTAACTTCTAAGCATGCCATGCTTCAATTTAAAAAAAAAAAAAAATACCAAAACTGCTGGGGAAAAAAGCATTGTCATTCTCCCTAGAGCTGACCAGCTTTCAGTCTAATGAAAGTGTATTCCGTTCCTAATAAACTCTCCTACCACTTTTCCTATATCTTGCCTGAGTTTTTCTCATGCTGGGCACAAGGACTGAGCAGCCTATACTTTGTCCTACCCCACCTCTGACTCTCTAGCCTTCCCTCATCACCTATAGTTGATTTTTTTTTTCTTTAGGTGTGGGTCTGGGGATAGTGTTTTTCTAAACCTTAAACTTTTACTGGGCCAAGACAGGATAGAAAGAACCACATAATGTGTAGAGAGATATCAATACCAACCTCCATTCTGTTTCTCAGTATTTTCCTTCTGGTTCCTCAACTCACCTCTATGCAATTAAGCTAGTCTAATAAAGGAATCAGACATGACCAATGCTCCTCATGGAACTGAGATACAGCATTTAAATAAGGGACCAAAATGCTATCTGTAAATGAGTTGTTCACAGTGAATTTTTTATACTAGAGATGCTCAGTATTTAAAGAAACACCATGGAAGACCAATGAGGTGATTTTAGGGCGAGGGGAATTAATTGTCCTCCAATTTACTTGCTTTGGAGCCCAATGTTTAAGGGTAGAGGCAATTTTAAAATATTCATAAACATACCCTTTTCATTGCTTTCACCACCTCTAAATGTAAGTACATAACCAGCCAGAAAAATCAAATTACTATTAAACACAGAAACACTGTTATCACCAAATTCACACCAGAAATTATTAGCACTTCAGAGGTGAGAATGTTCTCAGAGCCACGTAACTCTCCCACTCCAACCTGCACCTGACAACTTTCCCCTGGGTGTTGAGGTGCTCTCCATAATTAAGGCGAAGTTCTTGGTTCCCACAGAACTTACAGCTTCTGGAAAGAAAAAAAAAATCTCCTTGCTCCTTTCCTCTTTTCCCCCAGTATTACATGAACGTCTGTGGCTAAGGAAGTGGCTCAGGGAGGTGTAGAGCACCGACCAAAGCTCGGGGTCCCTTCCCCAGCACCAGGAGGAAAAAGGGTAGCTAACTATCACTGGCGTCAGACATTAGATTTAAATCTCTCTATGTACATGTTACATTTAATAGTAAGCCTACTGCACGTCTCTCACTTTGTAATGCCTTTGAATTCACTATACATTGGAACTTCCCAAGGCAAATCAATTAGTTTACAAGTACAAGCCGTCATTTGAGCAGGGAGATTAAAACATGCCTTGTGTTCTCCAGCACTGCAAAATACTGAAACTTTTAAAAATAAAAAACGAAGCTTTTGGATATCTTTAGAGGTTTAATTTTAACAAACTGCAAATTTAATAGTAATTCCCTTATCAGCAATTTGAATATAAACAAGATACTTTAGAAAGCACATAAAAACTGGTCTTTCTGGTTTTAAAAAAAAGTTTCCTCATGCTTTTTTTTTTTGGCCAGTCCTGGGCCTTGGACTCAGGGCCCGAGCACCATCCCTGGCTTCTTCCCGCTCAAGGCTAGCACTCTGCCACTTGAGCCACAGCGCCGCTTCTGGCCGTTTTCTGTATATGTGGTGCTGGGTAATCGAACCTAGGGCCTCGTGTATCCGAGGCAGGCATTCTTGCCACTAGGCTATATCCCCAGCCCCGCCCCTCATGCTTTTTTACATGACTAATTTTTGTGTATTTTTGGTTGCTCTGTGTGTGTGTGTGTGTGTGTGTGTGTGTGTGTGTGTGTGTGTGTGTGTGTTGTTTCTGTTTTTCTGTACCAATCTTGGGTATTAAACTCTGGGTCTGGCACTATTCCTGAGCTTTTTTGTTCAAAGCTAGCACTCTACCATTTGAGCCGCAACTCCACGTCGGGCTTTTTGGTGGTTAACTGGAGAAAGCCTCAGGGACTTTCTTGCCTTGGGTGGCTTCAAATGCCATCTTCACGCAGGATTCTGGGTGTGAGCCACCAGAGCAGAGCTTTTTTTTTTTCTTCAAGTCTATTTTCCACAATTGGTGCACAGTGAGACTTTGAAAGCTGAGCCCTCTTCAATCAACTGTCTTCCTTTGACAGTGAGTCATGATGCAGAGGAGGAACAGACACTGCCGTGTACTGTGGATCACCAGGCCCAGTGGATCCACTGGGTTGCGGGCTCCCTTCCTTCGTCACCGGTCCAGGTCTTCCCGCTGCCCACCTACCCCACCCCGCCACTCATCTGTTTGCTCCAAATGGGGAGCAGAGCTTCCAGCATGGGGGCAGATAAACCTTCCAGAATAATTGCATGTTGCTTTATGTCATGCTGTCTCCTGCGTGGAGAAATGGTAAGATACTTGGGGTTTACTATCTGGCCTGACTGTGGTTTTATAATTAGGGTCTGGGATGGGGAAGAGAGAGTGGCAGGATTCAGTACTTTATATCAGTATGAACAGACTCGCTTTGAACCAGCAAACTTCTGGACTCGGGACAAGTTCTGGTGCGTGAAGTTCAGGAGGCCCCTGGAACAGACACCATCACCCAGGGAGCACAGCTCAGGGAGCACAGTCAGAGCAGGAGGGACTTGTGATGTCACTGGGATCATAATTACCCACAAGGATAAAGGAAACCCAGCCAATGCTAAAATACATCAACTCTATTTTACCTATCAGGACATACAAAGCGCCAGTGGAGGAGAATAGTGTGATTTTGTTGTTAATTAGAACACTGATTTGAGCTGGAATTATCTGGTTGGCAGGTAAGACAAGCATTCCCTCACCCACCCGTACTCCTCTATCATTATCTCTTCTCTTATCCTTCCTCCTAAACGTCCAGTCACAGGGTGCGTATCGGGAGAGGCGCCGGTTGGCAGCACGTATGGGGGGCGGGCAACACATCTGGGTTTTATCACCTAGTGTGTCGGGATTTGCAGTTTCTTCCAACTCTGAGTCCTAATGTGCTACAGACTTGTGCCTCCTGGTACAAGTAAGAATACCCCACGCACCAGCGCCTCCCGTAGTCCCAAGCCTTGGGCTCTCCAAGAGGAGCAGAGCTCAATCACAAGAACAATCACTGCTGGACACGAATGTAGCAAGAACACAGTGCATTAAGCACAGCAACTTCATTAAGCCCCTGTCCTGTTTCTGTGTGGTTAGAAAGAGATGGAGCAGCAGTGTGGAGGAGATGCTGGAGCTCTAGTCCCCATGCTGCTGTCTGTGTACTGCACCCAGGAGAGGTCTGGCGGGGCCAGACAAAAAGCAGATCCAGCAGAAAATTCCTGGACAGTGGCGAGGCCATACACTCCAGCACCAAGCAGGCCGTGCTGCTGGAAGTGGAACAAAGGAGATAGCAATATCCCGTTTGGCTGAAACAAGAAACCACTGAGGATCTACAGGCAGGAATCTGCAGTTCCCAGCTGGCTACTCACTTCCCACCCTCGGTGAATCTAGTATAAGGGACTGTTTGGAAAGGCAGTTCAGGTTGGGTTGAATCTTTCTGGGCTAACAAAGTGATTTTCATTGGAGAAATGTTTGGAGAAACCCTAGAGACTAGGAATGGAAGTGTTGAGTGTGGAAAAATTGATCCCAGATGACTTTATATCTTATGTTTAAATTCTGATTAGTAAGTCTAGACACTGGAAATTAAGCTACAGGCAAAGGAAAAGAACACCCAAGCAGGAAAAAGCCACCATTTCACAATTGCCTTTATTAACCGAGCACAATATCGTCCTTTCAAATTTACATGTTATAATTTTCTTCAGAACTAAACTTCTGATGATAAAGTCAGCCATAACACAAAACTAAGTGCTTAAGTTTAATATATCTGCTGATCAAAGAAAGCAGGAGGTGGCTATGATGGGGAAGGAACCAGTAAAGCTTGTACCACCAGAAGTCCAAGCGTGTGGAGCCAGAGGCCATGTGCTCACCCGAACGCCAGTAGTCAGACCCCCAGCCAGCTCTTTCTCCACAGCAGTGGGCAGAATGCCAACGGCCCCTGCTGACTCACATTTGACCATCCTAAGCCTTTGCTACCATTACACCAGCAAAAGGCACAATAAGGGGCTAGGGTGAGCTCAGTGGTAAAGCACATGCCTTACATACACAATGCCCTGGGGTCCACTGGGGGAGTGGGGGCCTCGCTTGTTAGCAACTAACCACACTCCCTCCTTCAAATGGACTGCATCTGGCCTTAGCTTTGAGGCACCACAGCGACGCGCTCGCAGAGTTACAGGTATAGGTATGTATAGCACGCACAGCTAACAGCATGGAAAAGGTGGGTGTCCTCTCCTAGCATGCCAGGAGAGTGAGTGCAAATATGCCCTTTCAAAAACAAAGTCACAGAGAGCCACGCAGCAGGGGGTTGCCGGGCAGGATGGGTCTGCCCAGAAGATCAAGACACAAGCAACTGTTTGGAACACAGCTTGGGGAGGTGGCTCCATTCTTCAGACCCCCAAGGGATCATAAAGGACTTGTGCAGTCACAAGAGTGGATCTGGATGCTGTGTTCTCACGATGCAAGATGCCTCACCTTGTTCCGCCATGAAGAGGAACGCTTTGAAACAGCTAAGTCTATCAGTCACCCTTTGTGATAAAAGAAAACAAGCTGAGAATTTGTCAAAAATATAAAAATGTTCTGTGTAACTTTGAGTTTCAGGCCCCGTACCTTCAGTAGACTACAAAACTGTACGTGTGGACCCTAGGGCTGAACTCATGGCCTAGTGATCTTGCTTGGCCTTTTCACTCAGGGCTGGCACTCTACCACTTGATCCACACCTCCACTTCCAGATTTTTTGCTAGTTAACTGGAGATAACAGTTTCAAGGACTTTATTGCACGGGCTGACATCAAAATGTGGTCCGCAGATATCAGTCTCTAGAATAGCCAGAATTATAGAGATCAGTTGCCACTATCTATTTTAACTGGGTCTTAATATCCAATGTATTTTGTATAAAATAAAAGAATCCCATCATAACTGTTACACCGCTGAAGGCAGTAAGAAGACTCAACAGTACCCTGCCTGTCCTAATAATGCACATTGAACTTAAGGCCAAAGGTTACCAGAAATTAAACACAGATAAGTTCCTAAGTAAATGTCTCCTAATTCCTTAGTATTAATAAGGTAAACTAAGAAATGTAACCCCAAATCGGGAAACGAAGCACTCTGACAGTTAAAGACAGCTGTGTTGTTCCTCTCTGTAGAGGCAGGGTAGCACGGAGGGCCCCGCACGCGTGCCCTGGCTCACCACAGCCCATCTCCACCCAAACCCCACGAGGCCTCTTCTGAAGGAGAACCCAGCCCTTCTCTCAGCCCCATCCTGAAGCAGAGGCGGCAGCACCTGGTGCTACTCCAGCCCCGAGCTGAGCTGAACCGCCTGGAGTGAGCGCTGGCTGCAAGTGTTCCACTGCTTCCCAGAAAGGCTCAAGCGAGCAGACAGGGCTGGGCCTCAGACCACATATCCCCCACTCCCTTCAAGGCTGAGAAAAAAGGGGCCTCGAGAGTCATAAAAACTACCCAGGACACCCGCAAGCACTGCCTGACAGGGAGCTGCTGCTCTCCCTTCCCAACCGTCCTGAGGGCTCACTGGTAAGACTCCCCTGACTTCTTTATGGGAGGTCAGAAAAGATGGGATGAAGAGAAAGTACTATCTAATATTAATCTGGTCCCAGAAATGTATCTGGGCATTTTTGTAGCCAACATCGTAAGAGACTTTAGAAATAGATCCATGTTAAAACAATAGGCTCTAGTTATTAGTTTCGGACAGACCCTTCATTCCTATTTGGTCCTTCAAAAAATGCTATCCAAAGGGTAAGAAACTTGAAAGCAATGAAACAAAGACGATGCCCCTGGCTGCCTGGCCGGGAAGCACTCGGCGATGAGTGCCAAGGGGTAACCTCCTCACAGAAAAGCAATCCGCACCCACGCTTGAGAACCAAGGAGGGGGCTGCACAGCAAATCCTCCCCCAGGCTGAGGGCCAAGGGGGCTCCACAAAGGAAGTGAAGCCACCACCCCGGGCCACCCTCCCAGGAAGTAAAAGCACTCAGGGGTCTGTAGCAACCCTAATTGGAAAACAGGAGAACCAAGTACAGCGATGAGATAACATAAGAATGTCTAACCTGACGGTAGAATTACTTTAATAGCATGTGCCTTCTACAGCTTTCAAATGCTTACTGTGAGCACAACAAGCTACTACTTTGTTCAATAATGAAACAATGATAAGAATTTATGTGTGATTGGTACATTTTAAACGGGTGTTTAAAAAGCTATTTATCTCTTAATTAGGAAAAATATTCTTTAAAGACATTAATTGGTCATCATAAATTTTAATTCTATTTTCAGCTTAATTATCACAAATTCCAAATAAGTAGACTCCAAAACAATGATGCTTTATTGGTTCAATTAGGATCGTAGTTGAAGGATTTTCTAGGAGATTGCAATGGAATAAATTAACTCTATCAGCAGAAACACTGGAGTATAGAAATAGCAAATGCTACAGATCTGGATGTACCCAACATGGGGCCACATCTAAGACACAGTGGTAATTAAAATACAGGATGCTGCAGGTGCGCGTGCAGTGGGTGCCAAGTGTGGTGGGCGTGTCCCATCTCGATCCCTCAGGTGGCTGAAACAGAGGACCTGCTTGAGCTCAGGGCTTGAAGGCCAGCCTAGGCAATAGAGCCAAGCCTTTTCTTTCTTTCTTTTGAAGAGACAGGGGAGGAAGAAGGGATGATGACTCTGGCTATTAAAAATAAAAAAAGCCAGGCACCCATGGGTCATTCTTGTAATCCTAGCTATTCAGGAAGCTAAGATGTAAGGATTCCATTTTGAAGCCAGCCTGGGCAGATGAATCTAGAAGACGCTTATCTCCAATTAACCAGTCAAACATCAGGAAGTAGAGATGTGGCTCAAGTGTTAGAGCGCCAGCCTAGAGTGAAAAATTCAAGCAAGAGTACAAGATCCTGAGTTCAAGTCCCAGTACTGGCACCACTGAAAATGAAAGGGATGACACAGGTGGTAGAATGTCAGCCCATGAATGAAAAGCATCAAATCAAGAGTTTGGGTCTTGGTCTCAGACAAGAAAAAAGGAGGAAGAGGAGGAAGAAAGGGAAAGGAAAGGGGAAAGGGAAAGGGAAAAGGAAAGGAGAAAGCAAAGGAGTCGAAAGAGTAACAACAAAAGCTGTTATCCTGTAACACAGGATAAAATAACCTAATAGATGCGTGTGTGCATATATTACATATGTACATACATATATATGTGTATGTGTGCATATACGTACACACACACACACACACACACACACACACACACACACACACACACACACACACACTGGGTATAAGACAAGGCTGACTGTCTTTTGAACTGTGTTTAGTTAGAGAACCAGGAAGGGCTGGTTCCAGAAGGAAGAGCATTTCACTGTTAATCTGGAATGAAAACAAAAACAGAACCCGAGGCTGGGAGAGGAGGCAGCATGGGAACTGGGCTGCAGGGCACAGGCTGCAGCTGGGAGAGCGAACACCGGTTGGGTAATTCTGGAGCGGATTATGGTGCTCTTGATGTCCTAAAGCTCTGGGGCCTGTCTGCAAGAGTGGGGCGAGCTGGGGACCTTCTTCAGCTTTCCTGGAGCAGTCTCCCTGTCCACCAGGAGGGGCCTGAGGTGGGGCGGGGAGTCAGGACACCCAACTCCACAGCCACAGCCAGCAGGAGCGGCCGGCCTGCGCAGGGCACGCCGGGGACTGACCCGCCGCAACACCGCAAGCTGACAGGAAAACACATTTTTTCGTATTGTTTGGCGTTTGGAGGAGTAAAGCTATTCTTGAATGTAATCACAATGCCTGCTCTAGTAGAGGACACATCGTGACATAATACCACCGGCCGGCCAGATGCAGGATTTTCTTCAGGCCACAAAAAATCAATATGTGATCTCTTTTACAAATTAATCAGTGTTCCTTTTTGCACTCTAGTGATATTCTTACTTAACAACAAAAAAAAATACCTAAGAAAACAAAACTTCAATGGCCTGTCAATGGAAACAGAACTATTTTCTTCCCTTTGTTAAGTTTCAAAATGAGTAGAAATAAAAATCTATATCTAATATTCAGTAAAATACACCCAAGCAACTTCTTTTGAAGAGATCTTCATAAAACAAGCAGAAGACACATAATTACACTGATACACACTCACATACACGCTAGCAAGTGTGTGTGCACATAAGCTTTTTTCTCCTAACACCTGGGGCAACGCTGTCCTGGAACTTGGCTGTTCATGGTAAAAGAATGTCAGGATGGCTTTAAGGTTTCTTACAAAGCAGTAACATATTATTTGCATTTCTTGGGTTATTTACAAAATTTTCAAGAGAATTTTGAGTCAATATTTTGTGTGATACATTTAAATGTTAATTCATTGTTTACTCCAAATCTCCATGTAGATTCCACTGTATGTTTGTTTTTCCTGATTGTTTGGCTCGGGTACGAAGGAATACTGTATAAGGTTCCAAGTATGCTTGGACATCTGGCAGAACAGCTTCATCTTCATGTCTTCACAGCCCCTGGGGACCAGCAAAGTTCCAGTAATGCAGCGCAGAATAAATTCAAGCTGAACGGAAACCCGTCACAGGGACTCAATAGATAACCTCATTGCAAAAACAGGCATCCAAAGCAAAAGCAAACACCCACAACCAAAAATGAGCTAGGAAATGGCGGCAATGGAACAAGGAAATGAAGTCTATTGAGAAAGTAGAACTTTTTAGATATTGCACCCTAAATCACAAGTGACCTCTGTCCAACAGAAAGTAATCTCTAATGGCTCACCAAGTACTTCATGACAAAAGGACAGGAGAGAGAGAGTGTAGGGGAGCAAAGACCAAGCACAAAAACATTGAATTTCACGGGGCTGGGGATATAGCCTAGTGGCAAGAGTGCCTGCCTCGGATACACGAGGCCCTAGGTTCGATTCCCCAGCACCACATATACAGAAAACGGCCAGAAGCGGCGCTGTGGCTCAAGTGGCAGAGTACTAGCCTTGAGCGGGAAGAAGCCAGGGACGGTGCTCGGGCCCTGAGTCCAAGGCCCAGGACTGGCCAAAAAAAAAAAAAAAAACATTGAATTTCTGAATTCCTTTAGAATAGCAGTGCTACTCATGGAAACTCAAACTCATGTATCATAAATCATTTATTTATATAAATGAATTTATATGTAGATAATTTATTTATGTAAATAAATCCCTAAACATATCTCTCACTTTTCTTCATCAACTCAAGTTAATGTTCCAGGGAAAACTTAAGTTTGCAGAAAACATCCTTTAAGCAAACTGGATGAACAATGGAGGACTAGGGGCTGGGGGTAATGGAGGGGGTTAATGTGGTTAAAGCATAATGTATGCACGTATGGATACAATTAATATACACTCAGAAAAAGGAATGAAAAGAATATGAAACAGGTCCTGTTGGGAGATAGCAAATAGTGGGGGAGGGAAGGGAAGCAAGAGAAAGTAAAGGAGGGTAAATATGGCCAAAATACTTTATATTCGTGAAAATATGAACTGTTTGAAAATAGAACTTTTGAAATTGTCTCAAGAAGGGGAAGAGTGGTGAGGGAGAGTGACAGGGTGAATCTGATTAGAAGACATTTTATGTGTGTATAGAAAAAACACAATGAAATCCCTGTGCAAGTAATAAATGCAAATATAAAAAGAAAGCTGGAGCCAGGTGCTGGTGGGCTCACATCTATAATCCTAGCTACTTAGGAGGCTGAGATCTGAGGAAAGTGGTTCAAAGTCATCCCGGCAGGAAAGTCCTTGAGACTCTCTCCTCTAATAAACTACTAAACAAAACTGTCTCAAGTGGGAGAGTGCTAGGCTTGAAGCTCAGGGACAGTTCCCAGGCCCTGAGTTCATGCCCCAGGACCAAGGAAAGAAAGGAAGGAAGTAGAGAGGGGAGAGAAGGGAGGGAGGAAGAGAAGGAAAGAGGGAGGGAGGGAGGGAGGGAGGGAGGGAGGGAAGAGAAAAGGGGGAGGGAAAAGGGAAGGAGGAGGGAAAAGGTGAGGGAAACAAACAAGCAAGCAGGAGAAAAAGAAGAAAAAAAGAAACCTACTGTTACTATAGTAAATAGAGATTACCAAGGACTGTTTTTTCCATGTAGAAGGTAAATCTTTAAGATACCTTAGATCTGTTGTCCAAGTTCGGTGCATTCCTGTGCACAAAGCATGGAAAAGCTCAACTCGTGCCCATCTATTTCTCTGATGACATCTGAACTTTATCAGCTCAGGACACTATCCACCTGTCCCCACAAGCCACACAGAGTGGATGCAAAAATCAAGGCTTAGAAAACTGCAGAGCCTATTTTTGGAGCTGCATGTCTACTTCTGAAAGGATAATTAGTGTGCATCAATCAGAAGCAAAACTCGGAAGAAAGTGTATCACCAATGCAAATATATTACCTACCTGATTAGTACATACTATCAAACAATGCAGCCAGCTACAAAGAACACACAGGCAGTTGTAATGCCTCTGACCTTGGCTTTGATGAAGCAGAAATGCCCTCTATACAGTGTTGGTTGGTTTCTCCCTAGAACATGGTGGTTGATCTCAACTCTGAAACCACAACTTAAACCAAACACTTGAAAGATGTCGCAACAGTTCAGTAGGCATTCTCACTTTGAGATTTAAAAGAACTTTTGCAAGGGACAAATAAAATTAAATACAGACTGTTTTCTTTCTGACCTGGCTGCTTTTTTTTTTTTCTGTTGTTTTTTTTTTTTGCCAGTCCTGGGCCTTGGACTCAGGGCCTGAGCACTGTCCCTGGCTTCTTTTTGCTCAAGGCTAGCACTCTGCCACTTGAGCCACAGCGCCACTTCTGGCCATTTTCTAGATATGTGGTACTGGGGAATCGAACCCAGGGCTTCATGTATACGACACAAGCAATCTTGCCACTAGGCCATATTCCCAGCCCCTGCTTTTTTTTTTTTTAATTACTAGTGTGTCACCTCAGAATTGGACTCATTCTTCCACTTGCTAGAAAGAATGGAGAATAAGCGCATTACTCTCTGGGGACCCTAAGGGACAACGTGAGCTGTAAAGCTGGGGCTCTAGTGACACAGAATAAAAGCTGCAAATCAAAACCCAGCTGGTCACAATCAGGCCAGAACTATGATGCTTTCTCTTACTGTGTCCAAACATATTAACATACAAACAAAACACACAATATGCCTACAATGTGGTATTTGCTTAAGAATAATGTCACCATAATGTAAAACAAAGCCAAGTCAAACAAGAAACTGGTCCTGGCCGGGCAGCCCTCACCCATCATCTCAGCAGGCAGAAAGCTGGGGAAGAGGATTTAGAGTGGAGGCCGGCGTGGACGACATGGGAAGACTCTCTCGCAAGGGAACAAACAAAAAAGTCCTCCAAATCACCTTTAGTGAAAAGTGTGCAAAAAAGCCAAAAGAATTTCATTTCTCCATCTAGTGTGAGAAATAAATTCCTGATGTGTTTCCTAAGTTGCATGAAATCATGTTTTTACTCGCTAGAAAACTGCACTTTCATACTTTCAAGTTTTGGGGCAGTCTTGGCGAAGGCAAACTTACTACTTAGTATTGAGGCAAACTCATCACTGCAACAGAAGCAATGCAAACATCCATTATTCTTCTTCAGCAGGCTGATTATTGATCCTTTAGTGCCACCACTGAATTATTTAGTTTTTAAAAAGCCTAGCAAATACAAGCTATAGCAGCTCCACATATCCTTTAAAGCATACTATTTTAACCCTAGAGATGCACATTTATATTTTATGATCAGAGTGCCCACAAGAATATATCAGAGAGAAGAGCACAAATGACTGCTAAATGCTGCATCTACCTTCTTCACTCCGTTTAACACAGCTCTGAATTTGGGCATTCCAGAGAAGAAGGACGGAAGGAAGGAAGGAAGGAGTGAAGGAGGGAGGGAGGGAGGGAGGGAGGGAGGGAGGGAGGGAGGGAGGGAGGGAGGGAGGGAGGGAGGGAGGGAGAAAGGAAGGAAGGAAGGAAGGAAGGAAGGAAGGAAGGAAGGAAGGAAGGAAGGAAGGAAGGAAGGAAGGAAGGAAGGAAGGAAGGAAAGCTAATGTCTCCAGCAAAGATACTGTTATACTGCCTGCAGTGTATTTAAAAATACCCCAATATGTAAAGTATTTGCAGTGTGATTTCTCTGGATTTCAGTGAATTTCTATTCATGCCCTAGTGACAGTAGTTAACATCTTAAGAACCCTAGTGAACAATGACTCTGGGGACATTTATTTTTCATCTGACATGCTCTAATGACGTGCCCCAGGCCAGAGGCAGCTACATGCCAGGCTCAGGACACACTACTCAACATATGGCACGGTAGCACATTAGACACTTTAAGCTGAAGGGGTTTGAGACAAGAGCAGAAGCAGGAAGGTCACTGAGCTTTCTCCTGACTATTCTTCCTCGAATAGGTCATAAAACTTGGGAAGGATGGAATGACCTTCCCCCAAGCGGCTCAAAACGCTCTCCTGTGACAGGTGCCCTCCCACGCCCAGAAACCACCAAGGGCACAGAGGAGAAGCACAGCCCTCTCACTGCCTTTATCCTGGACTCTCCACTCTATCCAACCTGCTGTAAAGACACTCGAGTTTAATTGTTTCTTCCAGTCTTCATTTCCTACGAAGGCTCTTAAGACACACAAACAGATCTGGATGTTTTCCTCTCATGCATGTGTCTTTGGCTATACTTGCCCAGCAACCCAACATGAACAGATTTTTTCCTCCCTGTACTACAAAAGGTTGCAAAGACCTTTGTTTCTGATAAACCTTGGGGCACATGTTATTTGCACTTGAGATGATAGAAATGATTTTTCCTGAGTGACACAATATGCACATGGCTAAGAACTGTATTAAACTCCCCGTGCCTTTGCGCGAGCAGACAAAGAATCTAGCATGCCCCGTGGTGACAGTCGCAAGCTCCAATGTGCTTGATTCTGTCTAGGGTACATCACTCACACTGGCACGGTGGTTCCCAGCCCCCTCGCTTCCTCAGAGCATTCTGCTAGGCTCGCACTACAGACACACTTTTTTTAAAGGTGCTCTAGTCTTGAGACCATGATGAACAACTACAACTGGGGGAGCTACTCACAGAAGCTCAACATGCTACTGCATTTGCTCAATGGCAGCGCTGCTCACCATGTGCTGGGCGAGGGTGAGCCATCTGTGGTCTGAGGTCAGCACTAGGCAAGAACATAGGGCCCTGTGGATGGAATGGTAGAGAACCTGCCTACCCAGTAAAGGCACTGAGTTCAAACTCCTCTGGCCACACCCTAAAAGCTGGCAGGAAGAAATGCTTCTTAATATTTTTATTTTGCCAGTGTCTTCTAACCACCCAGTCTTTAAATAATCCTAGAGATCAATAGCAAGTTTTCAACTAAAGTGTTGAATCTACTTGGCTTTTTGGACTGGTACTGGAGAAGAAAAGGGTGGCAGTCAACTTTGGGCCTACCAGGCAGACTCTTTTCTAAGCATCATATTCAAATCAGCATTTATTTTGCATTAACTTACTGCATCTCAAGAGTAGCTGTGAACTGCATAGCTCTCTAAGTTCTTAGTGAAGGAACAATGACATTCAGCCATTTCCATATGCTTCTCTGTGTCAGGAAACTGACCTCCAAGGGGCTCAGGAGCCTGCAGAGCTGACAGCTTAGACGAAAGAGACAGCACAGCTACTGATGCCAGCAACACCAATGTCCACAGCAGCGATGTTTTCAACCCAAAACATGTGAAGAAACCTAAGACCAATCAGTTCTGGCTGGGTTGCCACAAAGGAGAGAAAAATACTCTCTATTCAACCCTGAGTTGAGGACAATTGAAAAGGAAAAAAATAAAAACTCTAACATTATGATGCTAATAATAATTTCATCTGCAGCAACATACAGGACTGATTAGATGATCCTATGGGTGATTTAAAGTGAGAGGAAAATACAGCCTTAGCATAATTTAATAAGATCCTCAAACTAAAGCATATTCAAGAGCTTCATGAAAGACCTTCTCATGGCCTTTTAATAGCTCTTTCCAATTCCAATTAACTTGTGAAATGCCAATTCTCATTACCTCATCAGATATCCAAAGCCAGCCCTCCAGACTGGATTATTAACTAACCCTTAAGTGCACAACGCCTAAGGAGTTGGGTCAGTCTTGCACAGATAAGCTGCTCACACAGAGAGACAAGGACAACTTAACAGGTAATTAGAAATAAAAACAAATTCTACTCAGCTATGAGATACACTGGGTCCCTTTACCAAATATATTTACTGGTCCTAATTGTTTGGCTGGGGTTAACAATTGGCACAACCTTTTCACACAGCCTTAGCACTCATGATGTGGAAAGGCCTAGGAGGGGCTGAAGAAAGCAGACAGAGCATGGCCCTGTGGCTGACCCCACACCAGTCTGACGCGTAGATCCCCTGGCTCAAGAGGTGAAGGTCTGCGAGCCCAGGAGCGTCCTAAAGACAGGTGTCCACCAAGACAGGCACCATGTTACCTGTCCTGCCAACACTCACCGCATCCTCAGCTCTGCCTGCAGCCTTGCGTCCCGATCTGCCAGGCTGCTCACCACCCCAGAGGCTGGGGCGTCCTTCCAAGTTCAAGGTGGTCAGGGCCCATCTCAGGACGGAGAGCACCCCTGGGCTGTAAGTGTTCTGCCACATTCAATGTCCTTGAACTCTTATTATCTCCTACAAAGGCTTCACAAAAGCAGAAATCGGTTTTTTAAAAAACCTTTCCATGTTCATATCACTAAGAAGATGCTGGTGATTTTCTGGATTACAACCGTGTAACATGACATGCTGCCCTAGACTTCCTGAGAGACCAGTGTGGCTCTGTTTGCAGACATACTACCAAGCAATGGCGGCCAAAGCCAGCATTTGAAGAACAAAGATAACCGTAATACAGCTAAGGCCTGTGTTTTACAGTGTAGGGTTCCAGACAACAAACATATAATATCATGCTTTTCTCAATCGTGTGCTGAAAACAGGGTACTACTGCTGTCTCATACGTGCAATCCTCATTCCTCAGGAGGCTAGGATGAGAGGGTCACAGTTCAAAGGCAACAAAAGCAGACAAATCCAAGAAACTCTTCACACCAATAAGCCAACAAAAAGCCTCTCAAGAGTGCAAGGCCCTGATTTGAGGCCCACTGTTATTTCAGCAAAAATAGGAGGATCACAGTCCAATCCCGCTTGGGCATAAAGTAAGACTCCCTATTTTCAAGACAACAAAGCAAAACTTGGTGATAGAGTTGTTCAAGTGATAGAGCACCTACCTAATAAGCATGAAGTGCTAAGTTCAAACCCCAGACCAAAAGAAAAAAAGAATGTGCATGGCTGCAAGGGTACAGAGTCCAGACAACCTAGAAACTGATTTGCACTTCTAGGACAGAATGCCTCCGAGCACTTGGCTGATAAGATACTAACTTCCATGTTAGAGGATGGCTGGGAGAGGATCACGAGAGAAGAGAAAAACCCAGAGGCCAGGTAACAAGTTCTAGCTTCACATGCCTAATCAAATGGGCACCACACAGACAACACGCCCCTGAAATCCAAACCTCCCATTCGAACACTGCTGCCAACTCAGTTCTAAAGCAGCCAAAGCTAATCAAACTTGTTTGGCTGCCTTCTTATCGAAACTTTACCAAACTTTAATTTCAGCCTCATGAGCCCTGCAGCTGTAAATTAATTGAATAAAATTTACAAACATCATGCAGTGAGAAAAAGCAATTTCCAAGTGTTTCCCCTACTCAGTGGACTTGGCCGCCTAGCATGGCAGTTTTGCTTGACAGGAGTTCGGAGCCCCTGGAAACCAGCCTAATCCTGCTCTCCTGGCTTTGTGCCTATTCATGGAGCAGTGCTAACTCACATCCAGAAAACTAATAAACCTCAGATTGGTCTATGTATTCAGAAACACTCCCATACACCTCTGTTCTTCCTGTTGTAGGCATCTTGTGCAAATGGAGTGGCAGTAAATCAGTAAACTGCAGTGAAATCTCAAGATGACAAGCAGGCAACCAAGCATCTCATTTATGATCACTGTGGTCTAATGCTAAAGCAACACTGCTTTAACACAGACATTCCTCAAACTGATCTTGGAATGCATCCGTTACACAGCATCCAAACCATGGCTTTCAAACAGGAAGACAGGTGAAGTCAATGACCGCTGCAAGTACCACTGTCCCGTGGGAGTCTGCCTGCGTGTGCTCTGTAGATCAAGCTGGCCAGAAGCGCCAAGACCATTGGAGAGTCTTCACACACTGAGTCCTAACTCACGCACACTTTCCAGAGTTGCCGAAGGAGAGGCTGCCCCACCCATCTGCATGGCTTGCCGGACAGGCTGTCACTCTGCCAGCCTAGGTCACCCTTGCACTTTCACCCCTTTACTGCCATCTAGAAGCCTGTCCCTTGTGTGGTCCGGTAGAGGCAGTGGAGGAGAAGGCAGAGATCCTTCTGCCTGGTGTACACGAAGGCCAGGGTCTGGAGAAACCCCTGCTAATAATCACTACAGAATTTTATAGAGGAAAAAACACTACAGACTAAACACTATAAATATAAGGTGTTTTGTTTTGCTGTAGGGCTAGGGGTTGAAGCCAAGCAAGCAGGGTGCTAGGCAAGCACCCAATCACCAAGCTACACCCCAGCCCCTGAAAGATGGCTCTCAACAGTACACCGAGGGTACGGCGTGC
Organism: Perognathus longimembris pacificus; assembly: GCF_023159225.1. Classification (NCBI taxonomy): domain Eukaryota; kingdom Metazoa; phylum Chordata; class Mammalia; order Rodentia; family Heteromyidae; genus Perognathus; species Perognathus longimembris. The sequence goes on from NC_063171.1 coordinate 67,262,562, forward strand.
ATGGGAAATGCTGAAGCAATGCAAGATCTGCAAAAACTTTCTGAAATGTTACTATTTCTACCTTGCCCTTCTGGAAGCAGACTGAAAATGGAGCCAACATCTCACTGCAGATCACTCTTCAAATACATAAACCAGGCAAGTCCACAAAGAGAAGCCTTTCAGAATTTAATGATGGGAAAGCTCGGCTAGCAGGGGCTGCTGCTGCAGGAGTGACTGCAAACTGAATGGCACACAGGAAATCCTCACAGCACATGCCGGGTTCCTCTTACAATCGCTCCCTAGCTGAAGCAGCTCACTCGAACCAAATCCATTAAACAAATACAAGCTCAACACTTGTCTCTTTAGACAAAAAGCAGAAGGAAACAACACAAAGATTGCTCATGCTTGGCAAGGAAAACCTTCTCCCAGTGCCATTTACACCCAGACCTCCAGCGTGGTGACACCCTTGGGAACCCCAGGGCAGGTTTAAGTGCATTTAACTCAGTGCCAGAAACACAGACCAAACAAATACATCTAGAAAGGAATTGATATTTAGATCTGAGAGTGATAGGTTTAAATAGCCCAAGTTAAAGAAGACAGACATACATGTGCACAGAAACCCTTTATCATGTAATCCCTGAACAATAACAACATGAGTGAATTGGCTCCAAAGGAGTCCGGGTATTTTCTGGAAAAGAGAAGTCCAAAGAAACTTAACCATATGATAAAACTGTAAGTGACTTCAAAGCTAGTCTTGTTTTATTTTTTTTTTGGGGGGGGGAGGGTCCATTGTAGGGCTTGAACTCGGGACCTGGGTGCTGTCCCTGAGTTTCTTTGTGTTCAAGGCTAGTGCTCTACCACTTGAGCCACAGCGCCACTTCCAGTTTTTGAGTGGTTAATCAGAGATAAGAGTCGCATGGGAACATTCTGTCCAGGCTGGCTTTGAACTGCAATCCTCAGATCTAAGGCTCCTGAGTAGCTAGGATTACAGGCATGAGCCACCAGTGCCCATCTTCTAGTCTTGTTTCTGACAAGGAATTAAACATTCCTTTGGGCAAAGGAAGAATTCAGCAACAGAATTCCTTACATAAATGGTTGATGCATCAAACTAAATGTTCAAATATACACCGAGCCTACTTGTAACCAAACCCCATGACAGGAGCTGTGAACGACCACCACCGATACAACTGGTAATCCAGGAAAGTAACGGACCCTCACAATACAGCGGTGTAAATGCCAAGACAGTGGGGATGGTGGGGGTTGTGCTGTGAGTGCAGGGATCCCAGAAAGCCATCCGGCTTCCCTATCAATGGCAAGCTGCTTTTCCATGGCCCAGGCTCTCAGCCCCGCCTCCTCTAAGCCCCTTGCTCTGCTGCTCCACACTGGCCACTGGCATCGCGCTGTGTAATACTCACCCCTACACCTTCTTTTACAAACGCCTCCCGGTCATTTCCAGTGTTCACAGCCTTTGTCCCCACGGCATAATTTGCTAGTTATTTCTCCACACACTAAAGCCATTCTCTCTTTCTGAAAAGCCCCCAGGTAGCTCCTACTGAGCACAGGACGGGAGCCAACTACTTGGCAGAGCTCAATCCAGTCACAGAGCAGACAGTGGTTGTATTCCCTCAAGCAAGGCAGGAGCACCCTGAGGAGCTCCGCGTTGAGGGACCACTGTCCTCCCCAAGGCCTGCATGGCTCACGCCCTCTTCTTGGCAGACTCCCTTGTTTCTGTCATGACTGTTCTTCTTCCTGTCTTCTTCTGCACTGTCTTACATGTGGGCATGTAAGACAGAACTCTGCTCTGCCTCTACACCTGCCTGGGCTGTAAATCCCTTGTTTTACTAGCGAAATCCATATCTTTTATTCTTCCTAGACCATGGGCTCCTTGAGTTTAGGAACTATTTCTTAAATTACCTCCTAGAGCCTAGCACAATGCCTGACTCAAACAATGTATCTGATAAAAATCTGATGAAAGAACGAAGGGAATTACTAGTCCATTCTTGCCACAAGTCTAATAAAGGCACTTACTACTTACCGGGCTGGCTATGTACTTTTATTACAAAGATAAAATTATGCTGGACCTGATAAAGAAAATAATGTTATAGTTTTAGAACAAGCTGGCATATTTTCCATAAATGGATGGCTTGCCATTCAATTAGGCTAGTCCTGTGGAGGGAGGCCCTAGAGCACTCACTTTGCAGTTCGCTGCTCATTTGAGGTTCCAAGCCGGCTCAAGGGAGAAGAAGATTGGATTGGTATTTGACAAGCTTAACACAATGTATCATGAGACTCTGAAGGATTTAAAAAGCCTCCTCCTCTGCAGTGAAATCTACCACAAGAAAATCTCCACTGCTGGCCAGCTTCCAGCAAAGCCCTGCACCTTCACTTAGAGATTGAGGTTCTATTAAGAGTCTCACACATCCAACTCTCATCAAGAGCTGAGAAGCCTCTGACCCACTTCTCACCTGGTACTGAAGCAGGGGAGTACAGCTCACCTGGTTCCCCCCCCCCCCATGTTTGCTGCACTAAAATCAATGACTCCTGAGGCAGTTTGGATGTCAGCAAACTATCTAGGAGCAAGAAGGAAACACCAAGCCTGGACAAGGGCTCAGGCATGAGATGGTCAGGGTCCTCCCCACTCCCCGGTGAGGAAGATGTGCAGGGTGAGGGGAGAAAGCAGCACTGAGACCGGTTATAACCCTTCACCTCAGCTGAGGCCAAAGCAGTTCATGTCTCCTCGTTCACATAACCAAGCTAGCTTCCCCCCCCCCACACACACACCCTGCTCTACCATAGTTCAACACACAGAAGGGGCAGCCCAGCAGTGGATAGACACTGAATTACATTCCTGCAGAAGAGTCTAAGGTCTAGAGAAGTCCGTCTTGGCCCACGCGCTAGTGGGTGTGTGTTGTGGGACAGCTCAGCTAACCTCCTGGGATTCCATCTGTGGGACATTAAGAGTCAACCAAGTCACATGATCTACTCCTCTTCTGACTCCAAACTAGCATAATGCCATGTAAGTGTTCTAACTATGAATATGGAGGGAAACTGGGATGTGAGATATTTAAAAGTTGGTGAGGAAATCCTCCTTTAGGTTTCCTGAGGTAAATCACTGAATCTTCACATATACTGAAAAAGTGTAATCATCATGAAGCCTTAGCAAGGATTCAGACCCAGACCGGATACCTACATAACAGACAGCTGGTGGAAACGTGCTTTCCTGCCTCTTGAACAGGCTATTAAGAAGTCACTCTGTTGCTAAGTGAATATGAACTCCATTTTATGGAAATGATTGTTATATCACAGTTGTAACTACTTTCAACATCCCATGTGTATCTGTAGTTTATACTGTTGATGATGTTCATGTATCACCTTCTTGGATTGTACCTACACTATCTCTGTAATCTTATCTGAGTATATTGGAAACCGTGTATACTGGTATTAGAATTAGGAAATTGAGAGGGAATACCAAAATTGAGAGACAAAGGGTAAATTAAGAGAAACAACAACAAAAGCAATACTTGCAAAACTGTATGGTGTAAGCGAACTGAACACCTGGGGGGGGGAGGGGGAGGGGGGTATGAGGGACAAGGTAACAAACAGTACAAGAAATGTATCCAATGCCTAACGTATGAAACTGTAACCTCTCTGTACATCAGTTTTATAATAAAAAATTTAAAAAACAAAAAACAAACAAAAAAAAAAGAAGTCACTCTGTGACAAGAAGACAGTGATAGTTTGTATTTTTCTTGGTTAGGGGAATCAAAATGCTTCACTGTGAACATTTTCTGTGATATTCTAACCACAGTAATCTGTCTGGCTGGTGCTAACCTAACTTAAGGTCTGTTAAATTCATGTTCTCCTTTTGCCTCAGGGTTTCGATGGCTACTTGCTTGGATCAGTGTGGCTAAGCAAGACACATGGAATGAACAGGGGCCCTTTCCACAGGACCTGAGCAAACACACCAATGGTGATGACGTGCGTTTAGCTGGCACTTCCTGCTTCACAGTAACACTCTGTCAGGAACCTAGCTTGAAAAGAAGTCTAGTCCAATGCACATTCCATCCCACATGACATGTGAATGGTAACATAACCTCACGACTAACATCCTCTTCCAGGCTTCTCTTCACAAGGATGGTCAAGGGTGTGACGCTCACCAAATGGCAAACACCATTTGCAACTACACAAGCACAACCATCACCCTTCATGAGACTGATAAAGAGGCTTTTCCTGGAGCAGTTAGCTATATGACACAGTTAGTATAGTGGGTAATATGCCAGCTTCCTCTACTACTAACAGACTTTGCCTACTACAGGCCTTCTAGAGCAGTTAGTAAGCTGGCTGTTAATTCAGGTGAATTCAGAGATTACAACTGGAAAAATACTACTTGCATTGCATCGTGCTTAACCTTAGAAAATGCTGTTTTTGTCTGTGACACGTGTCCCCTAGGTAGAAAGGGCTGTGTCCAGTCCCTACAGGGCTAAATGTACCGTGAAGGCTTCCCACAGACCACCATGCTGGGAAAGGGGGTGTGCAAATGCAGTCCTCTCAGCCCCAAAGTGACTTCTTCCTGTGTACTCTAAGACTGAGAATGACCCATTTCTTCCTACAGTCAGCCTGCACTGTGTGTTTTAACTGTCCTGAAATCAATAGTTAGTATTCTTCAGAGGGTAAGACAAATTGCCACACAGAAGAGCCAGCTTCCATTTTCCTGGAGCTGCCAAATATGAACTGTGTTTTTTAGAAATTCCACCAAGTTTTGTGAAATGAAAATCAGCATTCATCAATTTAGGGAAAAAGTTGAAAGTGACCAGATGTTCCTATGTAAGTCTCTGTAAAATATTTCTGTGATTTTTATAATTATTGGGTTTTGTTTGCTTTCCTCCAACTCAATTCCTCACTAAATTCTTCTAAATTAGGTTAACGAGTAGGGTTTCAGTAAAAGGAATCTCTTAGCACATAGGCTCACACAGCATAGACCGATGCCAGAAAGGGGTCAGATGTGAGCAGATACAGCTGTAGGGATGTATGGAAATTGTACACAGTGAATTATGTGCATTTTGAGAACCTATGCTTAGTAGAGTAAGGTTTTATTTGTTTGTTTGCTTAGCTCAAGACCAAACAAAGAAAATAAAAATCAGAGAATACTAACATCCTTTAAAAAACATACTTGGGAAAGAACAGAAACATTTAATGAGTGCTATTTTAGAGAATAGTAAAGCTTCAGTGATAAACTTGATGGAAATGATTCAGCTTCCAAAAATACAAGCAAAAATACAATTGAAACTACAATTCCTAGGGATGTTTTGTAAAAAATGGAATAAATTCAATAAAAAGAGATAGTCCTATTATTTCCACTCAAATCAGAGTATGTATATTAAGGGGGATACATATTTTGTAGACTGACACTTGGAATTGCTTTCTACTTGTTGAAATAAACATATCAATCATAAGAAACATGAAAAATAAATATATAAGTTGCAAATACCAGTTCAGTGGTTAGAAATGAAATACATTATTAAAAAGTATTACATGGGGATAGTCAATTCAGTGGAAATATTTATACATTATACATTCTCTCTCCCCCCCTTCTCTCCTCTTTTCTCTCTTCTCTCTCTTCTTTCTCTTCTCTCCTCTCTTCTTCCTCCCTCTTCTCCCCCTCGCTGTATAGTCTCACACTTGTGCCTGGGGCCAGCTTGGATCGTAATTCTCCTATTTTGGCTTTTCCGTGTATCTGGGATTACAGATGAGAGCTGCCATGCCCAGCTGTTTTGCTGATGCTCATGGTTTCTTATTAGGTAAGATAGAGCTTTAAATTCACTAAGTGCAGTTTCAGTACTGTTCTGTTTTTGTTGAAATAGTACAATGAATCAGAAAGAATGTTTCTTGATCTCTGAAATCCTTCAAGAAAATCCACAGTTTTTGTTTGTTTGGTTTGGTTTTGTATTTTTCTTGGAAGTGCTGAGGACCAAACACAGGGCCCTGCAAACAATGACCAAACTCTCTCCCGCTCAGCGAAGCCCTCAGCTCAGGAAGCCGCCCTTTCCCACGTCACACCCTCATGTCCACATGTGCATTTGGTTCCTCCATGGACAGTGACCATCCTGGGTGGAGGGACACCCGACTCTCATTCCTCCTGGAGTATCAACACCTGGATATGGTGCCTGGCCACAGGCAGACTTGAAAAGCAGAAGAGCTTAATCTTAGGCTTACATTTTTTGACAGAAAGTATAGGTCAGAATAAACCTATTTATTCAGACTTGAGTATCCTTTCTGTTCCTGCATAGATGTCCACTCTGGCTGAGTCACCATCAATGGGCACAGGAGGGGCCATCTTTGTGCCATTCCACTAACCGCTTAGGAAGCCACAAAAGGGAGTGAGGTCCACCAGGCAGCACAACGGTGATGGTTCCTGTGGGTGCTGGGTAATTCTTCAGGTCCAGCACACAAGCTGCATGTACAATACTAGCCTAACTGTCATAAGGGAGGGGAGAACATGAAGTACAAACGGGCTCTGACAGGGAACAGTGCTAAGAATCTAGTCAAAGGCACATCACTGTCAGCCAAGATGGCCTCAAGATTTGGATTTCCCTTCCTCATGAAATAACCAAAAATAAATGGTTTTCATGATACTGAACAAGACTAGAAGTCACAAGTGGATTGTGAATGGGCTGGAGTGTTCAGCCGATTGCTAGCCTGCAGAGGGGCTGTCCAGAGCCAGAGGGTCGTCATGTCTCGGGGTCCTCCACAGGCACTGGGTACCTCTTATCATAACACAGAAAATAATGAAATGCCAAACTGACTTTCAGAGAGCACTGAGATATGCCGTTCCTCAGCTATGCTGCTTTATTGCCTTTAATCACAGAAAAAGAAATATTACAGAGAACAGAATAGCTTTCATATATAGTAAATACAACTAGTGAGGCCCAGGAACACAAGTCCAGCTATCATAACACAAAACCAATATTGTTTCCATTAATGAAGTGCCTCACTCTCAAAGATGAGGGGCATGAAATCAGTTGATCGGTTTACACCTTGTTCCTTTCAAGAAATACAAAAAGGCAATATTTTTTACAAAGGCAGTATCAAAAAAATAAAGCAGACCACTAACTGATCCCCAAACCAAAATCCAGTCAACAGCATTAGTTTCGTGTCTTAACAAGTGACAACTGACTTTCCTTAGAAACTCTAACTGCAGTGAGTACACACTGGAAAAAACCATTGAATCATCTGCTTTCCCATAAACACAGCATGTCCAGTGACAAGCCCCAGCGAGTTTACCACATGCAACACTCCACCCTACAGTTGTTTGTCAGATCGAAGAACAACATCAGAGCCATGAATACAAACAGGTGTGATAGTGTGTGCCTCTAGCCCAGCCCTCTGGAAGCTTAGGCAGGAGGATGCCCGCCTACACAGTGAGACCCAGTCTCAACAAAACAATCAGAAAACCAAGAGGAACAACAAAAAGTCCATGAATATGATATTCACTTGGCAAAATCCATATAATGGAGTCAAAACTGACAGGTAGGAATTATGTTATTTTAAACTTTTTTCTAGGTACTTTTTCGGTTGAAACAAAAGAAAAACTATTCATTTGAATTGACAATTGTTTAAATTACACAGTAGCTTCTGTTAGAAAGAAGCAGTGGGAAGGTGGTTCTAGCTGACTCTCTGCTGCCCTCTTCTGCTCAAGCAGTGTGTGGACAGCAGCTGCCGCTAGGTAACTCTAAGCCAGCGGGAAGGGCAGGCCAAAGCCAGACAGCCAGGAGGTTTGGTAGTCTCACTCTGCAACAGAAATTATTTCATGTACATTCGGAAATCTAAACCCACGTGTCATTATTCAAACTCAGTGGATAAGAAAAAGCACCCTGTGCTCATGATGGAATGCATACATATACACACATACATATATACACATATATTGTCATGTATGCAGTCAGTAGCTTCATGCATCCTTCAACATGAGAACACTAATGCTGTACCAACATCATCCTTATATTACACTGAAAAGGGGGGCAAGTATGAAGTGTCACAGCTGGAAAAGCTGCATTAAAAATCCACCTGAAAACACCATGTGGTACTACAGGAATATATAAAAAATATTGGTTTTATGTATTAGAAAACCTACTTGAATAACCATTCAAAAATATGAGACATGAATGCTAATTCTTTAAAAACTATGTCCCTTTATTCTTGGAAAACAATCTGAATAACGTGATTTCTCATCACTAATCCTCCTTGGATAGTGTCTCTCTGCCAATAGCATGGGAGGGAAGAGTTGCAGTATTGAGATTATTGATCTCTCTATAGATCTCAATATCACTACCCAGAGTAGAAACAGCATTGTTCCCAGGGGGAAATACCAATAATTGTGGGATTTTTAAGTAATAAATCACTTATAACAAATGTTCAAAAGCAAGGGTACGGCCGTCTCACTGGTACTGTGCTTGCCTAACACAGGCTAAGTCCTGGTTTCTACTCCTAGCACCAGAAAAATTAATAAATAACCAAAGAAGAAAAGGACAGGGAGTCAAAGAACAGTAGGTGATTCTGAAAATGACTGTATATTCTCCATAGCCAAGTGTATAAACTTGAAATACTAGCCATTTTTTTAAAAAAAAAAGTCAAGTATAAAATACAAATAAGGGGAGAGAATCAGCTGAATCTAACTCTGTCTTAAAGCATGTTCTTCTAAATCTCAAACACTAAGCAACAAAGGACAAATGCCAGAAGCAGAAGACATCACAAGAGAAGCCTGAGGGTTGTTTAGGGAGTGACAGCACTTGACAGCAGATGACAAACTTTCTTTCCAGGTAGAAGGTCTGCCCACCAACGACTGGAAATGGGACACAACTCCATCCTTCACCTCATCAGCACTGAAGACAAAGTGAGACAGCAGGGCAACCAAGGTAAACCCGGCTGCAGCCACCACTGTGCCCACCCGGCAGTCAGAGAGCAGCGTCAGGGCGTGGCTCGGGGGCAGAACACTGGCCCCATCCCCAGCACCTCCATAGACCATGGGGAAGTTCCAGTTCTGTTCACCAATGCTGATGCCTAACCCCGGAGAACGCTGACAGATCCAAGTCAGCGCTGGCACGCTGGTTATGCTCAAAATCAGTGTGTGTGTGTGTGTGTGTGTGTGTGTGAGAGAGAGAGAGAGAGAGAGAGAGAGAGAGAGAGAGAGAGAGAGAGAGAGAGCAATATCCCACTTGAGTCACAATTCTACTTCCAGCTTTTCGGTAGTTGACTGGAGATCAGAGATTCATGGACTTTTCTACCCAGGCTTACTTTGAACCACAGTCCTCAGATCTCAGCCTCCTGACTAGCTACGATTACAGGCATGAGCCACTGGCACCTGGCTTTAAAATTATTTTTAACACAATGTAAGTAGAAATATTGTGTGAAAGCTTAGGGGAATTCACTTACAAGGCACAAGGTGTGCACTCTGGCTGGGTGGCCTTTCTTCTCCTGGCTGGAACCCTTAAGACCTCTAGGCCCTCTTGGAATCTGCAGGACCTTGGAGGTGACAGGTGCAGCAAAGACAGGAGGGAGGCAGCCTGGCTCTCTCAGGATGCTTGAAAGGCCCCCTCCTGGACCTTGATACAAGAGCAAGAACTCTGATGTGTATAGACCACACTGGTTGACGCTCTGTTCCTACAGCTAAGTAAATACAAGTCCTTCTCCAGTGTGAGATTCTGTTACTCTCCATCACCCAGCAGGAGCACCAATGCTCCTTTTCCATTTTGTCTTGTGCACACACTACATGATTTTTCCCAAGAACACATTCTCTATGTGGGAGGAGCAGACAATCTACTCTCACCCAGCACTAGGCTCATAGCTGAGACTCCTAATAACAAAGACAGACCCACAAGGGAGAAGCACCCCAGTCTATGCTAGTTTTGCATGCCATGGAAGCCTTTACAAATGAAGACACAGGGGAAAACTGCACTTTTGTGCTTAGCTGTGAAGAGGAGCAGTGATAGGAACTGGGATTGGACAATGGGGTATGATTTAATGGTAAGAAACTGGGAGGAACTTGGCAGGGCAGCCAGTTTGTTCAGATTCTCCTTTGCTTCTTTCCTTGAAGATAATGCTGTTCCTCTCCTCCAGATACATACTGGGCACCTTTAGCCTCAAGGGTATTGCGACTTGCTCTAGGGGAGGCGAATGAGGAGATGACAGTGAGCCTCCTGCTTCTGCCTGGGTGCTGCCCTTGAGTTTCTGTTCAAGGTTAGTGCTCTATCACTTGAGCCACAGCTCCACTTCTGGCTTTTTTGGGTGGTTAAATGGAGATGAGCCTCATGAACTTGCTTCCTGGGCTGGCTTTGAACTCTGATCCTCATATCTCAGCACCTGAGCAGCTAGGATAGATATTTTAAATTGCCACAATGGCACTTGGCAGACTGATGGATAGTACAGCCTTGGAAAGAAACACTGTGCCTCTTGCAAATCTTTCTAACATCTCTCTAGACTTCTGGCAGGTGAAAGCAATCCTACTTGTAATTCCCTAGTCCACAGCCACTTCCATTTCACCTGTACGCCCAAGCATCTCTAGCAGAGTGGAACAGACACTGAAACTCCTTAATGGTAAACTGAGGGAGAGCTACTTTGTCTACCTGGCACATCACCAAGAGGTGTTCACAATTATGGAAAGTCATGTCAGCAACTCATGGTATTTAAGTTAGCAGCAGCATACTAGTACACAATCTGAGTTATAGATGTTATATTCATGATGATACTGTGTGTGTGTGTGTGTGTGTGTGTGTGTGTGTGTGTGTGTGTGTGTACTGAGCCCTGTTTCCTCCCCTGAAATGCAATCTAAACTTGCCCATTACAAGTCAGACCAGATATGTGATGGCCTCATGATATATTCTGGATTAGTCAGAGAAAACTTTTCCACACTTACGAGCATTAAAGTTACTTTTCTTTATGTTACAATGATAGTATACTTTAATTTTAAAATTATGCACAAAGTAACTTACATTATCTACTGTATTTCATTTCAGAAATAAATGGGGCATTCTAAAATCTACTATGCAAGGGAAAGTGCCTCTGAAAGAGCTAACAATCACATGACAACATCAGAGACCCCACAAAATTGACTCCTTTTCCTGTAATAAGGAAAGCAAAGGACAAACTATCAAAATCTGGCGCTGGTCTTAAAAAAGAAGCCATCCCCTGCTCGAGGTGATGGGCTAGGAAGAGTGCTAGGGGCAGTTTTCATTGTTTGGCGGCTGCTGTCACTCAAAGGCAGCGATGCATTCACCGCATGCAGCCCAGGCCCAACACAGGACCACAGCCCTGCCTGAACATCTGACTGGAGAGAGCCACTCTGCCAACGACCCCAACCACAAGGAGCCCAAGCGTCTTCATAAATTCTGATTCTTTACTGGGCTGATACTGCACGGGAAAGATGCAGAGAGCTGACCATTGGGAAATCCTTCAGCTGCAGAAGAGTTCTGTATTTGGTTTTTATTCTGATTCTAAAGAAAAATTTTCAGATGAATCTAGTCCTAAATTTATTGCAGTGAGACAGAGTGAAACATGAAAAAGATGATTAAGTAGTTTAAAAGGTGCACTTGAAGTTGGTTGTCATTTCTATCATAGCATTAAGTTTTACTTCATAGCATTAAGTATTCATTTATCATCATCGTTGCCATCATCATCAAGTTTTACTGTATGTGGCAAGGCAGAAATCACACAGGAAACAGAGCTCCATTTGAAGCATTAATGACACCAGAAGCCTTCAAATCACTGTCATAGCTGCTCCAAAAACTCCAAGTTCCTCCATTTGAAGCCTGCAAGCTGCCTATATCCTGCCCTTGTTCTCGTGGTCCTCATAAGGAGGCTGCCCCAAGCCCTGTGAACGCCTAGCCACTGACATAGTTTACCTACTTATTATGTTACAGCTGCTTCTCATTTCCAGACTGAACAGGGGCAAGTGTCACCTGCTGTTTCCTGTACACCCAGCATCCCAGAGTGTCTGCGATACAGTAGGTGTGCACAGTACCACCTACCAGAGTGTCTGCGATACAGTAGGCATGCACAGTACCACCTACCAGAGTGTCTGCGATACAGTAGGCATGCACAGTACCACCTACAGTAGGTGTGCACAGTGCCACCTACCAGTCCTGCGCACCCTCTTGGGCATGTTAGCAGCTCCTCACATAAAGGATATTATCTAAGCTGCACTATAAAAGCCTGCAAGTTAGACAACTCTGGACACAAAAGATGAGGAGTGTCTGATACAACACAGTCAGCAGACCTCCTTCATCTTTCTCCCTTTAGGAATGAAATTCATCAGCCCTATTATTGATTTACTTCCTTACTTCCACTTCAACACATAAGACGAAAAATAATATAGATCTGTCTTCCTACTCATTTTACTGTGAAACTATGACTATTCTAAACAAGAAAATGTAGCCTTTAAGACAAGTCCTCACAGGCATGTATTTCTCAAAACTGAAATTGCTGGCTTAATGCCTCCACACAAAAGTAAAACAAGCCACCAAGAATTCCATTTGGGATAATGAAACACATCCACCAATTGCAGTGAAAGTGAAAACTTCCAAACAAAGCAGGGCAGGGCTGGTCTTGGCTTTCCTGAGCAGTGCTCCACACTGTCACCTGTGACAGTCAGCACCATTTCAGCAACTTCAGCACAGCATCTTCTGCTGCACACTGACTACTCGGAGTAGACCGAAGGGAACCGAGTCCGTGGGCAGCGGGACTCCGCCGCCGTTCAATCAACCCTGCATGGAGTGCCTGTGGCTCTGGAAAGGACACTGTGTCAAGGGACTCACTCGAGGCTCTGTCAGAGGCTGACAGAGAGGATTCTCTCTTCTCCAAAGGCAAAAAATCGCTCCATCATGACAGAGGAACTCCAAACGCATTTTTCCTCTCTTATCTAAAAGACATTACATGGAGACAGTGCCACAGAACCTGCTAGGCCATTTTAGCTGTGCACTAAACTAGCTCTTCACAAAAGAGGGTCGGAACCCACAGACAGAAACACTCCACCATGCTCCTCAGGGAAGCATTTTTAAAAGTTCTGCCTCATCAAATAAAAATGTCAGCTAGGTATACTCCAGGCAAAGGCAGAGAGGAAGGAACACTAAGCACATGAAGGGATTCCACGAATGTAAAGACGTTTGCAGGGCAGCCTGGGGGAGGCCCTCACTCAGGCCCAGCACATCCAGCCAGCGACTTGTGCACTGCTCCTTTTCTAAGCCACAGACTTTCCCCAGTCATGAATGGACAGAGCACCACTCTGAGTGGCTACAATTCAAGAGTAAAGAGGCTGATGACTCATATACAGACAAAATTATTATGAAAATGCTTATCTGAACTTCCAAGCTCCCCAAGCATCCGTATTCGCCATTGTTAACAGCACCGTCAACATTTTCTTACCTAGGTTTACTGATTACACAGGCTAAGCCACCTTCTACCCCCAATCCCAAAATTTTAAATAAAAAAGACAGGAGTCCAAGTAACTGCCTCCCACCACATGAAGACCATTTGTGCTAAGATGTACCGATTATCTTACAGATTCTCTTAGAGTGACTGCTCCTTTAAAATAAAAACCTATACCAAAGAAAATTCCAAGTGAGCCAGGTGTGCCGGTCACACCCATCATGCCTGCTTTTCAGGAAGTGATGGGGAGGACTGAGGTTTCAGACCAGCCAAGGAAAAATGTTCAAGAAGCTCCATATTAATCAATCAAAAGCTGGGTATGGTGGCATGCACTTGTCATCACAGCTATGTGGAAAGGAGAAATAAGAGGGTCATGTCGGAAGCAGCATTGTTGAGCAGAAAACAGAGACTCTCAGACTTTCAGTGGACTTTTCATCTTACCACTGACTTTACATCTACATGCAGCCCAGATGGGTTTACCGCATTCTCCCATTCCCTTTCCTCTCAAGCACTAACAGCTAACTTGTAAACAATGCTTGCTGCATATTAAACCAACCTAAATTTATAGTGCCCAGTTTAACCAAAGACCAAGGGTGTTTGGTGCACATGCTGGTGGGCGGGCATTTGGCCCCTCAGTTAGGGCTGAGGCAAGTAACAAGAGTTGCAAATACTAAAGATCTTGTCTGACTTACGACTACATTAAATTCCAAGTCTGGAAAATTACTGTTATTTAAAACTCTGACACGCTCATAAAAATTCAAGAAGTAGCTCTTTCTTCTATTATGACATGCTGAAGTGCTACAGTGGCTCAGTCGGCGACCTGAAAGCTGCAGGACTCTGTCATTCACCCCCTGTATCTTCTCTATTTTTTTTTTTTTTTTTTTTTTTTTTTTTTTGGCCAGTCCTGGGCCTTGGACTCAGGGCCTGAGCACTGTCCCTGGCTTCTTCCCGCTCAAGGCTAGCACTCTGCCGCTTGAGCCACAGCACCGCTTCTGGCCGTTTTCTGTATATGTGGTGCTGGGGAATCGAACCTAGGGCCTCGTGTATCCGAGGCAGGCACTCTTGCCACTAGGCTATATCCCCAGCCCTTCACCCCCTGTATCTTGTGTCAGCAGAGAGCCTGGTAACACAAGGCAATGAGGGTGCATTTGATTAATTAATATGATATGGCCTAATTAAATTTTATAATGTAAACTTTTGGAACCCATCCTAATTTGCATAACTTAAGTATGCTCCAAACTGATAGAGGGTCATAAATAAGCAATCTTAGGGACATGTGTCACATTCCCCCAGAGAACCCCACTCTAACAACATTCCTCTAGTCATCCCATCTAAGTCCACTCTACTGAACACAGAGGTCATCGGGCAAAGAGCATAAACTTGCTTAAAACAGCCATCCCAACATCAAGCACTGCAAAGCTTCTTAATTAACGAGAATATGGAGATCATTAAAAAATGTACAAAGAGAGAAAGAAGTAGAAACTTCCCTGTGCAAATAAAAATGAAATTTCAAGCAAAGGGAAGAAGCATAGATCAGTGAGCAAAAGACCTGTGAGGCGTCAACGTCTAACTCTAATCTGGTGTCTGCGGTGGTTTCTCTACCAGTTTTAAAGGGCCATAGGATTGTGGAACACCACTAAGTGGAAGACTTTCCAACAGCATTTTTGTTCCCTTAGGTCAAGCAAGGGCGAGTGGGGGAGGACACATGGGAATGTTAGGTCAGAGGCTCTAGCAGTCATTTCAACCCACCGCCGAGACCAGCAGGCACAGTCATATACAGCACATTTGAAGAAATGTAAAGCTCAAGCAAGCGTGTTAAAGGCGTGGAGCTGCCTTATTCATAGTCACTACCCTGTAATAACATAAAAACTAACCATCAAGGTGAGGAGATCTCCTGTTCAGTGAGCTACCCATTAACAGCCTCAAAAGCTCTGGCCCACCATGCTCAGTCACAAAGTTGGCTGACATGTAAGACATACTGCCTAGGGGCCCAGAGAGCCGCAGGAAGCATGAAGATCCTGCCACCCCCCACCACCTTGCTGAGATCTTCTTCTTCTGTTCCATACCAGGAACTTACATACAGAGAGAAAACGCTGGCTCTGTAGTGCGGAAAAGTTGCCCGGGGGAGGTGAGAATAAGGCAGAGCTTTGAGAATACGTAAGACTTGGAGAGACATGGGAAGAAGGCTGGGGTGCATGGATTCTACAGATCAGGCAGAGCAAACACAGCAACAAACCATTTTAAGATTAAAAAGTATGGTTCCCCCGAATTAATGAGAAAATGAGTAAATAACCCAAGAAAGGAACCAATGAACATAAAATAAAGGCATACATGGGTGATGAGTGAGCCTCTGAATGAGGCTAGTGAATGGGAGACTGGGAATAAAATGCCAGGGGAATCCAGCCTACAACACAATAAGATCAGAGGTGAAGGTGACCAGCCTTAGAGCTGAGTCTGCAGGGCACATTCTGACCAACTGCACACTGACATAAAAGCAGTGAGAGCTCACTGAACGTTCTTATCACTCTGGAAGAAGTAACAGAGGAATGCTAGTTAGGAAGTAGGGAAACCTGGGCAACTGAAGCCTAATAACAGGTACAAGATCCACAAACTAAGCCACTTTTCTGACTACACAAGAACAACAACGACTATGGGTGTGGTGACTAGAATTCTGGAACTGATGAGCTCTGGAAAAATGGAGATACAATTCATACATCATAATATTCAAGCCCTACAGTACACAGTTTAGTGGCTTATATGTACAATATCACTACTAATTATAGCGCATTTTTATCACTCCAAAAAGAAACCCTAAGCCTACTGAAGGATTAACACCCACCCTACCGCCCAGGCTCCTATAGACACCAGGCAAAAGCTCAGGTATAAGTGAACCTGCTTTGATATGCAGGCAGGGCAATTCACCTAGGTCCCGCTGTAAACAGTCCTTTATGGGCCCAAGGAAAAGCCACCAACTTCCTTGACCTAGTGAGTCCTTTCAGCAACCTCTGTCTCCTTGCTCAGACCCCTTACAAGCCTGGTCCCAAATTCACAACCTCGCACAATCTCAAACCCTGTGGGGAAGGTCTGTGCCCCGCTGTGCCTCAGCTGTTCCTCAATCAACAGTCCTAGCCTGCTAACAATCGAGTCAGGCCTACTCCTTTCCCGTTCCACTCCATTTCCCTAACACATACTAGCAGTCCCATTGGCCTCCTCCAGTCTGTGAGTTAGACATACTTCAGTTTTAGACTGCATTTGTCTTTTTTTGTGTATCTCTCCAAAGAGAATATATACAGACATCCCCATGCAGCAAACGCTCGGCAGACTAAATGATGATTTGCCCAAGAGCTGCTGCCAGATCTAGGGTGGGCCTCAGAAGACAGGCTTCCCATCTACCTACTGATGCTGCGTTTTTACCTGACTCAGTGACCTGCAATTTTCAGGGTTGTTAAGAGTTTGAAAGTTTCACTTGGCTTCCCAACTGCAAACGTTTAAGTTGTTTTTCTTCTCTAAATGTAGTGTCAGCTCAAAGGATGGTGCATGTGGATGGGGTACAAGTAATCGCCCACGTTGGCTCTCACAGCCTTAGATCATAATTGATTTTTCCTCTAAGCTGCACAGAGAAACGGATCTCTCTCTAGGAATGCATGTACGTTTCTCTGCAAGTTGCTAGATAAAAGTAGTGGACTATAAGTTTAGTTGATTATTTTTCCACTTTAAGGGGAACGAGAAAGGCACTACCACTAAATTTTACCTACAATCCATTATTGGTTTGGGGGATACCTTTTTGGTTTGTGGCAGCATGTTTTAAAATAAGCAAATCTTCAACTTCCACTCAGAGACTATTTGAAGAAATCTTCTCATTAGGCTGTTGGGGATTCATCTTGGCCTTAAGGGGGGAAGGGCGAGGAGAGCGCTCCCGCCGCCCTTCCCCCAGCCCCAGGGCAGTGTGGAAGTGAGCCACACCTATCTCCTTCTGGGTCCGGAACCAGAAGGGGTAGCTTTGAGACCATCCCTCACCTTGCGCCAGCGAGCACATGCGCTCTCCTTTCGCAGGCTTTGCCCAGAGGGCGGTACTATGGGAAGTGGTTAGCACATGAGGGAGGTTCTTGTGAGCTGCTCTTGGATGGACAAGCTCGCCAGCCTATCGCCAGCTCCTGCTCAATCCTCGTCATCATCACTATATTACTGTGAGCCCCTCCCGATTAAATTGGATTGCTCTCCGAAGCGTCTCCGAGATCCGTCTGCGCCTGGCTTCCTTGGTGGGTAAGGAGGGAGGAAAAGGGGATCTTGTTCGGCCACGTGCACTTTAGGCTTGCCCGTGTCCCTTTGCTCCACCTTGGCCGCCAACGGGTCGGGCGCCCAGGGGAGAGGGTGAAAAGGGGAGCACTGATAAGGGAGTAAGCTTAGCATCCCCACACCAGGGGTGGTAAATCTAGCCCGGCATTAGGCACTGTATATGTTCCCACCAAATACTCATGAACAGTGTCTTCTGATTTATTATTTCAAATGTAAAATAACTAATTCTTTAAAGATAGTCTTCATGCCGATGAAATCTAGCTCAACAAAAATAACATGGGGCTGGGAATATGGCCTGGTGGCAAGAGTGCTTGGCTCACATACACGAAGCCCTGGGTTCGATTCCTCAGCATCACATAGAAAACGGCCAGAAGTGGTGCTGTGATTCAAGTGGTAGAGTGCTAGCCTTGAGCAAAAGAAAGCCAGGGACAGTGCTCAGGCCTAGAGTCCAAGGCCCAGTCAACGGGGAGGGGGGGGGGGGAGATAACATGTGAATTTTTCTTACTCATTTTCCCCCTCTGTCTTGACTGCCAAAGAGACTCAGTTTACTCCCATCCCAGATGCTGCGCCCAGTCCCCATCTGTCCCTTCCCACTGGGGTCTAGCTGTGGTATCTGGAGGCTAGCACCCCTCCCAGGTGTTCACTCAGCTATCGAACAACTGTTCTCATAACATTTAGCTTCTGGAATTAAAAATATATATATTGATCAAGTCACTTCTCTGATCAACTATCCAAAAACACCTATTTTATGTTTAAATGTTTCCTATGGTATCTACTACATTCTTTTGAACTCTTCTCCACAGACCAGTTATATGAAGACCTCTTGATAAAGCATTCGGCCCATGGAGTCTGCTGGATATGGTCCAACCCTCTTTGCCTCTCATCCCAATGACCTAAGACTCTGTACAGTCGGCCCTGGCTACAGGGTTGCTAAGAGGACAAGAAGTCAGGGGACATGGCCTTGTCTGCCAGCCAGAACTATTTATAGACTAAGAGGTTGCAACTTCTCCTCCTCACAAGGCTTGAATATCCTGTAGAGATGGAATCTTCTAGAAACACATCCTGAACTGCAAAGGTCTGGGTCCTCCCTGGAGTAGTGGCAGAGTCCAGAACAGGCTTCAGAGGACTGGCCAGGTATCACAATAATATCTGAACGAGCTTCCCAGGGAATTTCAGTTGTTTTTATTTTTATTGTAAAGGTGTTGAACAGAGGAAATTTCATTTGTTATAGACCTAAAACTAACCTTTATAACTTTATTTATAAAAGAACCTTCCTCTCTCTCCCCATCCCAGAACAGTAATGCATCTCAAGTAGGAAGGAAACAACCAGTGAGTCTCTTATTTCATCTGGACACGAAATGTGGCCATTGAAACGGCCACTCAGGGCAAAGTCAGTTTGAAACAAAGTGATGCCTGGAGCTCCAGTCCACTGTGTTCCTGAGTCTTGGCCCCTTCCCCTCCGAGGGTGGACCCCATGAGTCCTGCACTGGATGCTGGTGTGGAGGGAGGGAGAGCCCCACACTGCACCCATTTGTGACTCCACCCTTAGTTTCCCAGAGCTGTAGGCCAGGAGCACCCAGAGTCTTGAGGAGTAAAACTGGTGCTCACGGACAAAGACTCCTCCAAAGGCTGAGAAAGGGAGGCTCAGAAGCAAGAATGCACAGGCTGCTGGGAGTCAAGAGTATAACAACACACAGAGACCACCCACAAGGAAGAAATCGAAGGAGGGAAAGAGGGAAGGAAGAGGGAGGGAAGGAAGAGGGAGGGTGGGAGGGGAGGGGAGGGGAGGGGAGGGGGAAGAGAGGGGAGGGGAGGGGAGGGGAGGGGAGGGGAGGGGAGGGGAGGGGAGAAGAGAGGGGAGGGGAGGGGAGGGGAGAGACGGAAGAAGAAACTTGGCTCCCAATCTATAGGAGCTATCCGGGTGTTTGCTGATCTGAGAGAGCATCCTGCAGCCTCCAAGAACCCACATCTTCCCTTATCTGCTCTGATAAAGCTTCTTGAAGTTAGTCTAGAAATCTTCCCTATAGTGCATTTAATGGTCTACGCATAGTGGGAGGCTAAAAAGACTTTGCAGAGGATGATACAACTTTCTGTTTTTATTGTAAAGGTGATGTACAGAGGGGATAAAGTTACATAAGTAAGGTAATGAACACATTTTTAAAACAGTGTTAGTCCCTCGCTCATTTTTCCCACTTTCCCTCCCCCTCCCCCACTGCCCAAATTGTACAGTTCATTGCCAACCTAGTGTCTAGCGAGTACCACCGTTGCATTGGTTCACTCTTTGTCCCAGCATTTCTGATTCCCCTTCCCTTTCCCAAATCACATAAGCTTACAAACAAGATAAAGGGTACAGAAACCAAAAACAGTGACAACAGAGCATAAACCAAAGGCAAAAAAGGAATAACAGCAAATTATTTTTTAAAAAAGAACTTTCCTAAAAAATCATGAAACCACTTAAGAAATATTCAGCACAGAGTAGGCTAACATCCGGTGTTTGGACGATACCTAGGAGATCGGCTCACTCTCCTGCAGAAAACCAGTATCAGAACTGAATTTGTTGTACTCTGTACCTACTGTTGTCTAATCTTACATGATTATTCTCAGACGCATGACAGGGGCTGTAAATGACACTTTGATGCAGGGGACCGGGGCTCTTGCAGGCAGGGCCCGGCTCAGAACCCCACCCCTCCTTTCCTCCCCACAAAGTGGCCACCAGGCAGGCCGCAGGCACAAGCACAGTTGAACAAGTTCTGCTAAACAAAAAAGGGAAAATTCTGACTTCCTGAGTATGTCTGAATTTATATTCAAATTTCTTTTGTTTTCATTCTTTTCAGTTTTATTAAAGTTACACAATTTTAAAAACCACATAGTTAAAACACCTGTGATTCAAAACAAAAACTGTACTTCTCTGAATTTCAGTTCCCGTTCTCAAAAACAAACACATTCTGCTCACACTAGGGATCTCTTCACATGTTTACTCACACATTTTTAATCCTTATTAAATCAATTTTTATTACCTTTAAAGAGTTGTACAAAGGCATTTCAATTTATGAGTGCAATGAATCTTGATTAATGACACCCCTTCCCTTGCCCCTCCCTCCCTCTATCCCAATCCCACAAGTTACCCGAAACTTAACAAGCAGGTATCCGTTGTCCAAATTGGGGGGGGGGGGGGGTGCCCTGGAATTGCGCTATCGCAGGCGCCAGTCTGTGTTCGCTTCCTAGGTTCTGCCTTTCACGGTGTGGGCACTCACACGTAACAGGAGCCCTGGGGCCTGGGTGTGCACGTGAGGGAAGCGCGGAGTCGCGGCCCGCCAGAGGGGCTTAGAATTTAAAGAGCTCCCATGCCATTTACCTAATATTTGACAACACCAAAAGAAACCTTTTTAAAAAACCATTCAAGCTTACAAGGCAATACAGAAACGTTCGGATTTCACACTTAGTAGTGTGTCTCTTAGGCTCCGAATAGGAAGACAGTGCTTGCTCCCCTGGGCAGCATGTTCCCGGCTCAGAGGAAGCCATGTTTTGGTGCAAAAGTTAACTTTCCTATAAAGAAGAAAAATCACACTCAGGTATCCCTGCTTTTTCAAAGTCTTTCATATGCTTGAACCTGCACTGAAGAAATTACCGTAAGTAAAATGAAACGCCAGGAAGAAAACAATGGGGAACCGCCATGCACCACGCCAGTCTCAAACCTCAGTGGTGGTATTTGTTCTCTTTCCCCTCCACTCAGAGGGCTGGCCCTGTGTCCCAATGCTGCACACCTCAGTGACAGCAAATAAACAGTACAAATGCATGCACACTCACTAGCAGGTCCTCCTTTGGGCATCTGATTTCTAACCATCTACAAACACCACTGCCCAGAAAGAAAAAGGGCTTATAACCTTCGTCCCGCCACACGGCAGCTTCTTTGTGGAGGTAAAAGGATGCTAGGAAGTTCCACACATGTTGCACTGGAAAAGAAACCGATGTCCCCAGCCTGCACACAACACACACAGACAACAATATGGGAAGAATTATGGACCGCATACGGCAACATATGCACTAATGTGCATTCAGAAAAACTAGCCTGGCATGGCATGCTTTCTAAAGGACATACTGTTATAGTGCACTTAGTACCTACACATGACGCCTAAACTAGACAAGAGAATGGCAGGTTTGGGGGTCTGCATGAAGATCAGGGATTACATTTATATCATCTGTTACTATATGAACTACCCTTCCCAAAGGGCATTACAGTCCGTGCCTTTTAATATACTTTAAGTCTCTTACAGTCTAGAGTGTACAATGGCATTCCAAGTTCTCTTTATAAGGCATTTTGAAAGCAAATAAACCAAAGTTACCCTATGACATCATCATAAACATTGAATTCGTTAGGTGTAAACTCTCATGATTTTTCTTACTTATTTGGGGTTGGGTTCCTTATGTGCCTAAGTCCTGCCTTCAGCCCCTATGTTTCTGTAACCTCCCCCGACACCAGTCCCCATCTGGAAAATGAAGCCACTGATCTGCAAGTCTGCAGAAACATCAAGCCTCACGACCCCACAGGACCCTGTGTCACCTGAGTCGCCATACCCAACAGTCCACGTGAGGCCACGAAGGTGTGATGAGCCCTCAGGAGCAGCAGCACGGTCAGCAAACTGCTTTGGGAGCTTCAGTGAGGACCGGTGGCTGCAGGAAGGTAAGGCGCACGCTCCTCTTCCACTCCGACTATGCCGGCAAGACGCTCCTGCAACCCAGAGCCTCCTCCCGCACCTGGCTCCTCCCAGGACCCAGCTCTCCTGAGGAGCTGACAGGAGAGGGTTGCAGATGTGAGATCAATGCCACTGACACAACGTCCTCAGCGCTCAGCCCCAGATAAATGAAACTTCTCTCTCTTCACAGCAGAATTTTGAAGTGGAGTCAGCCGTAAAACACTAACGCAGACCCTTGCAAGTCAATGTGTTTTTGTACTGGAGGCTCACAGTGTCAGTATAATTGATCCATTATTATTAAACTATGGTTTTTAATGAAACGCCACTTCACTGCAACATCTAAAATACTGTGGCTAAAATTGATTAATTATACCCCAGAAGAAAGTAATAGTAGACTTCTCTATTTCAATACATAATGGGAGGCTGCCATTTTATTCTTGTAATGTAGATGATAAGGTAATATATCCTCCCTATCAACAAATTTCAAGAATCTGCTTTTATCCTTTTTTCTCCCTCCAGTCAGAGTCCTTGTTAATGACAGAAGCACATCATCATTTAATTAGCTGACACGAACTGGCAATCTACCCACTTCTTGTTAATTGGAATCATTTCATAGAACTATCCATAAGGCCTCCTTTGCATAGCTAGCTAATAACCTTCGCACACAGGACCTGTGGAAGACTGCTGACTGTTACAGGATGACACATAATACTCGGGCATAGTCACCATGTTCTTACTCTACTGAAGGCAAGGCACACTGCATCTCCCCAGCAGAAACATGAAGCAGGGCACCAGGGATGGCACCGTGGTGCCAGCAGTCCACCTGCACACCCCCTCTCAGAAGCACCAGGTAACGATATGTACCACGGCAGAGGCAGGTTCTGTTTGAGGCCATGAAAGGCCTCTGGAAACTGAATCTTTCATTAACCCACCAAACCTAAAGGAGGAATAGTTGCATCACAAACTCCTGATGGAAAGCCAGGGACAGCCACACACCTCCAGTCCCAGCTGCTCCCAACAGGCTGCAGTGGGAGAATTCTTGTAGCCATGAGTTGGAGGCCAGCCTAGGTATGATGGGAAAGCAAGCATCATGGAAAATAAGGTGATAATCAAATGTTATTCTCATGGCTTTAGGATAGAATGCACTACAGTGGCCTGAAAATGCTTTGGAGTAAGGTCTGAGAACCCAAGTATGATTTTGAGAACTCGAGTAAGGAAAGCTTGGGTGAGATGTGTGTGCAGGGGGAGGGTTCTTTTATAGAAGGCCAGCCCCCTTGGAAGAATATTTTCCAAGTAGAAACCTGAAAGGATCACTTAGACTAGAATTGCACAGGCAACTCAGAGTGTGGCCAGCAGCCCAGCAGCGTTGTAGGGGCTCCCAGCCCGTTTGTGTCCCAGGATCCTAGTGTCACAGTGGCTTCACAGAGGAAGTACAACATGCTGTCACAAGTCCTGGGCTACCTGCCCGTCGTGTTGTTGTGGAAAGAACTTGGGTGTGGAAATCGTATCTGAGTTTCAATTTGAGCTCTGCCTCTGTAGCTCAACTTCACTAATTCTGCAAGCTTCTGGCTCATATTTGTAAAGTGAAGGTCATGAGGGTAACACTCAGTTTTCAAGGCTGGCAGGAAAATAAATTATGTAAAGTGTTCAGTGGTATCTGTTCAATAAATAGCTTTTATTTTTACGACTAAACATTAAGTGTGGTTAATATGCTGAGCCACCGAGACCAAATTCAAAATTCCATGCCAGTGTTCAGACAAAGGCAGCCAACACCTAAGCCTCAGTGGACCGGAGACAGATTCTGCATGATTACCAAGGCATGCTTACTGATGACCGTTCATGGTAAACCCAAGGGTCTTATCCTAAGGCACCTTCAATGTTAACAGCACAGTGGAGAAAGAATGGAAGGGAGAGGGGAAAGGAAATGCTTGCAGGCATGAAAGCTGCTATCTATCCAGCAAATACCATGGCTGGCACAGTAATAGGTCATCTCAGGGAAAAAAAAAATGTGATTCTATGATTACTGGAACAAGAGCAGAGTTCTGGTTTTAGCCCCCTGAAACTTCCCAGATGGGTCCTTAACTCATCAGTAATTAAGATGATGATGTGCCTGATAGCTGAGCAGTCAGGAGGAGGCCAGGCTGGCCCTGCAGCACCTACTCTGCCTGGGCATGTCACATCTTCTCAGAAACCAGCAAGGACATGTGGCACCCTAAGACCCTGCTGGGCAAACACTGCTGAAGAAGCCCAAGTGGAGAATCAAGGTAACAAGATGAGCCAGGGACTAGGAGTCCTTGAGACGTGCCTCTGTAAAGGAAACTAAAGAATTGAAGTAAGAGCTGGAGGACAAGTTGGGGTCTGAAGAGGATGGATGAGTCATAAGCACATTAGGTCTTAAATGTACAAGTACAGCCTGCATTAATCATTTAAACTCAGTGCTTAGAATTAACAATATGACAGCCTGGGAGATCTACATCATAGCTGATACTCTTTATGAAGAAGCAGATGCAGACAAAGTAGACTCCTGGTCCACGACACAGAACTGAAGCACAGCAGCTGGACTGGAGCTCTGGAGCCTGTCGGGCCCCACCCAGGACATGCAATACACAGTCACACTGAGCCTCTCCATTCAGGAAGTCTGACACTCATTTTTCATTTTGTGAGGGTTCCCCAAAATATTTCAAAAGTCCCTAAAGAGAAAGGCATCAGATTAACTAGAAATGATTTTTTTTTCCTTTCAGAAGGGAAAGTTTAACTAGCTTCGCCAACAAAGGGATTAAGTCTGCTGAATGAGGAAACCACATTAAAAATAATGAGGCAGATAAAGAAAGCTTTTATTATTTTAATGAATTCAAAAGCTGGAGGCATTACTGAGATGAGCAATATGTTCACTGCCCTAATCCAATGTAATCAAGTTTTAAAATTACTGTTTAGGAAATTTTCTGTTACAGCAGACAAAAATCCAAAATATGCCAAGTGCACAGAATATTAAAATTGGCTTCAAATATTGAGTGCCTTCAAACAGAAATCAATATTCTAATTTCTAACTCATAAATACCACCTATGAGACATGAAATTTCATTATATACAAAGACAGCTCTTTTGTCTACAGTTCATCTCAAGGATTTCTCTATTGCTTAACCAATACAATAAGAAAGTAATGACTATGCATTGTTTACCTGATCAACCACTTGCATCTATATACACAGGAAAATAACTTTACCTCTTTCTCTGTTCTTTTGCAATAGCTGCTTGCTCACTTCACTGCTTCTGAGTGTAGTGAAAGAAACTCCACAGTAACAGGTAGCATAAACACAAATTTCACATGAATTTTGTAATCTTCTCACATGAATTTTGTAATCTTCTAAGTCTCAGAAGAAAACATCAGTCTTTTCTGTCTCAGAAAACTTAAAACATCCAAGGAAACAAATACCACCCCAAAGAGGAGAACATAATAATATTTCATCCTTTCTCAAAATACATAACACCCCTAGTCATTAGTTTGTCATCATTACACCCAATCGTGACACATCATGCTTAGATATTAGTTCCCAAATAACTAAGGACAAACATGGCTCTGACAAAGTAAAATTAATTCCACTACATTCATTCATTCACACTGAACACATTGTTTACCACCCACAACAAAAATGTAAGTCACCAGTCTCAGGTTCCACTTTCATTTCAATAAGAACATAGCAAGTAGTTATAATTAAACCTTGGAGACAAGAGTCCAATTCATCTTCTTACAGGTTTGTAATTAAAAACCACTCATTCTAAATCATTTTAAAATCTTGTCCTGGCTATTGTGAAATGATCATAATGTGTTCAACTCCCAGAACCTCAGTAAAACTCATCTGAAATAAATAACATCAACCTGACAAAATGTTCTATATGCATGACAGAATATGGCATACATTTCAATATGAGTATGGACATGTTGGGAATGACTGGGCTGTGGTAATGGGGATCAGCTATAAGGTATTCACTCCCAGTTCCTTTCTCTGGAATCTTCTTGTCAACCGCTGGCCAGGGCTGTTGTTCTAACTTCACCAGAAAAAGAACAGTCGGTCCCTTCTCGTGATTGGTCTACTCAGAAAATACGATGGCACATGTGCTGGTTAGAATGATTCAGTAGTGTATCGCTAAGCCTATACATACTAACATATCTGTCTACAAGAGGCAAAGAAATAATGCATATGGACAAACTGACACCTAAGGTAAGGGTATGGCCACGGGAGTCAGGCGAGGCGAGGAAATGGAGAGACAGCAACAAAGAGGAAGGCAGAACTGCTCATTGTCTACACACCCACTGTTATTCTCCAGAGCTCAGATCTCAACAAAAACCTCCAACCTCACCTCAACTTAGGACACTTTATTTCTCCCTTCCTGGACAAGCTCCTAGGAAAACAAATATTTGCCATTATCTTGGTATCTCAAATTTCCAGGATATCACTGAGTATTCAACTCATGCTGCTGTGACTTCTAATGGCATTTTAATATGGTAAGTGTTTCCTAGAAGTTAAAATTGGGGGCTGAACACAACAGTACACACCTGCAATCCTTGATACTCAGGAGGCAGAGATCAGGATTGTAAGTCACAGCCAGTCTGGACTAAGCATTAGATTATACTAACAACATACTTCAGGGCTTAAGTATTCAAAGTTTCACCCCTGCTCACAGTCCAGAAAGACGCCTAGGGCACAGGGGAGCTATTGTATGGTTTCCCGAACAATGACGAGAGACTGGAGCCCAGAGCCTGCCCTCCCAGCTCCTGCCAGTCAGGCTCAGAACCAGGGCTTCCTGCTTTCCTTTAAAGTAAGAGAAGAGCAAATAACACGTTATAGTTTTCAAAGCAGTTATGCAGAAAGAGTTCCTGAACTGTAAAAATCTTCAAAACTTTTGTACTAAGAAGGACCAGAAGAAAGAAAGCTAATGGTTCATTGTGCCTACATTTAATTTATTGCAATAATAATGTATCTAAGTAAATGAAAACATTATCAAAAGTATACTACACTAGAAAAAAATAAATTAATGAATTACTTTTCTTCCAATCCACATTCTTATCTTACATGAGCCATATTTAGGCTTTATCCTCTGATGAGGAGAGTAATAAGAACTGAGAAAATTTCTAATGAATAATAATAATATTAATATTGATGTTGGCAATCATTATGCCACTGATCTTTTGCTTTAGCCCCAAGGAAAATTAAAACTCTTTCAGGACAGAACCAATATAAAGAAGATAACATTTATCCCTTAATTCTATAATTTTCTTCTTTCAAAATAGTAATCAATAGGAAAAGACCACTGACTATTCTTATGTACTCTAGGTAAGGATAAATATTAAGTACAAAATTCTAAGCCCATCAAGCCTTTCCGCTCTAACATAATCAAAAATTAACATTACAATAAAAATAATCATACCAAGTAGTTTGAATATCAAATAAAACTGAGAAGGAAATAATAATTATTCACTTATTGTGCTAAACACTAGCAATACAGAAATAAGATTTACAGTTCCTACCTTAAATGCTTGGAACAGCACTAAAAACCACATGAACAATATTTACCCTAAACTACAGCCTATTGACAGAATTTGTTTTTAAATTAATGTTGAGGTCTAGGAGTGCTCCATATTGGTCATGATTATGGTATGTTTACTAGTAAAAAGCCTATCTTGGGCCTAACTTTTCAGTGAAGTTAGTGAATTGAACATCTTTCTGAGAGTTGCTACTGGAATGATGGTGATGTGTGCAAGGCAAGCAAAGTGCCACCAGGTCCACGTTTCCTCACAGTACTGGAGTCCGGGCCCAGGGACCTGTGATGTCAAACAGGCTCTCCACACTGGAGGCGTGTGTGTGTGTGTGTGTATTTTAACAGACATTTTTTCAGGTGAAATATTTGAAATGCATCTTATGATTCAAGCTATCCTTTATAACCAATATTCTTATGTTTATTACATTCCCCGGCACATTTGAAAACAATTTTTATTCTTTGTCTTCAAACATTTTTTATTATCCTTTAAGAAATTGTACAAAGGAGCTGCTACTTAAGGAAGCAAGTTATGAATACAGTGCATCTTGACCAATGACCCTTGGACAGGGTCTCCATGTATGCCTGGGCCATATTCTTTGCTGTGCTTCTCTGCATCACTGGCGATGACTGGCATGCCCGACTGTGCAAGTCACTAGGCTTTCCCCACAGCTGAAACAACAGGCTCTCACCACCAGGGCCAGCCACTGGTAGAGACAGAGTCTCATGAATCTTTATGCCTTGGTTGGCCTTGAACTGTCATCTCCTAAGTAGCTAGGGTTTGAGGCACTGCACTCAGAATTAATAAGAGTTAGATTCCAAGAAAATGAACTTTGAGAACACCATCTGTTACCACTCAAAGTCTTACACATCTAAGTTATATCATGATTATGACCTAAAGCAAGCTCAACAAAATATATCTTTAGTTTCGTTTTTTAAAAAAATAGAGGTTGGAAGATTGACTCAGGTCACAGAACTGATGAGCAAAAGCTTTTGCCAATGAGCAAAAAGCAAGTCCAAAGGTCAAACAAAAAACATTAAATGTCTTTTTTGTGAGGTTTGTGTCAAGTGCTACAGACACAAATCTAAATGTAAACTCGAAGGAGTTTAACATCTAGGCAAGGAGACCAGCACTGGCAGCTCATGCTGCGACTGGCCTATGAGATCACTGAGCTGTTGGAGGAACAAGCAAGGGAGAGGCACTGGGTGCTTTCTCTGAGGACATCACAGTTCAACTGACATTGGAGTAGAAATTCTCTGTGCTGAAAAGCGATGTACACTGAATAGCCCTAATCTGCTCCTAGATTCTGGACAACTTCATCATTATAGAACTCAACAGATATAATCTGTGCAAATTTTCCAAAATCTAAAATGCTTCTGGCCTCGAGCATTTGAATAGAAACACTCAACCCTCAGTGGTAATAAGTGGACTTAGTGGCTGACGGGATGACTATTACAGGGGACACTTGGTATCTGTTTGGGGTAACGAAGTCTATGTGGGCACTAATCACAAAAAAAGGGATCCTCAGAGGCAAAAGGTCCAAGAGGTGCAGTTGAAACCTTTGCCTTTCGTGCATAGCGGGGGGGGGGGGGGGGGGCAGGGGGGAGGGAGGCCACAGGGGGTTCTACTCAGGGCATGTGGCATCAAACCTGAGTGACTACCTGGGGAAAGCAGAGAGTGTGCTGTGTAGGCACTGGTACATGTCCCTGCCCTCCCAGGGCTCCTCATCTCCACGGTTTGCCTGAGTGCAGCCTGTGTTTGGTCTGGTATGTAAAGTGTGGTTTGGATAGCAAGCTATCCAAGGGCTTGGGTTTCTCATTGTTGACAAAAGAACAGTGGTGAAGATAAATAACTCCCCTCTTGTTCCAGCGTTCCTATTCCTTACCACCACATCGTACATACAACCTAGTTTACTAAGCAACACAAATGTGTGGTTTTTTTCTTATGATCTCATGCTTTTCTTTTTCATTTTCTATTTTTGGATGTTCTAGGATCTGAACTTGGGCCTCCTGCTTGTGAGGACAAGCGCCTACCACGTGAGCTGAAATCATGCTTTTCAAAGACATGCAGCTAGACACCACATGTTGATGAAAGAAACCAGAGCTAACAAACATCGCTTCTTATGTAGTTCCTTAAATCCTGTTCTTTGTTACTTACAAAAGGCCTTCTTAATGCAAGGATTCCTCTACATCCATGGTAGGGTCACTGACACAGCCCATGCCGAAGGACTGAAGTCTGCTGGCTTCTTTTGTATTCTGCTCCACTCTGTTGTGCTGGTTAATTGCACAAAACACCCAGTGCACAACTCTATCAACCCCAGAACAGCTGCGCTGGGAATCTGCAAAGCTGGCTATCTAGTATAGGGCTTTCAAATTCAAAAACATACAGAACCACAAGCTTCTGGGACCACATTAAGGCTCTGGACCTATGGCCCAGACAAAAGACACATGTTTTTTGAAAGCATATATTGCCAGTGAGGCCCCAACAGATTGAAGATGGCAGGAAGTGGAGGTGCTTAAATTATTCCAGCTAGGCTGGGAATATGGCCTAGTGGTAAAGTGCTCACCTCGTATACATGAAGCCCTGGGTTCGATTCCTCAGCACCATATATATAGAAAAAAAGCTGGAAGTGGCACTGTGGCTCAAGAGGTAGATCTAATGCTAGCCTTGAGCAAAAAGAAGCCAGGAACAGTGCTCAGCCCTGAGTCCACGCCCCAGTACTGGCAACAAAAACCAAACAAATAAACAAACCTTAAATAATTCTAGCTAATGCACAATTCCCAGAAAACAGAAGGGACAGCCACAGGTGCAGACCAAGAGGTAAACAGACTTTTAAATAAGTAGAGCTAGGCACACTAGCCACGGAAGCTGCAGTTTTAGAATGAATTATTAAACCTTGCCCCAGCCTCAGTCAGAGAGGGGCTTGACTTCTTAGTGAAGTCATCTTGTCCCAAAGGCTGCTACCTTAAGGTAAAAATAGACTCATTATTCTCCCTGACTTTCTCCATTACTGGTGAAAATTGAAGCAGTCTGTAGTTGATGTGTCTGACATGAAAATTTCCTTCTAGCTACTGCCATGCTTTGAAATGCACAGCAAGAGGAAGGGGTAGCCTCGACTTGCAAAATAGAAAATTTTATGTTTTGATGAAATCCATGATAGAGCATTTCTACTGGAACAAAATGCACTTCTATTTGAAAGTTTACTATATGTTCTGAGTCCCACTTCAAAAAAAAAGTACTTCTAACATCCAGGAACCAGTGCTTCCAGTTTATAATCCTAGCTCCTCAGAAGGCTGAGATCTGAGGATCGTGGTTCAAAGCCAGCCCAGGCTGAAAAGTCACTGTGAGACTCTTATCTCCAATTAACCACCAGAAAACTGGAAGTGGCACTGTGGCTCTAAGTAGAGCCTTGTGAGAGGCTAGTCAGTAGAGTGCTAGCCTTGAGCTAAAGAGCTCAAGGACAGTGTCCAGGCCCTAAGTTCAAGCCCCATGACCAATGAAACAAAACCACAAAAAATACTTTTAAGATAAGTATACAAAGGGGAAAAAAAGGCTTTGCATTTTTGTTCTTTGGAACTACCTACCAAAGTCCAATAGAATATAGGGTTTTATACTGGCTTTTTTTTTTTTTTCTCCTGCTGTAGTCTGAATTTATACTGCTTTTTTTTTTTCTCCTGCTGTAGTCTGGATTTATACTGTTTTTTTTTTTTTTTTTTCTCCTGCTGTAGTCTGGAATTATACTGGCTTTTTTTTTCCTCCTGCTGTAGTCTGGATTGACTTCAAGGCCCTGTGCTTAACACATGCACCACCCTGAGCTCCATTCCAAGACCTATATCGGTTTGTTAATGCAAATTGTTTATTGAAAAACAAGAAAAGGTAGAAGATGCCTAGAACGTGCGTCAGTTTATTGCTATGAATTATATATAAATGTAGTTTCTATTTTATATATACTATAACATATATTCATATGTAAATATATATTCAAAAACAAATGTACTATATATAAATTACCTAACTACATTTGCATAAAGAAATGTGCATCAACACAAATACACTAGAACTATACACAAAACAATACACCTGGTTACAAATCAGTTAAGCAGCATGAACTGCACTTTTTTCCCTCTCCAGAACCAACTCCTGACTGAATTGTAAAAGTGTCCCTTTAACCTGGATAATAACATTTTATGTGTTGAAGTAATATTTATCAAAGGCAGGCACTGGTGGTTCATGCCTGTAATCTATTCAGCAGGCAGTGATCTGGAGGACTGAGATTCAAAGCCAGCCCAGGTAGAAACATCTTTGGAACTTTATCTCCACGATAACCGGAAAAGGCAGGGTTGGAGTTGTGACTCAAATTGTAAACTGCCAAGTAAGCAAGCATGCCTCACAAGGGCTGAGCCCTGAGTTCAAATCCTACTACCACCAAAAAGGAAACAGAACAAAAGAAAAGGACATTCATGAGCACCTAGTCTGCATTAGACAGCTCAAGCTATAGAAAGAGCAGTAAAGACCCATGAGGACACACTGGGGATCAGCACTTCCTTCTACACAGAGTGATGTATGAGGTACCAGCCAGTAAACAAGCCAGATGGTAATGTCACACATGTGGAAGCACCACAACAGAGAAAACTGAGTATGGAAGGCAGAGCTACCTCGGATAAGATGACTATGTGAGGCCTCTCCAGGAAAAGCCATATTCTAATCAGTTCTAAACGATCAGAAGAAAACAGCCATCTAAAAATGATGAGAGCCATGCGCTGGTTGGATTCCGCCTAGAATCCTAGCTATTCATGAGACTGAGACTTGGAAAATCAGGAATTGAAGCTAGCGTGGGCAGAAAAGTTTGAGACACTTCATCTTCAAGTAACCACCACCAACAACAACAACAAAAAGATGAACTGGAAGTTTGGCTCAAATAGAGCACCAGCCTGTGTGCAGGCAAGCTGAGCAAAAGCGTGAGGCCTTGAGTTCAAGCCCTGGTACAGGCATACACCTATACCACCGCCCCACACACACACACCCCACACACACCTCTTCCTATGAGGATGAACCGACACTGGCCTGTGATGAGCAGTGTGGAAGCATCGCTGGCAGGGCACTGGCCAGTGCACCGTCTGTCTGATGGACAGAGAGCTTGGCTTGTGAGTATGAGGCCCATGGTGGGGCCCAGGTCATCCTCACTGTGCTGAATGGAAGGAACACATCTCACGCAGCACCCTGGGGTAAGTGTCAGCCCTCCACGCACAAGGCGAGTAATAGCAAGAGAGAGCATTCTAACCCAGGAGACCTGGCTCTGGAGGGTGGACTGTAGCCACTTCCTCTCTGCCACCCTCATGTGCCTGCTTCAACCACACACCTCTGGGCACAGGGCCTTCCAGGTCCTTCCTGGTCAGCATCACTGTCCTGTCCACTCATCTCCACCAGGAGTTCTTCCTTGTGTGTTCTAACAGTCGAATTTACTTGGAAGGAGCTGTCAGGGGCCTCCTAGTTACCATGCTGGTAGGGGAAGGAAAATATGTAAAATAGAAGAAGAAAACAGCACCCCACCTGCAGCTGTGATGGGGATGGGGACATGCCTATTAGTGGGAACTAAATAGGTACTCGGCTCCTCTCACAGAGAGACCTGTGGAAGCAGGGAAAGACAGTAGAAATTTCAAAGCTCCTGCCAGCTCTTCATTGCTGAAGCATTAATGAGCTTCTGCATTTGCAAAGGTGGCCCAGAGCCTGAGGATGTTTGAGAGTTAAATTGTTCTGCATAATGAAGGAAAGGTAATTGGGTTTCCTAGGCTTCCATTAATAAAGCAATGAAGCTGACTGCTGAAAAACCACACACCTCTCTCACTGTTTCTGCTTTGCCAAACCCTCCCTCGCTCTGGCCACATGAGGCCACAGTGAGGAGGGCTCTGGGGTGACTCCTGTGGGAAGATTTGGTGGTGGGCCTGCCCCTCTACTCCACACCGTCTGCTGGAAGGGGGGAGGGAAGGTGGGCCATCTGCTCATTTGTCACCTGAACATCAGTGCTGGCTGGGTGAGGCCGCCAGCCCACCACATGGTCAAGCCAGGGCTCCAGCAACGGCTGAGGTGAAGTTCATCCGGGCCCCTCATGAAGTATCTTGTCCCACACCAGGACCTCGGTGCAGATTTAGGGCCGGGCAGCGGGGAGGGGCACGCCCCAGCTTTCAGTGTGAACATCACACAGCGCAGTAAGCACCTCGGCTCCAGTGTCACCTTGTGCAGCTGCGAGCTACAACTGCGTGACCCGCAGGGGCAAGGATGTGCCATCCACGCCCAGTCCTCCACACAGGCCGCCCTCCCCCTCCACAGCCTCCTCTCCCACACCGAGGCTGTGCTCTTGGCTCACCACTCCATGCATCCTTCCCACCCTCCACAAGATCCCTCCCCTGCTTCCCACAGCCCCGCAGGACCCCAGGCTCTCAGCCCGGCCCTGCTCGCCAGCAGTCACTGCCGTCTCTCATGGCTTGTGTGAGGCCCTCAGTGTGGTGCTGGCAGGAAGAACTCCTCAGAGGTCGTGGGCTTCCAGAGTGAGTTACCGGGAGACTGTTGTTACAAATAGTCACACTCTAGCTTCCCATACTGAGCCCTAATCACTTCCTTGCTCACACCTGCCACCGACATAGCCTACAGGTGATGTGGCCAAACAGGCCCACCGCCACTGAGCCTCCACTGGTGTCAGCCCCTTAAACATCTACATCCATGGACTAACTAATCCTTGCTTCTGTATACGGTGCACTGCCTCGGCTTTTCCATTGTTGTGGTGACAAATGAACTGAGACGTGAATACACGTATTCACAGAGCCTAGCTCACGGCCTACAATGAAGGACCTGTCCAGTAAGGTTTTGTCAAATGTTGTAACTTAAGAAAACTAAAAAGATAATCAGATAGAAATCTGCCCAGGAAAAGTCCATTCCAGATGACAGGTGGGAATACACACTCCGAAGCCTGCTTTTCACACATGGAGCCCAGGCTCTGCATTCTGTGTTGGTCCAGACTCTGCAGCAGTCCACACTCCAAAACCACAAATTCCAACTGCAGTGCATTTTTATTATCTCATTCCTTGAGTATATATCCAGGCCTCCTGAATGTGTGGCTGAACCTTTTGGGATACACTACGTTTCCTTCCATAGTAGGGTCAAACCAATGAACAAGTACCTAAATGATTAGAAGTCTGCTAAAGGTCTACTAATGGGGTGTTATGGACATGTAACACTTTAATGGGGGACCTGAGCTATAGGCCCAGGGAAGGAAGTCTGCCAGTCTAAGTAGGGCAAAGTGTCTTCAGAAGTATGTGCCAGTCAAGCCATAGTTGGGTAGAGATGGGAATCACAGACAGACAGAGACAGTAGTAGTTGGGCTGCAAGCCTCAGAGCCTGGGAAGTTTCAAGGGACAGAGAAGAGGACCACGTGGTAGAGATGAACTAGGTGAGGCTGGGCCATGCTGAAGGACACCTAGCCGAACTGGCATGGCTAAAACTGTTAGTGCCCTGGGGAATCTGCTGGAGAAGGACTAGTAGACAAGCTAAAGCTACATCGTGGGAGAAATGCAGGTCAAGTTAGAGGGTGGAGACACTACCAGGCAATCAAGAGCAAGCACATTTCTCCACACTGGCTAAGGGCAAGACTACCTCAAGTATTGTCACAGAACATTCTAGAGCTCAGAGAAGCTAATGTAAAAAGCAAATGAGGGTGTAGTTCTGGGGACTAGGCCTATGAAAGCCAGGCACAAGTAACAAATGTAAATTGTTTTAAAGACAACCTAGACTGCAGCTAGGAGCTGATGTGAATTCCCAACTGCCACCTATGGCAGTTGTTTAAACTATTCCATATACCTACATAACAAACAGCTCAGAAAATATTTCTTGTATTAGTAGGCATTTGCTTAATGTAAGGAGAAATTATTTACAGCTGAAAATTAGAGTGCAGTCAGCTTATTTAACTTGACCTCTAAGTGGCTAAGATCACAACGCCTCTGCAACATGTCTGTTACTTACCTACTGCACAGTTAATCACCTTCATTTCTACTGTAAACTTGACACTCTAATACTCAGACTCTCAGAACACATCAATTATTATTCATAAGTCTTTCATGTGAAAGGATCCTGGGAACATAAACGGTTATATAGATAATGGATGCCACATTCCTAGTATTGTACATTATTGTGACTCTCATGCTCAATGGCTGGTTGTAACCAGGAAACTCAAAGCCACACTCTATGTGACTATAAAACATAAAATAACAATGAAAACAAGGACTCATTCTACATTTGTAGACCATCTGACATAGTCTAGCTTGTCTTGATTGTTAAAAGAAATGACCTTGAAAATAATTAAACATATCAAGGGCTGCAATCACTGACATCTGACAATATGTTCATGTCTTCATAACACTGGCAAGCACTCATGAAATAGGAAGACATGTTATTGCCCTTTAACCAATTTATATGGATTTTTACAAGCTTATGCATATTTACCACCTGGCCATTCTAATCTTCATCTACCTCCCTGTCCATGAACTGGGGAATGGAGGCAAAAAGGACTTAACCTGGTGGGCTGGAAAACAGATCCAATTTTGCCAAAGTGTAAGGGTCTGGTTATTTTTCAAACCTGTGTTTAATTAGAGTGCTCGCAACAAAAAACACAAATTCAGATTCGATTTCTATGATCAATGTTTATTCATTCGGATGCTCTTTAAAAGGGCACACATACCATCCTGATAAGTAAATACTGTCAGTCACTTCACAAAAGAAACAAGAATTGGAAAAGAGACTGAGATAGAAGGAAAGTACTCACAAGACCCAGTGGGGTGGGTCCCCGTGCAATGCACTCCAGCAGTGAGCCAAGGGCTTCAGAAGTCAGCAGCAGCCTCAGGAGTTTGATGATGGAGTCAGGGAAATCAGACTCTAGGAATACATAGAGACCAGATACATAGAGACGTGCAGAGGAGACACCCCCAATGAAAGGAGATGTCCCAGAGAGAAGGCAATATCTGGAGTTCAGTTCGAGGTCTCTCCCTGCCACAGTTCAACTTAGATCACAAAACCTGAAAGTGCAGCCTTTCAAAGTCTGAGAGTGTTTCTCCCAATGGATGCTTTGAAAAGGCTGAGCTATGAAGAGTAGGCTGCACAGGAAACGTCCCCTCAAGTAGTTGGAATTACAAGCATTACAACCACAGCTGACCCCTTACGTGGTAACTTCTTTTCTCACTGTGACCAGAGGGCAGAGGGAAAGGAGAGAGAAGGCAGGTAGGCAGGGAGATTCCCAAGAAAAAATTCTAATTTTCTACTTGACATAGGCAGGAACACTAGCAGTGAGACTGAGTACAAGAAGTCGGATGGCTGTGGTTAAGAGTGGCATCTGAGCCACTTCTATGAGAAACACAGGGGGGAACACTGGGAACTGAGGATGCCAAGCCCAAGGGAGAGATTCCCAATGCCAGGGTTTTCCTGGGTAACCCCACTCACCCACTGGCTGACAGTGATGGCTTTCCACCATGCGCCAGGCACCCTGACCCTGGATAGGACCAGTACCAGTCTGCACATATCAACTTTGCATTCTTGTGAGGGGTGACAAATAATTAAACACTGGGGGAAAGATGACAGTCCTGTGGGGAAAATGTCTACGCACCAAGCCACCATTCACATAACAAAGTTTTTGTGTGTGTGCCGGCTACTATGGGCATAGATAAGACTTAAGATGAAGGCTAAATAAATATGGGTAACAGCTACACGTCAATGGTAAAAGAGAAACTACAAAAGCTTAAAACAAGAGAGTATGCGAGGAATGATGTGGGAGAGGAGCCCACACCTGCAGAGTGGTGTGGGTGGAACCCAGGCAGCCTGGTGTCACTCAGGCCCATGCCAAGTGTTTCCAGAGGGAGTTTTGCCTTGAGGATACGTGCTGGGGCAGTCAAATACAGACAGCTGAGGATCACTGGATTCAAGCACATCACGGCGACCTCAGCTACCACAATTCTGACTGAGTTGTACTTGAAGGCCAGACATCAGGGGACAAGGACAAGCAAATGGAAGGGAGGATTGTAAATGCAGACAGCCTCAGCTGTAACTGTAAAATACACAATGCAGTGGCAGGGAACGAGGTGGCCAGAAGTGGCCCCTTCCCTCCTGGTCTTCTTTGGAAAGACGAAAGACAGTAACTATAGGTAAGGCCTGGAAAGAAAAACAGGCACCTGATCTGAAAAGGGAGGTCCTGGAAACATTAGAAAAGAGATGTCTTTGCCACAGAGGATGGCAGGATGGGATGGGAAGAGGAATGGTGCCCATAATTTCAGGACAGAGGGGAAAGACCTAAGAGTTGAAAAAAGATCCCATCCAATGGCCTCAGGCCTGGAACATTCCCAGTAAAGAAACAAAGTAATCAGAAGGCTTCCAGAAATTGGTCATAGGGTTTTTTAGGTTAGGTCAGGAAATGTTAACCCACAACTGGCAAAAGTGCCAGAAAAGGCAGACAGTATCTTATGTTTGATCATTAAGTTTACTTACAAAACAACATATAAAGTCAGATCAACTCAGTGAATAAAGTACCAGTTGCAGGGCAGAGAGGATAGCACAGCGTAGAGTACCTGCCTGGCACGCAGGAGGCGCTGTATTCTGTCCCTACCATCTCTAAACCAAAGAAGGGAAGGGAAGGAGAGAGGGAGGGCAATCCGCCTGATAAGAAAACAATGTACATTTTAGAGTTAATACTTTCATTTAGCACTCAATATGCGGGAGGGGAAGCCTAGAAACGCCGACAATACTGATGCAGCAGCAGTGAGCCTCCCAGGACGGAGTGCATGTGTGAATGTGTCAACACGTGCAGATCTGCACAGGAATTCAGGGCAGCAAGGCTACCCTCCCTGCCTCACTCCCATAGCCTAATTCCTTGTCTCTGCGCCCAAGTTTTGTTTTTGTAAAAGATGATTTCCAGTTGTTTTTGTGCACTCCTTCAGAAAGACTGTAGAGAAAAATGGGGCAAATGTTGCAAAGCTTCTTTCTAGAAGACATGAAGAATGACCCTCAAACATCAAAAGTCTCACTGAGCTGGGGAGCCCTGCCCCCCCCCCCCCCCGCCAGGCCATACCCAGCTGTGCTCCCTGCCTGGTCAT
Organism: Perognathus longimembris pacificus; assembly: GCF_023159225.1. Lineage (NCBI taxonomy): Eukaryota > Metazoa > Chordata > Mammalia > Rodentia > Heteromyidae > Perognathus > Perognathus longimembris. Next base: position 67,301,609 of record NC_063171.1, read on the forward strand.
GACAAAAGCAGCTGTGTGTGTGCAGAGGCCTCCTCTCCCCTAAGCACCATCCCGTGTGTGAAATGCACTGAGATCAGGAGCCTCCATACAGACCACACATGCTCCCCAGCCTGGGAACTCCCACCCTGCTGCGACTCACATGCAAAGGGCACGTTGCTACTGGGCTTAGCAAACCGAAGCCCTCTGTGAGACGACCGTCTGCCCCTTCACCACAGCCCTACATCCCATATCGTGTGCACTCTGTCAGTGTGGAGAGGTGGCTGGTTTGGAGAGTCTGGAGACCATGTCAGTCATGGCACCATGAACACAATACATGCTGCTGAACGTCCACTCAATCATCCTGTTCTGTTTTGACTGAGGTGAAATTCACATGACAGAAAATCATCCCTTATAAAAGGAACAATTCAAGGGCATCCATAATGTGTGTGACTGATCAGAACCTATGTAGAGCCTCCACTCAACCTATTTTCAGCATTCCTGAGGAATCTTGTACCTATTAAGCAGTGGCTCCCCTTTTGGCTGTCCCACAACCATCCATCTACCCTGTCTACCTGGAATATTTTTGTATAATGGAAGTATGTGACCTTCCTGCACTTTTCATCTTTTTCATAGAATAATGTACTAAAGATTCATCTGTGTCATAGCACACATTCATTCCTTTTTATGGCTAAGTAACATTCTTGGATTATCCATTCATTCAAGAACATTTGCACCATTTTTAACTTTCACTACTGCAAATAGTGTTGTGGTGAAATATGCACATGTGTATTAATTGGCCAGTTTTAATGCTTTTGGTAAACTCTACATAGTGGAATTCCAGTGTCATATGCTAATTCTAAAGACAAATTTTTAAGGGCCTGTTTTCCATAGTGGCTGCACCATTCTGCATTCCTATCCACGGTGTACAGGGTTCTAATTGCTCCACACCCTTGCCAACATTCATTTTCCTCATAGCCATTTTTGCACATGTACAGTGGCACCCCACTGAATGGCTGGCTAGCACTTCCTCAGTAACTAATGAGGTAAAACACCTGTCAGCTAGATGTATAGCTGCTTTGGAAAAATGTCTACTCAAGCCTTTTGCTCCATGGGGTTATTTGCCAGTCATTCATTTTTAAGCAAGGTAAACAGCCCACTTAAGAAGACAAGATGCAAAACAAGATGGTAACTGTGTAGTGGCTGGGAATTTGTGCCATGAAACCAGATTGCACAGGTTTACCCTGTAACCCAGTCACTATGGATCTTGTATGACAGTTGCCCTCTGAGCCACAAGACCTTCACCTGCAAAATGAAGTACTAATAGCAAACCTTGTGAATGTATAGTGAGGACTGAGTAACTTGACTACTGTAATTCACAGAAATGTATCAACATCACAAATCTACCAAATGTTTCAAAAATCAATAATTATTTGTATACAGAGCATCTTCATATAATTGCCTGAAGTATTTCCTTCGAGAAGAGGGAAGCTCATAAACCTCCATCCAAGTCATCCACATAAGAGTAAGAATAACTTCAAGGAGAAAGTTGCATTAGTATGCCAAGGAATCACAACATGATGAAGGAAATGATAGAAAATATTAGTGTTACATATCCTTTTAATATGAATGAAAAATATTCTTATTCTCTTGTAAAGAAGGCAAAACCCCATCTGGAAAGAGTTGTTATACAAACAACAGGGACCAGAACTTGTACCCTATCATATGTTCCTGTTCCTGAGAATGAAAAGGGACAAAATATAGACTTCTGGGATTCATAACTTTGTTTTTTGAAAATTCAACCATAATACAATGCTAAGAGAATGATCAGAACTCACTGCATTCTGCACACAGAGCAATAGGGTGTGTCAAACACCCACCTGCTTATGAAGTAGGTACTCTTCCAGGGTGAGGGGTCAATGCCACCCACTGAAATTCTGGTCCAATTTATTTTCAATGTGCAATACACATTTACACTTGTATTTTTTTGTCATATTGCAGTGCTTTAACAAGAAATGAAACCTTTCATCTGAATTCCTTGGGGAACTTTAGTTTTCAGAAACCTTACATTGCTTCCCACCCCAAGCCCATCAACTGAGAACCCTAAAATACTAATTCACTTTGGGAGCAACCTGTGAGTTCTACAAAGGAACTGGAGTCCTGCAATTGTTTGCAACACTGGAAGCAAGTGCTGAACAGTTAAATGTCTCTAAATTTTCTGTCCTAAAATACAAATCACTTTAAATGAAATCAGTAGAAATATGTATGTGCTTGTCATTATTTTTGCTAATATTGAAGTATAACACATTTTGTTACTTTGTTACAATGGAGTCTATTTGCCTTTCTTTGACTGTAAGATTAAATACTTTTTGCTAGGGCTGGGGATATGGCCTAGTGGCAAGAGCGCTTGCCTCGTATACTTGAAGCCCTGGGTTCAATTCCCCAGCACCAGATATACAGAAAATGGCCAGAAGTGGCGCTGTGACTCAAGTGGGAGAGTGCTAGCCTTGAGCAAAAAGAAGCCAGGGACAGTGCTCAGGCCCTGAGTCCAAGGCCCAGGACTGGCAAAAAAAAAACAAAAACAAAAAAAAACTTTTTGCTATATAGGTTCAACAGAATGTTTCTTTTGTAGATTTTCTGTGTATTATATATCTTGTTGATTCATTTTCCTAAATAACACAAAAAATTCAGAAATACAGCTACTTGTAAAGCCTATGCAACTACAAACAGTTTATCTTAACACTTAGTCATCTATATTTCTTAAAATTTATAGATTTCCATGGCTGGGCATGGTAGGATAAACCTGCCTCCAACCAATGGGAGACTTGAGGCAGAAGGATTCTCATCCAAGGTTGAAGGCTAGCCGGGCTAAATAGCAAGATGCCATCTCAGAAAAGGGGAGAAACAGTCTATAGATTTATTTGGGTTTTTTTTTGTTGTTGATGCTGTTTGTATTGTTTTACTATGCACGGTATTTGTAGCATCTTGTTTGAAGACCTCTCTGAATTTTATATAAAAATACAAATTACATGGTATTTTCCAAACAGCCTTCAAATATTTTTTTAAGCCCCAGAGGTATTTTCTAGGGTTTCATAATAGAAGAATAGCCTTTTAAGATTAATTTTTTGGTGGCACATGCCTATGATCCCAAATCCCTAAGAAGTCAGCAAGTGCCCATTTCAAAAACAAGACCCTGTCTGAAAAACAAACACAAAGAAGCAAAAGGACTGGGTGTGGCCCAAGTGGCAGGGCACTTGCTTAGCAAGTCCAAGAGGCTACTTCAATCCTAGTCCGAAAAAAGTTTCCTGAGAAAACGTCAGCTTGCTTAATACGTTTTATTGTTCTTTGCTGACTTTTTAAAAAAACATTTTGATTTCCAGTTCAGTACAATACGTAATTTCTTCATTTCAAAGCAATGGATGAAGTAGAACCATTGTCGATATCCAACCAAGAATCACTTTTGATAAATGTTTCAAAGACAATAGAAAACAAAGGCATTTAAATTATATGTATCTGATCATATTTGATGCTTTCTTCATTGAGCTCTATGCATCTGATACTAATATTATAATCCTTCCTTTCTTTTAGTTCTGTGTTGCTGACTCATCTCTCTGCTTTTCTTTAAATCATAGTATTTTGGAAAGCAAGTGTCAGCAAGCATAGGCTTGAGAACATTTGTTTACTAGTAGCAGATGTATTCTAAGAGTCAAAAGAGCACACAGCCCAAAAAGAGTCTCAACAATTATTAGTTATCTGCCTTTCTCTGTCATTCTTTCACCTGATCAATTAAAATGATTTACCACTGGGTGGTGGTAGAGTTAGAAATGCCTAGAAAACTGTAATTCCTTTTTAAATCATGGAAATTTTATATATATTGATGACCACATGGGTTGTAAGAATACATACATTTTTATTTATAGCTCTACAAAGTAAAAACAAAAATCTATAAATTTTATTGCTTACAAATAATTCAATTTTCAAAAAATGATTATTGTGGAAAATGTCAAATGTGGCTAGAGGAGTTAATTTTATGCCATATTAGAAGGGATACTGGTGATACACACAAATGCTAATTTTATTAATAAACATGTATTTCATTATTTTATATACTATATTAACATTATAAGATACCAGGTAGTAGTGCTGAATAGTTATGTAATCTCTATAATAGAATTTGAAGTTATGAAAAGAAAATTTAACATTTCTTTACTGTTACTTGAAAAGGAACAAAAAGCAGTCCTGAGAGCAGTTTTGTTGAAAAAGAAATTCATAGTAGAGCACACAGCTGGCCAGTGAAAAGACCCCGAGTTCAAACCCCAGTACATCCGAAGGAAAAGACAAAGAGAAAACAATTAGCTTCCTATTAAGCAAAAAGACTATGTTTCTATAAATAACTTTGAAAGTATAAATTTGCCCTAGGCTTTAAAATCTCTCTATTACTTGGGGAGGAAAACACCTTAAGTACCACTATCTGCTAGTGAAGCTTACACCCGCTCTCGCTCCACATCTGGGAGTACTTCACAGGTCAAGAGAGAAGGTGGCATTCTCAGTGTGAGCACTCAGTAGGTGGAAACACAGAACCCTCCACTAGCACAATTTTGCTGAAGAACGTTTGGTAGGCAAAGTTTCAAACATTTATTGGAGACATTCCTGAAATTTACAGGCATGTGCGACTGTCAAGGGGGAGAATATGCCAATCACCTAATTACCAACTAGTCACTGAGGAGGTCTGAAAAACACATTGTAAATGAAACACGTAAACTAGCATGAATTCCAAATGCAGAATACTATACGTGGCATAGAAACCCTCAAAGTATATAACTTACTCAAAGGAGTCTGTGCTCCTCAAAACATTCTCACAAAATGCACTCTGTATTAACCCACATTGCTATAACTTCCATGGCCTTTCGTAATATTTATTCACTCAAAGCCAGCAAGATAATGGGAACCAAGTCTTCTAGTCTAAACTAATTTACACAAAATCATAAAGGACAACATTTGTTTATTCTTTCCTCCTTTCCTTCTCACTGATTCTTCCAAGCTCCACCCCAGCCATCACACAGGTAACTTTTAAATAGTTCTTATTTGTTCCCAATGCTATGTGGAGTTCCAAAATTGGAGGTCACTTGACAAAATTAGCCTCCTTGAACTACTCTGATGACCCCTTGGGGATAAAGGACATTCTACTTCCTTCTTTATTCTCCATTTCTAAAGAAGGGACAGAAAATTTTGAGTTATATTTGCAGTTAGCAGAAGAACATCTTTAAAAATCCAAGTAGGAATTTGAACTGAATATTATTAAAAAAGTACCGTTCTTTAAAGTATCAGAAATGATATACATAAACAAGCAGCAAACAATGGAAACAGTTCCAAAGTAAGGAGAAAATGGCCTGCACTGGCCATCTTTAACAATGGTATGCTGGGGGCTGGGGATATGGCCTAGTGGCAAGAGAGCTTGCCTCGTATACATGAGGCCCTGGGTTCGATTCCCCAGCACCACATATACAGAAAATGGCCAGAAATGGCGCTGTGGCTCAAGTGGCAGAGTGCTAGCCTTGAGCAAAAAGGAAGCCAGGGACAGTGCTCAGGCCCTGAGTCCAAAGCCCAGGACTGGCCAAAAAAAAAAAAAAAATGGTATGCTGGGCTCCTCCCCTGAGATGGTAAGCTTGATTGCGCGCACGGGCACGTACATGCACACACAAACACACGTGCGCGCACACACACCGTGTGCAGTAATGCGGGGGGGGGGAATAGAAAGGAAAACATTGACCTTTTCTGGCTTGTTACTTGAATAATATATAGGAAGCACAATTACTTGCTTTTGGCTTGTGGGTATAAAGATCCATATTTATATCCATGACTTGGTCAAATACTTTCAAATACTCAAGTCAATCATTCTAGATATTAAGAGGTTCATTTAGACCAGGCACCAGCGGCTCATACCTGTAATCCTAGTTACTTATGAGACTGAGATCTAAGGATCACATTTTGAAACCTGACCAGGCAGGAAAGTCTGTGAAGCTCTTATTTCTAATTAACCACTGAAAATAACTGTTAGAGTGCTACCCTTGAGCACAAAAGCCCAATGACAGCACCTAGACCCTGATTTCAAATCTTAGTACCAGAAAAAAGGAAAAGTTCATTTACACTATTAAACACTTGCCTTATATGCCATTCTCTTCAACAACAACAACACAAAATTCATACCCTTTATAAGGGGCAATCTCAAAATTTTCAACTTTATTGCTTCTTAAATTAGATCCCATCTCTCACATTCCAAATATTTGTCTATAAATATTAAAAAAGAACAAAAACAGAAATAGCTATTCACTATTATCAAAACCAGAGCTGTTGGGCTGGGGATATAGCCTAGTGGCAAGAGTGCCTGCCTCGGATACACGAGGCCCTAGGTTCGATTCCCCAGCACCACATATACAGAAAACAGCCAGAAGCGGCGCTGTGGCTCAAGTGGCGGAGTGCTAGCCTTGAGCGGGAAGAAGCCAGGGACAGTGCTCAGGCCCTGAGTCCAAGGCCCAGGACTGGCCAAAAAAAAAACAAAAAAAAACCAGAGCTGCATCTAGTTACCTAATTATCTAAATAAAATAAACCCCAGACATGATAGTCTACTGAATAACCAAGTGCAATTCATAATCCCAACTACTGCTGACCTACACATGCTCCTCTTCAACCTGGCTAGTCCACACACTGGTCCACATAAGGACGAGGCGGTTCTATCAGGTTAGTAATTGTACTGCACAGCCTTTACTGACGACTTCAAAGTACTCCTCTCACACTCATTGAGTTGATCACTCCACATTGTCAATAAAACCGACCAAATATTGTACATGATGATACTAGGCCAAACATTGTTAAAAAGGAAATGAGGAAGGTAATTGTGCGCAGTCCAGAGAGGACCTCCAAACGACATATATCAAGTCAAGAGGAATGCTTGCCACACCCGAAGTAGCGTTATGAAGAAGAATCAGTGTTCCTGCAGAAGAGTGAAGAGGAGGACATTGCAAGGAATGAGCTGAAGGTGAGACCTGAAGAGACTGTGACTTGCTTCCCAAGTAAAGCCTGATCCTGTGTCCTGGGACCATACCAGTCCAAAGTCCTATGGGAAATACAGGAGAAAAGAGATCAGAAAAACAGGTAGTACCGTTATGCTAGAGCAGATGGTGAAAAGTACATAGAAAATTGCTTTTTTATAAGAATTTAGTTAAAAGTGTGAGTACCTCTTCCACGACATCAGTGCCTTGCACAGATTTTCTTCATGCTCTGCCTCATAACTCCCCCAGACCACCCTTTGCTAACACCAAGCTTCAGAGAGGGAGGAGCCTCTGCTTCCTGCCTCCACTTAGTGATGTGTATAAAATAGCAGCAGTTTCCTATTTGAATGTTAATTATTGTTGTGACACACAAGATAATTTAACTGGCTTCGGTAATTTATTCTTCCTTGTAATTAGACATAGTAATTAGAAAATTTTCCAGAGTGTAACAACAGTTCTGAAGGTGAAATGGCACTGGGAGGAACCTTTGCCATTGGATCCCCACATGAATCTGGAGCTGGGTGTTTGACTGGCAGCCGCTGAGTGAGCAGGCTAGGGATCAGGGATGGTCCTTCTGACCCACTGAACGAATGGGCTAGGGATCAGGGATGGTCCTTCTGACCCACTGAACGAATGGGCTAGGGATCAGGGATGGTCCAACTGGATCCAAACAGGAGGCACTGAGGACCTTCAGGAATTGATGGTTCAAGAGGAAAGCAAAACACAAGCAGATGGATAGAGCCAACCTGAGAGAATGCTTCAGATTGAACTTCCAAGAACTATTTACACACGATTCAGAGACTCTGCAGAAAGAGTATACAAGCCACAATACCTAGGGGTCTGATGGATTCAGTTTTGAGTTACTTCCTTTGTAGAAGTATGAAAAAATGATTGCATGAGTAAATGGGTAAGTGCATGCATGAATTCAAAATACTAATACCCAGCAAGTAGTGAAAATGCTGAATACACTTTCACCTAAAATTATGGTCAAAAATCATATATTATCTCAGACACGCTCACATGGAAAAATAATAATCATCTTCTAGCTTCAAAATATATCTTCATCTCACATAGCAACACTGTTAGCTTTCCTAGAAAACAAATCCTAGTCATCATCCTTTTCATGTCAGTCTTTATATTGCTCACTTCTCAACCTCAGTGTTATCCTTCCTTAAATAATTTGTTCATAACATAAAATATTTAGGCAGTGTACCTTCTGCCAAACTGTATAATAATTTTTATATTTATTTGTATAAACTGGTATTTTTTTTAAAAGTCCAAAAGAAACAGGGGCATGGCTCAGTGGTGGAGTCCTTACCTAGCAAGCATAAGGCCTTGAATTCTTATGTCCCCTCCCCGCAAAAAAAAAAAAAAAAAAAACACTCCAGAAAATGTTAACTGATATTCTTCTTAAATTGTTGTAATATATAGGTTTTATCTTCCAGTGATTTACTTCTCCCAAGTGGCACTTTGTTGTTGACAAAGCCTAGTGATTTGTTCTGGAAAGAGATGAAGGGTTTGCCCTGAAGTCTCAGCCCCTCTGTTTCTGTTTTCTACACTTGCAGGTAGTTGTAGTCCGAGGAAGAAGCCAGACTACACTGTCCTGGGAAATGATGGCAATAACGCATGGCAGCCATCTACTTCACCAGGGATGCCGCTAATCGCCCAACGCTGGGAGCACTGGCTCTTCACTGGGATTCGTAAAGTCATGGAGTGGCCAAACAGTGAACTCTGACTCACTTTTCAGCTGTAAGCTGGACTGTTTCCCTAAGAAGAGTTTTCCCCACCAACTATATTTATAGTGTATAATCAATATTTGAGTCTTTCCTTTGATAGCTATAAAAATGAGTTCATTCCCCAATATTGTCTCCAAAAGTAGCAAATGATTTTATTTTGACCTCTGAAATTTCCTTGAGGCAAACTTTACAGTATCTTTCTCAGAAGTCGCAAATAAATGATTACTGAAAGAAAATCACTCGTACTGATTTCCTGCATTGTATCTTAATTTCTCCATTTATAAAGCAGAAAGGATTACCTTTGTTAATTTCACAGAGGAGCTCTTTAAAATAATACATATATTTCTTTAAAATTATCAAAGATAGAGCACTATTTTAACCTAGTCATGAAGGAAAAAGAAGTGTATTTGAATGAACTGTCTCAAATCCTCCCAAGGTAATCTAGTATATTAAAAGAGAGATTATTTTCTGTTATGGTCTGGCTAGAATTCCCCACTATGCCCGTGTTGTAAAGGACTCGTCATCAGCCTGGGGTGCAAATACAAGCGGTGCCTGCTGGAAGAAAGCTAGGTAAGTGGACATGCCCCTGAAGGACCCCATCCCCTAACAGAGCAAGAGAAAGTGTGCTATCCAGACCTACAGAGAGGGCACCAGGAGGGTGTGGGGATCAAAGGTGAGCTCAGTCCTCAGCGCGGGTGAAGAGAAAGGCACTGCAGAGGGAAAAGAGGAGGAACTGGTAGAGAAGGTGGGAGGCCAAGGCTCTGTGCACAAAGCCAGGTGACTGCAGCTGGACATACAGACACTACAAGAAGCAGTGGGCAATGTCTCAATTGGCCACTTTTTCCTGATAATAATCAAGGGGTTCGTTTCGGATAGCATTCGGGTAGCAGCACATGGTAAAGTAAGAATTTGCCCAACTGTTTCTATGTAAGCCCTCTGTACCACATTTTGACAATAAAGAAAAAAGTTTAATAATAAAAAAAGAAACAAATCTTCAAGCTAAAAGCTTTGAGGCTTTAAAATGTCTTAGTGCTTGAAAATTTGTTCTCTTAAGTAAGACCACAGCCCTAACCATAGCCTCCGGACCTTTGTCTCCTCCGAAACAGCAATGTTTATACTGTCTGAACAGAATTCAGCAAATAAAAGAAAACAAGGCCAGACGACTAACCCAAAGCATGTCCTGGTTCATAAAGGGAGCCCTGCAGGTGGGACACTGCGAGACACCACGTGTAAGGCACGTGGGTACAGGTGACCTCAGCACATGGGGCCCTTTGCAAGTAGGCTGCAAGATGCTGAATGACGCAAGATAATGAGAAGACATGAGGTGCTGGGTGGCAGAATCACACTGCCCTTCCTTTCATACAACTGGCCCAGAGCTAGAAGTACAGCAGGAGCCTGGGTCAGATTCCTTGGTTACTCTCCATTCCATGGACGGCACTTCTTGTCCCAGGGTCTCTGCAGTTAGGCAATACTTCCTGCTTTCAGTGGCCTCAGTAGTGACCTAGGGGCACCAGGGATTTGCACCTTGCTGATCTTTCGCATGTTATAGGTAATACAAAATTTTCCATTGTTGTGGCTGGGAATGTGGCTTAGCCGTAGTGCTTTCCTAGTATAGATGACGCCCTGGGTTCAATTCCTCAACACCAGGTAAACAGAAAAAGCCAGAAGTGGCGCTGTCACTCAAGAGGTAGAGTGCTAGCCTTGAGACGTCAGGGACAGTGCTCAGGCCCTGAGTTCAAGCTCTAGGACAGGGAAAAAAAAAAAAAACCTTCCATTGTTACATTATCTCTACTCTAAGCTTTAAATGATTTATGTATTGACTTTTTGTACCCTGTACAACAAATCTGGAATTTCACATATTTTAAGCATGTAATTTCTAATGAAAAAGCAGTCTGAAACCTTAAAAATGTATTTTCTCATTATGGGAAAATTAGGAAACTTATAAATTGTAAGTCTTTTAGTTTACCAGACAGATAGGTGGGTAGATGGCATATAGGATATAGACAATAGATATAGAGGATGGTGATGATAGGTAGAGGATAGATGATAGATGCTCACCAGACAGACAGATAAGGCGCAGGGGCGAGGCGGATCGTTAAGGCTGAGAATCACAGTTCTTTTATTAGAGTTACTACCCACCACCTCCACCACCAAAATCTCCTACACTACCCTTAGCTATGAGAGCTCTAGGCTTTCCAGTCCTACTACAGCCGAACCTTTTCTGCAGAGGTTTGCATCAAACAAGCAACAACAAAATTGCCACACATATGACATGTCACTTAAAGCTCCCTGGCCCATGTGAATCTTGTAAGGTCCACCCAGGGAGGGCTCCTTATAGATGCCCCCGCCGGTCTAAAGTCCCAGCCCAGTACCTGTGTTACCCAAGTAACTGGCATACCCAGAGGCAGCCACCTCCCCTCACCTGGCCACACCTCCCTGCCCCTGCCCTAGGTAAGCTGGATAGCTTGGGCTGTGTGCTCACTAGGGGACCTTCTCTGATAAGGACATCAAGACTTTACCCATACATGGAGGACAAGGCGACCACACAATGTGAGGAAGCTACTCCTGGAGCAGAGGCATGGAAGCCGGGCAGACACGAACACATGCATCCACTGTGCACAGGAGTCTGGGGTAGGAACAAACACCAAACCTCAGCAGCCACCTAGGTCTTTTGCTTTCCATGTATCTCCTTCAATGATCAAATAAGCTTGATAAATGAATATTCTCACTCCCATTTTACCAGAGGTGAAACTGAAATCCATGGCATGTACATTGCTAACTGAAATCACATAGAATCCATTCCAGATTTCCTCCCTAGCTTCTACTTCCAAAGGAAAAGAAACAAGTTTCTCACCATGTCATAGAAAATTTCAAATCTGCCCACAATCTCAGAAATGCAGATCATAGGAACAATAGCCCCTGATAGAAAGCTCTTCATAGCCTCATCTTACCTATGTTTTTTCATAAAATCCTTATCATTCACTTACCTATTTTTATATATCCCTCAGAATACAACAATATTAAGGAAACAAAATTCTTAGAGACAAGCAACTTGCCCATCTCTATGAGCTCAGAATGCCCTTCTAGGTCTATCATTTGCAAAGTACATGGCCCTGGTAACATGGGCAAGAATGCAGCACATGCACAAAAATCCACTCATCCCTATTGGGAAATAGCAGCCCTACTGATGAAAGTCAGAAGCAGGAGCATTTTTTGAAGTAATGCAAGTCCAGAATTATTCCACAGTGAGAAAATGTGCATTAATCTCTACCCAGCATAAGCACACATATGCAATTCCGTTTATGGTTTGGGTCACTGTATCTGTAACCTAAGCAGATGGTGGGTGTATTTTATGTGGAACACTTAATCAGGAATGTGGCAGCACCAGCTGTGATGGCCTGCTGACCTTGGTAAAGGAGGACACAGCCAGAAAATGAGGCTGAGAATGCTCAGATGAGGCCAGGATGGAGTCTGTCTGAAAATATCACCTACTCTAACCTGTCCCACAAAAAAGCAAGGGATGTCACCATAAGCTTGTCACACTGCTCAACTCCAGGGCCTGGGTTTATTAAAACTACTTAACATTACGGATACCAATATAAATTTAAGAAAACATGTCCTATAATATACTATAATAATTGTTATTTAATTCTGCTTCTTGATTTTTACAATGTACTTTTATAACTTGACATATGTTTTAGATATCCAAGTATATTATGAATGGATAAATTTATTGTCCTACACTTTTTTATTAAACTTTTTTCTTTACTGTCAAAGTGTGGTACAGACGGGTTATGGATTCATATGTAAGGCAGTGAGTTCATTTCTTGTTCAACTTATCTCCTCCCTAATTTTTCCCCTACCTCCCCCCACCCCCTTTCCATCCCTCCCCAAGAGTTGTGCAGCTGATTTACACCAAATGGTTTTGTAAGCATTGATTTTGGAATGGTTTGTCTTTTTGTCCTTTGTCTCCCTATTTTGATATTCCCTTTCTCTTCCCCAGTTCTAATACTCATATAAACAGTATCCAGGGTATTCAGATGAGATATAGTGGTAGCAGGGGTACAGCCACAGGAAGAGAATACAAGAGAAGAAAAACAATCAAACAAACAGACAAGAAAAAGAAACAAAAAAAATACAAAAAGCACGGTTTCACATGGCATGTTGATAATAATTACAACAGTGGTATAACACTTGTTTCCATAACGTGGAGTTCATTTCACTTGTCATCATCTTATGTGATCATATGGGTGTATCTATTAGGGTATTTTGAACTGTTAGCATGACAAGCCTGATCATGTACAAGCTATTCCCTATGAGGAACACCATAGAGCTTATGTTTCTTTGGGTCTGGGTCACTTCACTTAATATGATTTTTTTTCCAAGTTCTCCATTTTCTTATGAATGGGGCAGTGTCATTCCTTCTGATGGAGGCATAGGATTCCATTGTGTATCTGTACCACATTTTCCTGATCCACTCATCTACTGAGGGGCATCTAGGTTGGTTCCATGTTTTAGCAATGACAAGTTGTGCTGTGATGAACATGGTTGTGCTGGTGGCTTTAGTGTGGTCTTGCTTGTAGTCTTTTGGGTAGATGCCCAAAAGTGGGGCTGCTGGGTCACAGGGGAGCTCTATGTTTAGCCTTCTTAGGAACCTCCACACTGCTTTCCAGAAGGGTTGAACAAGTTTACACTCCCACCAACAGTGTAGTAGGGTTCCCTTTGGGCCACATCCCCTCCAGCATTTGTTATTATTGGATTTCCTGGTAACGGACATTCTTACTGGGGTGAGGTGGAATCTCAGTGTTGTTTTGATTAGCATTTCTTTTATGGCCAGTGATATAGAGCACTTTTTCATGTGACTCTTGGCCATTCTCATTTACCTTGACTTTATGATAAAGATTGCCAAAACTAATTTTGAATAATGAGCCTACATTACTATTTTTGTCAGCATACATTACATATAAGGAGATTTCTGTGATAATTCCACAGATGCATACAATGTACATTAAATGATTTCACCTACTGCCTTTTTCTTTTCAAACAGCTTGGTGAGTTTTATTATAATATCTTCATGTAATATTATTTATAAACAATATACTGCCATCCTCCTCACCTCTGAAGTTTTTGTCAACTGAACAAAACCCAGAAACCTCTATGTTCATCATTTTATGTCCTACCCAAGTTCTTCGTGAGGAAGTGTTTCCAAATATTTCCTCTTCCCTCAATTCCTCTCACCCATCACCTCCCTCCAATCTAGCTATCAAGATAAGAGGCTCTCCACCAATAAACAGTCTTAGAAATGTGATTCCTCCTAGAAAACAGCAGTTCTTGACAACAAGAAATCTGCTCTAATATTCACTAATAAAATGGAGACAGGTAGAGTGACAAATGCTTGTAACCCCAGTTCTCAGAAACTGAGGCAGGGAGACTGCAAATTCCAGGCCAGTTTAGGCTACATCATGAGACTGGGTTGAGGGGTTACACATATGACAGAAATTATCTGTAAATTCAGCATCCCCATGGCGAGTGAGGAAACATGGGGATATCAAGATTAACAAACCCAGTCTCACCAGATCTTGTGACAAAAGGGCATAGAACTCCATAACATAAAACATAATGACCAGTAATTTTTAAGACATACACAAATTACTTCCTGTCCAGAAAATCCCCCTAACTCCAGGGATGTACGTACCTCTAACATGTTAAATGAATTCAATAAACATCTGTTGAGCCTGTTGATCTGTTCAATATCTATTGATTGTGAAAACTTATCTAGCCAACAGTCACAACATGGTCTCTGCCTTTCCTAGAGCCCAGCATGTACTCCATCAATTAATTGCATTCTTTCTTGGTTCCAGGACCTCCTGCATTAGTTTGCAGAGGCTGTCCTAGCAAGCTCCCTAACCCTTGCACAGAACCTTACCTCCTCACCTCTGGAGGCTGAAGGTCTGACACTAGGACACAGATGGATATAGCTTCCCTGCAGCATTTCCATGTAGCTGGCAGAATACCCTCCTGCCACTTGGCAGTGCTATGCATAGGTGTCCACAGGTCCTTCAGTGCCTCCTCCTCTGCTTTATGAGCATAAGAACATCAGCCAACACTGGATTAAGGGATCAACCTCTTTAAAGATATTTCCAGATATAGCTATGTTCTGATGTACTGGCTGGGGGTGGGGTGGAGGTTCAGATTGCAACATGCCCTTATTCCATCTTCTTCCCCTCACTGGCAAGAAAGGAACATCCTCAGAACTAGGCATCTCCAGCTGCATCACAGACAGGTCAAGCTAATCACAATGGTTCAGGTAGAGACCCAGAGAGCACCAGTCACCAGAGACGGTGGAAACCACAGTGATACCAGATGACTGAAGCCATGTGTGAAAACAGGGCCCAGGGATCCTACTCTCACTTTCAAGAGAACCCACAAATACATTCATGTGGAAAAATTTATCTAGTGGGACAATAATATTTTTATAACATGTACACATGCCAAATAAAACAGCTCCATAACATCCCTGTATCTTTCCCCCATCTCTTCCTGATCTCTTAAACTCAGTTTCCCCATTTTGTAACCAGTCCCTCATTCCTACCTTGCTCAAGTCAAGCTTCTTTGCACCTATCTCCCACATTCCACTAAAACAGACACTGAGGGCCCTCATCTCACTTGCTGCCCTTCCATCTCCTGGAAGGCAGATACCATAGCATTTACTGTCATGTCTCCAGAGATTACCATTGTGTCCAGCCTAGAGCGTGATCTCAAAAGAAAGGTTAATGGATGGACAACTGGTTTTGTCTGTAGAGCACAAATGCAATGTGGTAACTGTAAGGCACAAAATCTCACCTAGAATAACTGTGTGAAGATTCACCAGGTTCTTAATTCACTGACTGCCCTAATGTTTCAGCACACCCCTACCCATGAGATCAGGTACACACTCAACATGCAGCAACAGATTAGCCCCACCCCTGCCTTCCTACAAATGCTGAAGTTCACCTTCTTAAAAGGGGAATTGTGATTTTTGCTTATTTACAAGGGCCCTTAACTACATGTTTAACATTTTAAAACATATGCAAACATAATAAAGTGGTGAGTACAAATTCTATGAGTTGTCAAAAAATATGGTTAATATTCACTAATTTCAATCACAGATGGTTGATGGTCACTAATTTCATTTGTAAATGATTTCACTCATAAGTGATCCCTACATGCCTTCATATCACATTTACTGGCTTTTAATTTTTAAATAATCCTAACCACATAACTTAATTTAGAGGGAAAAGTATCTGACCACAACCTCCTTCTATTACCCTGAAAGGAAGGCCATATGTCAATCTCTGATCTATTGTTCCATGTTGCTGAATTAGCCCATCTCTCATCTGCTGCTTTATTTGTAATTGACAGAGTACTGCAGAAGGTTGAGTCCTGTGAAGATGACTATAAAAATGGGTTCTGTACTTTCATAGAGGCAATGTCATGGGATGACATGTATGAAGATAGAAACCTGTGGTGGTTCCTGCAAATAGCTAGTTCAGCAATTATGAATGCATTCAAAGGGAGACTTGATTGCTTCTCTTTCTTCAAGGATATTTTATTGTACAGCAGTTCCCACTGCTCTAGTCATGTCCTGGTTCTACATGCTGTCTCCTTATAAATAACTAGTTTAGACACTTATGACAAATTCCAGGCAGTCTACTCAGCCCAAGCACTTCTCTGTACAGGGAAACGTGTGGAAGACAGAGAACAACCTGCGACATGTCGGCTTCTGCTCACTTCCTGCATGACAATGAACAGGCACGATCACGTTACAAATTCCCAGATCCATAGCTGTAGTGAGCCAAGTTCCTTCACTTCCCTAACTCTCCACTTCCTCACTTATAGAAGGTGGATCATGGTAGTAAATCGAACTCACAAGGAATAAGAAAATACTGCATTTCAGTGATATAATAAATTAGCCATCCTATCCAACAGAAAATGAGGCTCACCAGAACTAACATCTCAGAGGAGAAGTATAGAAAGAATTTGAATTTCTATTGAAAATCTTGCATGAAAAAATATTCCTCCAATATTCTTAAGAAAATTTCAACTAGATGTGGAAACAAGAAAAACACAAAAGTCTTAAAATAACTTTGCATTTTAAAATCCATAAATAAAAATTAACAAAAAGAAAAACCCAAGTTCTTGCCTGAACTGCTAGCTAGTTATTAGGCTGACACCCAGAGGATCATGTTCAAACCCAGCTGGGGCCGGAAAGTCCCTTAAACTCTTATCTCTAATTAACCATCTCTAATTAACCAACAAAAAGCCAGGGGATGGCAGTGTGATCCAAGTAGTAGAGCATCAGCCAAGCTTAAGGCCCTGAGTTCAAACCCCAGTATCAGGAAAGGGAGGGCGGGAAGGCGGGCAATGTTCCAAATTATACATGTAATTATCAAAATATGAGGGAACACCTATACTGAAATCAACATCCTATCAGAACTAACATAAGATAAAAGGAGCTGTAAATGATCTCTTAACAAAAAGCAACATAAATTCTGTGGGTAAATTAATTTCTAATAAATTAAGGAAGTACTATGGCATGCTGAATACCACAAGGTTAATAAATAGGATCATACAGAAAGTGATAGTAGCACCAAAAAACACAAAAATGACAGAAAACTCTGCATGGAATATGTATGCCTGAAAGATTGCAAGTATTATTTTTCTCTTGTCACAAATGCAAAATAAACAAAATCAATAACCAATCTTATTTCTAGATTTCTATCCACTATACTGCATAAATGCAATTTGGGCACAGCCTTCACAGAACACCTAACTCAGCATCTTCTCAGACAAGTAAATTTGTCATCTGACCAAAACGTAACTAGTCATATTACAACAAAGTGAACACTTTACATTTAATGCTTTAATAAAACAGGAATGGTTAGGAGAACTTTAAAATATGTGTTGCTATAGAGGAAGTATATTAAATGCTAATAGTTAAAGAAACTTTATAATTTCAATTGATTTAACAACTATAAAAGGCCAAATTCATAGTAATATCCATTTACTAAAATTCATAGTAATATCCATTTCCCTTTGAAATATTGTGGTTTGCTAAAGACACTTTCAAACTCAGAATATAGCTGAAGAAACAAAATTGAGCTCCTTGAGCAATTTATCATTCACAGGAATACTGGATATATAAGGGGTTTGAGAACTTCACCTTGCCTCAAAGAAATAGAACATGTTATTACATTTGCAAGGATAATGGATTATAGATATGAATAGAAATCTAGGTCACATGTCATACCTGGGTCATATGAACAGACTGTACCATGAGGAAACCATAATATCCGAGTTCCTGGGCATAAGTTCCTGGCCCTACATCTACTTCTTTTTCAAGTTCATCTTTGTACCATCAGACCTCACACTCCAGTGTCTGAATACATGCTTCTTCATCTTCATCCCTGGCCAGCATTACTGTGTCAATCCTATTTCATACACCACAAGCTCAGAACCCACAATGCAACTCCAAAGTACATGTCTTCTCATTTCCATCTAGAACATAGGATAAGGAGTGGGCAAGGCCAACTCAATAGGAGTCACTAACAGAAGGGACTGTGGAGATCAAACCCTTGTCACAGAAATATGACTGAAGAGGGAAAATATTAGGTCATATTTATCAAGGACACTGGTACAAAAACATGGAAGGACATCAAAAAGATCAAAACTATCATTAAGAGAACTAGGAGAAAAATAAATCGCTCTGAAGTCTACAGTTATGGAATATGAACCATGTTTATTGTTTTACTTTTCAATTGTAATTGAAAAAGAGAAATATGAATCACAGGTGTCTAGTACAGGAAGATTTACCTAAGGAAACTTTCTCATTTGCTTTTGAGTAGATACTTTTTAGTTGTGCCTAGTATTAAATCCCAAGTTTTCAAAGGAATTACATGAGTAAGAGTAGCTGCATGCTAAGGAGTTTCAAAAGGGGTACACCTGGGGAGGGGGAACTGTTTTTCAATGACTGGTTTAGTTAACCAAGATGTATAAACTGCCAAGTAGAAGCTTGAATTCTCAATTTAAAAAAAAACTTAAGTAAAGAGTGCAGGGAATATGTTTCTTTCCTTCTGTCTCATAGAAGAGACTGACTGAGTTGAGGGAATGGGTACAAAGCTATATGAAACAAAATAACTCATGGCAGCCAGGGACTGACCACCTGTAATCCTAGCTACTCAGGAGGCTGAGATGCGAGATTGTGGCTCACTGCAAGACCTAGCAGAACAGTCTCTAGAGTCTATCTCTAAATGAGCAGCAAAATACCAAACTGAAGCTGTGGTTCAAATGATAGAGTGCGAGTCATGAGTGAAAAGGTCAAGTGAGAACCTCAAGGTCCTGAGGTCAAGGCACTGTACTGGCACAAAACACAATACAGCAAAACAAAACACTACACTCAGGGCATCAAGTTTGAAAAGGATCTGGAAAAAGGAGATAAGAGGCAAACTGTGTTAGCTGTTCAGTGAAAAGAGGCAATGTTTAACTTTGTCTTTACACCATGGAAATCCAACAACAACAAAAAAAAGTATTTCAGAAAAGAAATAAATACTTAACTCAAAAACCCTTTCTGATCTAAAGAAAATTAAAACCTGGCATCAAAGGAAACCACAGTAGTTTAGGCAGGTTTACTTAAAACTGACTTGTACCTGGACACACCCCTGGAAAAATTTTTGAACCCTGAAGTGAAAACAGAAACATCCAGGCAAGGTTTGGGTGGGGATAGAAATAAATACAAATTGCCAAAATTGAACAAAGGTAAGAGCCTTAGGCTTCTGCTCCACAAGACTGAAATAAGAAAGCAATGGCATGGCAAAGACACCTTTAGTTTTCTCATGAAGAACGTACATGTGACTCAAAGCTAAACTGACTGGTAACATGTCTCAAGATTGGAGAGGTGGTTAAGGAGTGTTGTGGTCTCCAGTCACACAGAAGTGCAGATGGGGAACAGCTTCAAAGCACAGATTAGGGAAAGACCAGTTTACCTAAGGCCTGACTCAAGAGGCTTTGTGACTGCAAACCAATTAGTTCAAAGCTTCCTTAATTTCTTTATTTGTATGAAGAGTTATTAGTGGAATCAAACTTAAGTAATATGGAGATTAACCCTTAAAGAGGGCTTTGTAAATATACCCATCCCTTAGACTCTGTGGGAATTAGTGCTAGGAACCCACACAAATAGCAAACCTCATGGTTACCCTAGAATATAATTCAATGTAAATGCTATGTAAATGGCTGGTATACTGTGCTGTGCAGGCACTAACTAGATGCAGTCTGCATGCATGCAGACAATTTCAAAAAAACATTTATAATTTGCAGATATTCAACCCACAAACACAGGGCCAACTATCCTTAATAAATGCTAGCTATTGTTGTTACTTAATGGCCTACTGACTACCAGATTTGAGGACAGAATCCAGGAAACTGGAAATGTTAAGTATGAGAGCACAAATGACAATGACTATTAAATTATCAAGCCTAAAAAAATGGCTTTTTTTTTCAAATTTTTATTATCAAACTGATGTAAAGAGAGGTTACAGTTTCATACGTTAGGCATTGGATACATTTCTTGTACTGTTTGTTACCTTGTCCCTCATACCCCCCTCCCACCTCCCCCTTTTCCTTCCCCCCCCCCAGGTGTTCAGTTCACTTACACCAAACAGTTTTGCAAGTATTGCTTTTGTAGTTGTTTGTCTTTTTTTACCCTGTGTCTCTCAAATTTGGTGTTCCCTTTCAATTTCCTGCTTCCAATACCAGTATACACGGTTTCCAATATACTCAGATAAGATTACAGAGATAGTAAAAAAAAATGGCTTTGAATGTGGCAAAAATAAAAAAAATTGAACAAGAATCTGTATCAAAATATGGCACTACAATATGGCACTGTAAAACTAAATTTTTAAACTGTAAATAGAAAAGATAAAAATATTAATTTTCAAAACAGATTTTAATAATAAATTTGGTTCTTGAGTTTCATAATTAGATTTAACTTCTATCATTGACTTCAAATTGAATTGTAACAATGAAAAAGTTCTGGAAATATAATTTCTCTCGTTGTATAAGTAGCTCCATAAAACCCTTACTTCTGCTTCGTTGGTCGACGAACTATAAAATATTTATAGGTAGTCTCCTTCTGTGAAAGTTTAGCAACCACTCCCTTAGGGAAAAGAGAATGAGGTATTTCCATATAGGAAAAAATAATGACTACGGGGTCAGGGAGGAGAAATCTAACGGAGGACTAAAGATTTTTAATGATCAGAAGCTATATTTATGAAAAATTAATGGCATGTAACATTATAATAAAATGATAAAAGAAAAAGCAACATAAAAATTTATATGCCAATTATGGACAGCAATTACATAATACAGAAAGAAAGGGTATAGGAAGAGAACTGAAGTATTTGCTACAGGTTAAAATTCAGATAATATTTTATATATTTCCACACTTTTATGCATAACTAATAACCAAAGAAGAAATTATGGCATTATTAAACTAACAGTATCTAGTACTAGAGTGTAGTGCTTACCTTCTACATTAACTCACTACTGAAGTTCAAATTTGTTTTTAATACTATCAATTATGTTTGTACATTTAGTAAAAGTATGAGGTATTTTCTAAATTACACGAGCTATTATTATTAACTATTATTTTTTATTATTAAAAGCAGAAAACTGGAGTTACCTTCCATAGTAAGGAAGGTGTAATTTTCAAGTGTTCTGAGACAGGAGATGCTTAACTGTTCTGGTTCTATTTGCTAAGTGTCACACCTCAGGTCATCATTTGATTTAAACCCAGTTAACTTCCCCCCTGCTTCATGATGGCTCTGCACTGGAGTCTTCTAGGAACTGTCCAGACCAGTCCATTGAGTTCTCCCCACTGTTTCCTTAGGGGGAAAAGTGAATTTTCCATATAAATGTATAAAGTCTAAAGCCTTAAGAGACATAAAACATTCTTAAATGTAATACTGTCTACATGCCTGTGTAAATACTGTCTCCATCTCTTTGCAACTAGTTGAACGCTTCTATCTACAGAAAAAAACAGGCAAACAGGAAACTATAGAAATGAGTCTATAAAGTATAATCATACTTTGTATCTACAGGCTATAAAATAGTTCTACAACAGTATCTATTTTGACCTCATAGGCAATTAAAAGCACAGCTCCATCTGCATGTACATTTTGATTCCGCCTCAAGGCTACTGTAGGAACTATTGTAATGGCAGCAACATGAAGAAGAGTTTGAAGGCCCAGGCCTTGTGAACAAGGCTGAGGCTGTTCCACCGATTCCCCGGGAGCAGCCTATTGCAAGGGAGAAAGTATCACTATAAAATATACACAATTCAGCAAAAAAGAACAATGAAATTATGTCATTTGCTGAGAAATGGATGAACTGGAGAATATCACATGAAGTAAGCTAGGTTCAGAAGGACAAAGGTCATATGCTTTTCATATAAACACACATAGGATCATACGTACATACAACCACAGAGCAAACATGTTTATTATCGAGGAATTGGGTATTAGAAGAGGGAAGAAAAGAATATGAGTACTGTGCATCTGTGAATAAAGTTACAAAATTATATTTATTGAAAACAGCTGAATACTAGGGTTAGGATAATAGGGAGTGTACCCCTTTTAACAGTTAACACTAAAAAGAATGAGAAGAATGTAAAGCAGGCCCTTCCGTGGTGTATGCTGGGGGGAAGAAGGTGAACAGAAAGAGTGGAGAAGAGTGAATATGGTCAAAGTACTTTCTGTGCATGTGTTAAAACAATGAAACTTATTAATATTGGTTTGGGAAGGGGGGAAAGAGTAGGAGAGAGAGAGAGGGTCAGAGGGGGTAAGTTAGATCAAGGTTTATTGTATGCCTATATGGAAATGCCAAAATGAAAATCCCTCATACAACCAGCTGATGCTAATAAAATGTGGGGGGATAAACAAATGCAATCATGCTATTCTTGGTACTACGTAGAAAACGACCTTTGTAACATAGGGATGGGGAGAGGGGGAGCTGGGGGAAAATAAAGGAAGGGGTGGCATTGTCCAAAAAATAAATGTACGCATATACACTTGCACTGACTTATGAAATAGTGGGCCCTCTGGACAACCCACTAATAGTAACAATACAATTAATTTTCAAAAATGGGGGGGGGGGAGAATGAGCACAGATACTGTGGAGCCTAAGTGAATCTAAATATGTGGACAGTTCCTTTCCAAGTAACACATCACTGGTAATAGAGGTAAGTATTACCAACCATTTACTTCTAAGGATCACTATACTTCTATATACTCAAAGCCACTTATTTATGCCTTCCTCTTTATTTAAAAGACTTGGTAATGACCTCATAAGTTTGTGATATTCTAACTGCTGAATCCCTCAGTACTAATAAACAGCCTGATTACAAATCATGTAAGTCACCTATCTGCACCATGAGAAGAACATACGATCATAAACCATTTTTCTGTTCCTGCCCATTGTCAGTCATGCTGCATTTTCTCTGGCACACAATATAAAAATGTATTGCTATTTATGCGGAACAATTCAGGCGTTACACCATTTCTACAATATCCAAGAACATATTAGCCAAAACCAACTAAAGTCATTTTTTGGTTTATTATCATTCAAGCTGAATTAATAATATTGAACAGCATGTGGGATGAGGAAAAAGCAAGTGCGAGAGCAACATTAAAATCCCTTCCCACACAAGCATAATTTATTTTTGATCTTTACTACTACATTCAACTAAAGGTCAAACCATACACGAATAGTGTTGATTCAGGAAATATATTATTTTACTGTTGACTGCAGACTGAAATGAGTGTAACTAATTTTAAAATGGAAGCAATTTAGAAAATAAAATATAATGAAAAGTAGCTCCGATATAAAGTATATAAATTAAACGTAACCATTGATTACTGCCACCATTATAAACCTCTCCATCATAATGGCAAAACCTTTCGTGAAACTTAATTTTCTCCTTGTGTGCCATATATATTCAATGAACATCATCTGGCTGAGATACCAACCAGGTCAGGAATGGTTGGGATGGTAAATTACAGGCCTTCATAATTTTCAAACAGTTTTAAATACACAAGTCATCTATAAGTCACTTAGCTTGATAGATGAATGGTAAATGAACTACACGAAGAAATGAGCACCATATATTAATCCGTACTGCTACATGGCATGAGGCCAAGATTGTATGCCAGCATGCATTAAGACCAAAGCTGGGATTTAGAGAATTTGTAACTAGAGAACATTTTTAAAAAGATTTTTCTATTTAAGATTGCATAATTAACAATTGCTTGCTAGTTTCCATCAATACTTTATAAGCATACAGGTTTTACTAAAGGATAGGCCAGATTTACAACGGACAAGCTACTGAGATGTCAGCTTTGAAGTAAAAAAGAAAACAGGTGGCCAGCTGGTTCAGGAATTTGCTTGTTTGTTTCCAGCTAATGCAGCTGAAATTTCCATCATTGCAGCCTGCACTGTATGCACTGGAATCAAAGCTATGACTTTCTGTAAAGAAGTTTCTTGCTTCTGGGTGAGTCACAGTAAGAAACACTGGAATGCCCTTCAAAATCCCCAAGAAATACTCAGAGATCTGATTCCAGAAGGAATCCAAACAGATATCTCATTCTATTCAATCAAATTCAACTTCATGATGAAGACACTGAAAGATCAACTCAGGAAGGGAATCTACTAAACAACATAGAACCACAGCAAGTAGTTTCCCCACAAATGACTTGAAACTGACAAGTAACATTGATGAAATCCCTGTTCATCCATTTCCTTCAGAATTTCTCAAGCGTAGTCCCCGTGTTATTTATGGAGAGCTTTATAAAGATGCATCTTCCTAATGTAATTCAGGTAATTATATCAGGTAACACAGGACCACCAGGAGTAGGGCTGAAAATCTAACACACTGCCAGGACTTTCCCAAGGGCATCATGAGCTGCAGTCCTCTGGAAGCCCCAGGGAGCCTTCAGGGCACCAGCTCTGTGTTAATGCAATCTTTCCAACCACTCACACAACATGCAAGGCAATACAATACAGTTGGCAATGCACCAGATAGGGAATCACTATAGCATCACTATAGTGCCTCATGGATTCAGCTTGCTAGTAAATGAATGGGCAGGGACATGGACAAATGCAGGAATGGGAAAATTAATAATAATTCTGGGGTAAATGGTAAATACTGACTTCTTTACAATTGGCTCTGCAAATACCGCTGTAGCTCTCTAGAAATCCCCAAAGGCTCCAAGCTTCTCACAGTCTATATGTTTGAGCACAGCATCTCAACTTCTCAAATACTGATCACAGAAAATTGAAGGAAAGAGGAAACGTGGGCTCTGATTCGGGTTTCTCAGAAGCATCTCAGCACTGCAACTTTCATGCTATGTGGTGTGCTGGCAGCAACACCACTGTCCCAGGCACATCTGCTCAGAGACGTTGCCTAGCAACAGCAATCAATGCTTTACTTCTCCTCACTATTTTCCTGAAGACTGAGACACCGCTCCAAGTTATTATTTTCAAACACCTTCTGTTGCATTGACCAAACATGTTTGTTAATTTTTCTTTTATGGGGGAAAGAAATGAACAAAACTGGCCAAAGAATCCAGAAAAAAAGACCAAAGGAAGGTCAATATATCACAGGGGGCTTTGGGACCTGTTTGATGAAGAAAAATTTTTTGACAGCTCATTGGCTTTATTTGCTCTATCCCCTCATTCTGCCATTTTAGAAGTGATTTCTGCTACCTCAAGGGAGATGAAAGCCATTAGCATGAATTATCATTTTAAATGCAGAACCACAACATACTGCCACAAAATGGAAGAAACAAATGATTTTCAGAAACTGGTTTAATATACACATCATATTTCTGTGAAAGCTCAGATCTTGGTGATATTATTACTAAGCAGTATCAGCATTATTTAATCAATCATGTGATCCCACCATAGATGCCACAGCATAAAATTCTTTTAGATAGTAAACACTTATCTGCTACATGTCTATGATGAAACTATGCAGAGAATTCAAACATTTACTTTAGGAGACAAGGTTGTTGTATAAGTGGAAAATTCTTTAAATAAGAATTCTTGTTTAAAATACTGTACATTAATCCATTTCTGTTATGTTAACAGAACATGTTCATTAAACATGTATGTAGGCAGATGTCTACAATGAAGTGGACATTGTGCAGTGTTTATTGTTGAAAATTCCTTTGGATGGCACAAAAATATGTAAAATATAATCCCTCTATCACCTTGGGGTAGGAACAGCAACATACATAAATGCAGAATGACTATTATCTCACAAAACACTGAACTTATTTGTTTAGTAACAACAAAGAACTCAGGTAATGTGGCTTTTACCTGTAACACAGATGAAATATAATCCAAATTCTTTAATTTTTTATTAACAGTCAGTATTGGTATGATGTAGTGAAATAAAGTACTATCATGCTGACTTCACTGCTGCATTCTACTGAGCTTTTAAGGACAATTTAACATCAATTTTGTCAAACTATTCCAAAAAAATTAAGAAAAAGGAAATTCTTCCAACTTCATTCTACAAGATCAGTATTACCCTGATACCAAAAAACAGAGTAACATATAATAAAAAGAAAAAAATGTTCAGACAAATATCCCAGTTGAATGACATTTAAAATTTTTCTACATTAACATGGACTCTATGGTTTCCCTCATAGGGAATAATTAGTACATGTTTAGGCTAGTCACAGCAGAAGATCACAATAGACCAATAGCTATACCCTTATGAATACATAAGGTGATGCTAAGTGAAATTAACTCCATGTTATGGAAACAAGTATTTTATCATTGTTGTAACTATTTTCAACATGCCAAGTAAAACTGTACCTTTTTTCTGTTTGTTTGTTTCTCTCGTATTCCTTTCCTGTGGTTGTACCCCCGCTATCACTGTATCTCATCTGAGTACCCTGGATACTGTATGTACGTGTATTAGAACTAGGGAAGGGAAAGGGAGTATCAAAATAGAGAGACAAAGGATAAAAAGACAAACGATTCCAAAAGCAATAGTTAAAAAAACATTTTCTCTAAACTAACTGTACAACTCATGGTGGGGAGAGGGGAAGGGGAAAAGGGAATAGGGGAAGGGGGAAAGGGGAGGCGGGGGGGGGGAGTGAGGGAGGAGGTAACAAGTTGAACAAGAAATGTACTCACTGCCTTACATATGAAACTCTAACCCCTCTGTATTTCACTTTGACAATAAAGGGGAAAAAATAAATATTAAAAATTTTTCTACATTATTACTAAATTAAATCCAATAGTAAAATCAAAAAGATAATACACTATAGTCAAGATGGATTTGTCCCAGAATATAAGGCTGTTTCAATGTACATAAATCAATAACTGTAATCACCATATCAACAGGATGAGCTGAAAAAGCCATATAATTATCTAGATGGAATCAGAAAAGAAACTTGATAAATTTATCATCCTTTCCTGATAAAAATACTCAAAATATTAATTACAGAAGAAATATGCTGGAACACAGGACCACATATAACAAATTAATAATTACCATTATTCTGTATTGGAAAAAGTTTCCTTAAAGATCTAAAACAAGACAAGGATGTAAAACTTCACTACTCTTATTAAAATCAACATTGGAAATCCTGCCAGAGCTAATAGGCAAGAAAAAAAAAACAAAGAGCTGCCAAGTTACAGAGGAGAAAATCAAACTATCCCAGTTTTGCAGGTGACTTAATACTATATGTGGAAACTTAAGTGCTCTACCAAAAGAAATATTAGAACTGATTTAAAACTTTTTCAGTAATCAACATGCATTTTATTTGTAAACTACTTTATGGAATAGCAGCTCCTTTGTACAACTACTTAAATATAATAAAATTTAAAACAAAAATAAATCAGTAAAGCTGCAGAACAACCAACCTGCCAAAAGGGAAAAAGAGAAGAAGATCAAGAAGATCAAGATCAAGAAAACACTTACAATGGCTACAAATAAGAAAAACAAAAACAAAAACAAAAACCCTTGAGTAACTAAAAATAAACTCGAGTAGGGAGGTGAAAAAAAAAAACAACCCTCCAAAGAAAACTATTAAAAAAAAATGGAAGAATCTGAAAAGAAGAAAAAAGAAGACATTCCGTGTTCATTGATAGGAAGGATATTCTTAAAATATCTATAGTATCCAAAGTAATCTTTAGATTCAAGACAATTATTTTTATAGGAATACATTCTTCACAGAAACAGAAAAAAAAAAACCTCTCCTGAAATTCACATGAAATAAAAAAAGACCCTGAATAACCAAAGAAATTCTGAATAAAAAGAAGCAAGCTGGAGTGCATGGATATGGTGAACAACACAGGATGCTACTGGCATAAATACAGACACACAGGCCAATATGACAGAAAAAGGAACAAAGAAACTAATCCATGGATTTCTAGCCAATTGATTTCCACCAAAAACACCAAAAACAAATATTAGAAAAAGGACAATCTATTCAGTAAACAGTGCTGAGAAAACCGGATATCCATGTGTGGAAGAATAAAACTAGACTCCATCTCTCACATCCAAAAATTAACTCAAACTGGGTTAGAGACTTAAATGTAAGATTGGAACTACAGACTATTTAAAAGGAAAATGTCTAGGGTATTAGTCTAGAAAAAAAAGTTTAATACGATATAAATGGCACAGGCAACAAAAGCAAAAAAATGGTCAAATGAAATCACATCAAACTAAAAGTAAACTATGAATACAGAAAAAAAGACTACCTGCAGAATTGAGAAAGAAATCTGCAAACTATTTGACAAGGCATAGGTACTTAGAATATATAGAATATATAACCCATCCCAAATGAAATATCCCACATGATTCAACTTAAATACGGACAAATGTACTGAATAGACATTTCTCAAAAGAAGCTGTAAAACTGGTCAAAAAGTATAGGGGAAAAAATGGTAAACATCATTAGCCTTCAAAGAAAGAGAGATCAAAAACACAGTGAGATTTTATTATCTCACTCCAGTTAAGAATTGCTATTATCAAATAACTAAGGTTGGCAAAGATACAGATAGCATGAAAAAGAGAGTGGATGTTTTTCAAAATCTAGACATAAAGCTCCCAAATGACCTACCAATATACAATTAGTATATCAAGGAACTATCAGCACTCCCATGTTTGGTGCAGTGCTAGTCACAATACCTATGACATAGGACCAACTAAGATATCCATCTATCAAGAAAACATGGCATATATACACAATGAAAGATTGTTCAACAACAGCAAAAAGAATGGAATATTGTAATTGGGGGAAATCTAGATGAAATTGGAGGCATCATCATCGATTAAATAAACCAGATAATGAACAACAGACATCTCATACTCCCATGTAGGAGATTAAAAAGTTGTTCTTGTAGGAGTATAGAACACTGGCTTTTCAGAGACTGGGAAGAATAATAAATTATAATAATGATGATAATAAAATAAATAATAAAAGACACGAGCACAGACATACAGCAGAAGCAACTCCTAATATTCTATAACACAATAATTATAGTTGACAACACTTAACTGTATGCTTCAAACAGCTAGTAAAGAGGACTTAGAATAAAACTACAAGAAAGAATAAATGTCCAAGGTAGTGAATATACTGAGTACAGTAGTCTGATGTGTTTAGAATCCATGAATTGTATAAATTTAAATACTTATAAATATCTATGATTTTTAAGTGTCAATTAGAAATAAGCCCATAGGGCTAAGGATGGAAGTCAGTGGTAGAGATTTACCTGTGACATGGGAAACTAAGGTAGAGTGTGACAAATACATAGGTGCACAAATATATAAATAAACACAACACCATCATGCACCACAAAAACATCATGCTGGTAAATAGAATCAACTGAAGACATCTGTAATTTATAACAAAACTCATAAAATATGCCTACTTTCAATTTGGTCATTATATGCCTTGGAAAATTCTTAAGAAATTATCATAAATACCAGAATCATGTTTACTTAGCTATATCTTAAAAGGAAATACTTACATGCCCAGTGTTTTAAAAATGATTAAATGAACAATAGTAATGACTGCACAACAGGCAAATTCCATTCAAATATCACTAAGAATATTTTTCTGGGGCTGGGGATATAGCCTAGTGGCAAGAGTGCCTGCCTCGGATACACGAGGCCCTAGGTTCGATTCCCCAGCACCACATATACAGAAAACGGCCAGAAGCGGCGCTGTGGCTCAAGTGGCAGAGTGCTAGCCTTGAGCGGGAAGAAGCCAGGGACAGTGCTCAGGCCCTGAGTCCAAGGCCCAGGACTGGCCAAAAAAAAAAAAAAAAAAGAATATTTTTCTGTACTACTGGATATTGAACCCAGGGTTTTGGTCCTGCTAGGCAATTGCTCCAACAATAAGCTATATCTCCTACCTATCTTTACTTTGAGACTGGGTCTCACTAAGCTTCCCAGATTCAGCTTAAATTCACAATGCTCCAGCCTCAGCCTCCCCTGGAATTGCAGGTGTAGGCCACCAGGTCTGCCCAGGATATCTTATGAAAATAAAGATTACAATGTTAAGAGGAAAACAATAAAACAACAAATATAACTACACAGAAAAAAGTGTGGGAAAACATCAAAATAGAAGTCAATGTCGGTGATTTTTAAAAAATATTTTATAGGGTAGTACTTTATTTCAAGAAGAAAACAGTCGCATCTTCTCAAGAGGAAGGCAACAGAGAAAATTGGCTTTCTACTTGAAATGTACATATGGTCATAGTCAAAGTACAATCAAACTGGATCTCCTTCAAGATTATGATACATTTGCAGGCTAGTGACAGAAAGAATACAGATTAATTATCAAAGTTTGGCTCAGTATAGCTCATCCTTACCCATCTCTATTGATATACCCATAAATGCACATCATATTAAAAAGAAACTGGACAGATCCAATTGCATGGCTCCAGAGTAAATTACCACACCCAGTCTCATGGCCCAAGTGAAAATAAAGTGCTGAATGATCAGTACAGAAAGATGGATTTTGTGGGGGAAAAACACAGAATAAATGTCATTACTTGTCAGTATCCCTTCCTGCCACAAGGTAATGGTAGAAACATGGCTACAGTTTAAGCCATTTCTGGAAAAATGTCATCCATTCAGACTGCTCATGATTCATTTGTTTTAGAAAAGGTCAGAATACTGAGACTGTTTTGAAACTCCCTTAAGCCATATATCAATTTTTCCTATTAAATTTTAGCAATTATATTTTAAAGTATTTTTAGACTGTTTTATTCTAGAATACTTCTAACTTACTCATATGTATAGTAAATTTTATATTAATTCTCTATTTGAAATACTGTGTTCTATCTAAAATTTTTAATTATTCTTAATAATTTATTTATTGCCAAAATAATGTACAGAGGGGTTAGAGTTTCATACTTAAGGCGGTGAGTACATTTCTTATCAAACTTGTTGCCTCTGCCCTCATTTTTCTCCCACCTTCCCCCATCCCAATTCTCTCCACACCCTCCCCCAAATTGTACAGTTGGTTTACAGCATGTTGTCTTGAAAGTATTGCTGTTGCATTACTTTGCCTTTTACCCTTTGTCTCTCTATTTTGGTATTCCCTTTCCTTAGTTCTAATAAATGTACATACAATACTCGGGGTACCAAAATCAGTTACAGTGACATCAGGGGTAAAACCATGGGGAAGAAAGACAAGAGAAAAAGGCATAATTTCATATGGTACGTTGAAAATGACAACAAACATAAATCACTTATTTCCAAAACTTGGAGTTCATTTCACTTAGCATCATCTTATGTGTTCATATGTTCATAGCTATTAAGCTACCGTGCTCCTCTGCTAGGACTATCCTAGTCAAGTACTAATTATTCCCAATGACGGAAACCATAGAGTTTATGTTTCTTTGCCACAGACTAAGAAGCAGGGCAGGGAATTTCTGGGAGCTGTGGGCTACTGCAGACTATGGATCCTAGGGTTTGAGGAAACTGCTAAACCACTCTATTCCAACACAGCAGACAGGAGAGGTCCAAGTACAGGCCTGCAGAGCAGACAGGCCGGATTCTGGACCTGCAGGGTGGAGGCCTGCAGAATGGAGGCCTGGGGAGCAGAGGCCTGGGGAGAAAACCTGCTCCCTTGAAGGTTTGGAGGATTGGGAGGTCGTGGCTGTTCTGGTTTTAGGTTGTAAATAAAACTCTGTTACCTTTAGTGGAGCCTCCGTGGATTTTCTCACTCTCAGGTCATTGCACATTGGCAATGGCCATTGGCTTTGGGTAAATCACAGATTTCTACCTGCCAGTCATAAGGCCCAGTCAGAGCCAGGCACTGGTCCTCTTAGCCACTCAGAAGGCTGAGATCTGAGGACTGCACTTCAATGCCAGGCTGGGGGGAAAGTTCATGAGGCTCCTTATCTCCAATGAACCACTAGAATATTGCAAGTATTGGAAGCACTGTGGCCCAAAGTGGTACAATACTAGCCTTGAACAAAAGAGCTTAGGGATAGCACCCAGGCACAGTTCGAGCCACACCACAGACAACATAAAAAGCCAGCTCAGTACAACAGTGCTCCTCCCCATTCTCCTGTCTCCTCCCCTCCCCCTCATCTCCCTCCCCTCTCCTCCTTCTGCCTCTTCCCTTCCCACTCCCTCTTCCTCCAGGGAGGGCAGTTCTGCACCACTCCAGGATTCCTAGCATCTGACCTCTTGTGAGCTCTGGCTGTCAGAGTGCTGCGGGTCTGGCTCCCACACCCTGCCTTCACATGACGCTCAACACCAAAAGCTGCTTCCTGATGCCACAAGACAGACTTTTAACTTTTTAGCTGCTGTTCCAGAATCAGTCAAACTTCCTTCTTCCCTTCTTTCTTTATCCCTCCTTATACTTCTTCTATTTTTCTTTCTTTTCTTCCCTCCTCCCCTCCCTCTCTCCTTTCTTTCCTTCCTTCCACAAGTTGATGACATAGTCTAATTGGAGCACAATCTTCAAATAAGTTGGAAAATGACTGGAGGCCATAAATCATTAAAAAGGTAGACTATTTTCTAAAATATTTCTTTGATGAAAGAATGCAAGGTATACTAGGAGGGGGAAAAAAGTATCAAATGCCATAGCAACCTAGATATAAGTTATGTGTTGTCTATGAGTGCAAAGCCAAGCTTGCAAGATGTTTCCTGAGGAAAATGGCACATCGGTTAATGAATGAAATATATGACGAAGTTGTTTAAGATTATTTAAACATTAGCACCTTGAAGCCAGTAAGGAAACATAACCATGTCTCCAAGTAACAGACTATCTGGACATGATAGCACACACCTGTAATCCCAGCTCTCAAGATGGTAAGGCAAGAGAATTGTAAGGTCAAGACCAGCCTGGGCTACATAGTAAGACCCCATTCAAAAAGCTAATAACAAGGGGTATGTATGGCTCAATGGTAGAGAGCTTGTATAGCATACAAGGTTCCATTCTGAGCACCATCAAAAATAATAATTAAAAGAAAAAATAAACAGAGGGTAGAACAGAACAGGACAGAGAAAAAGTAGAACTAAGAAACTGTTTTAGATCACTGACCTACCATGAAGACAAATGGTTTTGTTCTAATCTATAATTCCCACAATGGTCACTACCAGTATTGTATTTTAAAACATAGACACTAGGAACAAGACTACAGATTATGAAACACGGCCTTCTGAATAAGGAGATATAATAAGTTTTAAAACAAAGCGGGATGAAGAAAAGCCATTTTACAACTAAGCTAGCTGAGCCACAATTATCTGCTCATGTACACATTAGCAGTGCAATAAAACATATATATGTTCCATTATCAAAGTCATTTTCCCACTTCCTATTATGTTTTAAATTTTAGATATCCCTTATTTCCCTAGCCTTTAGAACCTCTCTTTAAAAAACTTCTGCTTAATTTTCTTTTCTATTTATTCAAGTTAAAATGCAATGATTCAGCAGTTATTACCACAAAAGCCATACACATGTTGAAGAGAAGCTCTTGATTACAATTTGCACAATTACTGATTGCAGATAGTAGTCTACACATTATTTGAAAAAGCGGCTTCATTTCCGGTGGAGACTGGGACAGTAATAAAAATGGCTTCACAAGCTCCTCACTAAATACATCTTTGTTTGTGTGGTCTGTGTATATTGTCATGGGGCAGGTGCGGGAAAATGTAAAATATAAATATTTAAAATCCCACTGAGCGGCTGTGAAGTCAATGACAAAGAAAAATACAAATAGGGTTGCTTCATGCACAACAGTAAAATACATAAACAACACTGAGCTCATCAAAAAGCAGCAGCAAGACCATATTGCTTGGATGGCGCTTATTACTTTTCCACAGCATTGTATTTTATTAATTGTGAGCCATCTTAAAAATATGCTAGGTAACATCAAGTTCAGCAAATCTTAAGCCCTAAAGACAGTAGCAAGTAATAAGCAGCAACACTTTGTGCTTTACATTTAAGGAAAAAAAAAAAGTTGATTCGTTTGTTCCCTCCCATAAAGTTGCTTGGATCACTCTCACTCATTCTGCTGCCTGAGTTGAATACACGGCTCGTTCCAACAGGACACAAAAGAGATTGTGGAACTCAGTTGCTGAAGAAAATGTCAAAGACACCTGGTTCTGCTGTGCCCGGCGTTGTCGTTTTTTTAAAGGAAGCCCCAGGGTAGTCCCTTACGTGATATTAATACACATGCATGATACGTACAGAACATTTAGTCAGCCAAAGCAGTAAAGTCCCTGAGATTCTTACCTCCAACATACATACATACATGCATACATACATACATACATACATACATGGTAGAAGTGGAGTTGAGGCTCAAGTGTTAGAGCACTATCCTTAAGAAAAATAAGCTCAGGAACAGCACCTAGGCCAAGTTCAAGCCCCAAGACAGACACCAAAAGAAAGGAAGGGAGGGAGGGAGGAGGGAGGAGGGAGGAGGGAGGAGGGAGGAGGGAGGGGGAGGGGGAGGGGGAGGGAGGGAGGGAGGGAGGGAGGGAGGGAGGGAGGGAGGGAGGGAGGGAGGGAGGGAGGGAGGGAGGGAGGGAGGGAGGGAGGAAGGGAAACTGTTTAACTACTTACCTTACTATTCAGCAACCGACCAGGCAAGTGACTAGAGAGCAACTGTGAGAAGTCAAAAGCAGATATGAGGAAAGGCTAACCTTTATTTCCTTATTTGACAATACGGTGAATCTAATGACCCAAGATTGTCACACTGACAATAGCTCTTGAAATGTATCACTGGCTGGGGCTGAAGCCCAATGGCAGACTCTGAAGCCCTGGGTTCAATCCCCAGCACCACAAGAACAAGCAAGCCATGTGCACGGTTTGTATTTGCATATGATATGAGGGAAATACACAGAAGATATTTAGGAACTAGGGAACGTTGAATATGCACTGGGTATTTGATAAAATATTAAAGAATTCTTATTGACTAAGGTATGATATAGCATTGTTACAAAAGATATGTTTAGAAAACTCACCACAAAAGCACTCACTGTGGTGTCACAATAGTTAACATATGACTTAAATGGTTCAGGAACACACACAGCAAATCTGGCCAAAATGTAACCATTACCCTAGGTGATAGATTTTCTGTTGTATCTCTTCCCCTTTGCTGACTGAATAAAACTAAATAACAAAAAATATAAACCAACATTAAGAAATTCTATTTTAAAAATGATTCAAATTTAAATTAAATTCACGGTTTAGGTGATAAGAAAAAAGTATCTTAAGGGGCTAGGAATGTGGCTTAGTGGTAGAGTGCTTGCCTAGCATGCATGAAGCCCTGGGTTGGATTCCTCAGCACCAAATAAACAGAAAAGGCCAGAAGTGGCGCTGTAGCTCAAGTGGCAGAGTGCTAGCCTTGAGCAAAAAGAAGCCAGGGACAGTGCTCAGGCCCTGAGTCCAAGCCCCAGGACTGGCAAATATATATCTTAGATGATTACATTCAATTAAAAGTAGGAATTCAGAGAAGCAGGCAAATGCTAGTCAGGCATTTATCCCTGGAAACATTTAACTAGCTTGTGGACTTGTAGTAACCTCTATATTTAACAAGACCCGGGCACAAAGCACTGGAGAATAGGCCTAGGCTACACCCAAGCTGGGAAGCCTAAAACAAAATACCCTTATCAACTTGAGATTCTCAAAGACTCTATTCTGTGAATTGCAACAACTCATTGTTGTGGGGTCCACAGACGGACAAGCAATGAGACCCAGAGATCACACAGGGTCAAGCAAAATTTTATTCGAACGAGAAAAGGACTGATGTGCCAGAGCTGCACCTAAGGTCGGGATCTCAGAATGCAGCCCAGGCCATCCCAGAAGACCACTTATAAACCCCAAATCACAGCGATGTGCCTTTTAGCTTAACTATAGTGGCTCCTTACTTCTGAGAAGTGTCAGTCACAACAAACAGGCCAGGGCATCTTGACCTTCACTGGAAATCATCTAACAACTAGGGAGCAAAACAGGATGAAACTCTCCAGGAGGGGTTTACAGTTGTGATCAATACAGAGCAAAACAAGTTCAAAGCAAATTGGGTAAATACAACTACATAGCTTAACAGCAGGGGCCGGCTTCAGAAAAGTTTTACATTGAACACTACAGAACATTATTAGCAATACTTTGTTGTTAAAAGCTAGCATAACAGGGCTGGGGATATGGCCTAGTGGCAAGAGTGCCTGCCTCATATACATGAGGCCCTGGGTTCGATTCCCCAGCACCACATATACAGAAAATGGCCACAAGTGGCGCTGTGGCGCAAGCGGCAGAGTGCTAGCCTTGAGCAAAAAGAAGCCAGGGACAGTGCTCAGGCCCAGAGTCCAAGCCCCAGGACTGGCAAAAAAAAAAAAGCTAGCATAACAACAGATTATCTTCACTTCATCATGAATTAGAAAAACTGCAACTTATAATAATCTATTTTACGAAAAGTACAACAAAGACAGTGCCAATCATTTCTGAGCAGTAGACAGAGGAAGAGTTTCCCCCCAGACTCATTAGCACAGGTTTGTACTTAACCAGTCTTTTTTGTTTTTTCCATTTCTTTAATGTTAAGGTCATGTACAGAAGGGTTAAAGGGGTTACAGTTTCATAAGTAAGGCAGTGAGTACATTTCTTATCCAACTTCTTACCTCCTCCCTCATTATCCACCACCTCTCCCCTCCCTAGATCCCTCTCCCCTCCCATGAGTTGTGCAGTTGGTTTACACCATATAGTTTTGTAAGGATTGCTGTTGCATTGGTTTATCTTTTTATCCTTTGTCTCTCGATTTTGATATTTCCTTCCCCAGTTCCAATACACGTATATACAATATCCAGGGAACTAAAACCAGTTACACTGATATCAGGGGTAAAACCATGGGAAAGAAAAACAAAGGGAAAAGGGCATAATTTCACATGGTATGTTGAAAATAACAACAATGATGAACCACTTGTTTCCATAACTTGGAGTTTATTTTGCTTCGCATCATCTTATGTGTTCATATGGACATCGCTATTAAGCTATTGTAATCTTCTTACGCCCAATGAGGGAAATCATATAGTCTATATTTCTTTGGGTCTGGCTCACTTCACTTAGTATGATTTTTTTCCAAGTCCTAAAAATATGGAACACTTCACCAGTTTGCATGTCATCCTTGCACAGGGGCCATGCTAATCTTCTCAGTA
This sequence comes from Perognathus longimembris pacificus, assembly GCF_023159225.1. NCBI lineage: Eukaryota > Metazoa > Chordata > Mammalia > Rodentia > Heteromyidae > Perognathus > Perognathus longimembris. Next base: position 67,339,099 of record NC_063171.1, read on the forward strand.
TCGTTCCAATTTTAGTATATGTGCTACCAAAGCAAGCATTTAACCAGTCTTATAACCCAATTCACATCAACTTTTTGGTCAAAGAAACCTCAGCATAACAATTAACCTTAGGGGCTGGGACTATGGCCTAATGGCAAGAGTGTTTGCCTCATAAACATAAAGCCCTGGGTTCGATTCCCCAGCACCACATATATAGAAAATGGCCATAAGTGGTGCTGTGGCTCAAGTGGTAGAGTGCTAGCCTTGAGCAAAGAGAAGCCAGGGACAGTGCTCAGACCCTGAGTTCAAGGCCCCGGACTGGCAAAAAAAAAAAAAAAAATTAACCTTAGAGAAATTCAGAGACATTAAAGCCTCAGAACAAAAAGCAAACTCACTCTATATAAATATACCTTCAATCCAGACCTCAAAGAAATTCTAAACAGTATGAGCTTACAATTTTAAAGTCAAAAACAAAAGAATGAAACAAAGACCTGCTAGCAAGGTTCAGCCCAAATACCACACAACTGCGCTCAGAAAGCTCAAATTTGGTATAACTAAAACTTAACAGACAATATGTTTGATACATTTAAGGAAATGAGGGACAAACAGTATTAGAAAGACAAGTTAAACAATTAAATATCTCAGCACATAAGCTTTAAGAAATTAAATGTTTGGAAATTAAATTTTAGTAATTAAAATGCTTATTTAATCCTTAAACCAATGGTATCAGTGGAGATTTACTGGTATAGATTTGGAACAGTACAACTCTGATACATGGATAGTTTGGTTCAAGTGTTTACCGTCCCTTTGGAAAACAATTTCAGATATCTGGTGAGGCTGAGATAAGATACTCATAGCCCAGCAATTCCATTACAAGTTATTTACCCTAAGTAAATTGTACATGTTCAACAGTAGATAAATGAAAGCTCACTGCAATGAAGTATGTAATGACTAAAAACAGAAAGCAAACACAGTACATCGTAGAAAACCATACGGCAATGAAGCCAGCTGAGCAGAAGCTGTACACAGCATCATGAATAAATCTTAGAACAGTGAACCAAAATTAGAAAGCAAAAAAAAAAAAAAACAGTCAGTACAACCTGACTTCATTTAGAGGAAAGTGAAAACCTGTAAGACCAAACCAAATACTGATATGATATGTAAAAAGCAAAAGAAATAAAACACAAGCCTCGGGATAAAGCGGTTATTTCACAGGAAGAAAGGAAGAGGGGGGGAAGAGGTAGCAAGCAACCTTGCACTCAGTAGACTAGTTGATCACCGTAGGAGTTTTGTTCAATGTTACTCGTTACTTACATTTACAGTGAAATATTTTTCTATGTGTTCAATGATAACAATTATTTTCACAAAACAAAAAAGAATACTCATGGCTATCTCAGCCCAAAGAATAAGATCTTGGTACTACAGCTGTAAACAGCTTTGTAAAAGGAACAGTAGTAGTATTCAGAAAGGTCATAGCAAAAGGTGTGCTTCAAGGAAACACAGTGGTAAGTAAACAACCAGGCACCTGAGGTAGCCAGCTCTCCATCCCCAGAGCACCAGTAAGTAGTTTATCAAGCTTATCTGTAACACAGGCTCAGCTGAAGCCACAGTGTTAACTGATTTCTCCCTCACCACTTCTGCTTATTCACTTCCAAGTCTCATGGATCTGCAAACACAAGTTTCCACGGCCTTCATGTTATATGATGAAAAGTTTAAATTTCCCAGTATACATGTGAAGAAACTGTTACCTGGGATTCTTTAAGCCAGAAATGTTTCAATTTCTGAAATTTTGCAGACTTTACTGGTTAAGCATCCTTAATCTGAAAACTTAAAATCCAAAGTACTCCAAAATTTGTATCTTTTGATTTTCATGTCAGTACTGGAAAAGTTTCAGAATCCCAAACATTTTGGATTTAAGATGCTCCACCTGCACCCCCCACCACATCTGCAGTAAGACAGGACTTCCATTCTGTCACAGTGTCTCCTCCTAACTCACTGAGGGCTGAATTTGCTGCTGTGACTGTTAGGGGTATCTTGGCTGGCAGCTGAACAGATGGGTAGTTTTTCTCCAGCATGAATATTTGCCAACAATTGGAAGGGTGTAAAACTCAATCTCACAGAAACCCAAACATAACCACAAGGCGTCTAACAAATAATTGAAACATCCATAGTTATAGACGAGAATCTTCACAAAATCTCACTGGGCTCCAAAATCTTGGTATAAAATGGAAATTAATTAAAAGAACACTTTGAGAATGTTAATTAATACTATTGGTAATCGCGATAGATTCACTCATAGTCATCTGATTCCCAGTTCTAAGAAACACACACTAAATGATAGAGTAGACAGAAACATTCACACTACAGAAAATGGATTGAACTCAAAAAGAATAACTGGGCCTCATTAACTGCAGAGTCTTGAGCAAGTGATTATTTTTCAGTTTCTATCTCCTTATTTTTATATGAACACAATAAAACAATTCATAAAGTTCCTTTGAGAATTGCATAAAATACATAAAAAGTTCTTAGCAAGAGTACCTCTCAGAGTAGGTTCTTAATGGTTATAATTAATAAAATCCTTATTAACAAGTAGAAACTTTTATTGCAATCTTTAAAAGGAGTCAAGTTCCTACCTAAAATATTCAGATAAACTACAGACTACAAAGATCCCTAAATGTTCTATAAAGGCACACCACAGCCATCTCATAGACATCATAAAGACATACAGCCAACAAGTCAGGCAGTGCACAAGTTAATTTGAATCTAACACATACATATCTGTCCAATAAAGTTAAATGGGAGATTCCACATCATATAGAGATAATTCTTAACTTTCATTCACAAATTTATACATTCTTCTCTGGAGATTCCAGCTAAGAAGAGCAAAAAACTCACTCCCTCTGCCCATCTCCTCTGATCCTGGGAGGGAAGAGGTCAGAAGTTTCTTCAAGAGTCTCTGGTGGCCAGGGGTGAGGAGCCACCGAGGGCTACAGACATGGCGAGCCACAGGTGAAAGTCGCCATCCTCCCTGGCAACCATGTCACTGCCACGGGTGAGCGGGACACCACCACCACCATAGGTAACATCCTCCCCACAGGCAACTATGCCACCTCAAGTGAGCATCACCACCTCAGGTGACACAGACCAGCTCTCCTCAGATCAATTGTGCAACCTGAATCTCAGGCAGAAACCCCAAGCTGCCACCAGGCTCTGTGGTTAGAGTTTATGGTCCTTGGACCTCCTTCTTGAGGGTGACACACAGCCACTTGGCAGAGTATCATTATCTGCCTGCCCCACTGCTCTGTGGATGTCTGCCAAGTGGATTTGCAGGCTGCGGACAGGCCACCATGGCCCTGCCACTCTTCGTAAGGACACAGTGCTATGGTACTGACAATACACAGAGACCCAACCTGACCTCGTGCCATGAAGTGGGTGAGCTCCACAGCCTCCTTCCTCCTGAGCACCTACGTATCCTGAGACCCACACAGAGGACCCGAACTGTGTGCTTTAAACAGTCCTGTAGGGCACAGAAAGCTCCTGTAATTATAATAAACTGTAATCACTAAACTCTAAAATTTCATCAGGATGAAATTAATCCCATCACAACATTTCGTTTAAGGTGCTTCCAAAATCAGTTCTGACACTATGCTAAAAGAAACTGAAAAATAATCTTCTGGTTTTACAGACTTCTGATCTGCAAGATAAATTAAAATATTATCATTATAAAGCATTCTTTCAAACAGCTTTCACTCAAAGCTTTTCATACAGTGCTAGGAGAGTGACCACAATGAGACCTGACAGGTTTCTCTTCATGGAGCTGAGACTTTGGAATGCTAAATGCAGCGAAAGAGAATCCTATGGTAATGTTATGGGAGCTCTTTTTGAGGTCTTTCTGCGGTCTAGTGTGTGGCTGAGGCCTGCGCATCTAAGCTTCCCAAGAAGAGGAAAGAGCAGTTGCAGTGGATCTATTCTGAAAATTACCTTGGTATGTTAGGGAACAGAAGTCCAGCATGGCCATCACGGTGTGGGGTGGTGACTGTGAGATGACATGGAAGGGTAAGCTAGGACAGGCACACTAGCACTAACATGGGGAATGCGAATTTCTTCTACATAATGGCAGTCGCTGCAAGGTCTAGGGCAAGGTCACTGCGTTTGCTGCCTGAAAAAAAAAAAATGCCAGAGGAGGAGGAAAGGAAGAAAGAAGGAAGGAAGACAGAAGCATTACTATCTCAGGGAAGATGATTCTACTTTGGATGGTGGTAGGCATAAAAAGGGCAAAGGTTGTAGATCTCAGACACATTTTGGAGGAAAAGATAGAAAGAGAAACAGAAAAATGGAGAGGGGAATTGGGAAACCAAGATATCTCCTCTGTGCTCTTAAGTTAGAGAAGCTTTTCAAATAGAAATATATATGTATATATGTATGTATGTATACATATATATACATACATATATACATGAAACACAAATCTGGAGTTCAGAAGAGAAAATGGGTTTGGAGACATTCTTAAGTACATTAGTATAAAAAGGTATTTTAAAGTCACAGAATTAAGGGAGAATCATTTAAGCAGAAAGCTTAATTAGAAAAAAAAATTAAAGCCAGGGATTGAGTTCTTTGGGATTTCAGTATTTAATTAAGAGTTGGACAGTGAAATCAATTAATTATTTATACTTTATCCATTATCCATTTTGTTATCCTATTCAAATAATCCTGCTGAAATCTTGTTCTAAAAATCATCTTTGCTGAGCAAACTAGGGGAATATTCATACAACTCATACAAATCTAGCCATGATGCTTTTCCTTCAAAACCACGAACTTTAAAGATGGATTAGAGTGAGTCAATTATAGTCTGTTTTCATAAATATGTGCAAATTAGTAGGATTTCAATATTACAATGAAAGACATACCTCATGGGGCAGAATAAGATTCAAGATTCTCCTGGAAATGGCACTACTCAGGAGGCTGAGATCTGAGGATCATGGTTTGAAGCCAGCCCAAGCAGAAAAGTCCCCACGAGAGACTCTTATCTCCAATTAATAAGGAGGATAAGGACGGAAGAAAGGGAGGGAGGGAGGGAGGGAGGGAGGGAGGGAGGGAGGGAGGGAGGGAGGGAGGGAGGGGAGGGGAGGGGAGGGGAGGGAAAGGCAAGAGAGAAAGATTCTCCTGTAATAAAAATGGAGCCATTTCATAGCTAACATAATTCCCTAAATATTTCTTTTTTTAACTTATTTATTAAATTTTGTTGACAAGGTGTTGTGCAAAAGGGGTGCAGTTACATAATAGGGCAGTGTGTACATTTCTTGTGATATCTTACACCCTCATTTTTCTTTCCCTTCCCTACATCAGGTAGGCATATATACAATACACAGTGTTCCAAAAACATATACAGTAGCCACGTGGCATACGCCAAAGGAAATTCACCTAGAACTTTCAATATAACGTCAACAATAGAGTTTGCTCATCCTTGGTCTTATACATACATAGCTTTTGAGCTATTGTGATCCACTGAGAGGTCTATTTTAGACCTTTATATGTTTAGTAGTTGTTTGGTTTTAGTTACATAATGTAAGGTTGCTGACCCAAACCTGTGGGAAATACCATTTGACAAGAACTTTTTGTCTCTACTGTCCCCCCTCCCCCCACCTTAACAGTCATATATCAAGGAGATCATGCCCCTTTGTTTTCTGTGTTATAGGCTTGTCTCACTAAACATTATTTGTTCAAGTTCTGACCATTTCCCTGCAAATACCAATATTTCATCATTTCTAATCGCTATGTAGTATTCCACTGTGTATAGGTACCACATTTTTTGGATCCATTCATCTGTAGAGGGGCATCTGGGTTGTTTCCATATTTTGGCTATTGTGAATTGTGCCGCAATAAACATGGAAGTGCAGATGTCTTTCTGATATCCTGAGACCTGTTGTTCAGGATAGATGCCTAGGAGTGGTATGGCTGGGTCATAGGGTATGTCTATGGAAGCAGTCTATAGTAATTTTCCAGAATAAATTTCCATAGTATACTTACTTTCTGTTTTTTACTCTCTGTAGCTCCCAATCTAGTCTAGAAAGTTTCCTCTAACCTAATATGAGCCCCTATAAGCTGCTGTATTACTCCAAAGTAGAATTTCTATCTAGGTAAGTGGTCTTGACACTGTCCTGACAGAGAAAGAAGAGCAACTAAATGAGTTTCTGTTAGCAGCAGCAGCAGCAGACTGATACAGCTCTTAACTGTGTTAAGTACATTTCACAGCCGTGCCATTCACTTGTCAGAAGACTTTCATTTCTATTATGTACCTTTTGTAAGCGATACAAATCTTTTTTTATTCCACAAAGAAGAGTTAATGAGAAGGTCATGTACTACATATTTATTTAATCTACATAAGTATTCAGTTAACGGTAGGTTCTAATCTTTGTTCAGATCCCATCTTTTAGTGCTGATTATATATCTTCTTGGCCTACTAAAGGCTTCCTCACGTTTGGCTGTTAACGCTGGACTCCATATGTATCATCATCTGCAACTATAGGTAAAAAATCTTTTGCTACACCCTCTTTCAGCCATGGGTTACTTACAGTGTGACAAGGGGTGCAGAGCGTTATATACCGCTTTAATAACTTTATTTGAATACATGCGCTAGTGTAATACAAACCTCTGGGCGGACTGTGTACGTACTCTAGAAAGACAACACGGGTTAACTCCTTTGTGTCTGGCAGCTGACTCCCGGCCTGACCTCACTGCCCCCCACCCTGGCTTCCTCGCGTGGGGTCCTATCAATGGATGCGATCGTGACCCGGTCTACTTTGGGGCTATTTTTTTTTGTTTTGTTTCTCTTTCGGAATTTGTTTTGTTTTAGAAAATGGGGGTGGCTGCACGGGGGGGGGGGGGGGAGAACAGAAACTTCCACTCCTCTCCCCCACCCCCCAAATGTGGGACACAGCCCCCCCCCCCCCAGGAATGGACCCGGGTGCCCCGCCCAACGAGCTTTTGTTTTCGCAAAAAGCCCCATTTTGCAAACGCAGAAAGAGACAAAGAGGGTGCACCGGATTCCTGTTTTGCCCTCCTTTTTCTCCCTTTCTCTTTCTTTCTCTCCCCCTCCGCCCCGGCCACTTTCGGCCGGTGAGCGGCCCTCGCGCAGGGGCGGGGGTAGCGCCGCCGGGGCTGGGCGCCCGCAGCGCTGCGGTTCAGCGGCCCCCGCGGCCGAGCGCGCAGGGCCGGGCCGGGTGACGGCGCTGGGAGCCGCACTGCTTGGCCCGCGTGGAGCGTGGGGGGCTCTCCCCGCGGCTCCTGGCCCGCACCCCCCACGGCCCCAAGTTCTTACTACGTGCAGCACTTTCTACGGCGACCTTGGTGGTAACTGGCACGTTCACAGCCTCTGTTTCTCTTCTGTCCTTCGTGCATGAGGCTCTCAGACAAACGGAGAAAGCGCTTTCCAGGCCTTACCAGATTCTAGGAAAGAGCTAAAATCCACTATCTACAGTCAGTATTTCCTCTGCAAGAAATAAGACCTTTCTTCTACGTGTGTTTATTACTTTGGGTATTTCCACTGCTCTTAAAAAAAAGTTCCTCACATGGACGGGGAATATGGCCTAGTGGTAGAGCGCTTGCCTCGTATACACGAAGCCCTGGGTTCGATTCCCCAGCACCACATATATAGAAAATGGCCAGAGGTGGCGCTGTGGCTCACGTGGCAGAGTGCTAGCCTTGAGCAAAAAGAAGCCAGGGACAGTGCTCAGGCCCTGAGTCCAAGGCCCAGGACTGGCAAAAGAAAGAAAAAGTTCCTAACATCCTTGGGTGGGCACACGGACACGCCTAGAAGATTCCTAGAGGTCATAATGTAGGCGGAGTACGCTGAGGTCAGAAGGACATGTGACCACATACTTTCTCACCAACAGACAAACAGATAAACATGTTAAACTTTTCAGGAAACGACACATTACGAGAATTATGGTGGCCATAAGCCACATATAGCTGACAAGCACTCTAATGCTACTAGAGCAACTGGAAAAATAAATTCAAATCAGACTTTATCTTAATTTACATTTAATATGGACAGTGGGCATGGATCTAGGCATGTATGCAACAGATATTTATTATGACAGTACCTTTCATACTCCGATTCTTAAATCTGACAGAACTACATTTCACATCGGGTATATTTTCACCTAAGTATTTCAATCCAGCAAAGTCTCTGACCAGTTTATTTTCTTCATGAGGATGTCCCAAATGATGAACTGAACAGCCTCAAAGTCTCAGAGTTCTCTTCCCAGTGAGTTTCTTGGTGGTTGCTAAGCATGATTCGTGATGTGCTCAGATTTGGTCATCACTACTAGCAACAGTCTTTCAGTCATCCTTCCACTTCCCTCATCCCAGAAGCACCACAAGTGGTGTGTTTGGCCTGAGGCTGTAGCTCCATGGAACAGCACTTGCATATGCAAGGTTTTGGATTTCACCTCCAGCAGCACAAAAGCAAACAAGGGAGGAAGAGGCGTATTTTCTCTCCTGATCCATGCCTCCGTGATATGGCTGTGGACATGTGCAAGGCATCATGAAGATGTCAGGAGAGCTGCTTCTGCAGCCATGGAAAGAGTGTGTAAGAAAATCCCTGCCCCCACAAAATGCTGCTGGGCCATTTTTACAGTGTTCCACAGAGTATCTCTGAACTCCACATCAAAAATCTTTGGTTGTTATTAAAATGTACACACACACATTCAGTTTCCTTCCTCCCCTCCATCCCTCCCTCCTTCCCTCTCTCTCTCTCTCTCTCTCTCTCTCACACACACACATACACACACACACACACACACACTGGTATACAGAAAAAAGAAAGTATCGGTTTAAAATACAAGGGGAAAAAATCAAAACAAGATCCCGAGATGTTTCAGAATTTCCCAGAGATAATATCCCATGCACCTCACAACAGCCTTTGTCATCTGGGACTCCAGTTGCTCATCAGATACGGCACTTGACACACAAGGCCTGGCATGAATGACAATTGCTGCTTGAGTACAAATCTGTGCCTATTACACACGGGATCCAATACCAGGCAACTTGCCACAGCAAATCAAAGCTTCCAAAAGGAAAAATAAACCCAAAGATCAAATGAAAAGGGAAAGAGTGACATTAAAATACCTATACCCTGGTTGATTTTTTTCCTTGGGAGCACTGAGTAGATTTTATTAACTTTAACCTAATTTTGCTATGGCAACAGTCTCATGGTTCAGTTCATATTCCAGGAGAGATACAGTATTAGCTCTTCTGCTCCAGCCCTTTGATCCTCTCAGACACTGATTTTAAAGCCACAGTTCTTACACCAGTGAGAATATGGGTGTCCATGTAAACACGCAAAAACAAACACACACAGACTTACTGAGACTCATAAATGATTTCAGTATCAATATTTATTATAAATCCAATGCATGTGTCTTCTATTGGAAGCTCTTTTGTGACATGAAGCTTACTCAGTGCTTAGCAGGTTAATGAATGAAATGGATCACTGGACTGAGAATAAAAATCACTATTAAAACAGAGAGAAAGAAGGAAATGCCAAGAGAATTAGGTAGTACATAATACTGTAAGCACTCAGAATTCTCAACAGTAAAATAGAGCCTTGTAGTCCCTGCGTTTTCATTAGTTTTCTAGTAGCAGTGGATGCAGAGTGAATTACAATGAAGGAGAAAGGGATGGCGGCTTCCTTAAAGTGTACACACTGAATGGGGACAAGCTCTCCTCCCTCACACTGCAACTGACTGTCCTCTCCACAACACTACAGATTGGAAAGTTTAGTATCCTGACCCTCCTCATGCAATAGAACAGTGCACTTACTCCAATGGTAAGAGATGCTCTATAGCTGAGAACACAATAAGCCATGAATGTGAATTTTAAAATGTAGAATGCATACACCCATTGAAACTTAAGTCTTTATAACCACACCATTTGAATCTAGAATCAAATTATACAGAAAGAAAAGTAACATAAAGGGCTGGGAATATGGCCTAGTGGCAAGAGTGCTTGCCTTGTATACATGAAGCCCTGGGTTCGATTCCCCAGCACCACATATATAGAAAATGGCCAGATGTGGCGCTGTGGCTCAAGTGGTGGAGTGCTAGCCTTGAGCAAAAAGAAGCCAGGGACAGTGCTCAGACCCTGAGGCTCCAGGGATGGCAAAAAAAAAAAAAAAAAAGGCCTGAACCTGAAAGTTCAGACCTAGAAAAGTAACATAAAGAGTGGCATACACACTTACAAAGAAAAACTTGTTATTACCTATGAAGACATTTCACTTCAAAAGATGAAGGCAGAGGGTGGGCACAGAAGCACAAAGTGAATCATTAACCACATCTTACAGCACACATGCAAGTTTTTCTTTGCCTTAAATTTCCACTCTCCTGGTACCAACAATAGTAGGTCTTTTGAACAACTTACTTAGAGAAAAAACACACATAAGCATCTCATTATCTCATTAATAATTTTCTCTGAAGCATAAAGTTGAAGCAGAAGATGTACAATCATAATAGAAAACACGAGACTTAGCCATGCTTTCTTTACCCATTTTAACTGGAAAGTATTTGAGTCCTATGCTAGCTTCTGCCCTAATCATTCTACATTTCACCACTTCACCAACATTGAAGAAGTAACCTCAATTTCTCCTAGAACGTGAGTAACACATTGCCTTCCAGGCAAACAATGAGGTCCTACTCGTATTTAATAGTGTACAGACTGAAGAGAATGCAAACTGGTAACAAAACACAATCCTGATCCTTATGATCTGGTACTTAGGATCTGATGAGGAAGACACCACCACCAAGGAATCACAACATAATCAGCCAAATCTCCAAACTGGAGATCTACTTAATTGTATATGTGTGTGTGCATGCCTCATGGTCTGTAAAATCATGCTGCATGGGTGCTTGTAAGGTGCAATGCTGAAAACTTGTACAATATTCTAAGCAGAGCCTTTTTAAAAAATAACATGAGCACCATAAGAAGGAGCATCATGCCAGCACTCTTTTCCAGGAATTGTTATGCTCTCTTGTCAACCTTTACTAAAACCTTAGATATTTTAAATTTGGAACATCACACTGGTAAACTAAATATATTTCTCAATATTTTTTTGCCAGTCTTGGGGCTTGAACTCAGAGCCTGACACTGTACCTGACTTCCTTTTGCTCAAAGCTAGCATTCTACCACTGAGCCACAGAGCCACTTCCGGCTTTTTCTGTTTATGTGGTTCTGAGGAATTTGAACCCAGGGCTTCATACATGCTGGGCAAGCACTCTACTTGGCTAAGCCACACTCCCAGCCCCATCACAATAATTTTATAGGCAATTTTATGGACAGGCACAGTGGCTCCAGCCTGTAATTTGAACTACTTGGGAGGCTGAGATCCAGAGATTCATGGTTCCAGGCCACATTGGGCAAAAACTTAAGGAGATTCTACTGCAGCAACCACAAGAAGCTGTGGATAACCGTGTATAGCTGTTATTCCCAGTTATATGGGAAGTAAAAATAGGAGGAGTCGAGTTCAGGCCAGCCCAGACACAAATGCAAGGCCCTATTTGAGAAATGCAAAAAGCAAAAAGCAAAAAGCGCTACAAATTTGGCTCAAGTGGCAGAGTCCCTGTCTAGGAAGCACAAAGCCCTGAACAAAAGAGTGTTAAATTCAAAAATGCTGACATATATATATATACATACACATCACAGAAAAGAATGAGGCTTTTTCACTATTGAATACGGGGGGGGGGGGAACAACCTTTTCTCTCGATTCATGTGGTTAAAACTTTATAAACAGGATTAATGCATGCAAGTCAGCAACAGAAAACATGAGTGGTATCCACTATAAGCACCTAGTATGGTGTTCTTAAATGCCCTCTTATTAAAGGCATGATAGTTTTAAAGCTACCCATGAAAGAGACCACAGCTAATTCAACTTGATGGTGCAAGACACTCTGCTGGTCTGTTAAGACAGATTTAAAGCATGCACCAGGGAGCACATCCTCTGCATAAATAATCACAATTCTGTTGATTTCATATTTTCAGTACCATAAAGAAGGATGTGAAGCACTCCTGTTATGGCTCTCACTGGACTTTCCACAGTGCTTTCTGTTGCCTACTATAAACATTTAAGTGCATCTTCTTTCACTGTCTAGTTATCACAGTTTTCTATCTGGGCAATGTGTCCATTCTAATGTGTGTGAACTGGCTTGTATGAACCCCATCTCAAAATTACTCGTGAAACATTCTACACACATACAAAAGTGATAACTCAATGAATTTCAAAATGCTGGAGTTTCCATTTTAATTCTGCTGTGGAGACAGGCAGCACATTCATCTCTGTGAAGTGCCCTGCCTTTCAGGTATCATTAATGTGTGACATTTTCATCACTTCTGCTATGGTCAAACAAACCAGGAATCTAGATTCTGTTAAATTCCAGGAAGAATTCAGCAGGCTCTCCTATTTCTTGCTCATTTTAGTTTTTTTCTCTGCACAAAATGAAGTTTTAAAATAAGTACAGAATGGGGGGAAATATATCAAATTGAGCATGCTAGAATATACAAGTTGTACAGAGATGGGAAATCAGGAGCACTTACATCAAAGCTGCATGCCGGAGAATAAAAGCTAGCCACAAATTTGACCTCTAAGGAATTCCTCTGGCCCTGTCAACCTAGCCAGCACTGGTACCTACGGATTTCACCATGACGTCTCTTGGTGAGCGTGCCATGATGAGGAAATATTTTTGGCTGCAGTGGAAGCAGAGTGAAGGCACATGGCGAAGGCCACTGCTAGAAGGAAAGGCGAGGTAAGGCCCTGAACAGTGCCAAAGTGAGCAACTACATTCCAAGGGCATCAGCCATCTCTGGGTGTATGACATTAACATCAGAGGGCTCCAAGGACAAAGAGGCTTTGGGTTTTGCTAAGTTACAGCATGTATCTTGACTCAAAGAAAAACCTTCTATCTCTTTTTCACCCAAATTCTAGCATGCCAGACTAAAACAACATAACACTGGACAATGCCAATGATCCCATACTGTGTGACAGATATATCCAAACTCTTTTTTTAGTATTAATTAAAACATCTTCAAAGCTTCAGTAAGGTCCGATTATAGAATTGCTAGAGTACATCACCCTTAAGCAGTTATTTCTCTGGCTTATTTTTCATATGCCAATGTTTTTGCAAAGAACCTTGTAGCCAAATATACCCCTAGAAATGTACACCTACCAAAAGCCTATTTATTAGGTCTATGCCATTTCAAAATGGGCAGTGGAGGAATCAGGGCATCTCTACATCAGATTATGTCTGCTTGTCATAAGATCTACAATTTGTGACGATTTACTCCAGAGATGTAAACAAAGTCTGTGATGTGGAGTCTGGCTGCTCCAGGTCACATTTCTTCAGCCACTGATAGGGCCTCCAAAAATGAACAAATGGTTCTAGACATCATGAAGCTAACAATGTTATCAAAGAACACAACTGGAAAGTGGGAGATAATGGTTGAGCCATTTGTACTTGCTTATAAGAAGGAAACAAAGGTACACCTTTATCTGTGACAAAATACTTTGGTGATGAATCCAACACCAGGGACCAGACTGATATGAAGAGCCATCTTTTAGTGACACAGATAACAAATGACTAAATAATCAGAGGATGTGGGGGGGGGGGGCTCAGTGTAATAACCTAAGGGACTCAGGGCCTTCACCTTCTTAAGAACGTGTCACCACCTGTGCCCAGTAGAGATCACAAAGTGGTTCACATCCTCATTCAAGACAAGAGCATTAATATTGATGAGACACTCTGCCTCAAGAGAGCAATGTGATTTGAAAACAAAGGATTTATTTTCCTAATAACATATTATGTATATATATTATATATATTTTTAATATGAATTTTTAAGACAGCAAATTGTGGTATGATGTTCACTTGAGATCAAGTGTAGATGGGAATTAGAGAGAGTAAACAGGTACTTTTATGGATATATTTTCCTTTTGTTGGGTAAAATGATTCACTTGATGTTGGATGCAGGGCAGAACCAGTATCAAGACTTTGCTAACTCAAAGCAGACTAACTAAGAACCTGGCAGGCATTAGAAAATGAAAATGGAAATAAGAGGGTTTTTTTTTCTGCACCTTTTGTTTTGTTTGTAAGTTTTTCTGTCTCTTGAGGATAATGGAGGGGGGCACAAAAAAGGAGGGACAAAGGGTGAACAAATGCAGCAGTGGTACACACTAGACACTACATTGAAAAAGAACTACACAACTTGTGGGTGGGAACAGGAGGGAGAAACTGGGAGAGAGCAAGGGAAGGGTTGACATTGTTCAAAAAGAAATGTGCTCATTTACCTCCTTATGCAACTTATGTTAACTGTAACCCCTCTGTACATCACCTTAACAATAAAAAACTTTAAAAATATTAAATGAATAAATAAAAGTTTTAACAAACTATTTTAAAAATATAAATATTCAGCAATCTCTTTTAGAAATCAATACTAACTTGCATTTTTCAGGACATTTTAGTCAGACTACACAGCTGTTTCCTTGTGAAATATGCAATGCTAAACTTTACCTAAGAACTTAAAAATCTTAAACTGATACCAAAAAGAAAAGATTAGACCAAGATCAAAACTCCATTATCAAAGAGACATGGAATATAAAGTGCTCCCCTGATCCAGAAGTGTCACCCCAATCATAATGATACTCAGCCAGAATGGACAGCTTCAGCTGTGACTACTCAGCCTACAATCAGTATTTGTAATCCTGTTTATACATAAAAATTTAACATAGCAAATACATTGAGAATTGCATATATACATGTCTATACACAAATTTACTATAACATACAAATAAAGGAACAAAGAACATTTTAAGTATATCTACAGATTTTCTTATTGAATAGTATTCTCTGTATTAAATAAAGCTCATAGTATAAACAGGCACAGTAATGTCACTGTAATGAAGCAGATACTACTCTAGTTATCCAGATGTGATTTTACATAGAGTATGAATATATTTTATTCCACTGGACAATATAATGGAATCTACTTGAGTAGCCAGAGTTCTTGTCATAGAAGAAAGAACACCAATCCAAACTAGGGTCATTGTAGAAAATGGGGAAGTTCAAACGATATTTTGCATTATTTCAGAGCAGGTATAATTTCAAAGAACAAATGTTCATATTCCATGTGTATGTCTGTCTGTATGTGTGTATATTTGTCAAGCCTAAAGCTTCACAGTTATAAATGAATTCCATCAAATGCAATAACAATATCATCTATTAGGTGTTTTATAATATGAATTAGCAGCACACCTATGACTTTATTTAATCCTCAAAGTTGATGTTAGTAGTCTTATGCTTACAGATGTGAAACTGAGGCACAGAGAAAGTGCCTAATATTGCAGTGTTAGCTGAAATCTAACCTCCATTTGCCTGATCTCAAGATTTACACTGTTCAACATCATTACAGAATCTCAAATACATCTAAATTAATTTTCCACCTAATTAAAGATCTTGGATTAGATGTATATGTTAAAATACACAGATGATACAGCACAGTCCCATAGGAAATGCTGTTTTGTAAGCAACATCCTCATTAGCTGAAGGTCAGAGCCATCAGCTCAAAGGACACAGATCTGAATTCAGGTTGCTGCCTGGAAGTCAGCTGTGCTGGATGACTTTGCTTGCAGACCCAGAGGATCCACACGAGAAAAATTACCTGCTCAGTATAACAAACTGCTGACCAGAGTCTCGAGTGAGAAGGGCAAAGATGTGCAGCTGTGGAGGAAAATATCTCAGCCCCAGACCTCAAACTGTGTGTGCAAAAAACTCAGGTTTCGTCACTTTTGATTAAATACATGACCTTTTGTATAGCAAAAAGCTTCCTAAAAAACCCGAAAACTGCACACACTTTTTACTTTTTACCTGGGAGCTATCGATTGCTTTCACCAAAAACAAACTCTTCTAACAGGTCACAATATTTACTTGGAAACATTTTGGTAGTCTTTTCTTCTAATAGAGTTCAGGTACTAATAGGAACTAGATAATTACCACCAGGATGGGGTAGCTGTGCTAAATAAATACAAGTTAGCTGTACTCTTCACGAGCCATGGGAACATTACTCTATCCCTGGCCTTCAATCACAAGAACCCTCTTGTTATCTGTTGATATCAGGCATGTGTAATAACCAGCGTGACAGAAGACCCACCTGTGCCATGTCGCTGCTAAGAACCTGCAGGAGGGGGCGTGGCACTCGGGAAGAGACCACGGGAGGGGGCCTGGGATTGGGGAAGGGACTGTAGGTTGGGATGTGGCATTAGGACATAGGGGGGCGTGCCATTAGAAAATGACCACAGGGGGCATTTCATTAGGGAATGATCCTACGGGGCATGGCATTAGGGAAGGGACTGCAAGAGGAGGCGTGGCATTGGGGAATGACCATAGGGGGCATGCCATTGAGGAAGGGACCGCAGGAGGGGGTGTGGCATTGGGAATGAACATAGTGGGTGTGGCATTGGGGAAGGGACCGTAGGGCGGGATGTGGCACTAGGGAATGACCATAGGGGGCATGGCACTGAGGAAGGGACCGCAGGAGGGGGTGTGGCATTGGGAATGAACATAGGGGGTGTGGCATTGGGGAAGGGACTGCAGGAGGGGCGTGACATTGGGAGTGACAATAGGGGGCCTGGTTTCTGTACATCAGTTTGATAATAAAAATTTGAAAAAAAAATAGGGGGCCTGGAATTGGGGAAGGGACAGCAGGAGGGGGTGTGGCATTCGGCTGCTAGAGCCTCAGGAGTGTGGGAGGGGCAGTCTAGGAAATTCTGCTCCATGCTGGCTTCACTGCCATGCTGGCATTTCTAAGTGGGCCTGGCTGCTGGAGGGGGGGTGAGGAGTCAGAGGGCATATATACACACTGCCTGTTTGGAGGTTCATAAAAGGAGAAGAGGAGAGGGAGGAGAAAGGAAAGCAGGTCGTGCCTGCCAGAGGAGCAGAGCAGAGCAGGAGCTGAGCTGAGCTGTGGTGGAGTTGAGATGGAGCGGAGCTGAGCCAGCCTGCTCAGGAGCCTGAGGCCTGAGGCCTGTGGGGAGGTCCTAAGCCTGAGGCCTGTGGGGAGGTCCTAAGCCTGAGGCCTGTGAGGAGGCCCGAAGCCTGTGAGGCCTGTGGGGAGGTCTGAAGCCTGAAGCCTGTGGAGAAGTTTAAAGCCTGAGGTCTGAGGTCTGAGGAGAGGCGAGGCCTGCAGGAAGGAGGAATAGTAAGAAGCTCACTCCTCTAGGGGTTTGGAGGTTGAGGCTGTTGGAGGTTAAGGAGTGGAGGTTCGGAGGTCAGGGCTGGATTCACTGGACTGAAAAACCACCACAGGAAAATGAGACTGGAGCCTCCAAGGCAAAAACTGATGATCTACTAGTTTTTCCCAGACTGGCCTGACCACATAATCAAGTCATACCCCTCTAGCCAGTATAATGCAGACAGGAAACGTCTGTCACAAAACACACACTGGGCTCTGGCACTAACTTCCAGATTTCATAAGGTTTAAAATATTCCTGTCTCATTTCAAAATTGCTCTCCTTTCTAACTTGGAACTTCTTCAAACAAAGACAATGGTTTGAGATTTTTTTTTGGAGGGGGGGATAATTTGGCCACATCAGTTGGTATAAACTAATTAATCATCTATGGGAAAGGAGCTATAATTCCACTGCTTCACAAAGCCACTTCTCAAAACAGGGCTACTGAACCCCATTTTCATATTCCAACACTCATTGACTGCTGCTTGGCAAATTTGGTTGTTGTGGTATATCAACCTTAAAAACAGCTAAGCTCAGAATATCATTTTCAGTGACCACAAAACTATTTCTCACATAAGCTAAGTGTAAAGACATGTAATATTTTCATATTAGAAGAGAAATCTTTATTTCAAAAAATAAAATTTCACCAGATAAAAGAGATATGTGCCATTTGTAATGATGACAAAAATTAACCCTTATGAAGTACTGTTTAATAACACCAAGACATTGTCATATATGATCTATGACTATACTCAATTTACAGGTTAAAAGCAAAGAAAAAAGTAAAGCACAGAGATGAGCAATTTGTCTGAGGTCACAGAAAGCAAATGGTATAGACAATTTCATTGCTTCTAAAGTGTAATAAAATAGATTTATCTGTTGTTAAGGATTCCATTTAATTGTTTCAAAACTCATTCATGACCTCTACTTAATGTAGTTCTTTTTTTCAGATTCATTTGTGGCCAGAGTTTGCTATACATATTAAACTTATCAATGGGTTCCAGGTGCCTTGATCTAATGAGGTATGTCTGATTACACAATTTCTTTCCTAGAAGAAACAAACATATATTTTCAAAAGATGTGTAATTTTTTTATTTTGTGAGTTATAAGATTCAAGCGTAAATTGTGTCTGAAACAGGCACAATGGTAAATAACCATCATGTTTAAGTATTAACTAGCAGAACAAAGGCTGTTAACCCACAGTAAATAAGCACACACCATTCTAGTACAGAATATAGAAATCATCAAGTAGACAATGTTCTTTTCATTAACACTAAATCGTTGTGACCTGCCAGCAATGTGAAATAAATTAATGTTTAACATTTAATACTGTGGGATGGCAATATGGAATCAGATATGTATTTTACATTTTATGTTAAATGACATTTAAATTGCGACTCAGAAGTACTTCTAAAAGTGTTGGAAATGTATACCTGACAGTAGTAGTGAAATTTAATAAATTCTCATGGTATTTTAATGCTGCCATGTAGAATTTTATGGCTTAATAGTAATTAAATTCAGAATATAGGTTTATTTTCTTATGACAAAGATAAAAATTCAATGGATATGAAAAAGTCACCAATACACACTACAAGATTTAAATGATTATGCATAAAACAGGCAATGTAGAAATCAAAATTTTAGAAACAGAAGATGAGAAACACCAAAGTACATTAGTAGCTAAGTATAGTATACAAGTATAAAGGTAAAAGGACTTCAAGGTGGAGGCCATACTGGGATGGCCTGTGATATCACAAAAAAAGAAACAAAAAAATTGACATCAAATTATTAGCTGAACTTTAAACAAGTAAACACAGCTTTTCTTCTATAATAATACTAGCAATTTTTTTAAAAAAGCAACAAGGACTAAAAGAAATCAGTTCACCATTGTGTCCGGAACTAGAGATAGAAATGGTTTTACTTCCTTCCTGTTAGGAAAGAGAAGGGAATTTGCCCTGCCTTTAATACAAGCAACTCTGTACAAATGGGCCCACGATGGTTGTGTCACACATACGCCATATTCCTCAGCTCTCATCCTATTGGTTCTCAACTACAAGGAAAGGCTATGAGAATCACACACTATGTAGAGTGGGACTCTAGTACCTCTACAGGAGGGGTTCTTCCTGTGCCCCAGAAATCCCCAATAATATAATTCTACTGGATCCACACATTTCCTGGGTACTCTGATTACTGCTACAGGCATCTGCATGTAAAATTACTTCATGGAATCAAGTAACTGTAGGAACAATAAAACAATCAATGGTGTGAGAGTCCAAAGGCCTTCTGGATCATCAGTAAAGTTCAAATACAATTTTAAAGCACATACAAGAATATGACAACCCAAGTCCAACTCACTGGACATGAAATCCTATTTTAAACCTTCACAGTGCTTGAGAAAAAAGGAATAATACCTTATTTGCTTTCCATTAATCATCTAATGATAAACACCAGACAGAGTCCTGGGCATACTGCCATACTCATGTAACATCCATTACAATCCCCCTGAATTGGGTTTTATTATTCTTTTTCAGATGAAGAAACAAACTTAGAGGACATTAATCTTCCCAGTTTAAATAGACCACATTTCCACCTTGGTTCTTCCTTCAACACAATTTTAAGGCTCTTCCTGTTTCTTCCAGGCCCTATGCTTGGCATAGCCTCACTCCCACAAGCCACTTCTGACTTCTTCTAATGCCATCAAACCTCCAACATCCAGCACCATGTTTAATAAACCACACTTGGTTCTCAATGAAGGTTCACTGAACTTTAAACATTTAAATAGTTATCTGGGTCCAGGATTAAAGTACGTTTAAAAAAATCTAATTCTACTAAAATATACTTTAAGAATAATTTTTAAAATGGGAAAGCATCTCACTATAATTATAAGCATCCTGGAAGCCGATGTTAGCTGGCCAACCCTGGCACTTCACACTTCTAGTCGAAGAGAGCAGTCACAGATTCTCTTAAGTACATCAAGATGTGTGGTTTGCATGCCCAGTTCACTGGCAAAACACCACACAGATACGGTCTCTCCACAGTCCTACATGTTTTAGACATAACATATACAGACAGGAGCAGGAGCACAGTGTACAGCATGGACAGCTGTGTGTCAAACATGGAGAAGCCAGAATGCCAGCTCTACCATTTGCACATCTCAACCTAGGCAGGTTACCTCACTCCAGTTTCTATCTCATGAAGTATAATTATAACAGCATCTACATTACTACAACCAGAACTGTGAGGATGCCATCAGAGCTTGTTAAATGTGACTTCTGTGTTAAAGTGGAGACACAGAGAGGTGGGAAAACAAATGTTCCAATAAGCACAGGATTGAGTTCCCTAAACACTCACCTTCTTTTCTCTGTCTAACTTTCACAGCTTAGCATGCAGGACAACGTCTACCCTGGCGGAGCAGAAGCCACTTTACCTAAGTCTTAATTGAACAGCATCATCTATAAAACACACATATCGATGTCCTACAAACATTCAAAATAAGTACTTATAACATGGCTTAATAGTAAAACTAGAAAAACCGATTCTTCTGTATGATTCTATACTCCCTTTAAAAGTATGCCTTTTTATTCTAAAAAGAAAATACGAGGGCTGGGAATGTGGCTTAGTGACAGAGTGGTTGAGTGCTTGCCTGGCATGCAAGAAGCTCTGGGTTGGATTCCTCAGTAGCACATCAACAGAAAAAGTGAGAAGTGGCGCTGTGGCTCAAGTGGTACAGTGCTAGCCTTGAGCAAAAGAAGTTCATGGGCAATGCCCAGGCCCTGAGTTCAAGCCCCAGAGTTGGCAAAAAAAAAGAAAAGGAAAGAAAATACAATTCCAATGTCATGATCAAAGCCAAATAAGTTTGAACATTTTTTAAAAGCCTCAGAAAAATAAACTAAATTAACCATTTATTCATATCTTAAATAGTAAATGTTTAAATTAAGTAGCTTATAATTATAATCCTACTTATTATATGGTATATGGTTAATCTTTTACCACCAAATTACTGTAAAGCAAGAAAATTCCTTGGATGTAAAATGCCATACAACAAATCACATTTTTTACTTTTTCATTCCTAGCTAAAAGACCATATTGTCTAAGGAGAATAGAAAAAAATGCTTGCATATTTATGGGAAAGTGTAACTTCATAACCTATATTTGAATATGAGGAAATTCAATCTTATAATTTGTTTCTAAGGGAAGACAAATGTACACAAAATCTCTTGTACACTAACCAGTAGTTCTTCTAAACATTTTATCATTTGGATACCCATCTTCTTTTTAATTAACATGTCAATAGCTCTGAATACAATATTTTCATGCAGCCACTTTTTCGAGGGCAGCTTTCTGAGCACATGGTAGTCATAGCAGAACTAAAAACTAATATCACTTATTTTTTTAATTGCCAAGACTTGGCACAGGGACAGAAAGCCAGCAAAAGTGACGGGTCCCAACAGGAACTCCTGAGCTAAGGGATCTGGACACAGAGCATCCTCCATTACAGGGCACATCCACAGAAGCAGGGACTCTGGAAGATCAGGCAAGATAGAAAACTGCCTTCCAGGAACACTGGCAACCGTTCTCAGATGGCCCAGAAGGAAACACAAGTGGCTGAAGACAAAACAGCTCTTCCCAACTAGTCTTTCCCACACTCCCAAACTCCCCTTCCTAAGACAGATAGACCTGTAGGACATTCACAACAAGAAGTACCCTAGTCTGCAGCACTCCAAAGTTAAAAAATCCTGCTTCATCAGAAACAACTCCAAGAGAAGGACACAGGAGGATTCTATTGTTGACATTACCTTTAAAGTTCTAGGTAAATTTCCTTTGGCGTATCCTACGTCGTTACTGTATATGATTTTGTTACACTGGATATTGTATATATATGCCTACCTGATCTAGGGAAGGGAAAGAAAAATGAGGGTGTATGATATCACAAGAAATGTACTCACTGCTTTATTATGTAACTGTACCCCCTTTGCACAACACCTTGTCAATAAAATTTAATTTAAAAAATAAAATCCTGCTTCATGAAGCCCCTGTTCTTCTGCTGAGGGGGCTACAAGGGCATTGAAGTAGCACAGGGGACATTCAGGCAGATGGGACCAGCACCTCTGTGAACCATAGAACTCTATTGGGATCTTACTTACACACGGGAGTCTGTGGATCACCACTTAAAAATACTCTGCTGCTGGCCAAGGAGTGAAGTTAGCTGCCTGGCACTGAGGCTCCTCCCCACTCTGGCTAGAGATCTCCTGACAAGGGCCTAAAGCACCTTCCTCACATTCCCATACCCCCACCACCAAAATCAATACTAAATCATGTGCACCACTATTCCTGTTATTAACTCTACAGTCCAAAGTGTCTTCTGCTTATCTTCATGCTCCAGTCTCTATGATTCTGGGCAAAGAGTACTCTGAGAATTACATAGTTAGACCCTTAAGAAAATAGGCAAAAGCCAGGCACCAGTGGCTCATGCCCACAATTCTAGCTACTCAGGAGGCTGAGATCTGAGGATAACAGTTCGAAGCTGGCCCTGGCAGAAAAGTCTCTGTGGGACTTTTCTCTCCAATTACCCACTCAAAAACTGAAAGTGGCGGTGTGGCTCAAGAGATAGTGCACTAGCTTGGAGCACAGGCCCTGAATTCAAGCCCTCACATGCAACAATAACAGCAACAGCAACAACAACAAAAATTAGGCTAAACAATTGACACAATAAAAATCAAAATGAAGTCAGTGTTTTGGAAAAAAGCCAAACACAAAGATAGAGGAATTGTTCCTACTGAAACTGAAATCCAAGGGGGCTGGCACTGGATGTGGTTACCACTGACAGAGAAGATGGCAGACAGCAAAGTTGCCAGAGAACACACAGGTTAAAAAAAAAAGCCTCCTGCCATAGCTGCTGTGTCCTCGGGGAGGTGGCTGGGGCAATGTGGATGGGATTAATTACCAGCTTTTACTAATGAAATGAGCTAATCTGGAAGGAAATCTTACAGTAGCTTATGAAAGTTATAAATGGTTCATTAGATTCTCTAAATGAACCAAGTTTGACCGTTAAGTACTTTCACCCAACTATTTCTATCTATCATCAGAGCAATCCTATGCCCAATTAACAGGGAAGAAATTATCAATCCCATTTTGCTGATGAGGAAACTGAAATTAAAAAATATATATTGCCAAGTGCTGTTGGCTCCTACCTGTAATCCTAGCTACTCAAGAGACTGAGATATGAGAATCACAGCTTGAAGGCAATCCAGGCAGGAAGTCCATGAGACTCTTAACTAAACTAAACTACAAAAAAAAAAAAAAAATGCCAGAAGTTGAACTTCAGCTCAAGTGGTAGAGTGCCACCTTTGAGCAACAAGAAGGTCACAGACAAAGTCCAGACCCTGAATTCAAGCCCTAAGACCATATGCATGTGCACACACACACACACACACACACACACACACACACACACAGAGGCACACACACATGCATGGACCACATGCGCACACAAACACACACACACACCACTAATATTTATTAAATATCAACTATATACTAAGAACTCTGGAAGAGGCTGGCAAACCTTGTGACCTTCTGCCATATAGAACCACATCCTCTGGTATGTCAGGACAGTCGGTGGAGACTGGGACCTTGTCCCGAGTAAGTCACCAAAACATGACGAGCACAGAAGCTGGCCAGGGGCAACTCAAAGGTCCACTCTGTACAACAATGCTCATGGTATTGCAGGTACCAAATAGAAGGATGAGGGACACCAAGAGCTAAATGATTTTCTTTTCTTTGCCAGTCCTGGGGCTTGGACTTGGGGCCTGAGCACAGTCACTGGCTTCTCTTTGCTCAAAGCTAAGACTCTACCACTTGAGCCACAGCACCACTTCTGGCCTTTTCTGTTTATGTGGTGCTGAGGAATGGAACCCAGGGCTTCATGCATGCTAGGCAAGTACTCTACTACTATGCCACATTCCCAGTCCTCTAAATGATTTTCAAAAGTGACTTTCAGAGCATTTAGAAGGCTGACTTAGAGAAGAAGAGCTAGGAGAACACTAAAATAATCCAAAAAGAAACCAGGATCTGAAATAACACAAGCAACTGAGGTGGTGTGACCAATAAATGTGACGAGGAGCCACATGGAAGAAGTGATACAGAAAGGCCAGGCCTAGTCACACCCATATGGAGCCAAGGGTGACCACAGCTTCAGGGAGGAAAAGACACAGGTTAGGCCCAGTCAGATCCATATGCAGACAACTGAGACCATGAGCCACATGGAGGAAGTGATGCAGGAAGGCCAGATCCAGTCAGAGTAAAAGCAAGCTGGAGAAAGGTCAGAAAGGCTACCCTTCTTCATCAATTCTAAGACTTAGCTTTCTTTAACTTTTACAAAATCTCCCATTAGTGAGTTAGTCTGTCAGATGAATTGATGCAACTTCCTACTAGTAGAAAATGGCATGTCTTCCAGTGAGTGGCAAATTGGAGTTGATAAAATCTGGTAAATGTTAACCAGTCTAGAGCTTGGAAGGAAAACAGAGGACTAGAGTAAAATGTGTGGATCTAACATCCCTACAAGATTCCAAGAATAAGCCACGTGCCAGTTGTTCACACCTATAATCCCAACTATTCAGGAAGCTGAGATCTGAGGATTGCAGTTCAAAGCCAGCCTCGTCAGGAAAGTCTGTGAGACTTTCAGTAGTAAACTACTAGAAAAGCCAGAAACGAAGTTCTGACTCAAGAGGTAGAGTGTTAGCCTTGAACAAAAGGAGCTCCCAGCACACAGGCCCTGAGTTCACACCCCAGGACAGGCACAAAAAAAAATAAAAATAAAGAGTCTAAGATGGAGTTTTAGAGGGAAAAGTTTGCTTAATGCCACACCTCCGTTTCAATGAGGGTTTTGTAGGAGCTGTGTTCAGGAGCCACCTGCATTTCACAGCAGAGATCATACACTTCCCTGTCCACACCGTAGGCTTGTTAAATTCCCAAGACCTAAGAACCAAGCAGCTATTCTGAATTTTTCTACTATTACTGGTTCTGCTGTAAAAGAGTATTTACATAGACAATGATAGTGATGGCAACAATACTGATAACGTATTTGTTGGGTGCTTACAACAATGCTATAAAAACTTTACATAGACTTACTTAACTTTCACAATGCTATCGTGCATATAGAACCAATCTCATTATTAGATGAACAAGTTCCATTTCCAACAGATTTTACCTGTATAGAGGAGAGTGATTTTTTTTTCTCAAATTTTTATTATCAAACTGATGTACAGAGAGGTTACAGTTTCATACGTTCGGCATTGGATACATTTCTTGTACTGTTTGTTGCCTTGTCCCTCATGCCCCCCTCCCTCCCCCCCTTTCCCTCCCCCCCCCAGGTGTTCAGTTCACTTACACCAAACAGTTTTGCAAGTATTGCTTTTGTAGTTATTTCTCTTTTTTTACCCTGTGTCTCTCAAATTTGGTATTCCCTTTGAATTTCCTACTTCCAATACCAGTAAACACGGTTTCCAATATACTCAGATAAGATTACAGAGATAGTGTAGGTACAAACATAGGAAGGTGATACAAGAACATCATCAATAATAGAAGCTACAGATACACATGGGACGTTGAAAGTAGTTACAACTGTGATATATCACTTGTTTCCATAACATGGAGTTCATTTCACTTAGCATCATCTTATGTATTCCTAAGGGTATAGCTATTGGGCCTTGTGATGCTCTGCTATGGCTTGCCTAAACCTGTACTAATTATTCCCAATAAGGGAGGCCATAGAGTCCATGTTTCTTTGGGTCTGGCTCACTTCACTTAGTATAACTTTTTCCAAGTCCTTCCATTTCCTTACAAATGGAACAATGTCATTCTTTCTGATAGAGGCATAAAATTCCATTGTGTAAATGTACCACATTTTCCTGATCCATTCATCTATGGAGGGGCATCTGGGTTGGTTCCAGCTTCTCGCTATGACAAATTGTGCTGCGATGAACATTGTTGTGCTGGTGGCATTACTGTGATTTTGTTTGTGGGCTTTTGGATAGATACCCAACAGTGGGGCTGCTGGGTCATAGAGGAGTTCTATATTGAGCCTTCTGAGGAATCTCCATACTGCTTGCCAGAGTGGCTGAACCAGTTTACATTCCCACCAACAATGAAGTAGGGTTCCCTTTTGGCCACATCCCCTAGAGGAGAGTGATTTTTATATAAAGGTGATTATCAAGAGAAGTATACTTCTTGAAATAAATCTGCTACTTCTTCTATTTCTGATTCTGTGAAACATTCCTGAATTGTTCTTGCAAGGTTATTTATTGATAATGGATCATATCATATTTACTGATGAATTTATCTCAGCAGAAAATGTAGACTACAAGGAATAGACTACAGGGGTAGACTACAAGGGAGTCTCTCCTGGATGACAGCTCTGGGGATACTTCCACGTCAGTAGGGATCAATTTAAACATGAAGCAGTGAGAAACCAGCAACTGAGCAGGAGGAATAAATCTGTCATAAGCATATCAGGACCCATCACAAGTCTCCATTAGCCTGTTTACAAGGCTTGTGAGGGCATCCCAATGAACCAACAAGATGGACAGAAAAGTACTCCTTGGTATTGGATTGATTGTAAATCGGGTTACAGGAAAGGAACAGAACCACTCCCATCTACACACTGACAATCTTCCAGTTAATGAAAAAACGGATTTTTATCCAAGCATTTGGGTTTGAGAATCTTTTGATTTGCATTAGCTCATCTTTTGCAAGGTTTTACATTTAAAGTTTATATAGTTGCTATTACAAAAACAAATATCAATGACTCCTCTCTTTAAGACTTGGAGCGTAGAGTCATTTGTTTCTCAAAGTACTACGTAATTTTCACTTCTGTTTACTGAAAACCAGATTGCAAAAAGAATCATACGTTCATCCTCTTTCACAACTATTTTAATCCATCCTTGATAGTTAACTATCTATTGAAATTATTAGTTTATAATATATAAACCACTAATCATAAACCACTTTTTGCTAAGGATAAAGGAGAATTCTAAACTGGGCACTGGTGGCTCATGCCTGTAATCCTAGCTGCTCAGGAGGCTGAGATCTACAGATGATAGTTTCAAGCCTGCCAAGGCAGAAAAGTCCCTGTAAGACTTAGCTCCAGTTAACCACTCAAAAACCAGACGTAGAGGGCTGGGAATATGGCCTAGTGGCAAGAGTGCTTGCCTCGTATACATGAAGACCTGGGTTCGATTCCCCCGCCCCACATATATAGAAAATGGCCAGAAGTGGCGCTGTGGCTCAAGTGATAGAGTGCTAGCCTTGAGCAAAAAGAAGCCAAGGACAGTGCTCAGGCCCTGAGTCCAAACCCAGGACTAGCAAACAAAAAACAACAACAACAACAAAAAAAAAAACACAGAAGTAGAGCTATAGCTCAAAGTGGTAGAGTGCTAGCCTTGAGCAAAAGAGCTCAGGGACAGCACCTAGGCCCTGAGTTCAAGCCCCACAAATGACAAAAAAAAAAAAAAAATGAGAGAGAATTATATGGGGAAATCTCATGCTTTTCTTGTCACACTCTATTTTCTTTTCCCTATGATGTAATTTTATATTCATTTTTGCAAGACTAGCTCAATGTCATGGCCAAACTACTCTAATAGAATTAAAAATTTCTGGGCTGGGAATATGGCCTAGTGAAAGAATGCTCGTCTCCTATACATGAAAAGCCCTGGGTTCGATTCCTCAGTACCACATATATAGAAAAAAAGCCAGAAGTGGCGCTACGGCTCAAGTGGCAGGGTGCTAGCCTTGAGCAAAAAGAAGCCAGGGACAGTGCTCAGGCCCTGAGTTTAAGCCCCAGGACTGGCAAAAAAAAAAAAAAAAAAGAATTAAAAGTTCCTTCCTCTGCACTCCCAAGCTAGTTTGTTCACACTAAAATTGAAGTACTAATATACTTGCTAAAGTAAAATGTTTATATGCCACATAACAAAATCCTTGTATGTTCAAAAGCATCTGATACAGGGTAAATGTCACTGAATCATTTGTGATTCAACTTTGTCTACTAATAATTTTAGAGAAATATTAAATTCTTTAGAACAGTAATAAGGAAGAAAAATTATCTTTTCAAGTAAAAACTCATAATGGACTGTAATTCCAAGTTGTAAAAACATTGTTTTTCTTTTCTAATTCATTTTCCTCAGCTTCTTAATTCTCTTTCATTCAACTTCACTTAGGGCAACCTTATTTATGAGTCATTCTGTGTAGTTTTATGAACCTGACAAATGACATTCCCAAAAGTTACAGACTATATATTTAGTTCCTAGTAATAAAAAATTCACTTTGAAAGTTTTTATTAGGATATTTGCCTTCCTGATTAAAGATGAAATACAGCAGTATTAAAATAAATTTACATAGCCTGAATATAAACTATCAGAGAGAGTTGAGTATATACTTAAGACAGAAGAAGTTATCATTAGCTTAGCATATGCAACACACTGAATTCTATCCCAACATCAGGGAAAAAAAGAAAAGAAAATGGAGCACAACTATAACTACTACCTAGATAACAAAGAAAGCAAATAATCATGTATTAACCCATGAAGATATCAAATCAAGATTTTTCCTTACTAGGAGGTTCTTTTTCTTAACTGATTGAACCTCTACTATTAGTTGTAGGAATATTCAGATATTCCCTTTCTTCATGTTTAGTCTTAGATTTTTTTTAATTCTTAGATACTGGCATTTACATTTGGCTATCTAGTTTCTTTACGTACAACTGTTCACAGTAACATCTAAAACGCTTTTCATTTATCACCAGTAGTAATAGCCCCATTTTCATTTCTGATTTTAGAAATCTGAGTTCTTTTTTTCTTAATCCTTTGTGCTAACAGTTTGCCAACATTTTGTTGGTTTTTCCAGAGATCTGACTTTTGGGTTCACTCACTTTCTATTTTCACTCACCGCTCCAGTCTTTATTGTTTCCCTACTCTGCTAGCTTTGTGTTTATTTCTTACTTTTCTAACTCTTAATATTGTAAAGTTAAGAAATTTACTCATTTTCATATTAACTTCTCTATGAGGTTTTAGAGTCCATCACTCCATGTTATCATAATTTTTACAGACAGTATAATCTGGTACATCAACTCAAAAGAACAAGGGACCCAACACTTGCTCATGCTCTGAAACACACTGTGGTTTCTTTTCTTTTTATAGTTTCCATGAGTCATTAGACAGAAAAATGAAGCTTCAAGGTTACTGTCAGAGAACAAACCATGATTCCCAGAACTAATTACTCCCATATTATCTAAGTTTTATAAACCTCTGATGTATTCCTCTGGTTTCATTATTCTAAGCTTCACATCTGGGTTTCTTACAATGCTTGATTTTTATAGAAAGAGTGTAGTCACATAATGAAAAACACAATGTGAACACTCTGACATTCAACCCTGTGTTTTGTTCTGGGGCTTTGCCTCAAGCCACTGTAACTGAATGCTGTGGACTCCATTCTACAAACATGCACATTTGTTTTGTGCTTTGAAATAACTAAATTACTGTATATAATTGAAAGCAATGGAGTTTTGAAATTCTATAACTCAAGATCTTCATTAATTCAAGTTTAAAGTCCCCCTCATCCAAATTTTCCTGACTAGCCCATAAACCCTGTGAAACAAAATGCCTCAACACAGACAGACACAACCACTATGAAAGTCAATCCAAGGAATAGCAAGAGCCAGATTAAGGTCTCAGCTCTCATGCTCTGTGTATTTCAAAATTCAATTTCTCAAATAATATCCTGGAAATGCTAAGTCAGAAACAGAAAAATGAGTACAGTTTGCAAGAGGGTACAGAATACCATGCTTACATTTACAAAGAAAATTCAGTATCCCTGGTAGCTAGAACACCAGGCAAATACTAGTGCCATCTCAGTTTCCATATTTTGTATTTTTTACTTCTTTATTTTTTTAACTTTTAAATTATGTTTAAGTAGATGCACAAAGGAGTTGCACTGAACAGTTTCTGGACACAATGCATCTTGTTCAATGTTACCCCTTTAAACTTTTCACCCATCCCTCCCATATCCACCCTTGCTCTTGCTCTTAATGTTGTAAGATACTCATTGAATTCTTGACTGGATTCTCCCCTCTTCTCCTTTTCTATCCAACTACCCCTTTCCCTTTACTCCATCCCAGCTCTTTCAAGTACCTGCTTCCTGGTGTTTATTTTGTTGAATTTGAACTTTACCTTTCTAGGATTACTCTATTTGAGTTCTTCAATCTACTGAGTTTCAGTTCATAGATTTGTATACACTTGTGTACCCCCCAACATAGTTACTTATAAGTTTATAAGCTAAATCTGGCTTCCACACATAAGAGAAAGCATGCGTTCTTTCTCAATCTGGGCCTGAAATACTTGACTTACCGTAAATTTTTCCAAGTTGTTCCATTTCTTTACAGTATCATTGTTTCTAATGAATGAATAAAATTTCATTGTGTAAAAATATCACATTGCCTTGATCCAGTCATCCACTGAGGAGAATCTGGACTGATTCCATTGTTGGCTGTGGTGAATAGGGCTGCAATGACCTTGGTTGTACTGATGGCTTTATACTATCCTAGCTTGTTCTCTTTTAAATAAATGCCCAGGAATGGAATTGCAGGATCACAGAGCACATCTATGTTTAATTTTGTAAAGAACCTCCATACTGTTTTTCAGAGTGGTCAAACAAGTTTATTTTCCAACACACAGTGTATTAGAGTTCCTTGTGACCACATTTTCACTACCATCTATTATTGTTTTCTTCATAATATCCATTCTGAGGTATTTTGGTAGGAAGGCTGAGTTGAAGGGAACCTGAGCTGGTGCCTTGCATGTCACAGAGGCTACTCCTAGAGAAGACACAAGAACAGGGGCTGGCAAGTCCTTTCCACAGAGGGAAGACCTTATAGGCCAGGCCATCTCTGTTCTATCCACTTGTTTCTACTATTGTGCCAGTGGACATCAGATAACACATGAAGAGGGCTGGGAAGGAGAGAGGTTGGGGCTTTGGGCCTTTGGCTTACCTGATACTGGACAAAACTACAACCACAGAGTGAGACATTTGGTTACAAACTCTGTTATTTCCTGGCTAGATGACAATGAGTGAGTTAGCTAACATCTCTAGGTCTCAATGTACTAATCTCTTAGGGATGATATGAAGATGTATAGATAAGCTAGTGTATAGAAAGTGACTAGTATATGGACAGTGCTTAATATATGTACGTTACACTAATGCATGAGCAACTACATACAGAAGATGGCAACATTTCAGGTAAAATACCCGAGGCCAGTTCACTTTAAATGAATTTCAAGGTTTAATAAAAGAAGATATACAAACAGCCAATAATATGTAAAATGTTTCAAATCATTCATTAGAGAAATTAAAGTTAAAAGTATAATAAGATGTCACTGTTCTCCTGTTAGGCTGGAGAGTGTGCGTCTGTCTGTCTGCGTGCATGTGTGCGTGTACGTGTGTGTGCTGGTTCTAGGGCTTGAACTTAGGGCCTAGGTGTTGTCCCTGAGCTTTTTTGCTTAAAGCTGGTACTCTACCAGAAGAGCCACAGCTCTACTTCTGGATTGTTCGTGGTTAACTGGAGAATTAAGAGTCTCACAAACTTTCCTGCCCAGGCTGGTTTTGAACCTCCCTCCTCAGATTTCAGCCTCCTGAGCAGAGACACCAGTGCCAAGTGGTTAATTTTATTCTAAAGACGACATCAAATGTTGGTGAAGACATAGGGCACGGACAACCTCACATGATGCTGGTGGGAATGCAAAGTAGTATTATCACTTTGGAAAATAATTTGGCACTATCCTGTTAACTGAAAAATATACTTATTATATGATCCAGTGATTTTATTACTAGTAGTTATCCAAGAGAAATAAACCATATGTCCACACAAAGACATGTTCATGAATATGCACACAGCTTTATTCACAGTAGCAAATCCCTGCAGACAACACAAATGTTCATCCACAGGTGTTGAGATAAAAAGCTGTGCTATACCCATGCAGACTACCTCTCAGTAATAAGGAGGCACATACCACCGACACAAGCAGCAGCAAAATTCAGGACATAGTCTACATTATGTAGCCCATTTATTTAAGGTTTGAAAGCCAACAAACAAACAAACAAACAAAAAAGAA
Organism: Perognathus longimembris pacificus; assembly: GCF_023159225.1. NCBI lineage: Eukaryota > Metazoa > Chordata > Mammalia > Rodentia > Heteromyidae > Perognathus > Perognathus longimembris. The sequence continues at coordinate 67,371,505 of NC_063171.1, forward strand.
TGAGTACACAGATACAATGCAGATCGACAGCTGCTGTCACCAAAGGTATGGAAAGATTGCCACGGAAAAACACATGGCAACTCTGGGGTAACAGGTTCTAGATCTTAAATGGGGTAGGGTTGTTATATGGGCATTTATATTTGTTAATAGTCTTTAAGATAAAACTACACACTTAAGCCATTCATTTAAGGGAAAAGATACAAGAAAGACAGACATAAGAAAGAATGAAACTGCAAAGTGAACAGCAACCTCCACTTGAGGCTCTCAGTGTGCCTCATGTCACCAAAGTCACTGCAAAGATACTCTTGAGAATCAAATTCTAGCATGGACTTGAACACCACACAGATGCCAGTGCAGCTGGCTTACCTCATGGCCTAGCTCAGCAGATTCATCACTCTACTGACCTAGAAAACATTTCTTCTCTGTAACCCCTCTGTACATCACTTTGACAATAAAGAAGGAAAAAAAAGAAAACATTTCTTCTCCTCTGTCTTGATGACTTACTGTATTTTATGTGTAATACTGGTTGCTATTTTTTTAATTTAATTTATTTATTAATTGAACACAAACTTTTTTGACAAGGTGTTGTGCAAAAAGGGTACAGTTACATAGTAGGGCAGTGTGTACATTTCTTGTGATATCTTACGCCCTGTTTTTCTTTCCCTTCTCTAGGTCAGGTAGACATATATACAATATACAATATCAAGAACATATACAGTAGCCACGTGGCCAAACCCAAGAAAATTCGCCTAGGGCTTTAAATGTAATGTCGATATTAGACAATATGTCGACAGTAGTCTTATATGAACGTACATACATAGCTTTTGAGCTACTGTATTTTATGTGTAATACTAGCTGCTATTTTTTGACAGCCTACTATGTGACAAACGCTGTAGTTAAAATTTTTTCATACATTATCGCAATTACCACACTCAGTAATGCTGTACGTGTGTTTACTGCACACTAGTTTCCTTTCATTTTTTTTCTTTTATGGGTAGAAGTATTAGGGTTTGGACTCAGAGCCTCAATGCTTACTTAGGCAGGCACTCACTCTATCATTCAAAGCATGCCTCCTGTCCCTTCTGCTTTACTTTCTGTCTCACTTTTCTAGTCAGAGCTGGAGTGGACTGGGATATTCCTGGGATGATAAGCACACATTATAGTTTCTCGTTGTGCTAAATCCTGAACCACAAACCTCCCAAGTAGCTAGGATTGAGCCACCATGCCTGAATGCTATCTTAAACAGAGTTTCTCCTCTATAACAGCAAGCACCTTCAATGTAAGGAATGTTGACACTGTCATGTTTATGCCCCCTCCCCCAATTCTGGCATGAAGTCATTATCTGACTCACAATAGGTGCTCAAGAATGTCTGAAAAATATATGATCACAGCTTTTGCCAAATGAAGGCAGTAACTACATACACAGTCTTGTGGACAGCCTGGGCTTAAGCAGAAACAAAGCAGTGAGGGAAAGCTTTGATTCCTGAGCGCAAACACACAACTACAGCAGGAAAAGAAGCCCCGAGACACAAGACAACCAAACATTCAGGAAAGGCAGCTAACTAGTCAGTCAAAAGTCAAATAGAAAAGGGACTACCACATCAGAGGACAAGAACACACTGCAGTGCTAGTCTTCATTAGAACCTGAAATTATTAAGAAAAGAGGATGGGCAGAGAAGGTAGATTTTAAGTTCTATTCCATTTTTGTAGTATATTTCAAAATCAAATGATCTGAAAAACATTTCTACATGGGCTAAATGTATACAACTTTGTAGTCCCTGATATGGAGAGTAAATATATACAGCAAGAAAGTAACAAATAATAAAGACAAGTATAACACAGGGATTCAAAACTTCTATGTTCCTCAAAAAGCTACATATATTTTTCTTATATTCTTCTCATCTACCTTTAGTTTGCAACATCTCTTTTCCTGACACTTCAGAGAGATGAAGATAAATGAAGTACACAAGCTAACCTTCTTTGTTTGGATAAGAAGGCTCTTTTGTATCAATATTATTGTTATATAAGCACTTTTAATATTGCTTCTAACAGATGAGACTTCTGTTCCAACATATGTTATGGGGAAAATGGTAAAAATGTATTTATGACTGAAATTACTAAATAGTCAACAGATTCTGCCTAGAAAATATCATAAATCAATCTGGTTTACTATGTTGAGAGTAAGCTGACCATTCAGCTTCTATCCCCTAAAGAGTGAACAATCCCATGTTCAATCCTTCCACTATCCTCCTCCTCTAAACCTCACCTTTGAATTCATTCCCAGAAGTGTCTAGAATTAATCTCTCTTCCAGTACCTTCCTAGGACATATGAAGATAAAACATGTGGCTTTTCTGCTGCACAATGGATAACTAAAACCTCTAAATGTACAGAGAGAGCCGTATGCCCCACAGAAAATAAAGCATGGCCAAACTTGTGGGCTCTAGAGGCAAGACTGCACCCTATAAGGGTAAGCTTGGGCCAGTCACCAACTTTATTTTTTTTTTCAACCTTATCCTAAGATGTAGGAAGACTACTTAGACTGGAAAACTAAGCAATCAAATTCCTGGAACAGAAGTGTTCAGATAGCACCAGTACAACCAACACTGATGCTGCATCCTGCTTCCCTCCCCATAGTCTCAACAGGACCATAGAGTTTCCACTCCAGCTGACATGGGCTTGGAAGCTGTTAAATGTGCAGTCCTGCCTTCTTCCTGACTCCTGCTTGCCTGCCAGCCATCAGTGAGGAAGCTTCTGTGCTATCCAGGTGCTTTTGATCACATCTGACTATAAAGGAGCTGTCATAGCAAGCTTATCTCAAATTGACCAAAAGGTTCCTAATTTCAAATATTCTGCCCCACTGGCCCCTTGACACTTGCTTTTCTATAAGGCTAGACAAAAAGATAATTTCCACACTTACTACACCAAAAGCCTAAGGTGACTGCACTATGCTTATAGAGCTCACAGAAGTCTCCCAGGAATCCTACCTGCCTCACCTTCACAACTTAGACCCTCCACACACAAGCCAGGCACAAACAAAATCTATAGTACATTTGGGGTTTCAAGGACCACAGCACCTGGGACCTGCACACAACTTTGGTGGTACAGCCTTCCTGGAGGTCCACCTGCCAATCACTGATAAGGAAATAATAAAAGAAATGTTTACACCAGGTTAATGTGGGTGCTTAAATTTAGTACCTCAACTGTAGCTGAAGTAGCAAATTAACCATGGTAAATTATTTGTGAATCCTTCCCAATGAATTCTTGGTAGAGAATCACATTCCTTGTCCCTGTGGGCCTTCCCTGGAGACAGGATCATCACCAGCAAGAAAACCACAGAAGTTGTCAGATGCTGAGCAGAAGCTACTTGGGCATCTAAATTAACTTTCCCACCAAGCCAGTGCTACAGTAACTTCTGCACAGTCTCTGGGACGCTGCAAGCACAGAACAAAGAAACCACAGTGTTCACAAGGCCTTCTGCACCCCTCGAACCAGCAATACAGACATGTCTCCAAGCGGCCTCCTGGCCACCAAGTGAATTCTCCCAAGATCACAAACTTCGACAAAATGTCATTCTCTGAGGTTTACAAATCTCCACCTTACCGGACTTCCTTGCTAAAAACTGGTTAATAAGGACTAGGACCAAACTCTGCCTTCTACTTCTGCTAAAACGTGTTTAATTTGACAAAAAAAAAAAAAATGGCTGGGAATATGGCCTAGTGTTAGATTGCTTGCCTTGTATACATGAAGTCCTGGGTTTGATTCCTCAGCACCACATATGTAGAAAAAGCCAGAAGGGGTTCTGTGGCTCAAGTGGTAGAGTGCTAACCTTGAGCAAAAAGAAGCCAGGGACAGTGCTCAGGCCCTGAGTCCAAGCCCCAGGACTGACCAAAAAAATAAATAAATAAAATACCACATTACTCCTATCAACATCTCTTAAAAGTAAATATTTTCCACTGTCTTATGAAAGTTCAAATTCACTTAAAATTTATCATAAAAATTATTTACCCACACTTTCACTAAATGCAAATGTATGCAGATAACACAACACTGACATATGCCCTGTAATTGATTCTCAGAATATTAGTCTTGTTTTGTATCCTGAATATCTGATGAAAAATAATGTGTTGTAGAAACTTGTGTCGAGTAATAATTTACAGACATAAACATGATGAAGACAGATATCATTTCTGTTCATCTCTATGTATTTACCTGGGGTAGGGCCTGGAACACACCACATGCTCCATGTTTGCTGACTACAGTATGGGCCTTCTGCCTCTCAAATGTTTGATAGTCAGACTTGTGAATTTCAAATTCAAATGAGGAAATTTCTTACACTAGTCTATATTATAAAACTGTAGTTGAAAACCATCTGGCCCCCCAAAATAAGAACATCACATTTTAGGATGGGCACTAAAGGCTCATGCTTATAATCCTAGCTAAACAAGAGGTGAAGATTGGGAAGACTGCAGGTCCATGATAATCCAGGCCAAAACAAAATTTCCAAGACATCATCTCAGCAGAAAAAGCTGGTTATGATGGTGCATGCCTATCATCTCAGCTAAAAAAGGGAGAGTAAATAAAAAGATTGAACTCCAGGCCATTATAGGCAAAAAGTCAAACTCTATCTCAAAAATATCCAGAGCAAAAAGGGCTTAAAGCATGACTCAAGCAGTATAATACCAGCACAGCAAGTAATGTGATATCTAAAGGAACATATTTATTTTGAACTTAGGTAATATTTTGTCACACAAATAGTGTTTTAAATAATGGTTATGTCAGAGGAACTAAAAATTTTACTTTACAGTCTTATGTGTTAAAAGACTACGTAGTAGAAGCTCATGAATATAATCACTATTTAAGAGTCTAGATTTCCTAAAAATGTATTTGGCATTCCATCTATTAATTCACACTCCAGGAAAGCTGTCCAGACGGGGCTGGGTTTCAGTGCCAGCTCCTTTACCAGCTGGGTACCCAAGATAAACTCCTGTTTCCTTAGTTACCCATATCTCAGGCATAAAACTATGGGAATGCCATTCTTAAAGTGTCTTAACTATCCCTGCTGCCTGACATTTCCTATGCCTGACCTGCCTCCATCTGACCAGACACCTCTATGTGCCTACGTGATATTAAGGTTGGTGAAAACAGGAGTGGAAAGAAAAAGACTCAATTTCAATTTGTGCAATAAAAATTCAATTAATTATGCCAGTAACAAGATTAAATTGTTGCCAAAAGTCTAAGACTTGGGGGTTGGGAATGTGGCTTAGCGGGAGAGCACTTGCCTAGCATGCACGAAACCCTGGGTTCGATCCCTCAGCACCACATAAACAGAAAAAGCCAGAAGTGGGGCTGTGGCTCAAGAGGTAGAGTGCTAGCCTTGAGCAAAAAGAAGCCTGGAATGGTGCTCAGGCCCTGAGTTCAAGCCCCAGGACTGGCAAAAAAATATCTAAGACTTGTCAGAGGAAAATGTGTTCTCTGCATCCTATGCTCCATGGCCAGGACAACAAGGACCAAGGAGGGCATCCAGAGCTAAGAGGCCTGCCAGTGCTACTCCTCCTCCAAGTTCTAGTCGGTCTGGGTGAGGTACTGGGGCAATGGCTATCTTACAAGCAAGTGCCAGCAGATGCCTCCAATGTGTAGCTTGGGTTTAAAGTCAGTTTTCAAGCTGCCTCTCCTGTGGTTCAAAGTACCTCACACAGAACAGAAGGGCAAATGTAGTGATGTCCTCACCCTAAAATTGCATGCAGAAAACCCGCCTAGAGCTTCCGAGCACCCTGACGGCAATGTGCAGACACAGACAGGAGAGTACAAGTGGAAGGTGCGAAGCCCAACAGACAAAATGCCAAGAACACAAGCAAGCTTAGCCAGACTGGTTAGCTAAGTACAGCAGCTGGGTGGCAGCCTTGCCCCCTCATCCTGGAGAGCACAAAAGTATGCGCATCTAGGCCAAGGAAGCCAAGCCAAGGCACGTGCTGGAAGCTAGTTGGCTCAGAAGTTTCACTGGGGTCAAGCCTGTGCAGCTCATGTACAAGTGTCTCCAGGCCTCAATGGGCTTGCAGGTGAGGGGGAGGGAGACAAGTCACGGGTAATTAAAGTAACCCTAACCAGAATACAAGTGAGGGAGGTGCATGACCCTTTGGCACATACCAGGCTTGCCAAGGATTAGTTAATTGCCTAGGAGAATGTGCCTGTGCTCCCTTCTTTATTGACTGCGTGTCTTACCACCACAGCGACACCACAAAGCTATGCACTAACTTGTAGACTTCTGCCCAACTTTGTCTCCAACTCAGCAATCTTTTCTAACATTATTTTCTTTAATGTCTATAAACACTTAGCTTAACAGCTTATAGACATTATATATAGATCAACCAGCATGAACCTTTGCTGATTCATCTTTTAATATGTTATTAAATCACAGATAACTGTTTGGCCTGAGTTTCTATAAGGCTCTCTTTTCTTTGTAGATGTGGCAGTGTATGTAAATCAGCCACTCTGATCTCAAATGCAGTTCTTAAAGATGACTGAAGTGCCAAACACTGCGCATAGCACATAGTAAACACTCTGGAACACCACAGTTCATACACGTATGGGCCTTGGCAAAGTCACGCCTGGTCCCCAACAGGGGTCATGGCAAGTGTAGGTAGTTGTCTACCTGGAGGTTTTCTCTGTGAATTCAGGGAATCACTGTGCTCAAGGTCATTCCTAAACTACCCAGGCACCTGTGTGCAGGCCTGGAGGCTCAAGGAAGGGCTGCGCCTTAGCGAAACCAAGTACACTGATCTTGGTGATGCTACCTCCTTGGTGACTGCCAGACTAGCTTTAAACCCCCTTCTGGGGAGATCCTGGGCCTATTTTCCCCCTCTGTGTGTTCCCCTTTCGCTCTCATGCATATCCTCTGGCCAGTAGGAAGTAATGCAGGAGCGAGGGCCACGGATAAGCTCCGGACCGGGTGTGGCCGTGAGAATGCCCTCCCCCCACCCCAATGCCAAGGAGGCCAGGTATGCATGGACATCTCGGAGTCAGCTTCAGGAGCTTCCCAAAGTTTTATTCAGGAGAGGAGTTTATATAACAGTAATGGCGGCAGGAAGAGGAGGGACTAACTGGGTATTAATGATTGGCTAATGAACTGTCCATCACAGTGATGTCATGGAACTTCCCGCAGATGCGGAGACCACAGTCCCCCCAGGACGGTCCTCTGGGCTCAGGCCCGTGCCATTACGAGACATGTGCTTACAGACAGAGGGCAGTGGAGGTTCCAGACCCGGGGAGAAGGTAGGAGTGGCTAACAGCCAGCAGTCCCAGGTCTTAAAGGTATAGCCATTCCCAACAGGTGACCAGAAGTGTATTCCTCAATACTTCAAACAAATGTTTGGATGAGATAAAATTATGGCTACAAAAGAAGCAACACAGCAAAGGAAATATACTAGCCTTGTAGACTGAGAAAACTAGCCAAGGAAGGGCCTCAAAATTCTCCATCAAATGCAAGAAAATATTCCATCATTTGTATTTGTCACTAATAGTCTTTTACACCCATTCAAATCTGTGAACAAGGGGGTAAACTCAGTGATAGAGCAATTACCTTGCATGTGTAAGGCCACAGATACAATCCCTAACAATTAAAACAAAAACAAAAAATACTCTATAAACAAAGTTACATAAATTCTTGGCAATTTTTTGCTATTGATGTAAGAAAATACATACTTCTGTTTCTGTTGTCATTCAAGTAGCCAAAAGAACACCTTAAAGTTGTCCAGCAAAAGCAACTGGGAAGCCAGGTGCCAGTGGCTCACACCTGTAATCCAGCTACTCAGGAAGCTGAGATCTGAGTATCACAATTTGAAGCCTGCTGGGGCAACAAAGTCCATGAGACTCTTATCTCCAATTAAGGACCCAAAAAAGCCAAAAGTAGAGGTGTGACTCAAGTGATAGAAAGCTAGCCTTGAGCACAAAACCTCAGAGACAGGGCTCAGGCCCAGAGTTCAAGCCTCAGTATCAGCATACAAACAAACAAACAAAAAGCTACTGGGAAACAGACCCATGGATAATTTCTTAAATTACCAACTGCTTTGGAAAGATCTGTACAAAATTACTAAAAGCTTGTTTGTAAATGAAGTGAATGTGTAAAAACAGTAACCTGTCCAACCTTAAAACCAGACTGACAAGCAACTCCAAGTCTGAGAATTTCAGCCTCATCTACATGGTCGAGATAAACATTTGGTAATACTTCAACCAATGCTTTTCCTCCATGAACCTAGAATTTGTTTTCACAGTATTAATAAGCAATACCACAACTAGCAAGGAAGAAGGGAGGAAAGAAACTCACATGTCACACAATAACATGGAAAAATGTGTGTGTGTTTTCAACCTGTTTATATGTGTGCTTATACATGTTTATACATATGTGCATATACATGTGTATGTATGTATAGATGTACTCTCCCCGCTGTAGGATGGGAATCAAGCTTTATTATGAAGTAAACAGGCACTCTAATTTTCCACACTGTCATCTTCAGCATCAATTCCCCTATCACCAGTTACTGGACAGATCAGAGAAGTCATAATCAATAAGCAGCTCCTGAGGTTAGGCCTCTCTTTCACAACAGGCCATTTTCCACAACATAAAAACTATTCCCTGTACCCTGTTTGAACATAGAACACTATTTGTTACCTGGCAATGACAAAGCAGTTTGGGGGATGTTTTGTTTCCTTTTGAGAGGGTTGGGAGAGAGGTTGACAGGCTTCTGGCTATGTAGTAGCCTAGGCTGCCCTCCAACTTGCAGTCCTCCTGTCTCTGCACACTGAGTAAGGTATTACAGGAAAGAACAACTATGTGCAGCTCTTAAACAAGTTTTAAAGTAAAATAGAAAATATGTGGGTTCAGAAAATGATCTGATTTATTCCACAGAATACTGATGGCTGTATGGTCAAGATGAACATCAGTTACAAATATGTACACAGCTTGCTAACAAATTGGGGGAATGTTCCCCTTTGGTTTCTTTCCCAGCTACTTGTAAAACAATATTCATATACAAATTTGCAATTCAAATGTGATGTCTTATGAGTACATTTTGTAGAGCATGTCTGAGGAGGGAAAAAGTAAGCTCAGAATTGTACAAAAAATGTAATTTGTTGCTGGCATTTAGCCAGAGACACTAGACCAAATGTTTAGGGACCATGAAGCATCTAAGCAAACCCAATACATCCGTACTTTCTCAGTACTGGTTGTGTTGTTTATTTATATGTGGACCTTCAAAGAAAGGCTCCAACAGAGTAATTTCTTACATTACATTTAAATTTGTGAATTTAAAATGTACTTATTTTATTTATGGAGGACAGAAGAAGTGATTTAAGCGGTTTCTGGAACATCTGTAATAGAAATGACAAGAAGTCCTATTGATTTAATCAACACTAATAACCATACATCTGGGCCTGTGTACAGCTATAATTTACACATTGAGTATAAGTTTTTATCTTCATACTTGAGAAAACATGCCAAGTATCCAGTATTTATTATCACAGTTAACTTGCAGAATGAGGAACCTAATTATAATGGTCATGGGGAAAAAATGAATTTGATTATTACTCAGGTATAAAATAAAGGAATCATTTCTAGCTTCCACAACCCATCCAGTATATCCATCCTTTAAATTTACAGCAACTGTCACATATTAAAGATGATCATTGTAGGGACAAATACATAACTAATAAAAATCCCCTCCACAACACCAGTCACTCAGCACAGTACACTGAGGTAAGCTATGAAACACAGTAACAGGCATCCTATTACAAGCATTCCTGAACAAAGCACCACCAGCAGGCACTGTCAACCTACCACATGAGAGAGAACATGCAAAGGTAAAGGGTCATTCTGAGATGGAATCGGCCATAGAGGATAACCAAGGGAGTGGCAGAGTGGAACAAAGGCCTGGAGATGGGGGGGGGGGGGGGAGCATAAGTAGTTAGTATACAACCATTTTCAAAAAAATAACTTTAGCTAATGTTAGGCATTATAATTGAGAGCTGGGGGTATTGCTTAGTGGCATGGAATTTGCCTGGCATGAATGAGGCGTGTTTGATCCCCAGCACTGCAAAAGGGAAAAGAACTAGAGTTAAGGTTGAAAACAGAAATATACGCTGTGAAAATCCACAGATGAAATGAAGGAGGATCAGAAGGTAAAATAAGAACCCCAAAACACCACACCTGTCCCTCTTATTGCACCTGTACTATAAAGGTATGATATGAAGCTGGGGGTGTAGCTCAGTGGCAGCATTGGCTTAACAGGCCTGAGGCCTGGGGTTCAATCACCTCCAAAAACAAAACACAAAATAATAAATAATAAAGCATAGCGCTATTTAAAAAGAGAACCTAGATCACATATGGCACTTTTCCAAAACTAAGACCGGTTGGCAGCTTTTCACCGAACCAGTGCTCTAAAACCCTTAAACTATATCACATCACCCTACAGAAAGTTCCAGGTCCTCCACCTAGTGGATGGCCTCACCCTGGCACCCAGCATCACCGGTACTTTCTGGACTGTGTGGAGTTTTGCAGTTTATTCCACAAGTCATGAACTTCCTGGACCTCCTCTGTGCGTGCCCTGTACTTCCGGGGCGCTGGAACCCTGGAGCACCAGGAGGCTCTAGCGGCTGCTTTACTATCAGCACACTCCACTGCACTTCCTGTAAAGCTGTGACTCACAGTGAGCCTTTGCCAGAGGGCAAGTTAAAAACCAGAAGACCAGGGCTGGGGATATAGCCTAGTGGCAAGAGTGCCTGCCTCGGATACACGAGGCCCTAGGTTCGATTCCCCAGCACCACATATACAGAAAACGGCCAGAAGCGGCGCTGTGGCTCAAGTGGCAGAGTGCTAGCCTTGAGCGGGAAGAAGCCAGGGACAGTGCTCAGGCCCTGAGTCCAAGGCCCAGGACTGGCCAAAAAAAAAAAAAAAAACCAGAAGACCAAAAAGAAAATGCAAAGAGCAACAAAGAAAAAAACCTCGTTTCCATTTCCTAGAGCTCACTTCTGTAAACACTCGTTTTCTTTTCCTTTTTGTCTAGTGCATTCATTTATTGTCTTTGGGAGAGTGTGGGGAGGCACAGGAATGGAGGGACAAAGGGTGGACCAATGCGGCAGTGGTACTCACTGGACACCATGTTGAGAATGAACTATACGACTTGTGCATGGGGACAGGAGGGGGAAACTGGGAGAAATGAAGGGAAGGGGTGATGTTGTCCCAAAAGAAATGTACTCTTGGAAGTGGAGCTGTGGCTCAAAGCAGTAAAGTGTTAACCTTGAGCAAAAGAACTCAGGGACAGTGCTCGATGACTGACAAAAAATAAAAAGGAATATTCTTTTTACCTGACTTAGATAACTGTAACCCCTGTGTATATCACCTTTATAACAACAATAAACATATTTTAAGTTACAAAATAAACTAAAAGACCAGCCTGTATGTAGCATAGGGCGTGTGAGAGCAAACCCACATCTCCTGAGGACCCAGAGTGAGCAAGGCTTTCCTCTTGGTGGAATGACCCCAGAAACTGTTTCCTATGCTAAGGAGAGCCCACAGAAGAAGAAGAAAGGCTTCTACTCTGGGACTCAGTTCCTCAGCTGTCACTGGGGGTTCCTGCTTTATCATTAGGAACCTCTCACTCCCCTTTAAACTTCCTTACTGGCTTGCCTACTCAAATCTCTTCAAAGCAAACTAGCTGAACTCAAAGCTCTATATCCTCTTAGTCGCCACCATCCTTTCCTTCTACTTCCAAATTTCTCTTTTTTTATTGTTATTGTTAAGGAGTTGTACAAAGGGGTTGCGATTCCATAACTTGCCCATGCTTCCTGACAATGTTGCCCCTTCCTTCGCTACAGTCAAGGGTCTAAAAAGATCCTGCCTCCATTAATCCCCAGAGCTCCAGCAGTGCTCACCACAGAACGCCTACCGTCTAGGTCCACAGACACTACTCAGTGCTCTGTGTTTCCTTCCTCGGTTTCTATAAGGAGTTTCCCTCTAGGTTTTCCTCCTACTTCACTCTTGCAATCATCCTTGCTTTCTTCTCTTTCTCAGCATTCCTCCTCCAAATGATGACATCTATGCTCCCGCCGTCTTCTTTTTCACCCTGTCTCCCTAACTATTTCCACCCCCACAACATCAGCTGTCATCTATATTCATCTGAATTCTCAATTTCCTGCTCAAATGGTTCTCTGCAGTCTCAGTCCCCACCAGCCTCCTCTGAATACAACCACGTGGGTGCCCCCCAGGTATCTCATAATCAACATGTCCAAAACCAGGTGCAGGGCATACAAATGCCTCCCTTTCTCTTTCCTCGTAGCCCTCAGGTCAGCTCCTCTTGCCATATTCCGGACCTCTCTGGAAGGCTCTGCCAGTCACTCTGCAAGGCACCAAGTGAGAAGCAGGGCACCCTATGACTCTTGCCTTTCCACCACCTCATGATTCTACCTGTTAAATCTTCCCATGTCCTCCTCACTCCCCTCAGTACCACTGCTACCCTAGGGTAGGACCATATCACTTCATGGCTGTACAGTCATCTGGTCTCCACTGTGTTTGCATACAAACTGAAGCCAAAAGGAATTTTTAACCTGCTAGTCTCACGTAACAAACCTCATCTCTTGTCAATGTGAAAATTCTTAAGAGGCTCTCCTCCAAAATAAACTCCACCCTCTTGCTCCTGCCTCTCGTTAGCCTTGTTACTCATTTCCCAGCTCCTAGCCATATTGAACTACTTGGCAGCTCCCCAAAAGCAACATCTTTTATAACTGACTTGGCATATGGTACCCTCCCCGCCTGATAACTCTCCTCCAAAATTAGCTAAGAGGTCCTGTCCATCCCACAGCTTTCCCAGAGACCTGAGGACTGGGGTCAAGGCCCTCCCGTATACTCCAAGTCCAGTATGAATCCATGCAGTACAGAAACTCCATCTACTGGAGGAAATGAACCAACAGATATATACACCTTTTTACACCAAGAACAGACTAAATATAAGTTAAGTGGTTAGCTTAATGGCCACGTGGTAACTGGCATTGAAGGAATACAACAAATAATAATTTGGCCTGGAGTTGGCATCTGCTAATGTACCTATAGCAAATGCATTACTGTTTTAATAAATGGTCAAAGAATGGAATAATCCCTAGATTTCAATAACTCAGCTCTCTCTGTATAAAACTCTAATAAAATATTATATATACTTGGTAGAGTTCATTTATCTCCCAAAGATCTGGTTATATGGCATTCATCCAGGTCAGTGGCTGCAAAAGCTGACTCCCTCGTTTCTCTACAGCAAAGTTCATAGCAGACAGTAAAGTCTTGTGAAGGCCTAGTGAATGAATGTTAAAAAATAATGATAAAGCCTACCCTATTAGAGAATCTTCCTAAAAATTTCTAATTTCTTGACTAGACCAGACTCAATTTATCTACAAATCACCAGACTTACTGAGAACAGATGACTGACTCCTGGAATTATGGAGTTTGGTAGTCGGCAGCAAGAATGGGGGGAGTGGGTACAATGGAAAGAGAAACAGACAGATCCACCTATCCCCTTAACAGCTGTGATGTTTCAAACTAACTGAGTTCTCTACCCATAAACTGCTTCATATTTAAACTGAAAACACTATACCTACTTCATAGGGCAGCATGAATGTTAACTTAATATTCTCTGTGAATAAAAAGCAATAATATTGTATGTATCTCTTTATTAAAAACCAGTGCATAAAATAAAGATAAAAATTACTCTTCCTACTTAGAATTTATAAAGCCAATGTCAGGGAACTTGACTAATGTTCTAAGACTCCATGCAGGTAGAAGATGGCAAAGCTCTATGATAACAGAGACATAAGTATGACTCTCTCAATTAGTGTCTCTTGTAGACCTCACCAAGTACTGAACAGCATAAAATACCTACCCGAAGAGCGTTCACCTGAGAAAGCAAAGGTCTCCTTAACATAGTAGCTGAGGAATTAATGATCAAGTGTTTAAACTAATTGTTTTCTTAGTAACAGATAACAGTCCTCTGATTGGACACAGTGTAATTCCAACTAAAAGAGACAGTATAAAGTTTTCACAGCCAAAGGAAGGTCTCTAATGTTATAAATTTTCCTTCAACAAGAAAGTTCTAATATTAAAAACTGTCAGGTTGCCATGGTAACAATCTATTTGCGATCATGATGCCGGTGAAATTCTGTTATATTTCTCCCAAGGAAAAGTAAACTAGACACAGCCAAAGGATTTAATAAAAGTATCTGCTGGACTAGAAGCTACAATATGACTATTTTTAGGCAATATGACAGAATTTAAATACACAGCAGAAGACCCTCAGGTTATAATACCAGTTCCGTCAATAAAATTAAAAGATTTTTGACCCTGACTTCAATACAAGTGATAGCCATGTGAGTTGGAAAACCCGATTTTCTGAACAAGAAAAATAAATCGTTAAACAACTGAGATGACAACCATGGAACTAGAAAGTCAAGATTCGTCAAACAGAGAACAAAATCAATCCTCAACAGAAGCCTGAATTATAAAGACAAAGCTCCTCACAACAGTCTCAGGAGTTCACTATAGTATGTGTGCACACACGTGGGGCTGCTGTATTGTGGGACACCGCTGGATAATTTAACCATTCAAAATAAATTGATTCTAAATGAAAAGGAAGTTACTACTGTGGTGAGGTCATTCTGAAGTCTGGACATGCTGACTGCTTAGGCCAGTTGGTAATAGCTTCACCCTCAGCAAAATCTCCCTCCTGCTGAGGATGAGTATCTGGATTTTCTCTCCTCTTAAAGACTTTTCAAGCACTTGTTTCTACAAGAATCTAAAAACAGATCCATTTTTCCTCCCAATTTCAGCTGTGAGAAAAATCATTCCTTTTTTATTTGTAATGATTTTGCAGAAAAGCATATAAATGCTGAGTGTCCTAAAATTGCAACTCACTTTGCTTCAACAATAAACTGATTTTTCAAGAAAAGTGTCAACATTTCTAACAGAAAATGCTGGCTATCTCCTTCATCCCTATCACCAGTGCAAATTTAGGTATAAATAACATTACTTTTTATAATATATTTTTACAAATATTTATACGTATAACTAGTTTGTTTTCCAGAATATAGTCCTAAAAACTGCATGTAATCACAACATATGTATATAAAGTCAACTGTTCCTTCTCTTTTCAATATAAAATTAGAGAACTGTCCTCACTCACTGGAAAAGAACTGGAGACATTCTTACATCACACAATTAAGATTGTAAGAAAATTGAGATAATTCAATATTTTAATTTCATCAAATTTAGATGAAGTATTGCCTACTTAATAGCAACATCTCTCTAATATAATAACATTTTTCTTTAGATATTGTTCTTATTTTTTAATGGCAAAGCATTAGTTTTATAGAGAAAGCACAATGTTAAGGGTAACAGCTAGATTCTTATTCTTAAAAAGGAAATGTTTAAAATGTTAACAGAGATCCAAAGCTTTGTAGACTGAAGAAATTAAATATAAAAAATAAAGTAAAAGACATACAAGATAATCACGCAAGCTATTTAAGTTTGGATGATGAGATGAGGGAGGGTAGTAAATACTACGCAGTTCCCCTGAGTGTAGTCTGCAATAGCTATGAGGACTCTCTGGTTAATAGCTAAATCTTAACAAGAGGATAGTAACAGTCCAGAGAACAATGTGAAAAAGAATGAGAGATCAACAAGATAATGCTCAGGGGGAGGCCACTAGGTAAGAAGCAGTAGAGTAGAAACAAGGCAATAAAGACATCTTCAAAGTCATGGAAGAAAGGTTTCATGAGAGGAGCAGGCAACGCCACATGCCTCAGCGATGTCAAACAGAAAATGATATTGTGTTCAACATTCAGGCTGTAAACTCTACTTGTGGTGTTGCTTCAATACAGCCCTGGGTACAGAAATGAGCCAACAGAGGACTAAGCAACAAAGGAGGAGTGGAGCACCAAACACCGTCCCACATTTTCAGGATGAAAACCAAGAATCTCCAACCAAGGATGGCAATGCTAGTTCACACAGTCCTTCCTCAGTGACAGGATTCACTCAGATCTTAAAGGCAGTAAGTTGAAATGACTTGCTGCTGCACTTAAAAGCAGTACTTGCACCTTCAAAACAACTCCTAAAAATGTAAACTTCTTCGCGAAAGAACATTTTTGATGCTAAGTCAGTTATGCATTTTTTTCTGTTATGTGAATGCCACAGATTCACTACAATGAGAGAATACTACCTAGGATTAATAGTGTTTGATTTTTATTAAATTAAAAGATTTTTCCTCCCAAGGCTTTCTTTTCACCCCTGAACCTGGTCGGTTCGCTTTTTACTTCCCCAATAAATCCATCCTTTTATCATCTTTTTGCTGGAGACTGAGTGGTGGACTCTTGGAAGAACCAGGAATCCCCTCCCTTGTGGGGAGGGGAGGGACAGACTCCATTACAAACATTACTTTTGAATTAAAACTGTACATGTTTTCATCATAATGAATACTCCAACATCTTTAGGGGAATAGGGATGAAACAGCACAGTTGTTCTTTTCCTCTCTTGTTATACTCTCTTCTAGGAAGACAATAAACAGAGTAAGGTTTTTCCTTTTTTTTTAACCTCTATGTTCACAGACACTTCTACCAACAGCCAAAGAGAGAAAGAAATTTGGAAAGAACTACTCATAAAAGGAAAGAACATTTTATGAGGCAAATAATAATAGTAATAATAACAATAATGAGGAGGCACAGCTGCTATTACATCAGCCAAGAAAAAAGGCACTAAACATAACTGCATATTACTAAAGATTACAAAGACAACAAAGTTAAAAATCTGAATGTTGACTATAACTTGCTATCACTCCAAATCACAAAGCTTAAACATTCAACCACAAAACCACAAGAACTACTGAAATTCAAAGCAGTTGAATATAAAGGAAGTTGTGAGTGGTGTAAGGCCTGCCCTGGGTTTCCTACACAAGTCACAGAGTCATCTCAGAAATGTCCAATATCCTCTCATCAAATTCCAGAAACAAGAGGATGTTTCTCTAACAAAGAAAAAGACCTTTGGTCAATGTAATTCTAGACTTGAAAGCCTTAAGGAACAGTAAGACAAAATGCTGTCATTAAGTGACTGTAACGACTAGAGCATCAAGAATGTGTAGCATTCTCCCCATATAGTATATGTCATCAGATAGAAAAGGACAAAATGTCTCTGCTTTTTAAAGCCCAAGAGAATGTTTAGGTCTATTTAGAATTATCACAGAGGGAAGGGCCCAAAATCTAATGGCTTTACCACAAATATTTTCAAGATTTAAATTCCACAAGAAACAAAACTTAAAGAAATAAAAAGTTAAATTACAAAAGGGTTTTACTCACATAACATAAACTGTTGCTGTTATAAAAAATAGTACTCTCATATAAAATGAAAACCAATACAATAAATCTAGGAAGGTAATTTGATAGTATACCTAACAAATGCAAAAACTACCTCTACAATTTTATTTCTATTGATTTATCCTATGTTCAAGCTACTTCAATGTTTGTAATTACAGATATATGTGTATATATATATATAATATGTACTGACGTTCCCTACAGTGAAAATAAACTGTAAATAACTTAACAAGTTTCTGATTAATTAATTTTTCACATTTTCATGCAACTGAATAATGCATGATTTTTGTTGTTGTTGTTGTTGTTGTTGTTGTTTGCCAGTCCTGGGGCTTGAACTCAGGGCCTGAGCACTGTCCCTGGCTTCTTTTTGCTCAAGGTTAGAACTCTACCAACTTGAGCCACAGCGCCACTTCCAGCTTTTTCTGTGTATGTGGTGTTGAGGAATCGAACCCAGGGCTTCATGTATATGAGACAAGCATTTTACCACTAGGCCATATTCCCAACCCAATGCATGATTTTTTTTTTGGGGGGGGGGCAGTCCTGGGCCTTGGACTCAGGGCCTAAGCACTGTCCCTGGCTTCCTTTTTGCTCAAGGCTAGCACTCTACCACTTGAGCCACAGCGCCCCTTCTGGCCGTTTTCTGTATATGTGGTGCTGGGGAATCGAACCCAGGGCCTCATGTATACGAGGCAAGCTCTCTCGCCGCTAGGCCATATCCCCAGCCCCCCAATGCATGATTTTTAAAAGAAAATAGCAGTCAAGTGCTGGTTGCTCATGCCTGTAAGCCTAGCTACTCAGTAGGCTGTGATCTGAAGATCATGGTTCAAAGCCAGACCACGCAGAAAAGTCTGTAAGACTCTTATGTCCAATTAAACACCAGAAAACCAGGAGTGGTACTGTGGCTCCTCCACTCCAAGTGGTAGAGCCGCTGGGCTTGAGTGAAAAAGCTTAGGGCCAGCACAGAGGCCCAGAGTTCAAGCCCTGTGATGGATAAAAAAAAAAAAAATCATACATGCTATGTGCATACTAATATACACATAAATGTCACCCCAATGATTAAGGCACTGATGTCCAAGAACACAAATGAATTTTTACCTGTATTTTTGTTTACATATAATAAACATAGTTTTTAAGCTGAATAATCAGTTCAAAGAAGTTACAGAATATATTACCATAGTAAAACAATGACATATTTGCATGTATTGTAGACAGTAGCTTTAGTCTGAATTGAAGGTTCAGAGATACTTAGAGATATTAGAAGTAATACAAGCTTACTTAGTCTACTACATCAAATGTACAATATTGCCTTCCTTGGACTATGAATGAGAAAATTAGTATAGTGAATTCAGACAAAGTATTACCAGAATGAAGATGCTGCCCACCTTTTGGGAGGAAGAGGCAGGGCAAAAAAAGAGGTGTGAATGTAGGATCTTTTTGAATGTCTCTGTGCTTTCTAGAACTGAGAACATGGACTTTGAGGTCAGAGACCTAATTCACAGTTTATGAATACAATGCATCTTAATGTCACCCCTTTCAAAATTCTCATCCATCCCTCTCAACCCACCCTTTCCCTCATCTTTCTTAATTTTTTAGGATACATATTTAATTCTTTACTGCATTCTCCTCTTCATTCATTCACCCCTCTCCCTTGATCCCTTCCCATCCCTTTCCAGTACCTGTTTCCTGGTATTTATTTTGTTGAACTTTGACTTTGACTTTTTTCCTCGAATCTACCATATTTCAGTTAATATACTTATAAACACTTGCATATCACACAACATATTTACTTATATGTTTATAAACTAATTCTAGCTTCCACCTATGAGGGAAAACATTTGTCTCTATGGGCCTGACTTAATTCACTTAACTTTTTCCAAGTCTTTCCATTTCTTCACAAACGATCTACTCTAATTGATTCCATTATGTATCTATGCCACATTTTCTTGATCCATTTGTCTATTGAGGGGATCTGGGCTAATTCCATTGGTTAGCACTCTTCTGTATAAATACCCAGGTGTGGAACTGCTGGATCACAGCTTAGTTTTTTGAGGAACCTCCACACTGCTTTCTAGGGTGGTTGAACAAGTTTGCATTCCTACTAAGGGTGTATTAGGGTCCCCTTTTGTCCACATCCTTGCCAGCATCTGTTACTGTTTGTCTTCTTGGGATGAGCTGGAATCTTGTTCCTCTTTTAACCCTCTATTATTATCCCTCTATCCCAGGGACGATAATAGCTCTTACCCTATAGAACTGTTCTTCAAGGTATATAGAAAATAACAAATTTGAAATAATTCTCTATGCACACAGCCAGCGAATATTTATCTAAATCTTAGCAAAGGACCAGCCACAAAAAAAAAAAAACAAACACCTGCAAATGTGATAAAAAAAAAAATAGCCTTCAATGAATACATAAGCAGGAAATACTGTAGTTGCTACCACCTCCATCAAAACAAGATTCCAAATGCTGACGGAATTGGGAGTGAGGTCTGCATCCCCATCCTCCCCCCACGGCACCCAGTCTCCAGTATACAGGAAATGCTGCCCTGCATCCGAGCCCCCCCACAGCAGACAGCAAGGTTCCAGTACCCTACAACACTCTGTAGAAACCTGTAACATTACACTCAAACTTGACGTTCATTCTGATGCTTTGGGGCCATAAACTACTAATTAACCAATTTTTCTCTGAAGAGGAATAGTCCTGTGATAAATCTCTGTGGGCTGTGGAGTCTTTGTTTTAAAAGTTCACCAAAGATAATTCAAACTTTCATCTTAGTTGAAACATCCTATGTCCCTGAGCTCTGCTGCTCACAGCAGCTGGAACCTCTAGCTATGTCTAGGGGCCCCACATCAGGACAGCAAGTACTATGCAGGCCAAATTGGTAGGACTAGAGGGGTGTGACCACATACACCATGAGAGGAATAACATCTACAGACTGAAGTAGGGCGACACTGCATGAGAGTTGGCTAGGCTCTGTGTTCAGAGCTTGGTTGTTAGCAACACAGACTTTATGTAGTGAAACAATGTTACAGGTTTCATATTTCATTCTAAAACCATACAAGAAGATATAAAATTGCTGCAAGAACAATGCTGCATTGGAGCAATATTTTAGTAATTATAGAAAAAACTCATTTCAGCAAGAGGCTCTGGAAAAGAGCTTCCTTGTTATCATCAATGTAACAAAAATCACTTTTAACTTTAAATATTAGGAGCCATAGTAATTTCACAGCTTTGTTACATTAGAAAAAAATTAATGGTCAAGTCAGACTGCTTCCATGTTAAAATATGCAGATAAGGAATACTTTCCTCACAAATGTGTTTAAATGAATATTTAAGAGGGACAATAAAGGCTATAAAATCATTTGAAGAATATTGTCTGAAATTAACACATAGGCATCCATAGCCCTATTCAGAAGAAAAATTTTAACTGAAGTCAGACTTCTATTAATTCTCCTATTAGAAAATTCTCATATTAGAAAGTCTAACATTAAAAAATACACTAAGAAGCCTTTGTTTAAGATGCATACAAAATCAGCTTACCCTCTGATTCTCAAGTCTTGCCTTGTCTTATAACATGAGCTGGATGTCTAACACACACACCCTCCCCCCCTTTACATGCTCCAAGGGTCTGAGGGAAGCACTCAACCATGACCAGGGCAAGTTACTGCAGTCCTTGTTACCTCTGGCTTGGAATAAGCTGCAGGTGACTGGTGAGCCAGGCAAACACTCATGCCATGCATTTGGTGAACCCTCTCAGTAGCACCAAAGCACACTTCTGTTCCTCCCTTCACTACAAATCAAAATAAAGCGGCATGAGAAATTTCTCAGTTGTCATAAAAATAATCAACAAGCTGGACACAGGTGGCTCTTGCCTATAATCCTAGCTACTCAGAAGGGTAAGATCTGAGGATCACAGATCAAAGCCAGCACAGGCAGAAAAACACAAAACAAAATCCTATGGCCAACTTTCTCATCTGGAACACAACTAGGGTGCAAGGCGTGGGCAGAGGGGGGGGAGAGGGAGGAGGGGGAGGGGGAGGGGGAGGGGGAGGGGGAGGGGAGGGGGAGGGGGAGGGGGAGGGGGGAGGGGAGGGGGAGGAGGGGGAGGAGGAGGGGGAGGAGGAGGGGGAGGGGGAGGAGGAGGGGGAGGAGGGGGAGGAGGAGGAGGAGGGGGAGGAGGAGGGGGAGGAGGAGGGGGAGGAGGAGGGGGAGGAGGAGGAGGGGGAGGAGGAGGAGGAGGAGGAGGAGGAGGAGGAGGAGGAGGAGGAGGAGGGGGGGGAGGAGGAGGGGGAGGAGGAGGAGGAGGGGGAGGAGGAGGAGGAGGAGGAGGAGGAGGAGGAGGAGGAGGCTCAGACTGAAAAGGGAAACTCAGTGGGGCAGCCTGGGGAATACACTGCAAAGATACTAAGCCAGTATTCCTGGCCCAAACCAGTCATCTCCATGAAGCATGAACAAACAGCAAGATAACCTTGGGAATCTGAGTCCTAACCATAGATTCTTAATTCTAGGATCCACATTGGGCATTTCAAAAACCATGGCTGCTACCTTCTAGAAAGTCAGCTCAGGCTGGTCCACGAAAACTCCTCAGTTACAGCTGGAATGGTGAATTTCTTCTAAAAGATTCCTCCCATAGGGAGTGGGGGCCTGGGTCCCCAGAGTGGTACTAGCAGGAGGTGATGGGACCTTCAGCAAGTAGAGCCTAGAAGGAGGCCTTCAGGGTGCCGACGAGCCTTGAAGGAGTCTTCCTTTTCACTCTGTGGCTGCCTAGTCCTGAGGTGGGCGGTTCTGCTCTACCACCACAATGTGCCACCTGGCACAAAGCAAGGGGGCCAAGGGGCCATGGGCTGATCCAACAGAATCATGAGTAAAAACACAACACTTCCTAAGTTTAACATTCACATAGTTTGTTATAATAACAGAAAGGTGATTAATACCTTCTAACAAAGGCCCAAATCAAATAAATGGTCTTCCCACCTCAAATCTCCATCTCAAGTCTGTTATCACTATCCCCTAGTATATAAGCACTATGATCTCTTAACATTTTGCCCTTCAAGCTAAGGAAGTTTTCCTTAAAAAGACAATGTATGGAGCATGACAAGTAAAAAAGTGTAAAGGGAGGTAGGGAAGGTGCCAATGCAGTCTTGCTTTCAAAGAACTTCCAATAAATTACATTTAAAACCAAGTCTCAGGGGCTGGGGTTATGGCCTAGTGGCAAGAGTGCTTGCCTCACATACATGAGGCCCTGGGTTCAATTCCCCAGCACCACATATACAGAAAATGGCCAGAAGGGGCGCTGTGGCGCAAGCGGCAGAGTGCTAGCCTTGAGCAAAAAGAAGCCAGGGACAGTGCTCAGGCCCAGAGTCCAAGCCTCAGGACTGGCCACAAAAAAAAAAAAAAAAAAAAAAAACAAGTCTTGGGCCAAGAGCCAGTGGCTCACGCCTGTAATCCTAACTAGCCAGGAAGCTAAGATCTGAGGATCACAGTTCAAAGTCAGCCTGGGCAGAAAAATCCCCATGAGACTCACATAAACCACTCAAAAACCAGAAGTGGCACTGTGGCTCAAGTGGTAGAGCACTGGCCTTGGGCATAAAGAGGCTAGGGACAGTGCCCAGGTCCTGAGTTCAAGCACAACTAACCAGGAAAAAAAATTAAAAAAAAAAAACTTAAGTCTTTAACTATTCTTTTTCCACATAGTTCTGTGGATATTTAATGAACATTGTGAACTGAAATGTATTAAGCTGACTGCTGATATAAAATAATTTTTAAATCCCCCTGCTTAATTTTGAACCATTTCTTCATTTCTCCAATACACTATGGAAATAAAAAGGAGCTCACAAATGACAAATCAAACCAAGTTCTCTCCTTTCCTGCATGCCAACAATATTAAATATCATAGTAACATAGAAAGCAGGGAAAAGTCCAGAAGAAGGTCCTTGCAGTCAACCACAAGAGCAAGCTCAAGCAAAGTTGAGCTTTGCTTCCATACCAACAAATTGAAAACAGAAATATCATATGATACTTAAAAAGAAGAATGGTTCACATTTAAAATTTATGATAGCACAAAGACAGACCAGGATTTTATGTTCAGTATCCTGAATAGGAAGCAGCTGTTAGGCAAAGACCAATTAAGTAACTTCAATGTAATATAATTAATTACTTTTTCTTATACTTGGGACTCTTGCTGTCACATTAAAGACAGAAAGGATTGTAATGTCAACATTTTTATACACAATATCACAGTAAGTACAAAACTAGTATCCATCTGGCAAAATGGGGGTGAGGGAGGGAGGAGGTTTAACATGTCCAAGTTGGGTGGTGGTGGTGGTTGTTGGTTCTGGGCGCTGTCCCTAAGGCTAGCTAGCTCTCCACCACTAGAGCCTCAAGTGCCACTTCCGGCTTTTTCTGTGATTAATTGGAGACAAGAGTCTCACAGAGTTTCATGCCTGGGTTGGCTTTCAACCATGATCCTCAGAACTCAGCCTCGCTAGTAGCTAGGATTACAGGTGTGAGCCACGAGTGCCCAGCTCCAAGATTTTTTAAGAGTAGTCATACTAATTTTAAAAACACCTATTTCATCTTAATCTAGTTAGCAGACATCAAGGTTATTTCTAGAGCCATTATGTATTTTTAATTTTTCAAAAACACTTAATATCACCAAGTACACTGGCCTATGATCTTTTCACTGGCTTTCTAGTTCACAGAAAGGTATCAAATTCTAGCAAAACAATGTGTTTACCAAAACATGGTATCATACTATGACCTGGATGGGAAAGCAAAAACAAATGAACGCAAATAAAAAATAAAAGCATATGCTTGGATATTATACTTTGCCAGTAGAACAACAGTACAGTCAATAGGCCATGTCACCTCAGAAGGCAAGAGGCTAACCAAAAGCTCCAATATGTACAATACAGTACAGTGGAGTTAAACTGCTGCCTACAGATGAAAAGCAGTATGCATATTACTAACCTAATTCCTCTCTTTACCTAGTAGAAAGGGGATTCTACTTTGTCATTTTCTGTGTCTATTACAGTCAACCTAAAAATTTCCTTTAAGTCTCCTCTAAAACTATCTGTGGGATGGGGTTGTTTGTGACAAAATAACTGGAAGAGCAAAAAGAGAACTATGTGCTCTTAACCTATTAAACTTCATGTCATAATGGGGCAATGTTTAAGGAAGCTGAGAACATTTCCCTTAAAAAGACAACATCTTGAAGAATAGGAAGGAAAGTGTTCAAGCAGAAAGGAAGGACCTATGTAAACTAAGATTGGGATGGAATGAGCTAGGCTGAAAGGGAACTGACAAATGGAAAGCTTTCAAGAAGATTGAAGTTACTCAACTATGTCATTGGTCACTGGGAAATGTGTGATGTTCTTAATAAACATATAGAGAACTCTGTATTATTTAGCAACTGAAAAGGTGAAGTTGCTTTCAAAAGAACTTTCCGAAATCAAAACCACCCAAGTATAAACAATATTTTTTTATGTAGAAAACACTCTTCCACTTCTGTGAACTAGATTATTAACTACACAAAGCATCATGTCTTACAGCCACAAAACGCAAAGGATGGTGAAGGTTCTCTAGTGACTCTGACAAGCACATCCCAGTCTCATCAGTAATGAAATATCTGTAGCACCAAAAAGGTTTTTTTTCTACTATTATTATTTCACTTAGAAGCTAGAACCCTGAAGCAACCATTAGCAAACACACATGGGTATCTTCAGGAGTCAATACCAAAATCTGATTTCATCCTTGCCTTGCAATTATCTATGTATCCCACCCTACAATGCTGACAAAACAGAAGCCAACTCAATCACTGCTGATGATCATTATTCAAAGACAAACGTCTACCAAGTCAGAATGGCATTACCTCACCTGGAGCCCAATATGCCCCCTGCACCAGAGGGCATACAAACACATGCGTGCATGCACATGCACATACACATACGCACAGCGCACATACATACACACACACTGCTGGCTTGTCAATGGCTTTGATAGCCTTTTTTCATGTGTTCTCACCTATATGGTCAGCTTTGCTTCAAAATTACCTCTGTTTGTCAAAGTTAATTCATTCTTTGAGAAATTCACTCTGCTGACATTTTTTGCTTTGTCATCAACTAATACTGAGTATCTTATACGTATACTGAGTAACTTATACTGTGCTAAATACCTCAGCACAGAGCTTTGGTACCTTGAAGAAATAAGCTCACAACAATGTGAAGAGTAAAACAAGTAGGGATTGAGCCCCCATGCTGGGAAAGCGCTAGGACCCCAAGGTTGCTGAGAACATATGAAGAGGTCAGCCAGCCCCAGGGAAGTGGGATGGGGTGAAGCTGGAGGCCTTGCAATATTTTAAAGCCTGAAAGGATACAAAGGCAGCAAATTCAGCAGACATTTCAGCATGGGATTAAATAATCAGGACTGGATTTGGCCATATCTATTGTTATTATTATCATCATCTCTAGTGTATAAAATTGGGTTGTATTCAGGGAAAAAGTGAGACACAAAGACATTAGAAGCAAGTAGGTAAGATTAAAAAGAAAAAAAAAAGCAAAGGATCTTAACTGAGGCAATCAAGAAGGGATACAAAAAAGAAAGAACTGAGTCAAGACAGACTTGAAGTACAACACAGAGAAGAGAGAAGAGGGTTGGAGGTCCCAGTAAGGAATCAATCTCAAGTATATGGCCATTTCATAATTAGAATGCCAGCATCCGTGTGCAACTAAGTATCTTGTTTGTTTTCCTGAGGTTCACTGTTAACCAAAGAATAAAAATGGCATAAGAAAGTTATTCAGTGGTTTCCCCATGTTTTTTATACTTTTTACTAAAATTGTGAAGCTACTGCAAAATATCACATTGATTATAAAGCTCTGGGCCTTAAAGTTATAAGATAGACAAATGAATATATATAAAATTGAATGATAGTTGTTTTCATTTCTACCATGCCTGAAAATAGCAAACCATTTATTTATGTGTAGACTGCAAATTAGTGATATTCTTTTTAACACATTCCCCACTGTTTTTCTAGTACAAAAGGAAATCTCCCCCAATAAGAATCTACTCAGAATAAAATAGAATGCAAGAAGCATCACAGTACAAAAATCACCTCCTCAAAACCTCTTTCAAATCTATGCAATGTATACTACAAAACCAGTGTGGCTCACACAGTAATCATTACATTTGGGAAAGGCAAACTCCAGAGGTCACATATATCCCCCCAAAGAGTGAAAATAACATGCTATATGGAGAATTATTATGTTTTTTGAAAGAGAAAGGGAGGGACCATCATCCCAAACAGATGTGGAATTGCTAATCAAAAATTTTTCTGACAGTTGCATAACATCGTAAAATTACACACTGCCTTGCAGAGCTCTGGAAATGCTAATGATGGCATATGCCCTGTGGTCAGGAAGGTCACCTTTATTCTTATTGCTTCCAATTGAATGTTGTTGAACCATTCTATGCAACTAGCCCATTTTTCTATTGTATTTTAGATCTTATCACAGTTTTAGTCATTTTCAGAAAAGTCCTAAATCCAGAAAATAGGCATATTTTTCTAGAATCATGCAAAATAAACCCTAAAGATATTTTCTCCATGCAAAAAATAAGCTCTAAAAGTTCAGCCTATTAATTATTATTGAAAATAATTATAAGACAGAAAATACAAGATATTCCATGCTATTTCAGAAAATTATGAGAACTAAAATCTCTTGTAATTTTATTTATTCTTTTAAGATGTATCTGTGAGGGCTGGGAATATGGCCTAGTGGCAAGAGTGCTTGCCTGGTATACATGAAGCCGTAGGTTCGATTCCCCAGGACCACACATATAGAAAATGGCCAGAAGTGGGGCTGTAGCTTAAGTGGCAGAGTGCTAACCTTGAGCAAAAAGAAGCCAGGGAAAGTGCTCAGGCTCTGAGTCCAAGACCCAGGATTGGAAAAAAAAAAAAAAAAGATGTATCTGTGAAAAAGATTGTATTTATAGCCTACTTTTACATTACATACATGATATCAAAAAAAAAACTACTCTTACTAGGGGAAAACATCACTTCTTGTTGCAAAATTTCTTCTCATAAAGACAGAAATTATCAGCATCTCAAGACATAGCAGCACAGGACATGACAATGAGCAGCCATCTGAAACTCTGGTTTACAGTCAATCACAGGCTGTGCTCACAGCCGTATGACAGCACAGGGAGACATAAAACACTGACATCTTGCTCTCAAATACCAATTAAGTCTGGAGGTAGCAGCAGTGGCCATAGAAATAAATAATACCTGTGAGGTAACCTTGCTGTTACCAATGAAGAAGACAATATTATTCTTCCCATTTACAGATGGGCAAGTAGAGGTAGAGAAAATGTCATTGCCTGTGTTGAAAAATATGACAGAATCATCAGAATACTCAGCATCCCAATTATATTTCTCCTCAAACTGTAATCTTCTAACCTTATGGGTCTATGTCTATGATCAGTACGATGTACACGTTCTCTATTTGTAGTAGGAAATGTTCAAGACTCAATCAGCTGTCCTTCCACTATGAATCCATTCCAAAACCCACCAGAAATGTGAAAAGGTAGAATGGAAGGAACAAGCATGTGTAAAAGGAAGGAGACAAATAGCCCTTCTCTGAACAATCTGGAAGTGAGCTGCAAAGGCAGCTCACTTGATCTTTATGGGCATATCAACAATGGCATCTCCTGTGCCCTCACTAACTTCTCTAGCCACTTTCTTTGCTATACAAGCAGTCACTACTTTTCATTCCTCATACCTGATACTTCTGTTTCGCTAAGCCACAAGCTCCCAGGAACACACAACCTAAGATCTAAACATTAAATAAAATAAAGTCTTTCCATTTCATTGTGAATGAGGCAATGTCATTCTGTCTGGTGAAGCATAGTATTTCATTGTGTATATATGCTACAGTTTCTTGATTCATTTGTCAACTCAGGGGCGTCTGGGTTGATTCCATGTCTTAACTATGGTAAACAATGCTGCAATGAACATGGTTGTGCTAGTGGCTTTAGTGTAGCCTGGTTGTGGTCATTTGGATAAATGCCCAGGAGTGGGATTGCTGGGTCATAGAGAAGCTCTATGTTAAGTCTTTTGAGGAACTCCATACTGCTTTCCAGAGTGGTTGAAAAGTTTACACTCCCACCAACAGTGGAGTAGCATTCCATTTTGGACACATCCCTACCAGCATCTGTTAGTTTTCTTAGTAATGGTCATTCTAACTGAGGTGAAGTGGAATCCCAATTTATTAATAAGCAAAATAATCCAGACCCAAAGAAACATAGGGTGCATGGTTTCCCTCATTTGTAGTAATGAGAATGTGCCTATAACAAGTAAACTCAATAGATAGTAAAAGACAAAAAGATTATACTTGGACAGGATAAATTAAACAGAACTCTAAACATTCACACCGTGAGACCAAAGGAGGATAATTTTAGGAGAGGATCACAAGGGCTCAATTGCTATGATCATATGATCATATAAAATGAGGCTCATCAAAAGGAACTCCAAGAAATGGAAAAAGGTTTTTTATTGTACTGTTTGTGGTTCTTTTTTTTCTTTTTCTTCTGTTTTCATTTTCCCCTTTTGTCAATGTTTTGGATTTCTGTACCTTTGTCATGTATATAAATTTATCTGATTTGGGGAGGGGAAAGGGAAGCACAGAAATAGTGGGACAAAGGGTGAACTAATTCAACAGTGATACTCACTAGACATTGTTGGAAATGAACTATACAACTGGGGGGAGGGAAAAACTGGGAGAAAAATGAAGGAGGGGATGACCCTGTCCATAAAGAAATGTACTCATTATCAGACTTGCGTAACTGTAACCCCTCTGTACACCACCCTTACAATAAATTCTTCTAACAAAGCTACTACTCAAATAAAACTGGAAGTAACTGGCTGTAGCCTCTCCATTGCTTCACTCGCCCACCAGATCACTCCTCCTCTCCAGAAATTCTGCAGGCACAGCTGCTTGCATTGTCAATTTCTACCTAGTGTAAAAATGGTTGTAACATCAAGCTTTCATTAAACTCTCACCAGAACTGCTAAATATAACTAAGTCTGTCTTCCACAGTAAGCTGCCTTCTCAGCCCTTTCCTAGGTTGGTCATTGTGTTTTTCTCAGTAGGAGGTTAGCAGATGGGCAGTGCCCACTAGTATTCCCATGTCACTGGACATGACAGGCTTCCAGCATTATCCTCTCTTCTGAAATGGAGGCCAATTTCTGCTTCCTTTGAGAGGGCCTCCTTAATACAGACATTCATAAAACTAATTTCCTTCCTATGTCTCATGCTAGCTAATTTTTATGGCCAGGAAAATTCATGAATGAGCATAATATATTTACACAGGAAACCCCTAGCAGTCATTGTTTATGTGCATGCTTTATGTGGGGGCAGATAATGAGCCACCAATACTAGTGCTAAGAAGTGGACAAAAGGATGAATACTTCAGCATAGAACCCAGAAAATGGCTACTCAGTAAAACCTTTGGAGCAGCAGGGGAAGGCTTTCTGAATAGAACCAAGTCTGAAACAGCAACAGAAGCCCAGTAGACTCTGAGATCCTGTCTAACAGAAGAGACATACCATACTCCCACAGAAACTCAAGAGTGTTCAAAATAAAAATCACAGCAGATGCTACATGAAAGAGGTGGCCTAAGATCCTACGAGGCCTGCTTGAGTGAACTTCCCAGGCATGTGACTATGTTTTCAGAAAAAGGCATCAACTCTGGAAAATAAAACAGGCACACAGGATTAAGAACTTTTCCTTGAGGCTGGGAATGTGGCTTAGTGGTAGAGCGCTTGCCTAGCATGCACAAAGCCCTGGGTTCAATACCTCAACACCACATACACAGAAAAGCCAGAAGTGGTGCTGTGGCTCAAGAGGTAGAGTGCTAGCCTTGAGCAAAAAGAAGCCAGGGACAGTGCTCAGGCCCTGAGTTCAAGCCCCAGGACTGGCAAAAAAAAAAAAAAAGAACTTGCCCTCTCCTCTAGCCTCTTTACTTTCTAGTCAGTACAAGTTTGATAAGGATAAGCAAATACTCATATAAGACCTAGTATCTGGGCTGGGAATATAGCCTAGTGGCAAGAGTGCTTGACTCGTATACATGAAGCCCTGGGTTTGATTCCCCAGCACCACATATATAGAAAATGGCCAGAAGTGGCGCTGTGGCTCAAGTGGCAGAGTGCTAGCCTTGAGCAAAGAGAAGCCAGGGACAGTGCTCAGGCCAAGGCCCAGGACTGGCAAAAAAAAAAAAAAGACCTAGTATCTGCTGATGCTTTACCTTGATAGAAAACTTTTAGACTGAAGATTAGGCAAATACTCATATAACTGTATCAAAACAATAAGTCCACTGAGTTTTCTAAGTGAATTCACTACAACTACATCTCAGAAGCCCTGAGGCTTACACAACAAAAGACCAATTTTAATAAGTGTTGTGAAATCCAAATAAAGGGGAAAAACTTCATAGGAAACCAAAGCATTAATAACATTCTATTCGATCCAGAACTTGGAGATAGGAGGATTCATTTCATGAATTTCTCAACTTTGGTCTACATCTGAAAGCACTAAAAAAATAAAATAAAATACAAGCTCTCAGAATTCTGTATAGTTTCCATGAGGGGATAGAGGACAAAACAAAAGCCGAAAGAGCTGGACATCACTGGCTCACACCAGTGTAATACTAGCTACTCAGAAAACTGGAGATCAGAGGAACATGGTTCAACGCCAAGCCAGACAAGAAGGTCCTTGAAACTCTTTATCTCCAATTAACCAGCAAAATGTGAGATGTGGAGCTATAGAGCATTAGCCTTTAGCAAAAAAGCTTAGGGACAGTACCCAGGCCTTGAGTTTGAACCCCAGGACCAGCAGGAAAAAAAGGGTGAGAGTGTCTATTACCAACACAGAACCTAATGAACACAGAACAAAGGGACCAAAAGCAAAATAACACAGGATCTGTTTGAGGCCAAGGAGAACTTTGTTCAAAGGCTGAGGAAGATGAGTTCACAATTAATTCCCCAGACTGACAATGTATATGTACATATGTACATATGCACACATACATACATACATACACAGAAATTCATACTTGCATAAACATACAAACACAGGCGCATGCATATATACACACATGCATACATATGAAAGCAGCCAATGTAGGCAGTAAGTATGCAGTGGTACCCACTTCCTCTGCAAGTTTATAACTGTAAACTAGAGAAGGAACAGTAGACGCATGCTTCCCCATCCATTTCTAACTTGTAGATGAGATTTGCAACACACACACACACACACACACACACACACACACACACACACACACACACACACACACACCCCAAGCCAGAGATCTCATCCCTGAGATTACAGGGCACCAAAACTTGATTAAGACCATTTTACCCTCAAGAGGAATTTAGGGGGACAAAGAGAAGAAAAACAGAACAGAAAGAAATTTACTGAAATGTATGAGCAGAAAAGTAACTACAAGTGATAAAATTTACTGAACGCTAGCTTAAGCAGAAACAATACATCCAAGTCCAACTGACTCTCCAAAGTTTCAAAGATGTATAGATCCTACTTCTGTAGCAAAAACAAGTATGTGTAGGGGGAGGAAGATAGCACATTAAGAATTTGTCAAAGAAATTATCCCCTTTATCATAGTGACAGAATTTTTCCTCTATACAACATGGAGAGAATTTCAATGTAATATGTGATTAAAATTTATGAACAATGAACAAAAGAAGACTGAAAATCACATTTCACATTTAGTAATAGAAAATATTTTAAGATACTTTTCATGAATATTAGTCACATTTGAACTTATAATCAGCCCTTGAACATTCAACAATATTAACAACAATAATAATGCCACAGAATAGCCACAGACTCAACAGTAGAAATAATATTAACAACAATAATAATGCCACAGAATAGCCACAGACTCAACAGTAGAAATAAAGTAATTATAAAATGTGTTTTTCCTTTGGTAGTGTTTGTACAGTGTTTAACATTTAAAAAATTTATCAAAATGTATGCACAAATTCACTAATATTGCAAGATACAAAAATCTTATCTTTCTGAAGCACATGAAAAACTTCTCCAAAGCACTCTAAGTACCCTCTATATTGTGAAATCAACTTGGGTTGGCTGGGTTATGCTGCTCAGTAGTTGAGTACTTGCATAAAGACCCTGGGTTCCATCCCCAATCCCTCATACATACATACATAGCCATGTAAGTGGCAAAATTATCTTCAAGTGTAAAAGCTTTCTATTAAAATGTGATAAGTACTATGAAAGAGCAGGACGGTGAGGAGAGCACACGTGAGCTGCCATGCCATTTCCAGGGAGACCAATGTGCCCTTCCTTTCTGGGCAGCATCCACCTTCCAGAACCATTTCCAAAAAGAAAGCTTCCGGTAACTATTACCAACAAATCACAGATGAAATATTAAATAACCATTTCAATCTCAAGTGTTTCATAGCCTAAGATAGAATTTCCAATCTGAAACAAATATTTTAAGACAAGTTTTAACCAAAAATGGGTATAGTTCATATTAGTTAAGATTAATTTAATCACAATAATTCCAATAAATCTTTCACTTCAAAGACAAGTGAAGTGCTGAAACAACCATAAAACTTGGTAAATGCAATGGTAAAACTTAATCCTTTAGTAAGAGATAAAGGGATATATGCTATTTTTCTTTTCAGAATGGGAAGCTCACTAAATCTCCCTACAGTATACTTTAAGGGATGACAATGATTGTATTCAGGCCAAAAGAATGTGAATAAAACAGCAAAGTAATGCCTTTTTCAGTAAATATATACCTTCTCTCACTTAGGTAGAGTACAAAGCATTAGGGAAGGGTTGGGTGTCCCATAAAGGTTCTGGATTGTTTTGAAAACAGACTAAGGGGTAAAGGACTAGCCCATGACATGACATAGTTAAGAGAGGAAACTGAACACTGAACACTTACTTTTGCAAAGGCTTCAAAAATGTCAAAGGAAGGCGGCAGCTGAGAAGCATCTTGGATTTCTTCTCTCATGAAATGTTGAAAGGTCAATACAAGTTGTCTGATTCCCTCCTTCTTATCTTCAGTCAGTTTGTTAATATCTTTTGTAAAAGAAAACAAATGGTACTCAGTAGACACTATGTTGTGGGTGAGGATGGAGGGAAAAACTAGGAGAGAGCAAAGGAAAGGGTAACTTTGTCCAAAAAGAAATATACTCCTTACTTGGCTTATGAAACAGTAACCACTCTGTACAACACCTTTATAACAACCACTTGAAAAGGAAAGGAAACAAATGACACAATTGCTAAGTAAATGTAATGGATAATTTTCAGGTGTTCAGTGTTGGCTGTTAAATTAGGTATTTCCTGCCTTTCATTCCATTCTGACACCTTTTTCTTTTACATATTATATACTTTATCAGCTAAATGATACCAGACTTTATCTAAAATGAAAGCTCAAACACCTATCAAAAAATAAGTACATATACATTCAGGTAAAGAAACATCAAAAAGTAAAATCAGTAAGTTGGTAGATGACCACATCTTCTGTATTATTGTGTACACATGCACAAGCCATCATAAATCCTAATTAAGGCAGTGAATTTAAACTGACTTTCCCCCATGACATAATTTACAATTAGGTCATGACTAGCTGATAAGTACTATCATCTGAAAGCCAAGAAGACAGAAAATGAGAAGAAAAAGGTTCAGATAAAGTTCAAGTGACATTTGTCATTCATAATGCACACGTTCTTCCCAAATTGAATAAATGTAGTACTGCTTTAACTCAAATAGAAAAGGATGATTTTGCTTCTCATTGTATCTGGGTTAAGAAAGACTCCACTAAAAATCTATCAAAACAAACACACAAATTCAGTAACATTACAGGATACAATCAACATTATTTTTATACTCTGATAATAAACATGCTGAAAAGAAATCAAGAGAGTAACTTCATTCATAAAAGCTACTCCCAAACTAAAATATCTATGGAAATATAGTGAAGAAAGTAAGAGACTGCTTCAGTGACAATTATAAAACCCAGAAGAAAAAAGACAAAAAATTTAAAGAGGATTTTTTTCTGGCCTTGGGGCTCCAACTCTGAGCTTGGGCCCTGTCCCTGAGCACCTTTTTGCTCAAGGATAGTGCCTACCACTTAAGCCAACATGCCACTTCTGTCTTTTTCTGTGATTAATTGGAAATAAGAGTCTCAAGCCTAGGCTGGCTTTCAACTGCAATCCTTAGATCTCAGCTTCCTGTGTAGCTAGGATTTGCAGTCATGAACCACCAGCACCTGGCTAAAGAGGATATTATTTAAATGACTATATCCCTCACTCAAGAAGTAATTTTGTTAAAACTCTGTAGTACTCAAAGTGATCTACAGGTTACATGATCTACTCAAAGTGATCACAATAAAGATGGCACTCCACATTGAGATAAGAAACATATGATGGACTGTGAATGTGGCTTCGTGGTAGAGTGCTTGCCTAGCATGCACGGAACCCTGGGCTCGATTCCTCAGCACCACATACACAGAAAAAGCCACAAGTGGGTGCTGTAGCTCAAGTGATAGAGAGTGCTAGCCTTGAGCAAAAAGAAGCCAGGGACAGTGCTTAGGCCTTGAGTCCAAGCCCTAGTACTAATAAAGAAAAAGAAACATATGAAACCACAAAACTCCCTGAGAAGCCAAAGCAATCCGGAGCAAAAATAAAAAAGATGGAAGCTTCACAGTATATGACTTCAAAATATACAAAAAAGCTATAGTAGAAATAAACAAATATCAGAATGGTACTGCCATAGAAACACACAGACCAATTCAATGGAACCAAGAAGTCAGAAATTAACCCACAAATACAAAATCAACTGATTTTCAACAAAAGTACCAAGACTATACATTGGGGAAAACTGGATAGCTATACATAGAATAATGAAACTAGATCTTTATTCCTCACCATTAATAAAACTCAATTCTAAACAGATCAAAGATTTAAAGACTAGAAGAAAAGGTTCACGACATTGTTCTGGGCAAAGCTTTTCTTTTTTAACTATGACCCCAAAATCAGATAAGAAAAGGAGAAACAAGCAAATGGACTGCATCAAAGTACAAAGCTTCTACACAA
The DNA here is from genome assembly GCF_023159225.1 of Perognathus longimembris pacificus. Lineage (NCBI taxonomy): Eukaryota > Metazoa > Chordata > Mammalia > Rodentia > Heteromyidae > Perognathus > Perognathus longimembris. The sequence goes on from NC_063171.1 coordinate 67,407,031, forward strand.
AGGAAATAATCAATACAGTAAGGAGACAACCTACAGAATGTAAAAAAGATATCTGTCAACTCTATCTCACAGAGGATTGATACACAAAATATATAAGAAACTTCAAACCACCCAAGAGCAAAACAATAATAACCCAATTTGAAAATGATCATGTGGTCAGAGTAGACATTTTTCAAAAGAAGATATACCGTGGTCAACAAGTATGTGAGAACATGTTAAACATCACTAATAATAAGATAAACATAAATAAAAACAATGAATTATCATCTTAGTTCAGAATGACTCTCAATTAAAAGGCAAAAAAACGTAATAAACACTGACAAAAAAAATCCATGTATATCCTACAAAATGGAGATGAGAAAAGGGGTAAGCAGAGGAGCAAAGGGTGACAATGTTGAAAGGGTAACATTGATCAAGATAACTTGAACTCTAAACGTCTTTGTTAAATGGTAACTCCTTTGCATAACTACTTAAAGATAATACAAAGAAAAAAGAGTTGGGGAACCAGGAAATCTTCTACAATGTTGGTGGAAAAGTAAATTAACACAATCATTCCAGAAAACAGTACTGTACTAGAGATAGCGCTCCTATGTTTACTACGCTGCTACTCTCAATACTCAGATATAAAATCATTTACATGTCCATCCACAGATGAATGGATTAAGGAAAAATGGTATATAGTTAGACATCAATGGCTCATAACTATAATTCTAGTTACTCAGGAGGCTGAGATCTGAGGATTATGATCAGAGCTGGCCTGAAAAGACAAATCCATGAGATGCTTATCTCCAGTCAACCAGCAAAATGTTTGGACTAGAGGCATGCTCAAATGGTAAAGCACCAGCAGTAAGCATTAATGTCAAGCCAGAATATTGAGACCTGAAGCTCAATCCCTAGTACTAGGAGAGAGAGAGAGAGAGAGAGAGAGAGAGAGAGAAATGTTATATATACAAAAAATATTCAACCATAAATACAATGAAATTCTGTCATTTTCAGTCACATGGATATAACCAGAATACACTGTCTTAAGAAAAATAAACCAGGGGGCTGGGAATATGGCCTAGTGGCAAAAGCGCCTGCCTTATATACATGAAGCCCTGGGTTCGATTACCCAGCACCACATATATAGAAAATGGCCAGAAGTGGCACTGTGGCTCAAGTGGCAGAGTGCTAGCCTTGAGCAAAAAAGAAAAAAAAAAACCAAACCGAAATGATTATCAAACTAATTTGTCCTCGCTAATTACTGGTAACTAAAACAGAGAAGCTCATAGAGGAAAACAGTAGTGGTTATTAGAGATGAGGAAGTAGAAAAAGAGTAAAAAGAAGTTAGATAATGGGTACCAAATACAGTTAGACAGGAGGAAACAATACTAGTGATCTACAGTATAATGGGCAAAAGTAGTCTATAATTTGTGATTATTTTAGAGCAACTATAATTTATGGCTATCCATTTAAAAAATAGTCAAAAGATCCAAAGACGAAGAAATAACATTTCTCTCTCTCGGCCTTAGGGCCATCTTCCTAGAAACCACTGCGCCTTGAGAACCAAGTGGAGGAAGAAGCGAATGCATAGGCTGAAGCGCAAAAGAAGAAAGATGAGACAGAGGTCCAAGTAAAGCAAGCTTGTGCACATATTGAGGCCTGAGGAACAGAAATAAGGAATGCCATAGGCCTGGACGAGTCAGACTGCAAACCGCTGTCCGCAATTTCCCTGTGGATCTAGAACTTCCATCACCAAGACAATCTCCGAAAGACACCCACGCTACTCATAATCGAGCATCCTCTGATGGTTCTGTGCCCTGAACCTGTGACATTCTGGATTAGTTCTATTCCTAGTTGTGGCTGAATGTGACAATAAACCATCTCCTTTGCGGTTGCAAAGAAGGAAGGAAGGAAGAAGGAAGGAAGGAAGGAAGGAAGGAAGGAAGGAAGGAAGGAAGGAAGGAAGGAAGGAAGGAAGGAAGGAAGGAAGGAAGGAAGGAAGGAAGGAAGGAAGGAAGGAAGGAAGGAAGGAAGGAAGGAAGGAAGGAAGGAAGGAAGGAAGGAAGGAAGGAAGGAAGGAAGGAAGGAAGGAAGGAAGGAAGGAAGGAAGGAAGGAAGGAAGGAAGGAGAAAAGAAAAGAAAAGAAAAGAAAAGAAAAGAAAAGAAAAGAAAAGAAAAGAAAGGAATGAAAAGAAATAACACTTCCTTGGATATGTATGGTGGCACCAACTATAATCCTGGCACTTGGGAGGCTGAGTCAGGAGGATCATGAATTCCCGGGGAACTTGGGTTAACAATGAGAGCTGGCCTCAAACAAAACAAAAAAAAAGATGAGATTTTTGAGATGGAAATGTTAATACCCTGAATTTATCATTACAGATTATATATATACATTTTATTATCGTACTGTACCCCCTAACCCTGTACAGATACCATGTGCCAATTAATCTGTTATGAAAAGAAGACATGATCCTCAATCCCCTCAAAAATCAGTTAAATGATAACCAGTATGAAGGCTGAGTATACATCATATAATTAATAACATTTAAGAGCATCTCACATAAGGCAGAGTTTATGAAAGTGCTTCTGAGCAGGGCCAATGTTAATAGTAAAACTCTGTAAGAGATGCTAATTATCTAGCAGTGATACAACAAGAAAAAATGAGTTATTAGCTTTCTATTAAATCTTGGAAAGACACATCAAGTTGAACTGTAGTACAATTCTGTTGCTCATGTCAGGTCGGCATATTTTCCTTAAATTACTTGTTCAACAGAATAATTTAACTGATGGTTCCTTAAATAATAATTTATTACCATTGGCACTAAGGATCCCCTAACTATAAATTTTCAGATCCTTGTCTTATGTGGCTCAGTCCAGAAATATTAAACTATGTAGTGAATACACTGTATGAGTTCTAACTAGTGCAGAAATATTAAACCATGCATGGGGTATATTCCATAAGTTCTAGCTAGTTTAGGGTTGAAATCATCTAGAACCCAAATGCAGAGAATCTGTGCCAATAAGAAAGCAAAATAAACCTGACATAAGCTTGACACTCACACCTGGAGAGCCTTTAAGTCATTCCTTACAGCTGCAGCAGACAAGGTGGTTCAGGTAAAGAATTCTTAATACTGTCGTAGAGCCTAAGTCCCAAATACCTTAGCTTTCTTTGGTATCTACAGAAGTTGAAACTCCTAAAGCTCCCTAGAACTCCCTACTTCCTACTTCACACTCTAAACATCGGAAACAAAGAAAAGGATGAAAAGGAAAAACGAGATGGGAAACACAAGAAAACCCTTGTCAACTGCTCTAAACCTTAAGTTACCAATGATCTGGGTAAGGTTGCAAGTACAGAAGTGTTTCCTGTTAATAATCAAGAACTACAGAGGGCTGAAGGCTCATGGGGTGGACTGACTGCCTCAGGGGATGAGAGCTCCAACTTTTAGGGCTCTAGACCTCAGAAGCCAGAGCCTTAAGAGTTCCAGGTGCTTAGGGCAGGCTCACTGCTCTGGATTCCAACCGTGTCCTAGCACTTTGTCACTAACAAAATCTTCAGCTCTAAGCAGTCACTAACAGTAGCAGTCAGTACCACCTAGCATCATAGTTACCAGCTTTCAACTCTCACAGCAGTTAACGTTGCAAGTCTCAAGCGTCAGGTGTTGGGATATGCTGCCTTCACGATTAGGCAGCACCAGAAAGGCTTCTAGACACTGGGTCCTGCAGCCCCTCACCACCACCTCTGCTTTCTCCTTTCTGAAGTCCTGGCTCATTTGAGACGGACACAGCCTTTCTTTCAGCTTCTTTGTTCTGTCTGAAACTCTTTAGCCACCCTCTCACCATTGTACTGCTACTCTGTTACCACCACCACTCCTCTTTGTATTACCACCTAGTAAAAATCACTAGTAAGAAGCCAGTCACCATCACTCCTGTAACCCTAGCTACTCAGAAGAGATCTGAGATGTGAGGATCATGGTTCCAAACCAGCCTGGGCAGAAAAGTCAGTGAGACTCTTATCTCCAGTTAACTACTAAAAAGTTGGAAATAGAGGCGTGGCTCAACTGGTACAGCACTAGCTCTGAGCAAAAGATGCTTAAGGACAGTGCCCAGGTCCCAAGGTCAAGCTCGAGAACTAGAAGCCCAAAAAAAAAAAAATCATTAGTTTATAAGAAAAGTGCACCCAGGAGAAGCCTCTTCTTGGGCCTAATGTTGCAGTTCCAGGTAGTAACAAAGGGTGTCACCTGGCTGCCTAAAGAAGAGCTTAACAGCCTTGCCAGGAAAATGAGTGCAGCATGGGTGTAAGAGCCATACTGTAAGCGATGCTGTGATTGGTGGAAAGGACTGTATTTGCACGAGTCACAACACAGATTCCAGTTCCACCAGTCGGATTCTCATTGAGTTATACTCTTGAGTGAGGGTCTTCTAAAGGTCACAAAAGGTTGTTTTGCTTGGGGTGCTGCCTTTCAAGTCCTATACAGTTTTGTGGAGTGGTCATGATGAAAATGAGGTCCCCAGAGCAGGAGTGGGGTCTCAGTCGCAGTGGTCCTGGCAGCTGGAATGTCCTCAATGTGATCATAGTGTGTCCAGAGTAGCCACGCCGCCATGAGGACAGCCCAGCCAAATGCCAGAGAAAGAACACCTTGGCTGATTGTCCCCAACTGTGGATTGCTGGAGATAAAGAAAGGGTCTATCCACTGCCACTGAAGAGTGCATGGCCTCTCCCAGGGACTTCCACTCATTCATAGAAAACCACAATGTAAGATGCTTATAACAAAGAGTAAAGAAAGCTCAGCATGAATCTAACATCCTCAAAGCATTAACAGTGCTTCACAGTACCGAGCCCCTGTCCCACTGACCTAGAGGGACCTGAATCCCTCTGAACTGTCTCAGTGACACTATTTTGCATGTCCTAGACATCTTTGTAATGGTTTAAAAACTCTAATTTGCACATTCCAAACCCAGAAATCAACAAAATACTAAACTTTTCTTAGATTTGCCTTACATGATGAACAGAAAAACAAAGTTAAAGTTAAAGCAGTTTTTCAGGTAATGTGTTACTGCATTACTGGATTCAACAGCCAGAGGAAAGAAAGGAGAAGGGAGAGAAGGAAGTAGGGAAGGAGAAGTTCATCAGCAGGGCAAACAAATGAGGACTTTTTTCATGTCAATGGATGATCACTTACTTGATTCCAGATCATAAAAAGAATAAAGTTTCTCTGATTCTGAGGGTGTTTCTTCCATCTATGAAGGAAAAAATGAAAACAACTTGTAATGTTCCCACATCGTGCATTCTTATCCTGATACTAAAACTAAAGTCTAAAGATGATACTAAAATTAAAGTGTAAAGATGATGGCTAGAAATGTGACTAAGCAGTAGAGAGAGTGCTTGCCTAACATGCATGAAGCCCTGGGTTCGATTCCTCAGTACCACAAAATAAGAATAGGCCCAAGTGGTGCTGTGGCCCAAGTGGTGCTGTAGCTCAAGTGGTAGAGTGCCAGGTAGAGTGCCAGCCTTGAACAAAAAGAAGCTCAGGGACAGTGCTCCGGCCCTTAGTTCAAGCCCCAGGACTGAGAAAGGGAGGGAGGGAGGGAGGGAGGGAGGGAGGGAGGGAGGGAGGGAGGGAGGGAGGGAGGGAGGGAGGGAGAGAGGGAGGGGACTATGAAAGTTGTTCTCTTCATCACCTTATTAAGGAGCAAGGGAGCAATACTGGAGTTTGAGCTTGGGACTTCACACTTATTAGGAAGGAACTCTACCGCTGGAGCCATGCTCCCCCCTTTTTGTTCTGATTACTTTCGAGATATGGCTTCCATTTTTGCCCAGGCTGGCCTGGGCCACAATCACAGACATTTATCACCAAACCCAGCCTCTTCTGTTCAGATGGGGATCTCACATAGTTTTTTGTCCAAGCTAGGCTGGAACTACGATCTTCCCAGTCTTAGCCTCCCTCCAAATCTAAATCCCATAAATGGCTAGGATCTAGGATTATAGGTGTAAGCTATAAGTTCTAGGCTCTTTATTACATTTTTATTACAATTGAATCACTTAATCAGTAATAATTTTAAAATCAAACTTGTAGGGCTGCGAATATGGCCTAGTGGTAGAGTGCTTGCCTCGTTATACATGAAGCCCTGGGTTCAATTCCTCAGCACCACATAATTAGAAAAGGCCAGAAGTGGCGCTATGGCTCAAGTGGTAGAGTGCTAACCTGAGCATAAAGAAGCCAGGCACAGTGCTTAGGCCCCAAGTTCAAGCCCCAGGACTGGCAAAAAACAAAACAAACTTGTAACCAGTTTCATCTCCAAGTGCAAAATTGTTTTATAAGACATTTACAGACTTGAACATTGTTAAAGGCCTCTACAAAATTTCAGACTGCCAAAAAAATTGATAAAGAACAGAATTTGAGGCTGTAATTTTTTTGGAGGGGGGGTAGTAGTGGTACTAGGTCTTGAACTCAGGGCCTCATGTTTGCTAGACTGGTGCTCTACCTATGAACCATATCTCAAGCTCTGATTTTGTTTGTTGTTGTTGTTATATAGGGTTTTTTCCTGATTATTCTTAGGATAAGAGTCTTATTTCCTGTCCAGGTGCACACATGAACTGTGACCCACCTACTTTAAGGCTTCTCATCACTACTGGGATTGCAGGCACATACCACTGGGTCCAGCTTCCCTTCCCTGAGAGGGAACCTCACAAGGCTTTCTGTTCAGGCTAGCCTGACCTACCATGATTGTCCCACTTTTAGTCTCCCAAGCAGGAAAGCTGTAATAAATTAAGAAAGATATGCATGCTAAATCCCAGCCAAACAACCTGGAAGCAAACTTGCTCCCGAGCAAAACTGCACAGAATCTGATGCTTTGGTACTGTATGAAAAAGAGCTTAAAAAATCGCGTCAATGAATCACAGATACTTTTTCTTTTCAATTAAAAAGATGGATTTATTGAGGAAATAAAATACTGACCAGCCAGGGTCACAGCCCAGACTCGGGAGCTAAAACAGCAACCATAAAAATCAGGCAGGTGCATTTTTTTAAATGCTTCAACTTAACTAGTAATGTATCCCTTCCTGTGGTTGTACTCGCGCTATCACTGTATCTCATCTGAATACATTGGATACTGTATATACTGGTATTAGAACTAGGGAAGTGAAAGGGAATATCAAAATTGAGAGACAAAGGATAAAAAGCAAATGAATCCAAAAGCAATACTTGCAAAACCATTTGGTGTAAACCAACTGAACAACTCATGGGGAGAGAGGGAAATGGGGAGGGGGAGGGGAAGGGTGGAATGAGGGAGGCGGTAACAAACAGTACAAGAAATGTACTCAAGGCCTAACATATGAAACTGTAACTTCTCTGTACATCAATTTGACAATAATTTTTTTAAATGCCAAAAAAAACCACCCTTGAAGAGGCAACAGAAAAGCACCATTGTGTCCTGTGCATTCATTCCTTCACTAAGAAAGATTTTTTTTCCAAATGTAACGGCTACTAACTACTAGCATTTATAGTTCAAATCTCCAGTAGGAGATTCCATCAATACCATGACTACTAGAAAAACATCTTTATCCTAAGATAGTTCATGGAATAATCCACACTCTACCTTAATATGGGTTCAAGTTCAACCTTACAAATGAGTAAGAAATGCAAGTATAAATGCATTGGGTAAGATAAAATGCAAGCCTCTGCCACAAGCCAGATACTCACAAGTTTGAAGACAACTCTGCCAAGAAGTCTCACAGAGTCCGGAGGATATCTGGGTTTGCAGCTTTTCAGGCATTTGCATTCCCCCTTGTGGTGTGGCCAAGCTTTTTTCTGTGATAAGGACACAGAAGGACATCAGAGACATAAATTTTAATCTCCATTTGCACTGGTTTCAAATGCTGAGAAACATCAACATGAACTGAATTTCAACAGCTTTACTATAACTGCAATTCAGAAAATGTTCTAATACTAAAGGGAGGGAGAGAAATACCAAAGATGGTTGACCTTTCACATGGAAGCATATCCATGTGGATACAAAATACACAGTGTCTACTATTTAGCACTGACAAGAGGAAATAGCCAGACTAAGTGGAAGTTGCATTTAAAAGGCCTGATGCCGCCACTCACTGTGATTTTATAAATATTAAATTTACTTCCCTGCAGGAGGGTCTGCTTGTTTTCACTTATTGCACAAACATGCAGCCAGCTGAAGATCTCAAAAGAGCTAAAGCTACTGAGAAACTATGACTAAGACTTGAGTTCAAGTCAGCATTTTGTTCAGAAAAACTCCTCATCAAGTTGTTGGGTGACTCCTCCATCTGCAAGCTATTTTCTATTAATGTAGGTTTTGGAGACATTGTTAACAACTAGTATGTTCCTTCCACCAATGGCACTCACGATGGCTCACTTTCACTGTGAAAATTCCCTTAACGTTGCCTTGCAACATTCCCCTCCCTTATTTCTACTTCAATCTCTTCTAAACTAGATTTAGCTAGACCAATGTAAAGAGTACATGAAATAAAGTTGTGAAAGAGAAAATGCTGAACTTATTTAAAGTAGGAGGAAAGTCTTGCAGTGCTTACTTAGCATTCTATAATATGTAGGACACATGCCTAAGAAAATAACAGAATTTCACTAGACTTCCACAGTAATCAAAATGGTAGACACGGTCCTCATATCAATGTTGAGGAAAGTTACAAATCAAGTTCTAGGATCTAAATATATCAAAGTACCAAAACATAAAAAGGGAAAGTAAAATCCCTTAGCTATGTTAACTGTGACTGCTAAACAACTACCAGGTTTGTACCAAACATGTATGAACTGCCTTACAGCCAACACCAAAAAAAAAAAAAAAAAAAAAAAAAAGTTGTGTATACACACACACACACACACACACACACACACACACACTCACTCTCTTTGGACAGAAAAAAAATGCATGGCTTTACCAAGAATTAAATCACCGAAGGAACTTATTCCAAGAATGCTAGCCAACATTCTGCACAGTCTTTGATAATACTTAAAATAATTTACAATTACAATGCCTTTCATATGGCTACTTCCATTATCAATATATGTAACACGCTTAAAAATACACAGATTTTGTGGGCTGGGGATATAGCCTAGTGGCAAGAGTGCCTGCCTCGGATACACGAGGCCCTAGGTTCGATTCCCCAGCACCACATATACAGAAAACGGCCAGAAGCGGCGCTGTGGCTCAAGTGGCAGAGTGCTAGCCTTGAGCGGGAAGAAGCCAGGGACAGTGCTCAGGCCCTGAGTCCAAGGCCCAGGACTGGCCAAAAAAATATATATATATATACACAGATTTTAGCCAGGAACCAGTGGTTCATGCCTGTCATCCTAGCTAATCGGGAGGCTGAGAATTGTGGTTTGAGGCCAGCTTTGGCAGGAAAACCATGAGACTCTTACTTCTAATTATCCACCAAATAGCCAGAAATAGAGCTGAGTAAAGTGGTAGAGCATCTGTCTTGAACCCAAAAGCTCAAGGACAGCGTCCAGGCCCTGAGTTCAAATCCCAGGATGGGAACACATGTGCATGTACTCACACACACATACAATGATAAAAAAAAAAAAAAGATCCACTGTTAAGTAAGTTTGAAAAACACAAACCTGAGTATTCCCTGCCTGGTAAAATATTATCCAGCTTATAAAAGGTTCAAAAGCTGTGTATTAAAGAAATCTGCACCTGTTTTCCACATTCTTCCCCACATTTGCTATTTCTAGCCTTTAGAATGTTCATGTATGTACTCTGCTATTTGGTTTTTGAATGAGAATAGTTTACGTAGACAAATACATGATCTTTTACACTAATAAAAAACCCAAGTGTGGGTGGTTTTTACTAGCATTTTATGGTTCAATTAAGATTGAATCATAACTTTGCTGGGCAAGTTTCCCTTTGGTGATAAAAGTGGATAAATCTGAAAGGTACTGTTCATGAGCACACTGTGTGAGGAGTGAACAGGGTCAACTGGCCTGGAAGGGCACCTTTGCCATTTTTACTATTGCCAGAAGAAATGTCTAGCTGAACAGGATCAAACTCAGTCACGAAGGACAGAGACCATTTGGGACAAGAGATTTTAATCAATGTCTGTCTCACCTACAAAAGACCACCCATAATCCTTTCCTAAACCTCTAAATTTAAGCAGCTCAGTTTTCTGGTGGTTTACTGGGGTAAAACATCTACAAATGTATGCCAGATAGTGAACCATCAGGTAGATGGCATTACTAAGCATACAAATTTTGGTGAATTCCTGTCAAAAGTGACTTTAGGGCTTTAAAATCATTAATATTGAGCTCTTCTTTCTCAGTAATAGAAAGTAGAGAAAATGTTCCTGAAAGCTACTCCTAAGTCATTACATGAAAACATCAGGCAATACATTTACCTTCCCATTAGCTTAGAGAAAGAAAAAAATGAATTAAAAAAAGTTCATTCTTTTCATTTAAAAGACAATTCAGACCATTTAGGTATAAATATCGAAAGTGATCATACCACTTGAAAGTGGTCTTTTTTATAATTCTGAGTTTCAACATACTCCACTTCTTAACATGACATTAAAAACCATGCATTTGTAACATTGTTAGCTTATCGCTCAGCTTCTCACCACTGCTTACACATCTAAGCACACCACAGAAAAGACTTAGAAAGAAATGCTTTAAACAAACCCATTTAACTGACACAAAACCTGACCATGAAAACATTAGGTACTATTCTTCACTCTACCAACTTTAGCTCTGTTCTAGACCTCAGTGGAATGTTCATCTTGTACACCTGCCAAATTTTCAAAAGGTAACCTTCTTGATTTGTTTCCTATTTTCTTCATTATTAACAGTACAGAATACAAATAAAATTTTGTTCACAAAACTGGCTGTGATGTTTTCTCAGTTGAAATTCACAACTAAGTACAAAAAGCACCAACTGGCATGGGATACAAAAGATATTAAAATTTTGCATTAAGAAGCAAAAGACACCAGCAAGAGGGGGAGAGGGACTACAAATAGTAATAGAGGAGGGGATGAATATAATCAAAATATCCACATGTATCAAACACATGAATAAGATTAACATAATGAAGCCGATTATTTTTATAATGCAAGAATCTCAAAAAAAAATGCAAAAGGTATACAGTGGGAGCTGAGAATATGGCCTACTGGCAAAAGTTCTTGCCTCATATACATGAAACCCTGGGTTCGATTCCTCAGCACCACATATATAGAAATGGCCAGAAGTGGTGCTGTAGCTCAAGTGGCAAAGTGCTAGCCTTGAGCAAAAAGAAGCCAAGGACAGTTCTCAGGCCCTGAGTCCAAGCCCAGGACTGGCAAAAAAAAAAAAAAAAACAAGTATACAGTGATACTACTAGAAACTTTTAAAAAGTAAAAGAGTTTATGGGTAAACAAAGAAAAGCAACATTCTCACAGTGACCATGTGTATATGTGCAAGAATATGATGTGCTTGTACTATGGTCAGGCCTGAACATTTACATAGAATAATATGTACTATTTTAGACAATTTGGTAACAAGTAAATAATAATTCTCTTTTATGTTTCAAAATATCCAATACTGAATACAGGTTGTCAGATACATGAGGAGCTGAAAAGCTGGGATCTAGGAAAAGAAAACTGGAAGGCTAATCGGGGTGTCTAGCAGGTATAACTGACAGGTATTGATTAAAATCTTAGGTAAAACCTCCTGAGAGCATGCTAGCGAGTCATGGTAGAGCATAAAAAGCTTACTGCACGCTGCTCTCATGCACAGCAAAAGCACTCGAACACAAGTCTTAGCCAAATTAGACAGTTAGGGCCAAACATAAAGGAATGAGGCAGAGGGATGGCCACAGGGCATCAAATCATCAGAAAAAAATGGAACAGTCCCATATTATCTTAGGAAAAGGAAATTCCAGTCTTCTGGTTAGACAAGAATCCACACAATACCAGGTAATAATAACACCAGTGACTTGCAGTAAGTCAATCATCATCCAGGTGCCGGGCAGTGGTTTACAGCCCACGTGTCAAATCCACCTGCCCATCTTACTGTGATGCCCTGAAATACAGCCACACTTTTTGGCAACATTTATTCAGTTCAAATTGCAAAAGAGCTGAATACCGATGAAAGAAATCATATGGCACACAAAATCAACAGGACAGCCCTTTACAGAAAAGTGTGCCAACCTCTAATCTACTGAGAGAGCATATTAACATGGATTAACTTAATTGATACACTTTATCAAGAGAGCAACGTAAAGCATTCCATTTGAGTGATCCTGACTGAAGGAAACCTCTAAATCAAAACATTAACACCACGTTATACTTGAACACTGCAGAAGGGACATCTTCATTTCATTTCCCCAACATAGGTAGTTATTAAGTTTCAAACTCCCAAAGTCACTCTCATCAATGATAAGGGGCTTAATCTCATCAGAAAGTCCAAAACGAGGTAAGACAACAGGTTGCAGAAACAAGGCAGATGAAGTCAACCAAGGACCTCTGCCATCAAGCCACTCCTGAGCTAACTTACTGGGCCATACTCAAGCAAGGATCTGGAATGAAATCTATGTGGCAGGCGGAGAATGGGACTAGAAGTGTGAGTTAACCAAATATCTGCGTACCAACATGTCTCAACAACACCTTCCTACTACTGGCATGATTTGGAGGAAGTAGGGTTGGAATAGGAAATCTAATTTGGGCTGCACTTAGGGCTTTGCACCTGCCATGTGAGCCGCACCTCCTGTCTGGCTTTTATTTTTACTGGTTAATTGGAGATGTAATTTCAAACATCTTTTTGCCTGGGATGGCTCTGAATCGCAATCTCCCACAGGTCTGTCTTCTGAACAGCTAAGATTACAGATATAAGCCACTGGTACCTGGCTTTGTATTTTCTTAAGCAACATGTAAAGCTACGATTTACATTATAGTAAAATATAGCTTGATGATATAGTTCGATGTTATCTGACCTATCCACTTATATGTTTGCTTATATCTAACCACATTCCAACACCAAAATGAAAATTCAGATGAAGCCATTACTTTCTCTCAAAATTCCTTTGGGCCCTTGTATGTCCATGTTGCACCATCCAACCAGTGATGGATAAAGGAGAAGCATCAAAGAAAGAATAAGTGAAGATAAATAGAAGCTTTGTTTTTCGTATCCTGGTTAATTTGACACATCAGTTTGTTCAATTTAAATAGTGGTGGCACGACCAGGTTCATGTGCCAGTGAGATGGAGGACAGCAATGACAGGAGGTGGGAAGAGGAGGAATTAGGATTCCTTCTGATTGCAAGGAACTCCATTATCTGTGACTCAGTGAGCATTATTTGAAAGCAGATTTGGATGAGTTGTAAATATATATTATAAATCAAGAGTATCACCCAAGAAGTATAATTGATATGGTAGTTAAAGAAAAAATAGAATCATTTAAAATAAAATGCCTAATTAATAACCACAAAAGACAGAAAAATAGAAAAAGTCACATACAGGAACAAAGGAAAGGAAATACAAGCCATACATCCATGGCTCACTCCCATAATCCTAACTACTCAGAAGGCTGAGATCTGAGGATTGCGGTTCGAAGCTAGCCTGGACTGAAAAGTCCACGAGACTCTTACCTCCAATAAACTACTCAAAAAAACACAGAAGTGGCTGTGGATCAAGTGGTAGTGCACCAGCCTTGAGCAAAAATCTCAGGGACAGTACCCAGGCCCAGAGTTCAAGCCCCAGGATCAGGAAAGAGGCAAGGAGAAGGGGAGGGGGGAGAGGAGAGGAGGGGGAGGAGAGGGGAGCGGAAAGGGGGGAGGAGAGGGAGAGAGAGAGGGAGAGGGGGGAGGGGAGAGGGGGGAGGGGAGAAGGGGGAGGGGAGAGGGGAGGGGGAGAGGGGGAGGGGGAAGGGGGAGGGGGAGGGGGAGGGGAGAGGGGGAGGGGGAGAGGGGGGAGAGGGAGAGGGAGACGGGGAGAGGGAGAGGGAGACGGAGAGGGAGAGGGAGACGGAGAGGGAGAGGGAGAGGGAGAGGGAGAGGGAGAGGGAGAGGGAGAGGGAGACGGAGAGGGAGAGGGAGAGGGAGACGGAGACGGAGACGGAGACGGAGACGGAGACGGAGACGGAGACGGAGAGAAGAAAGGAAAATATATAGAAAACATGATAAATACATTCAATTCTAGTACAACTAAATTGGACTTCAACTGTAAATGGTCTAAATGCACTAATTAAAACAAATTGTTGGTGTGAATAAAGAAATAAAGCCCAGTTCGTATCATGTCAACTCTGAGGTTTCCATAGAGCTATTCCTTAAACAAACAAAAGACTTGACTTTCTTCATTGTCATCACTTTTGATATGGTATTCAAAAAAAATTATCAAGACACTCTGCTAAATGCTTACTAATATCAGACTCATTTACACCCATCAAAAATGAACTAAATCATTCTAAAACTAAGCATAAAATGTAAATCCAAATGTGATTCACACATTTTAAAGGTCTTTAATTATCACCTAAATTAGAGCCACTCTTTGCTAACATGGTGCTTCTCAAAACTGCAACTTGATACAGAGCCTGCTTATACACTCTGCTCAGCCAGTAATTCAACTAGAAATGTATACATTATAATTCGAATTAAATCTAAAACAGTAAAATAACGTGTGCTGAGTTGAGGTTGGTTTGCTTATTACCAATATTGCTACCGTTTTTATTTTGAGTGAGGTTAATTCATAATAAAACTTGTCCTGCTCCTCTTCAATTTCACAATCATCTGGAATGTTCTATTTAATAAGACTGCTTCCTCTTTTATAAAATTATATGACAGATTTACCACAGCAAAATATGGACAGAAATACAGAGCCAGTAACAAAATACTTTGCCAGTACCAGAAGCAGTCCTATACACAGTAATAGAAAGGGAGGGGTGATTAACAGCTGGGTAAGAATTCTCCACTCAAGCCTGGCACCCGTGGCTCATGCTTGTAATTCTAGCTATTCAGGAGGCTGAGATCTGAGGATCCTGGTTTCCAGCCGCAGCAAGAAAGTCCAGAAGATTATTATCTCTAATAAACTAAAAAAATAGCTAGCAGTAGAGCTCTGCCTCAAGTGGTAGAGCACTAACTAGCCTTGAGCAAAAAAAGCTCACAATCAGGCCCAGGAACGGTACCCCAAAACAAAGCAAAAATTCTCTACTCACAATAAGACACACAGAGATTACCTCCTAGAAAACTCAAGTGAGGAAAGGGGCTAGAGAAACACTTTTACATTTTGTTCAGTCTGATTCTATTGCGTTATTTTTCATAATAAAAAAATGAGCCATGTTAAAAATGAAAGGTAAACGCTGATAGTAATGATACTGTCTGGCACAAGGGAAATATTATACCCTAAAATGCCCCCAAAACCTCTCTCAGGCAACTCAGTAATGCCACAACACACACATCAAAGGCTATGCTAGTGAACCAAAGTCCTGCCTTTGGGTATACACATTATAGTTGTTACGCTACAAATTCACAGGCTCTCCATCAATTTCCATCCCCCTTGCTTTTGCCTCCTGTTCATTACTGTTCATAGTCCAATGTGTCAAGTTAGCTCTATGCTACTTTACAGGTATCCACAGTAATTACTATTTTTAATGTACTATCTTAAGATCAAGATAAACAGGACAGTTTAAATGCATATGTTCTGACCACCCTTTGACTCCTGCCTCTAAACTCCACCCCCACACTCTTCTATACCTACACACACACTCTCTACCCAGTGTCACATATTTCATCTTACCACAGATTACCTTCCACAGTCTATCCAACAATGGCATTATTATTGATGCTACAATCAACAGCTAATGTATGTAGTAAAAACATATCACTACAATGAATCAAAATGGCATGGCCACTTGTCAAACGCCCTCTACTCATTCTACACATTATACTAACAATATTTCTACAACACAAGAAAAGAGGCATTAGAGAAAAATGTTCCTAAAACCAAATAAAATAGAAATTAGAAATAAATTCAACTAAAAGGCATGTGTCATATAATATGATAATCCATCAGTTCTATGCATATCCTACTTGATCTAGTGTCCTAAAGAACATGTAGCACAGTGTCACACAAATAGTTAAAATATCGCTATGAAACAACCTTTCTGAAATTTACCTTGTAGACAAACCATGGGTTTATTCCTTTTGTTTGCTTTTTGTTATTGTTGCTAAGAACTTAACATAAATTTGGGATCCTAATTTGACAGAATGTGTTTACAAAATAAGATGAAAGTAACTCAATTATACTTAGTATTTCCTTTGTTATTTTTATTAGGAAAATATTAATATTTTTCCTTTCTCTTAAAAAAATTTGTGTTCTTTGGGGTCAGGGTACACCCACAAATGGGGCTAAGGACATTACTCAATGGAAGAGTATTTGTCTAGCATGTGTGTGGCCCTGATCATCATCCCAGCATCACAATGAATAACTTAACAAATAGCTAAGAAACAAACAAACAAAAAAAGGATAATGAAAAACTAGACCAAATCAGAACATTATAAAAAAAGAATAAATTTTTGTACACACTGTCTTACATATAAAACTGTAACCCCCTATACATTACTTTGACAGTAAATAAAAAAATAAATTTTAAAGAATAAATTCTACGTTTGGAGCATAAGCTAAAAATGTAGAGTTGGACTACCTGGGTTCTTTCCCGAATTCAAAGCCTAACAAGTACAGAATAACTGTAAGATGCTTACCTCTCAACCTGTTTCCTGACTGGAATAATGAACATAGTAATGGTACCTAATTCTCAGTGGCTATTATAAAATTAAATGGAATAAATAGTGTATGGTCAGTCTAGTCAATGTTAGCTTTTATTATCAGGCAGAATCAGCCCTAGAACCTGGAATAGCTCATAGATTACACATTTGACCCTTTTTTTTTTTCCATTAAGCTCATTTGATTTGCATTCTAAAGAACTTACTTTCAAAGGAGAAGGGGGAAAGGTAGGGAAAAAAATTCCACGGATAAGCATGGCTTAGATTTAAAAGAAGGCTGTACTTTGACCCAATTCTCTGTGGGTTGGTGTGCAATATATACATGTAAACAAGTATACATACATACATACATACATACACACACACCCCACAAATAAGAAACAAGAAGCCATGAGTGACACAGACTCAAAACTTCCACTTAGACTAATAGAATAGGATACATTAGAGCATAATTACATTTCTTATTAAATGATTAATCTTAGGATTTGAAGAACAACTCATGCTAATATTAATTATACATCTTTTAAACAACCTCAAAGATGTTAACAAGAATATTCGTTAAAAATTAACTTAATCTCTTGGAAAGTGAGTTGACATCTTTAAAAATTCAAAACACATATATCCTTTCTTTTAAAAACAGAACTAGGAGTTTATCCTACAATTAATTGGCAGAAGTACAAAACTCTGCCAAAAACGGATGCTGGCTACATTGTCAGCAATATTGAATATTGAAAAAAATAATAAGCACTCATTGGTGGGGAGATTATGATTGGGTGTAGCCATATAATGGTATATGGGAGATACAAAATATTCCTCCAGGGGCTGGGAATATGGCCTAGTGGCAAGAGTGCTTGCCTCCTACACATGAAGCTCTCGGTTCAATTCCCCAGCACCACAAATATGGAAAACGGCCAGAAGGGGCGCTGTGGCTCAGGTGGCAGAATGCTAGCCTTGAGCGGGAAGAAGCCAGGGATGGTGCTCAGGCCCTGAGTCCAAGGCCCAGGACTGGCCAAAAAAAAAAAAAAAAATATATATATATATATATATATATATATATTCCTCCAACAAATCAATAAATCAGAAACAAATCAAAGTACATAAAAATTTGTGTCAGTGTATTCTATATCTTGTATATCTATGATGTAAACGTGGGATGTCAAAATAAAAGTAAAGAAATAAACGAGTCTTTCTCTCCCTCCCTCTCTCCTCTTCCTGGCTATCTTGAAATGAATAGCTTTCCTTCTACCAATACTTTCTGCCATAATGTAAATCAGAGATACAGATAGTCCTACATAAGCATGTGTGTGTATGCACGCACACACACACACAAACTTTACCACATACTAATTAAGCATCATTAATCCAAAAGAATTTTAATTTGAAATCTGAACTATCTCATACTTTTTTCTGGATTACAGATGCCCAATGAGTAAAACCTCTGCAAATATTTGTAAAAGACTCTAAGTTTAAATAAAAGAAAAGAAGTAAACTAGATCTCCTTTTTCTCTTAGAAAAGAAAATGAGCAGCAGACCTGCAGTGAGTGACAGAGCCCTTGCGGGTAGTGGATGGCCTTACCTGGCACTTGGCACTACAGTATTTGGCAACTCGACATTGAGAGCATCTCATCAGCTTTTCCTTCCTGTTTAAAAAAAAAATTAAAAATCCACATTAGGAAATGAGTAAAACCCTCACACAATTGGCTTAAATGATTCTGTAGCTTAACTGTTAATATACACCTGGGAAATGATTTTTAAGTTGCCTTCAATTCCATTACTACTTTAGAAAGGCTGAACACAGAGGCTTCCAAGCCACATGTGTAACAACAAAGACAAACTTACAAAAATGAATTATAAAATTAAGAACTGAGTTATTCAAATTTTCTATACAAGAAAGTAGATAGTTTTAAGGTAGCCAAGAACACTGAATGTTGAAGTACATTTAGTACTTCAACTGAGCAGAACACCCTTTTTAAGCACTCACTGCTAGGCTGGGAGGGGTACAGGTTTGTTTTCCATCTAAAACACATATCAAACTTGAAATAGACCTATAAGGCCTGTCATGTCCACTGCAGTTATACCTCTCAGTACATTTTCAAAAGATACAAAGTAGATACTGTGGTACAAATGCCTGCCACAAACTGAACATTGCCCTTATGTACCCAAGGCCTAACATATCAAACTGTAACCTCTCTGTACATCACTTTGACAATAAATAAGAAAAAAAACAAACACAATTCTATAGAAAGTCAGAGCTCAAACACATAAGATACCTCCTTCACCACTGGGAGAACAGAAGAGAAAAACGGGGCACAAATTTGGGGAGAAGTTAACATTCCAAATAAAGGATGCCTCCCATCCCCAACTGTAAACCATAGCCTCAAATAACACCACCAGACTACAAACCACACCAACCAATCTAGCCTAAGTTTGGCTTATAACCATCACATACATGACCATTTATAAATAAGGCTGTATAAAGATTCAGTCCACCACAGGTTGTTTTAGAGAAACATTTCTAGCAAAAGATATATGACATGAGAAGAGTATGTCAGGCAAAGGTCAACTAGAAAAAAATAAGCAACCATATCAATATCTGAAAAGGGTCAGAGGAATTACTAGAGATGAAGATGGTCAGAAGGCAAGGCTGGAAGACTCTAGTAACCAGATATCATATATTATTAATAATAAATGTTCTCAGCCTAAAGGCTGGGAATATGACCTAGTGGCAAGAGAGCTCACCTCGTATACATGAAGCCCTGGGTCCCATTCCCCAGCACCACATATATAGAAAATGTCCAGAAGTGGCGCTGCGGCTCAAGGGGCAGGGTGCTATCCTTGAGCAAAAAGAAGCCAGGGACAGTGCTCAGGCCCTGAGTCCAGTCCCAGGACTGGCAAAAATAATAATAATAATAATAATAAAATAATAATAATAATAAATGTTCTCAGCCTCAACGTAAAGTATATGTAATAGATCTAGAAAGCAAAAATAAACAATAGCTAACAAGCTAATGCATATAAGTTCTAAAAACACCCTTAAATACAGTAAGTACTATACACAAGTTATCTATTACAATAAAAAGATCATACAAGCCATCTCCAAGAACTCATAGCACATAAAAAATAAATAGTTCTACAAGTTTCCTGCACTTCTTACAGGAATGTGTATTCACACATCTTTTTCTACCACCTTTTGGCCTCTTTTTAAAAGTGTTCATTCCAAACTGTGCATATAGGTGGCTCATACCTATAGTCCTAGCTACTCAGGAAGCTGACAGAACACTAGGGCAGAACACCAGCTCAAGCAGAAAAGTCATCAAGATTCTATCTTCAATCAACCAGCAAAATCCTGGGCTACAGTACTGGTAGAATATCAGCTGAACAAGCAAGCCAAGCAAGAGTATAAGGCACTGAGTTCAGGCACCATATCAAGGGGGGGAAAAAAAGTGTGCATTCTTACTAGAACACAAAGGAGCCCCCAAAATTCTCAGAGAACCAGTAATACATTAGGACAAGCCAAGTATAGTAACATAGTATAGTAACATGCCTGTAATCCTAGCACTGAGTAGGTAGAGACAGGAAGATTGAAAGTCTCAGGCCATTCTAGACTATATGAAAATCCAGAAACAAAAAAAAAAGGAGAGATGAAAGAAGAAGAAAAGGAGGAAAGGAAGGGAAAAGGAATGGAGAAAAAGAGGGAAAGAGAATGCTTAGCACTAAATGAGCAAAGTACCCAAGCTTGTAAGATAAAGCTAAAAATAATAAAGATTTATGGCTTTACATATTTATATACCTGAAGAAAACTACAAATAAAACAGAACACATACTAACTTATTTTTAATAGAGAATCAAGAAAAGCGTAAAGTAAACCATGACAACCAGAAAGCAAAATTTTTTAGACGAAATAAAACACAAAGATACAATGCAGAGGATTGACAAATCTAGAAAGGGACACACTACCAATAATTTGCAAAATTATTTAAGAAAAATAAATTTCAAATGCATAAGAATAAAAGCAAATATAACTCAAGATTTAGTAAAGGTTTACAACCACATGAGAGAATTCTGGGGAAGTGACAGTTGTGATATAATTTTTAGTTTCCTTGACTGTTCCCCAAAGCAGGACAGAGCAATGACAGCAGAATTCAAGCATCACGCCCACACTAGCCATCTACACCTACCACAAGGACAGTAAACCCAAAATAGGAATAGGCAGAACAAGTCACTAATGGCTCTGAGATCTAAATCAGGATGGGCAGAGGGTCCAAAATGTGTAAACAAATGAAACCTCAAAGAGTCCAAAGATGGCCAAAGCAGATGTTTGTAGACAACTAAAGAATGCAGCCTCCACTGGTCTCCCTGGAGGACAGCTCCTGAGGAAGAGGTCACTGGGTGCCCTGATCCACCCTTCCAATCTACCCTCAGACTTTCCTTCATTCCTTTCTACTGTCTAACTTATTTGGGCCTGGATTCCCCAACTATACAAAATATGCTGTCCTTTCAAAGGTGAGCAACATCAAGAGGCCTAAGAAGCCAAGCAAGTAACCATGAACAAGTGCAAGCCTGCGTCTCCCAGACCCTCTCACGCAAGTGCAAGCCTACGTCTCCCAGACCCTCTCACGCAAGTGCAAGCCTGTGTCTCCCAGACCCTCTCACGCAAGTGCAAGCCTGCGTCTCCGAGATCCTCTCACACAAGTGCAAGCCTGCATCTCCCAGGCCCTCTCACGCAAGTGCAAGCCTGCATCTCCCAGGCCCTCCCACGCAAGTGCAAGCCTGCATCTCCCAGGCCCTCCCACGCAAGTGCAAGCCTGCATCTCCCAGGCCCTCCCACGCAAGTGCAAGCCTGCATCTCCCAGGCCCTCCCACGCAAGTGCAAGCCTGCATCTCCCAGGCCCTCTCACGCAAGTGCAAGCCTCCGTCTCCAAGATCCTCTCACACAAGTGCAAGCCTGCGTCTCCCAGGCCCTCTCACCGCTGCCAACCAGAGGCAGAACAAATCTCAGCACAGAAGGGGGCTAGGGCTAGGGATACGGCCTAGTGGCAAGAGTGCTTGCCTCGTATACATGAGGCCCTGGGTTCAATTCCCCAGTACCACATACACAGAAAATGGCCGAAAGTGGCGCTGTTGGCTCAAGTGGTAGAGTGCTAGCCTTGAGCAAAAAGAAGCCAGGGACAGTGCTCAGGCCCTGAGTCCAAGCCCTAGAACTGGCCAAAAAAAAAGAATGGGGGCTAAATAAATAAGATGATCCCAAGCCCTTGAATAATTCAGTTGCCATTTGCCATGTAACATTTCCTGACATGAGTTATTTAACTTTGGGGGGTCAGGGTAGTGTTAAAAACAAAATGAATGGCTAAATTCTCACTTAAAAGAAAAGTCTCCTGTGCTTGATTAGACCACACACCAGTGCTCTGAAGAGTCCTTGAACCCTGGCAAGGGTTCCCAGAGACACTTGGACAGGCTCAGAGAAGAATGAAGGCAAAAGATAGCCGCCAGACATTTTACAGAAACTTTCTTCTTTTGTCTTTAAAAAAGCAACAACAAACCCATCGTTTCCAATTGAAAACCAAAGCCATATTTCTGGAAAACAGGAATAAGCAAGGCAAATATCAAACAAAAAATAGGAAAAATCTGCAGACTTCTAGAAAAGGACCTCTTATTTTCAGCAGTTCCAGTTACCAAACAAGAATCACTGGAGGGGAGTGAGCAAAAGGCAGATTTTACCTAACTGTGGATGGAGATGTGTCTCACGTCACACACTTGATAGCCTTGTGAGGGGAATCCCACTACATAGATGAGAACTGGATCCTTCAGATCCACTGGGCTTTGGCTAGTTTTTTGCAACAAATATAAACTCGATTTAAAGAATAATAGCAATTTCAGAAGAGAGAGAAGTGGAAACTATACAATATCCACAGATTGCAGGAACCTCATTGGCGAGGGGACTGTCCTGAAGAATCACCAAAACTGGAACTTTTTAATGAAACACAGAATAGTCAGAAAACAGTGATTTTGACCTCTTTTTTTTCCCTTCCATGAAAGACAAGAATAGTAGTATTCTACTACCAGCTAAGATATTAAAATTATTTTATCAATTACACCTTTAACAATTCTCTCCCCCCCCCCAACAACAACAACAAAACACCCTTCAAAACTCTGACTATTTCCAAAGAAAGTCAGTTCCTCAGGCACTCAGAGACAAAGCAGTTCATAAAGCACAGTAAGTTCTCTCTTCCAAGTGTAGGGCAGGGCTTCTGAACCTCAGAAAGGAAATTAAAAACAAAGCAAAACTAACTGTTCTTCCAGTGTACAAGTTAAGAAGCTAGATGTGGGGGCTGGGGATATAGCCTAGTGGCAAGAGTGCCTGCCTCGGATACACGAGGCCCTAGGTTCGATTCCCCAGCACCACATATACAGAAAACGGCCAGAAGCGGCGCTGTGGCTCAAGTGGCAGAGTGCTAGCCTTGAGCGGGAAGAAGCCAGGGACAGTGCTCAGGCCCTGAGTCCAAGGCCCAGGACTGGCCAAAAAAAAAAAAAAAAAAGAAGCTAGATGTGGGTATAACAAACCCACTAGCTCTTTAACAAATTCATGGGCCCCTCAAATCTCAACTCTTGGGTACAATTAGAGAGACCATCTCTCTGACCTTGAGTGGCAAGGGAAAAAGAGTACCCCACTAAAACACTATGCCCAGGAAGCCAACAGGAGAAAAGACACTCCCCAGAACAGATCAAAAAAACAAAGAAATTCTAGTCCCTACCAAGCTTTCCCATCTCAGGCAACTGCAGGCCCTACCTTAAACTTCCTATAGAGAAAACTCCATAGGCAACACATCACGTAAGTGTCTCCGTATGCAGGGCTCTCAGTGGTAGTCCTGGGCCTTGAGTGTGAGCTGCCTCACCAGGAAAGATAACAGCTCCTCCTGGAGACCGTGGCGCAAGCAGACACTGGCCCCACAGGGGAGCCTGCAGCCCTCTGCTCCTGAAACTCACTCAACTCAGGGAAGTGTGGCCCTCCAGGGTCACAAAGAGTTGCAGAGTCCAGCGTGTGGTCCTTCATACATGAAAAAGCACCTCAAAAAACACGATTCGGTTTACAGTTGGTAGACATGACCTTTGGGAAGAAATCTGAGCTGAGAGATACTAGAGGCTCTTAGGTAAGAAATGAAGAAGTGCTGATGCAGAGGGACGATTTAAAGCTGCTCCCCTGAAGCAATTTGTAAGGAACACTGAGTAGCCTTCCTTTGAGCGTATTCTTCCCACAATTGAGCTATCAGATGCTCTTTCAAAAACAATGCACAGGGGGAGACTGCCTGTTCATGACAGTCCAGCTCTTGAAAATAAAGCCCAAGGAGAAGACCCTACCTTTATCAATGGACAAAGTCAAAAATAACTAAAGAGTACTGATAAATGTGTTTATCCTTTGCTTTTCTCTTCACCCAACTCCACCCAACCCCAATAACAGAGTTTGAACTGTGGGTCTTGCACTGACTAGACAGGAGCTCTGCCACTTGAGCCACACCTCCAACCCTTTCAGCTTCAATTATTTTTCAAGTAGGGTCTCATGGTTTTGTCCAAGCCAGACTAGACCATGATCCTCCTACACACGAGGTCTTACTAACATCTTACCTGGCTAGCCTCAAACCCCAGTCCTCCCAATATCTACCTCCTAAGTAACAAGAGTACAGGCCTGAGCCAACACATGAGGTTTGAATTACTTTTTTTTCAAACAGAGACCACAGAAATAATATATCATGACAAAATTGTCTGTTTGTAAATATCTTTGAAATTTAAGCAATCTGATTCATTTAGAAATGTTAATGCCATGTAGGCAATATGCATGGAGATGAAATTCTACACTACAAAGATTATCTCAATTAAAATCATGTTATTTTACCATAGTGGCATAATTACTGTAACTCTAACCAAGTAAAATATGCTGAAAAATGCTAAACTTCTCTTTGGCATAAATATTCAAAACAATGAAGAAAAAGAACCTTCTTTTTTGATGCCAGATAGTAATTATACTGGTTTGGGTCCAAAGGCCTTTTTCAAAATTAAAGATACTTCCACCATCCATCTAGCCATCAATGATTTTTAACACAAAGCAACAGATACCGCAGAAAAAACAGAGATTCATAACACAGGAAAACAGGATTGGTTTAGAGTCAGATTTCTAGGTACCCTATCACTTGATTTCACATTTCTAATGTTTAAAGTAAAAAACAAAAAAACTTAACAGTTAAAAGGCCCGGGAAATCAATATGTGATTAATTGGGCCCCAATCTCCTGGGAGAAACACAAGCAATTTAAATCCATATTAGCACTGAGGGAAGAGAAGTCAGTCAGCAGAGGCAGACTGTCTACTGGTGCACTTCCCTCTCCACCTCCGTGTCCTAAACCAGTGCAATGGTTCTCATGGAGACATACCCGGCTTG
Source organism: Perognathus longimembris pacificus (assembly GCF_023159225.1). Classification (NCBI taxonomy): domain Eukaryota; kingdom Metazoa; phylum Chordata; class Mammalia; order Rodentia; family Heteromyidae; genus Perognathus; species Perognathus longimembris. Next base: position 67,432,170 of record NC_063171.1, read on the forward strand.
CTAGTCAGCAACTGTTGGTGCCTGCCAGCACCGAGCCACAAAATCCTGGGGGACAACAGCAAGGAGGGCATGCAAGGATCCAAGTTCAGACAAAGGCAGAGATGGGGAGTAAGTAAAGGGAGGCAGAGGGGATGGGAGAGCTATGGAGACAATGGAGAGAGACCCCATTGGCTGCTATTGGAGTACACAGCCTGCAGTGCAAGTCTACCCACCTTGCAACTTTGGTCAGCCTCAGTTTCTTCCTCTGCAATGGGAAGTAGTCGCTCCCAGAAGTGTTGTGGGGGCCAAGTGACACATGGACATGCCAAGCACAACGTTTACTCAACACAGAAGCTGCTGTGTGTGCTCAACGTAATTTTACCTACTCCTATGCCAACTCGGGAAAAGAAAAAAAAGGAAGTTTTCCACTTGTCTCTTGCATGGCTGTTAACACAGGAGTACGGACAAGTCACCGTCATGACAGCCTCCTTCACACAGTCACTGCGTGTCAAGCCACAGATGCCCATGGCACTTATTCTAATTTCAAACTGTGACTAGCATCCAGAGTTCTGCTATTCCATATGCATATTCTGAAGCTTCTAATCCTATTATTTTTAATTCAATCAGAATGATTGACTTCAAATTGCTCCGATTCAAGAAGTTCTAACTTCAAAGTTGTAAAGATGGTTTTGAAGGTTCCATTTGAGGAAATTAAAATTAGGGGAGACTACTAAATCTTTAATAATACTGAAAGGCAATTATGTATGACATTCTGTTTGCTTTATGCAAGGGAATGAGCACAGATCTAAAGCATTCTCATCATATTAACAGTACCTGGCGTTAGCTACACAGGTGGAGAGGTAGCAGCTCACTTTCACTGCTTGTGATTTAGCTAGTGAGCTGGCTATTAACTAAAGTTCATTTGGCTCAGGCTGAGCACACAGGAGGAAGATTAAATCTATGACAACAAGGGAACTGTAAACAGGGAAATCTTCTCTAATGGCACCACAGGTGCCTGTAAGAGGGACGCCCATTCAGCCAAACTCTGGTAATCTAAGAATATTCATTTTCTCTAAATCTTGAAATCTAAAATAGTAAAACCAGGCAGAAGAAAAATGTGGGGCTGGGGCTATGGCCTAGTGGCAAGAGTGCCTGCCTCGGATACACGAGGCCCTAGGTTCGATTCCCCAGCACCACATATACAGAAAACCGCCAGAAGCGGTGCTGTGGCTCAAGCGGCAGAGTGCTAGCCTTGAGCGAGAAGAAGCCAGGGACAGTGCTCAGGCCCTGAGTCCAAGGCCCAGGACTGGCAAAAAAAAAAAAAAAAAAAAAAAAAAAAAAGAAAAATGTGTATACAGCATCATACCGCATAAATATTAAAAGTACCAGAGGTGCTGGGTACTAGTGGCTCACACCTGTAATCCTAGCTGCTCAGGAGACTAAAATCTAAGGATTATGTTTAGAAATCTAGCCTAGGCAGAAAAGCCCATGAAACTCGTATCTACCATTAGCCACCAAAAATCTAGAAGTAGAACTTAAAGTGGTAAAGTGTCAGCCTTGAGTGAAAAGACTATGGGACAGTGCCCAGGCTCTGAGTTCAAGTCCCAGTGGCTGCACACCCCCCCCCAAAAAAAAGTACCAGAGGTAAGATTTTGAAGACAGTGTATTTGATTAACATTTGCATCAATACACTTAACCTTCAAAATGGTAAAACATACTCATTTCATACCAGTGCTACTCTGATAAATGACCCTCCCTCTTCCTCCAGTTAGAAAATGAGACTTAGTAGCACCATTTCTCTACAGTATTCGCAGTGATGAGAAAAAGTCAACTTCAAAACCTACAGTAATCTGTTCACTTCAGAGGCACGGGAGCATCTTTTTGTTCTACCTGCTCTGGACACTGTTCTTCTTCTCAAGAGAGACCTGAGGATCAATGTTCAAAGCCCACCCAGGCAGAAAAGTGAAAAACACAAATAACACTAAACTAATCTTGTGGAAATACATTTTTATCAGATCCCTGAACCTCCAGGACTCCCAAAGGTTCTCAGACCCCACTTTGCAGGTGCCTTAGAGGAAAAAAAGAAACTTCTAGAACTGCTGCACTGAGAACGCGATGAACGTAGTTCTGTAAAGTAGTTGCAGGGCCGCATACACCCAGAGCCCCCACACTGGCACTCAGCACAATGAGGCGCGTCTTGCCCATTTCTCAGAGCTCTGGCCCTCAGCCACTCTACTTGCTGCCAGCGAAATGCTGCCTTTCTCGGGTTTTCACTGCCCATTCCCCTGAGAGTCAGTCTGAATCAGGTCATCTTTCCATAGCCACGGCCATCCATGATCCTCACATGAATTGCCTCTTCCTATCTTCCAGTTTTTACTTCCTTTTCTCATTGACTTTAAGCCTGTGTTGCGTGTATAAATTAATTTATCTCAGGTTGTGTCTCTTTGATCCTCAACAAAGCACTCTGAGAATTTAATATACTAGTTAACTCTCACTCAAGCCATACAGGATATAACTGAATTCCAGGTTAGCACTTAAAGGTAGCTGTGTGATTCTAACAATTTAACCTCTCTGAATCACTGTACTATAAAGTAATAAACAAGACAACAGGCCCGGCATCCATATGCAAAAGCAAACTCTGAAAGGAGAAACTTTGGAGTGCCAACAAGACAAAATGTTGGATTGAAGAGCATTTCCTACTTTCAGGCTAACAATGCTCAACTAGTAAAATCCATGTAATATTCCAAACTCAAAAACCTTAGTGACAATTAAGCATGTAAAAATATTACGGTTGCTTTAAGAAGTGCTAAAAATATTACTCAGGTTGGGATGTAGTGCTAGTATGAATGAGGCTTGGTCACTAGCATTACAGATAAATACACACATATTCATACACATGGTGTATACATATATGTTATGTGTATATTGCTTTTATCTTCATAGTTTCATTAAGAATTTGTATAAAAATTTCACAAAAATTTCCTTATGCCATTTGAAAATTTTCAATGCTGGGTAGAGATTCTAGAAATTCAGAATGTTGTGAACCCTTAAGTGCTTATAACAGTTGGAACATTCTTCCTAGTTACTTTCATATCCTTTATACACTTAATTAAAAAATAATAATAAATCAAAGGAGAGAGTAACAGCTCAATTTGAAGTTACTGGGATAAACATGGATATATAATTAAATAATTATTTATTACTCTGAAAGCAATGAAACACGAACAGATTAACAACAAAGCTATCAGCTTTAGAAGTTTTGCAAAGTCAGCATCCCCTTCTAAACATATAGAAATACTTCATATATTGTCTCTTATCTAAAAAAAAAAATAGATTTAATGGTAACAAAGCAGAATTAAATGTCTTTACTTTTACCTCTACATAGATCACAGAGAAGGCTGAGGAAATCTTAATACATAAACCTTGTTCCTACTCCCACCCAAACAGCTGGTGGGAAAAGTCTTTCAATACAAGAAAGATAATTAACTCTTTTCAGGTAAGCTAACACAATTTATAGCTCATTTATAATAATCTTCAGAGGATGATAATTTGTGATTAATCAACCTTGAATAAGCTAAAAAAAATCAACAATAAACAAAAGCATCTATTTTCCCAGAGAGAAAAACAATTTTTAAATGTCAATACTTAATGCGTTTTAAAGATTATGTGATCGCTTAAATGGTAAATTTTAATTGTGTTCCTGAAGTATTCCTCTGAATGCCACGTCCTTCCCACTGTGGCTCTTTCCTGCCCGGGCAGACCTTTTAGTCCCTGCAAAGGCAGCCAGTCCTGGAAACCCAGGGAGTGGTACACAGCTCTTGATTTCAAGGACTCTGGCTATCACAAATAGAAGCAGCAGAAGAGCAGCCACAGCAATAGTATGAGGTGTCAGATAGTGTGCTAGATTAGATAGCTGCATGCAGGAATTACTGGATGAGAGAGCAGAAACTCTGGACTTGAGGTAAGAGGTCCAAGATGGTCCTAAGTTCTAGGGCTTGGCCCTGAGAAGCGGAAGCAAAGGTGTTTGTAAAGACAAAGCCAATCAGAAGTGAGGGTAGAGCAACTAGGTGATGGGATGGATGTGTGATTCACTAAGAATGGTGCCAGGAGAAGTGATGAAGACACACAAAGAAGCCGTGAGGATTCAGGAAAATCAGAAGGTAGCGGGCAGACTGAGAAGTGCACAGACAGGAAAACAGGTATGCTGGAGGCTGAGAAGTCTCCCAAGGCAGGTTCTAATAAAAGCAAGAATGAGGGAGGGGCTAACAAGTTGGACAAGAAATTTACTCACTGCCTAACGTATATAACTGTAACCCCTCTGTTCTTCACCTTGACTAAAAAATTTTAAAAGCCAGAAGCTGAAAGGAATGACATTGAGGATGCAAGAATTTCCCTGATAGGAATATGTGCTTGAGGATGAGAAGAAAGACAGGGAAAACAAGGTGAGAAAGGGTAAGAAACGTAGTCAAACTGGATGAGATGTGGAGCTTTGGGGGCCTGAAGTTTGCTAGATTAGAGAGGAAATGCTCATCACACTATTTGATGTTCCTAAATACCTAAGTAAAGATGATGCTATGGTAAAGATATGTAAAAAGATAAATGAAGAACCAAGAATAGAAACAGAGATATCAGAAATCAACTAATTTAAGATGATTAATGAAATGAGACTGACAGAATATAGAAGAATATGCTAAGTGGATCAGGTTAAAAAGGGAAGAAAAAGAGTGGAAAAGCACTGAAGATATACAGCGGTAGATTGGGCGCCTGGCTGAAATAAAATTCTGAACATAGTCTGAATAATTAAGATATTAAGCAATCAACTTTGTGTTCAAAGCAAAAACATTGAGGAAGGTTATTAACCCAATAAGCTGTGTGCAAAAGGGGGATAGGAGGGCTTCACTGAAGTTGCTTCACCATGTATGATGAAATAAACTTGGAAATGGAGTAAAGAGTAACAATACTGTTAACACTGAGTGGGAGAGAGACAAAGCTACTGGTGCTTTTGTGTTAAGCTTCATGTACAAGTAGTAACAAGTTTAAACAGAAGGTAAGACCATGTTCTAATATCATGAAGACAGACCAACAGTTATTCCTGAAATGGAATTACAGGCAATTATTTTCAGCATGAAGCATTCTTCGGTTAAAAATATATCTCTCAAAACTGTAGGTGGCAAAATTTTAAATGTTGCATAACAGCTGTCATGATGCTACTTTTTGGAAGATAGTCAAAATATAAAGATGGCTTATTACTGCTCCATAAAATTTAGAATACACTCACACATACACACACACACACCTACCTACATATAACACTATGTTACAACAAACTGAGCCAAAGAGAAATAAATCAAAAGCAGAGCAATGTTTTAATATGGTAGTTATCACTGTACATAAACTTGTTTTGTTAACTAAGAAAATGTTAACTTATTTCATGTACCTGAAGCTTCAAGCCATATCTAAGGTTTTAATAAATGCATTCAAGACAGAACAACAAATACTGGTGAAGGTGTGAATACAGTGGTCTACCCTTATCAACAAGAGAGATACTTTAAAATCCCAGTAGAAGCCTGAATCTATGGAGAATATCAAACTTGTATGTGCTAGGTTTCTTCCCATACATATACACCTCTAATGAAGTTCAATTTATAAATTAGGTATGCAGCAGAATGGCTTTAATAAAATAGAACAATTCTAAATACATTCTTTTTAAAAATATGTACCATAGACTCTCAAAGCACCTCTGTGACTATACCTAAGGGTAAAACATGCTATTCAGAAATGTATGCAACTTAAAATTTATCAACAACTTGCTTTTAGAGTTTTCTATATTTATAGATTTTATATATGTTTGTGCCTATTCTGGGGCTTGAACTCAGAGCCTAGGAGCTGTCCTTGAGCTTTTTTTGCTCCAAGTAACACTCTACCACTTGAACCACAGCTTCACTTGTGACTTTTTGATTGTTAATTGGAGATAAGAGTTTCACTGACTTTCCTGTCCAGGCTGGCTTTGAACCAGAATCCCCACCCAGATCTTAGCCTCCTGAGCAGCTAGGACTACAGGCGTGAGTCACTGGTACTCATTTACTATTGGTATTTTTACTACCTCTAACACCTACGTTCTTGTTACTATGGATTTCACTAGTTACTAGTGGTGGTGTTTTGTTTTTTTTTAAGAAAAAGTTACTTTATTGTTATCTATATTAAATGTTCATAGATCAATAAATGATTTGAAGACATAGACATACAAGTAAAAATGTAAATAAAAATAGTGCCCCAAACCATGAACTCAGAAAATCATAAAATGAAACATTCATTGATAATAAATAATATCAAGATTCTGTGTATGTGTATGTATATATACACACAAATGGTATGTGGATATATAGTTGATATCTTGACCAGCTATAAAAAGTTATATTATGAATGTGACTTGGTGGTAAAGTGTTCAACCAGTGGTTTTTAAAGAAGAAAAAAAAAAACTATACAGTAAAAGAGGACAGGTATAAAAGTGTTTCCAGATATACAAGAAAGAGTCATAATCAAGGGAAAGGCAAGCAAGAATAAAGGCCAAAGCAAGTTATAAACTTATAGGAACAATCTGAAGACAGCACAGCAAACATTTATGATTTTCTTAGTAATGTGCTACTTTAGCAATACTTAAAAGACAATATGCTGTAAGCCAACTATACAACTGTGGGGGGGGAGGGGTTGAGGAGGAGAGACGGTGGGAGAAAAATGAGGGAGGAAGTAACAAGTTTGACGAGAAATGTACTCACTGCCTTACATATGTAAACCCCTCTGTACATTTCCTTGACTATAAAAATAAAATAATTTTTTAAACAGCAAACTGGTTTTTAACCTCATTTTTTCCCCTCAATGGAGCAATTCTGAAATCAAAGTGACGAGTAAAACTAAAAAAAGATTTTTAAAATGTGTTTCTCATTGAATTTTTCAAAGTACATCTGTCTTTCCCAAAGGACAGCTGTCATAAAGTCTGGCATTCCTCAATATGTAAACTGAAGTCAATCCCAATGGTGCCCTCCCTCCTTGGGTGGCAACGCCACTGAGTGACAGGGAGTGCTTTGTTCCGTTCTTTACCTCACTCCTTCTACCTAAGGATAGACCCAGGTGGGTTTTCTCTAGCACACAGTATAAGGCCAAGCAATTAACAGGTGATCTATAAATATCTGGTGAATGGATGAATGATCCAGATAGCTCAATCCAAGAACAATATTTTTTAATCATCCCCTTTGTACAAAGAAAAGAGCTGTACCCTAACCACCAACCCTCACTCTGCACTGAGCACCTTGTAATGAATTGTTACCAGCCCCAGCAGAAAAGGACAATGCAAAGAGAAGCAGAGTTTGAAGCCTCTGGTAGCCACTGAATAAAACAGCACAATCAAAAGATATTTTTGAGGGCTGGGGATATGGCCTAGCGGCAAGAGTGCCTGTCTCATATACATGAGGCCCTGGGTTCGATTCCCCAGCACCACATATACAGAAAATGGCCAGAAGTGGCGCTGTGGCTCAAGTGGCAGAGTGCTAGCCTTGAGCAAAAAGAAGCCAGGGACAGTGCTCAGGCCCAGAGTCCAAGCCCCAGGACTGGCAAAAAAAAAAAAAAAAAAAAAAAAAAAAAAAAGATATTTTTGAGCCAGGCATTGTGGCTCCAGCCTGTAAGCCTAGCTACTTGGAAGACAGAGATCAGGGATCACAGCTCAAGGCCAGCCTTGGCAAAAAGAAGCCATGTCAAGAACCCATCTGGAGGGGCTGGGGATATGGCCTAGTGGCAAGAGTGCTTGCCTCGTGTACATGCAATGGTAAGTAAAATTAATGTCCAAAAGTGAACACATGGGCTACTCGCTGACATTTAATAGAAAGGTGAACACAGAGGGTAGGGAAGAAGACACGAATGGCACACAACACTGACTGACTTTTTACCACCACCAACACCTCTCCTCATCCCTCTCTCCCACACTGCAGCCCCACCTCACCCCACTTGCTCACTTACTCTCACAAACACATTCACACACACACACAACCTGCTGGTAGTGTTTTTTGTGGTTTTTTTTGTTTATTTGTTTTGTTTTTGCCAGTCCTGGGCCTTGGACTCAGGGCCTGAGCACTGTCCCTGGCTTCTTTTTGCTCAAGGCTAGCACTCTGCCACTTGAGCCACAGCGCCACTTCTGGCCATTTTCTGTATATGTGGTGCTGGGGAATTGAACCCAGGGCTTCATGTACACGAGGCAAGCACTCTTGCCACTAGGCCATATCCCCAGCCCCTGCTGGTAGTGTTTTAATCCCTAACTTGATAACAGGGTTTTTCATGTTTCTCTCAGGTCAAGCCTCATCATCTTTTAAGTGAAACTTGAAGATGAAGTTATACATCTATGTTCCAAGGGAAGATGAATATAAAAGGAAAATGCAAACAATATGAGACTACACCTAAAAGTAGAAACTGAATATATGTCTGTGTGTACACGTGCATCATCAGGAACAGCATCACTAATTACTGCCCTTAAGAACCCTAGTTTCAAAGAGAAATTTATAATGAAAAAACGTATTTCAAACACCAGTAATGGAAGACCAAAGCAGCTGATCGATCCTCCTATTTATTAGCTGTCAAATGCCATTATTTGTAGCAGCTGTTTGAAGCTGATTTCCTTCCCGTGTCAGAATTACTTCACCCATGGGACTTACATAATGTTGCCCATGACATGGGCAATAAAAACCTAACCACATTTATAATAAAGAAACCTCACATTCACCATTTTTCTAAAAAATAAACAAGATTCTGGAGGACAAAGCTCAGGCATTTTCTTTTTAGTCACTGTATTGGATTAAAATCTTACAAATTTTCAAATACTGATATGTTTTCCTTTGTCTCCTGAATACATTTCAAACTAAATGCTACGGTATGTCTGTGTGCTACCATCACACCTACGATTTTCAAAGTGACCAGAGTGAATGACAGCCACAAAACATTCAAGACAAGAGAGCCTAAATATTAAATATCTCAATTCATTCCTCTGATTCAAAAGTGACATAGAGGGCTGGGAATGCGGTTTAGTGGTACAGTGCTTGCCTAGCATGCATGAAGCCCTGGGTTCAATTCCTCAGCACCACATAAACAGAGAAGGCCAGAAGTGGTACTGTGCCTTAAGTAGTAGAGTGCTAGCCCTGAGCAAAAAGAAGCCAGGGACAGTGCTCAAGCCCTAAGTTCAAACCCCCAGGACTGGCCAAAAAAAAGTGACATAGCACTGGAGGCTTGGCTCAGCAGTAGAGTGCCTGCCTAGCAAAAGTGATATACCACTATAAGGCTTAAGGTATCTCATATATTTTAAAGTACTTTACAAATACTAAGAGCTTAATGCCTTGCTGCATTTGTTTCCACACCAAACACAGAAAAAGGAGCTTCTGTCTGTCACTTAAACACTAGAGATGTCTTCCTTAAAGGAAATTAAAAAGGAAAAGGAGGAAAAGCAGCAGCAATCTAAAAAGCAATCTAAGAAGGATTCAGTGGAAAGTTCTATGCACATACCAGGTTCTTCCTGTGTACAATATTGTCCATGAAGAAGAATGAACTGAAACTGGGAGTGAGGATACAAGTTGCAATTCTAGCACTCAAGAGGCTAAATTGGGCAGATTATGAATTCCAAGACAGCCTAGGCTACACAGAGAGTTTCACATCACCCTGAGCTACATAATGAAAGCCAGTCTGAAGAAAGAAAGAGGAAGAAAAAGGAGGGAAAGGAGGGAAAGGAGGGAGAGAAAGAATGAGGCTTGGAGTTAAAACACTAGTACTTCTCCCCCATCAAAAAAAGAACAGTATACTAACAATAACAACTAATGTTAAAGAATATTTACTATGTGTCAGGCAAGGTTCTAAGCATTTCAAATATATTATTACTTCTTTTAATCTTCCAAACAACTGCATTAAGCAAGCAATAGTCTTTTCTGTTTACCCATTTTAAAGATGGGCAAACAAAAAAGTTCATTAAAACAAAAGACTGTTTAGAAGAATAAACACAAATGGACAATGAGCACATGAAAAATGCTCAGTTTAATTAACCACTAAGAAAATTTATATCAAAGCTATAAAACACCATGTGAAAGACACTTGAACAGCTATCAGCAGGGGGAGAAAAACCTACAAATAAGAAAGCAGTAGGTGTTGGCCTGCAAGGATGAGAAGACACTGCTAGATGGAAAGTGTGGACAGTTTGGCAGTTCCTCAAGATGCCAAGTGCTGAGTTACAGTGCAGACAGGAATGACAGCTGGTGGGAACAGACTGTCTTTCGGAGAGAAAATGTTCAAAATTAGTGACAACAGCACAAGTAACTTAATGAGTGAAGTGTACAGGACATCAATTATATCTCATTGCTTTTTTAAAACTAACTTTAGGTATTTTTTAACTCTCCTATTATAACAGTTACTTTCTGGCAGAAACAAAATTTGAACCCAAGCAGCCAATTCTGTGTTCTATATTTACATATACTTCACAAAATTAATAAAACAGCACTATAATTAGTTCCTTGCTGAAAAGAGTGATATAGTCACTGAAATATTTAAATCCAAAGCAATAAATTTTATTGGGTATGTTTTTCTATTTATGCAATTATTTAAGTTATGGGGAAAAAATTACAATACTAGAGAAATGTCTAGCAAAATACCAATGGCTCATACCTGTAATCGTAGATACCTGGAAAATGAACATCAGACAGATCATGGTTCAAACCACTGGGAACAAAGTTCACAAGACTCCTCCCCATCTCAACCAATAGCTGGACATGAGAGTTCACACCTGTTATCCCAGCAACATGAGAGGCTGAGATCAGGAAGAGCACAGTTCCAGGCCAGCTGGGCACAGTGGAACACACCTATCATTTCAGTCATACAGTAAGGATAGGTAGGGATTTGTGACCCAATCTACCCTGGGTAAAAAAAGCAAAACCTTTTCTCAAAAATAACCAGAGCAGGGCTGGGGATATAGCCTAGTGGCAAGAGTGCCTGCCTCGGATACACGAGGCCCTAGGTTCGATTCCCCAGCACCACATATACAGAAAACGGCCAGAAGCAGCGCTGTGGCTCAAGTGGCAGAGTGCTAGCCTTGAGCGGGAAGAAGCCAGGGACAGTGCTCAGGCCCTGAGTCCAAGGCCCAGGACTGGCCAAAAATAAATAAATAAATAACCAGAGCAAAAAGGCTGGAAATGGCCCAGTCTAGAAAGTCTGTCTTAGAAGCACAAAGCCTCAAATCCCAGTATCACAAAAAAATGGGAGGGAGGGAGGGAGGGAGGGAGGGAGGGAGGGAGGGGAGGGAGGGAGGAACTACTTACTACACTTGGTGACATCTTGGCCTAAAACTTGAATTGCAGAGTCAGTGTCTAACAACAGAGGACTTGTCTTTTCGGGGTGGATTCTGCTTTGCCTATCATGATCTTTCTTTCATGGAAACAGAAACCACCAGAAGGCTGAGTGATTGTAATACTCTTGCCAGAGCAGTGATGAATGACCCACTCTGGGTCCTTCAATGAGCCAAGGAAGTTTCTTACAGCTACATTAAGTACTTACCTAAAACCTTGGACTAATTCCTACAGTCCAGATGTGTGGTACTGAAGTGCCAGACTTTGAAGTCAGGCCCCACTTTACCACGCGAACCCCACTTTACCACGTGAACCTGAGATAAGCAGCAGGCCCTGTGAGCAAACCCAGGACAAGCTTATTAGGGCCCAGTCGGTCAAGAACTCTAACCACTGGGAATGCTTAACTCTAACTGCCCCCAGAATGCCTCGAGCCCTGAGCCAATCAGATTTGTACCTGTGTCCTAATCTTGCTTGCTTGAACACCTGATTGTTGTAACTTTGTTTTTTGCCTTTATAAGCCCTGTGTAATCGCAGCTCGGGGCTTCCTCCTAACCTCCGCTAGTCGGTGGGTAGGATGAGGCCCGAGTTGCAGTTCGCTTGAATAAAGCCTTGCTTTTGCATTTCGGAATGTCTGAGTCTCGGTGGCCTTCTTGGTGGTCCTTTCGCGACTTGGCATAACAGTGCGTGTAATTGGGAAAACAGAAGATCTCCTATGCATCTCAACCTGAATAAGCTCTGACTTCCCTCAGAACGGGATGTGGCAGCTGGTCTGACTCATACTGGAGCCAGCGCCTGTCCTTGATAAGGAAGTGTAATCCACTCTCACACACCTCAACAGTTGGGCTGACAGCCCTGAAGCAGGGGCTGGGTTTTCATCATTTCCAGCAATCTTTGGGATCTCGCTTTGCACTACACTGGAATCCAGGCCTCTGGCAAAGAGATGAGTGACAGTACTTGAAAGCAAGGAACCACTGACACCAAGTTTTCAAGCCTGAAAAGAGACTGAGCAATAACCACATTAATGATCAACTCATAAGTTTAGTTATGGCTCATTTGGCCCAATGGGAATTTAATCACCATCCTGTAGATCCAACTTGAACAGCCAGTCTTAAAGCCAAGGAAGAAATCTAAATCCTTCAATTTGAAAAATCAAAGTACATTTCTACCACTGTCCCAAACAATTCATCGAGAAACAAACAGCACAGTTCTTAAAACATGACTCTCTGGAATGAAGTAGACTCTATGTATCAAATATACAAGTCCATATGCAAAGTTTCAGGCTAAGCACAGAGATAGGTCATTTTGCTCCATTCCTGACATGTTTCAACACTCCACAAAGAGCAACTTCAATGTCAACATCACTCAAACAGTCCTGTGGGAGATGTTTTGTTTTTCTAGTTCCCTTCAGCCAAAGACAAACTGGCTCTTGTTCAAAGAGTCATTTAAATTGCCCCTAAGGGGTTTCCTAAAAGTAAGCAGAACCCAATCACTAAGTGTCTCTGAAAATGCTGGATTCCCACATGGATTGTGTCATTAACACTGCAATCATGCTTCCAATCATGCCTCGATACTCTACCACCACCTGAAGAATAAAAGCAGGGCCTGAGCACTGTCCCAGAGATTTTGTGCTCAGGACTAGCACTCGACTGCTTTAGCCACGTCTCCACTTCTGGCTTTTTGGTAGTAAACTGAAGAGTCTGAAGGACTTCCCTGCCCAAGGCTGACTTCTAACCAGGACCCTCAGATCTCAGCATCTTGAATAGCTAGGATTATAGGCAAGAGTCTCTTGCCTCTGGCTTTTCCACATTTTTATTTGTATGGATTAGTTGTATAAGAGTTTCATTTCGATATGCCCATATATGTACAAAAAATACCTGGATCAAACAAATCCCATCCCATCCCTCTCCCTCATTCCACCCCTCCCCTTCCAAACAAACCTCAACAAGCTTCATTATCCCATTTTCACATATGGACATAAAGTATTTTGATTACATTCCACCTCTATCACCCTGTCTAGTTCATTCTGCCTCTTTCACTAGCACCCACACCCCAACAGGACTTGTTTTACCCTCCTGTCATTCGTTTCTTTAAAGTATGCAAAGAGGAGTCCTTAATTCCCATTTCCTGCAGAGAGCAGGAGATATTCTCTTTCTCCTCACTCACTTATTCTCATTCTCTCTCACTCTCTCAGTATTAAACCCTTTGCTTTGCCCCTTTAAAATAAAAAACTAAAGTGTTCATAGAGCTTTCATGTCAGTGCTTCACAAATTTACAAAAGAATGACAACAAAGTTGCAAACTGTTTATTTCACTAATAATTCAATATGAAATTATATCAAACTCTTGATTTAATATCAAAACACTGATGTTTATTCATCCTAACAAACAAGTTCAAGATTAGACTTGCTGACTATATATTTTTCTGATTTTATGAAAACTCATAATAAATGTGAAGCAAAACTGTTCAAATCAGTTAAGCTGGGTCTTGATTTGTTAAAATAATTAACACCACTGTCTTAGAGATGATCCTGCATTTGAGCACATGCTACCTCTGTGATTTCAGGGCACATGTCCTTCTACCCATCAAAATAAATGGAAGGGTTAGGGAGGTTAATAGAGACACAGCATCTGCAACAGCCTTGTGCATTTCATTCTCCTCTCAATAGATGCCACTGAGCACTGGGCTGTCAGTAATGTTCTTATGAATCATGTACCCTTCAATTCAGGACAGAGACTAAGAGCCAGATGCAAGGCAATGCAGCTCACCTTCACAGAATCCCACCATGCTTATCTCATAATGAAGTCTCGATAAGGCTTCATAAACAATTGAAGAGCTAGCACAGTTTTAATTAGAAGCCCACACAACACACTGCTAAACACCTAAATAAAACATGAGTAAGGACAAGAGCCACTCGCAAAGAGCCAATTTCTACCTTCCACTTACCACGAGGCAATTTTTCTCTATTTGGCTGTGCAATTCCTCCGGCTATATGAGTCCTGACCTAGCAGTAGCACTCAATAATTTAAAATCATGGACATAAATTTTAAACATAAACTTATATCCTGTTATACATTACACTGGTAACAGCCAAAAGTGTTACAGACTGACAAAATAATGAAGTTCTTTTATTTGCTAGGCAGACAACATGTCCTACCCTAATTCACCATTAAAAACAGCATACAGGTACACACTTGTAGTCCTAACTACTCTGGAGGCTGATGCTTTAAGGATTACTGAACCCAGAAGTTCAAGGCCAGCCCAGACAACACAGTGGGATCCCATCTCAAAACAAAGACTCACATAACAGATTGCTGATAAATCAGGGCCTATTTATGCACTTGTGCCTGGCTAATAGTGACCCTGGGTCTCCATGGATTTTTAAGTTCACAGTTGACCAAAGGAATGACCCTACAAGACTATTCTAGTTTACTCAGGTACAAACAACACAGACCTTGGATCAGAAGTTAGTTCTCAGGTTGAATGTTACTTCTACCTCTTACTATCTTACTACCTGTAAAATCTTGGAAAATTCCTTTTCCTTTCAGTATATCCACTCTTCATTTACTAAGTAGAGATAATCAGTTCTAAGACAGTTCCAGAACTCAAAAAGCTGTTAGATGTCAAGTCCCTCTTGTTTTAAATACTGTAGATCCTATAATCCAGGTCCCTCCTTTTATAAGAGGTTACAAGCTCATGTATCCCTTCTATGCTGCTTTCAAATAATAATGTACCTGCACACATAAACAACTCTAAGAACACTGAAGTGGAAAGCATCCCAGAAGTACACTAACATGAAAATGGGCAAATGTAGAATGTGCTACACAATGGAGTATCATATAGCAGTGAGCATGAGTGAACTAAAGCTACATGCAACACTATGATGCATCTTCAGGCTGTATCATTCAGTTGCCTGTTCTATACAACTGCATTCAGTAATGATACTATTTTATAGAAACACATGTAAGAAGAAATGTAAATACATCTATGTTGAAGCATACTCTCATTTGTAAAATAAACTAAGCCCATCGTAGACACCTTGAATCAAAGTCGGTTCCCAAAAAAAGTTGTTTGGATGAACAATTCAAATACAGTATACACTGCGTACACAAACAGCAAACAAAAACCACTATTATTCCAATGCTGCAACTTTTTTTTTTGGCTGGTCCCAGGCTTGAACTGAGGGCCTGGGCACCATCCCTGAGCCTCTTTGTGCTCAAGACTAGTGCTCTACCACTTGAGCCACAGCACCACATTGGCTTTTTATAGAAGTTTATTGGAGATAAGCATCTCATGGACTTTCTTGAGCCCAGGATGGCTTCAAACCCCAATCCGCAGATCTCAGCCTGCTGAGTAGCTAGAACTACAGGAGTGAGCCACCAGTACCCACCATCAGTACTGCAACTTTAAATAAGTAAATATAGTAAATAAAGCCAGTCTGCATATGCAAGCTTCACTCTACTCTCCTAACTCCAAATCACAATGAGGGCTGTCTAGGGCAGTCTGGAGGCTTTTGGTGATTAAAGTGCTGCACACCTTACCCTGGGGACCACAAAGACAGGTGGCTGCAGCACAGCAGCTGGGCAGGGTTAAGCCACAGGCTCTGGAGCGGAAGCTTCAGTCTGTGCTGACTTCAGACTGAAAGTGAGCGCTCCTTAAGCCAGCACGCACGGCAGGCCTGAGTTTGGTGCCCTAAGAGTGCACACACACCCCAGAACCTCATGTGGGGGGCGCTGCAGCGCTATCGTGGCTTCTGAGGACAGCTATGTGGGAAAAAGCAGACAGGCTGGCATTTGGGACCCCACACCTCCCAGCACACCCTTGATCCGGGGCTTGACAGGGGCTCTGGCAGGCTCAGGAGACACAGGCAGCCAACGGCAGCACCCCAAAAGCCCCCGGCCTTCTCTCTTCCCGTCCTCCTTACCTGAGCTACACCTGTGCACTCCTATGGGAAGCACATAGTCACATACATACAACAGTCACTGCTGACTGACAGTCACAGTAATAATAATCCACTAAAGCTTAAAACCACAGCCCCAGTCACACACCCTAGCCCCAGTGCAAGCACTCAGTGGTCCTACATAGCAACTGGCTGACCAACAAGAAAGCATTTCCATCATTACTTCTGTGTTTTGGGAAAGTCAAATCTAGACACTGACACCCTTCTAAAATAAAAACAAATTTTTCACCCACATACCAAACATGAAAATCTTAGAGCCAAACAAACCCTGCCAAGCATTAGCTGTCCAGTACAGTAATCGAGTGTACAGATAGCCTTGGGAGGCTGAGGCTTATGATGCATCTTCATTTACCCTCTTTGCTGCGCAGTCTGCACATTGATCAACAAAATGAACTCTGGAATTAAGTTTGCTTCTGAATCTCTGAACTGGAACACTGGAGTTAATTATTCAAACACTGTCATCTTCATTACATAAAAATGGAGCCATTAATAATAGCTACTTCATAGGCTTCTTTAAAACAAATCATACAATGCTTCTAAGCCTACTGGCTCCAAGCCAACAAATATTCAGAGCTCTTATCATTTGTAGCTGTTGACCTCCATTCCCCAGGCCAAGAAAGGTAAAAAGCATGGTATTGATTATATCCAGTAAATTTTCCTGTCAATCTGATCAAGACTCACTACAAGAAAATCTGCATACATGCGTGATTGCTTTAATTCTCTGGTGTAAGTGTCCTTTCTCACCAAAAAAAAAAAAAAAAAAAAAAAAAAAAAAGTCCATTCCTGCCTCTCTACTGTTCTAAAGTCTTTCATGCATACTAAAGTCTTCCATGCATAGGGCTATGGGCATGGTTCAAGTGGTAGAGTGCCAGCTGTGAGAAGAAAGCCAAGCTGAGTAGGAGGCCTGAAGTTCAAGCCCAACAACAACAAAAATGCGTACCACACAGTACTTAGGTGTTGCCAGTATTCAAAACACAGCCCAGCGGCAGCAAACTCACTTCACAGCAACCCCCCCCCCCCCCCGCCCAACACACACACACTAAGCAGGTACTCTCGGTAGACCTTGGTTGAGTAAGCAACAAGAGCAGACCACACAGGAGATATAAGGTGGCAGGCAACTAGATTCAAATGCAGATGATCTAAACCTAGAGTCTCAGCTTATAGCCATGATGCAAAATGGCTTCAGGAAACAGAAGTCATCTCCAAATCAAGTAAAATCTTTCCAAGCTATCCATCAGGAAGGTGTGTGACAGTGGTGGCACCTCTATCCTATATTCTGTAAATCCCTGGCAGGACACAGATGAACTCAAATGCTGCTGCCCGGAAGGGCTGGAGCTATCCTCTAAGGGACAGGAAATGTGTGAGGTGGTTGGCTTTTGGCAGTGACCAGGGACACCCTAGCATTCACTCCTACAATACACATCACTGCCTAATACAGCTTGCAATTGTCCACCTAGGACATTTAGGTACAGACCTAATTTTTTATAGACAAAAAGTTATTCTTACACTGCCTTATGGGACTTAATATACAGTATTTTTTTCATTTTCTATATACAATTTTCATTCAAGAGTATTTTTCTAGGCAACCACCAGGTAAACTAGAAAACTGTTCATCTTTTCAGAAATAGCCCTGTTATGTGAATCATGAACATAGCACAGCTGTAGTGTCTCCCTGAGGGCCACATACGGACAGCAGTGCCTCCCCATGACTGCTCTAGTCCTGCGCATTCATTTACGTAATGTCTTCACTCAGTCTCCCACAGCAGAAAACCACAGACAGAGCGGCTGGTAAACAGCACAAATTTGTTTCTCACAGTTGTGAAAGCAAAGAAGCCCAACACCAAGCTGCCTGCAGATTCAACATCTAGAACCTCATGGATGAAGAGGATACAGCCCCTAGTTATGACTCTGGCTCTAGACAGAGCCACCTGCCAGTCCTCACCTCTTAGCACCATCACCTTGGGCACAGACACAGACACAGAGACAAAGACCAGAAACAGAGATGAAGGAGAGCTATCACAAACATTCCGATCAGAGCAGACAAAATAAACATGCCATCTTATGACAAATGGGATTCCATTTATTTATGTTATCCTTAGAGCATGGGTATTTTGAAATTGTGTGGCTAAATATGGTATATTAAGATTTTTCTCTTCAAGGTTGAATATAAGTGTGTGTGTGAGTTTATGAGTGGTGCATGGTATTAGCAGGTGTAAGTGTGGATGTGTGTATGAGTAACAGGGTAGTGGAATGTCAGTAAGCATCAGGGTTTGGTAAAATATGTATGGATGTGGTATTGTCAAGAGTGGGGTATTGTGAAGTAGGTGTCAGTGAATGTATGGGAGTGACTCTCTAAGGACGTATGTGTGCATGTCAGTATGTGTAACTGGGTGGATGTGAATGCAGCGAATGGAGTGTATGTATTCTAAAAATCCTAATATCTAAAAAGAAGGCATTGTGTCTTACAGAATTGATGTTCTGTGTTCCACATCTCTGTAAAAATAATAAGAATAGTAACAACCTGATGGTCCACAAAGAAAACTCAGATTCGCCTAGTGCTGTTTCCATCAACACTTTACAGAAAAACCAGCAACAGCTCTCTGACTGAGTGCACATGGTCTCTCTACAGGCACTCTCCCCCCATCCCATCCCCTGTCTCTGAAGCAAGTCTTTAGGTCCCAAAGCAGAATCCATAGCTAAGAATGCTTTTGGCAATCCCTTGGGTAGTTCCTGAGGCCTTTCTCAAGCTGAATACATTTTCTTACAGGTGCAAACTTTCCAGCAACATATCCAGCACAAGACTTGGACTCCTACCACTGCCCTGGCAGAGGTAGGTGCATCTTTAGTTTGCCACATGATAGCAACTAATGAAAACAAGACTGCCTCAACTAATGCCCTTCAGAAACAACACCTCAAAGCTGTTTTCAGTTCCTTCTCTTCGTTCCTTATGATTCAGCCAAAAAAAAAAAAAATCAGACACAGAACATGTGTTTAACAGAATACTCCTCCATCTTTTTCTTCAGCATTCCTAAACTGAACTAAGAATGGCAAGGAGAAAGGGGGGGGGGGAGGAGCAGGAGGGAGAAGAGGAGGAGGAGGAGGAGGAGAGAAAGGAGGAGGAGAGAAAGGAGGAGGAGAGGAGGAGGAGGAGGAGAGAAAGGAGGAGGAGAGGAGAGGAGGAGGAGGAGGAGGAGGAGGAGGAGGAGGAGGAAGAGGAGGAGGAGGAGGAGAGGAGAGGAGGAGGAGGAGGAGGAGGAGGAGAGGAGAAAGGAGAAGAGGAGGAAGAAGAGGAGGAGGAGGAGGAGGAGGAGAAGGAAATAATGGGCAGTTTTAAACTTTGTTATATACCAGCGCTTCCTAATTACTTCATTCAAGAGCCATGATCCATTCCCTTTCCAACCTCATCTTTGCTTCCAACCAGTGGCAGGATTACAAACCCGTGTCTGTCTCATTCCATTACACCATACTACATCTTGACCATAATGATTACAACTAGGGCTAAATAAACCCACAAACTGCTGTAAGTATCCCATTTACTCTTCATAATAACTCTTAGTTAAGTACCAACTTTAGTCCTACTTACAAAGGAGAAAAATAAAATAAGGCTTAGAGAAGTAAATGAGGTTGCCCAGAGGCACAAAGGAGCTGGTACAGTTTATACTCAACCCCACATGGTATGCCTCCACAAGCTATGCTCTTACTCACTGAGTAGTCCTTGCTTTGAGGACTAAAACTCACCAGGCAAAAGCCGGGTAAAGAAAGGGATGATTTTCATCATCATGGGATGACTCATGAGACTGCAAGAGTTCTACACCCATCAGAAGGTTTGAGTAAATAACAGGATGATCTTTATGGGACACATTAGCAAATCAACATGGAATGTTAGTGTTAGTCCACAATGATTAAAACTCTGAAAAGCATAAGCATTATTTTAAGAATTAAGAACCCTCTTTTGTTGCACTTATACAATTGTAGAGTATGCAGAGATTCCTTGTAATTGCTATTTGTAGATGTAAAGAGGGTTGTATTTAATGAGGGAGGTATAATGAGGGCTGTATTTTTGTGTTCCAGTGTGTAACTGACGTAAATCCATGTCTTCTGCTGGCTCCAGGCACCTCCTGTCCCTCTAAAAGTCAGAGACAAGTGACTAGCAAGTGCAAGCCAGAGAATAAGCTCTTCCAGAGGGCCTACCAGGGCCCACCACACTGAAGGTCATGAACAAGGCCGATAGGAGAGACACAGTAGAGGAAAGCAAAGGGGTCAAAAGTACAGTCTGAGGTTTACAGTGGCTACACTTCGGGTTTTTCAACATTGATGATATATACACATACCCACATAATCTTCTTTCAGTACAGTATTCAACACTTTGTTTCAAAAAAGAAACAGGGTTTGTGTTAGATTATATTTTTGTCAATTGTTTAATGTGTTTTGAGTTTGGTAAGTTAAGATGTACTGTACTAAGTAATTTTTTTTGCCAGTCCTAGGGCCTGAGCACTGTCCCTGAACTTCTTTTTGTTCAAGGCTAGCTCTCTACCATTTGAGCCACAGCGCCACTTCTGGCTTTTTCTGTGTATGTGGTACTGCTACGCAAGCATTCTACCACTAAGCCACATGGGAATCTGGGAAGGCCCTAAATACTTATTGACTGGCAAAGGATTTATCAGGCCATAACCCCAACACAAGTCAAAGAACACGTGCAGGTAAATTTCCTAAAGTGGCATCTGAAGACTCTGGAAAATATATAAGGAAAAATTAAGAACATTATCTAGTAAGTCAGCAAAGCACTTTTGAAGTATACAGCATATCAGACATCTTCACCAACATGGGACACAGAAGATCCAGAAGGAATCTAAACCAAGCTCCTCTCCAGAGTTAAAGTTAGCAGGAGTTTCCTAAGCAAAGAACCAGAAGAATTATGATGGGTGGCATTATGTCAATAGCTCTCACTGCAGTATCCCTCTGCAGTTTTTATGTATTTAACTGTATATTACAAGTATACAAACCTATGTTCAAATATGAACCTAAGGCAGGTAAACCCTACCAGAAAATTGGATTCTGGCATGCACATTGGGAAAAATTTGCCTCTGATTACTTACATTCATTCTACTCTTATACAAATGATATGTAAAAAAAAATAAGAAAACGAATAAAATATTGAGACAGTTAATATACATCTACTGTTAGTAATTTTTGGCCAAACTACCAATGCTATCTGAAGTGAATTTTTTTTCTGAATTCAAATAGCATTTGTTCAAGACCTACATGTAGGAAAAAGAAATTAGCAATCTTCATAGGATATTAATCATATTTAGAATATTACAGTCCATTTTAAATGTTTTATCTATGGGGTTATTTTTAATCCTTACCAAAAAAAATGTTACTATTAGTTTCATTTGCTAATCAGGAAACTGACCTAGAGCTTGGGCAAAGAACTCTAAGTTACACAGCCAGGTAGCTGAGCTGGTTTAAAACCTGGCTTTCATGCACACATTCAACTGTTCTTCAATGTAAGGTTCCATTTGGAGAGGAAACAAAAGAGGAGTAGAGGGGGCCCACTCTTTACAATAAAATTACTGAATACCATTAGTGTACACATTTATTTAGCTGTTATTATTAAGCTCTGATATCACTTTTATGATGGTCTGGATACACATTCTTTAATTCTGTGTCATTTAATTCTCTGCATACTTGTGATAAATGTATTAATGTCTTGAACTATATCTATCTGGGCACAAACTCCCCATACATGAGTGTACTAATAAACAAGTTTCTAAAGAACCTGCAATTGTCTGTATTGCCTATGTCCCCACCAAAATAATGCCCTCACTTGTTGAATAAACCTACATTTTTTTATGCCCTGGGAAAATTATTTTAATTCAGTATAAAACAAGCTATTGATAGAAATGAATACTCTTGAGAATTTCATATGATCACAGAAGTCCTGGCTTGCCCCACCCCCAGTTTCTTATCCATGGAGTGTCAAACCAATGTCCAGGGTCACACCAAAAAGTCTGATGCTACAGAAGTGGTATACATACTTTCCCCGAACTAATGTCACTTGTGTGTTCTAGTAAAGCTCTCCTCACTTGATTAACATGCTCCACCATTATCTGTAAGCAGATCACATGAAAAATGAACCTTAGAGACAGGATAACTTGGAAGAAATTACTATTCCTCAGCATGAATCAAAAAGCCCACAAATCACAGTCCCCAAGGGCAACAGTAGAAAGATCTGCTACTAAGCTCACCTAAAGTCATAAAGGGGGGAGGGGAGATAAAGAATTCATTTTTACATTAAGAACCACACAAATGTTTTGAGTAAAAATCAGTGTGGCTATCCAAGATCAAAAACCAATAGATGAGGACAGGTGCTACCAGCCTACATAAGACAGACACACTGTAAAATTCACTGTGGATTTTTAAAAGTCAGTAGGGAAAAAAAAGCAAAATACCTCAAAAGTGTTATGCTGATTACCTGCTGAAACAATATTTTGACATACAGGTTAAAATTTGAAATTATTAATATTAACAACCTATTTATCATTTCCCTATATGAAAACTGAAAATTATACATTACTACTGGACAGAGCTCTTTAGAAGGACGTCTTCCATTTAACAGGGCCTACCTATGCCAGACGAGCCTACAAACAGCTTTGAGTGCTCTAGACCAGGCATCTGAGGACACCCCTAACTATGAAATACAGAGAATAAAACAAAACAAAGAAAAAAAGGAAATTTCTGGAATAGAAACTGGCAAGAAGCTATAAAAATAAACTGTCCGGTTTTCCTAACAAGGTAAAGAGATTCAGTGCAAGCTTTTTAAAACTTGAGAACTACCCTACACTCCAGCAATAACACTTTTGAGCATCCAAAAGACTGTAAGTCAGGATAGAATAAAGGTACCTGCACATCCATGTTTACTGTTAAACTATTCACCACAGCCAAGTCATAGAAACAGCCCAGATGCCCTTCAAGCAACAAATAGATCAAGAAAATATAAAACACACACACACACACAAAATGGAGATTATTCATCCAACAGGAATAATATTATCATTTTAAGGGAAATAGATGAACCTTGAAAAATTATGCTGAGTAAAGTCAAAATTCAGAGAGGCAAAAAGTACATGTTCTTTTTCATACATGCAAGTCAGATCTAAAATGTTAAACATATATGGAAACATATGCATATGCCCACAACCAAAGTGACTAAAGTACATTATACAAAGGAGTAGGTTTCCATGGTGTAGCCCCTTATAACAATTAACAGACACTTTAACAAAATGAATACCAGAAAACCGAAACATGTCTTATGTGATGAGAGGAGAGATGAAGGAGAGAGAAAGGAGGGCTGATGAATGGAGATAATGGAGAACCCATACAGTCACAATACTCACTGTGTATATGTAAAAATGGAAATAGGAAACTTGCAGAGGTGGATGGTATGAGAGAGATGGGAAGGCAGAACAATGAAAGGATTCAAGTTACATTGTATACATAAAGTACAGGTTGAATTGATACTACTTTGTTTGTACAACTATTTAAAGGTAATTTTAACTTATTTTAAAAACAAGCACTAAAGAGAATACCAAAATATTCATATATCATAGCAATCATTTATTATTAAAATTATCAATGAACTATAAAAAGATGACAAGGTAAATACCCTTGGAAATTGAAAGCACAAAAGAAGTGAACTGTAAGAAACAGAATAATGGCCCCCAAACATGCCAATCAAATATAACCACAAGGGTCCAAGATGGAAGAGGGAGGCATAAGATCAATCAGAGAGAACTGAACTTGCCACACTTCAGCACCATAGAGGGAAAGGGATCTAAAGGCTGACAAAGACAATAAAATTGCCCTACCCTAGAACCCCAACAGGAATTTGGCCTGCTGACCATGTTATAGCTCAAAGACACTCATTTCAGGCCTTTGGCTCCAAAACTGTAAGATGATATTAGTGATGTCTTAAGCTAATATATTTGTACTCGCTTGTGGTGGCATTGATTTAAAAAATACTTGAAGAAATCAATAAAAAGTTAACAAAGCAATTTTCAAGTTCTCCAAAAGTACACCCCCAAAGAAGCTGACTCAAGAATGCTAGAGGCTATGAGGACAGCATGAGGCTGGAAGAAAGCAGAACCAAGCAAGGCCAGCAATGACCTTGAGCCAAGCAAGGTACATACCAAGCATATACCAATGCCCTATTCCTATAGTGCCCTGTGGTCAGTGGTCATTCACCCAGGGCTGATCTGAAATCACCTCCACCCAAAGCTCAGTTAGAAATAATTTAACAAGTTAACCAGAATGTGTGAAGAACTAGTTTTATTTGCAACAATCTATGACCCCATCCAGCAAGTCTCTGGAATGTCCAGGAGGATAGTCTTCTCCCTGACATCATTTCCTCACAGGCTGAAGAGTCCCACTGCCCAAAATACCTGGTCTTTGACTTGTTCTAATATATCAAGTTTCCACCAAGAGATAGCTTTCAAGATACCAAGTCTCTGGGCTGGGGATATAGCCTAGTGGCAAGAGTGCCTGCCCGGGATACACGAGGCCCTAGGTTCGATTCCCCAGCACCACATACACAGAAAACGGCCAGAAGCGGCGCTGTGGCTCAAGTGGCAGAGTGCTAGCCTTGAGCAAAAAGAAGCCAGGGACAGTGCTCGGGCCCTGAGTCCAAGGCCCAGGACTGGCCAAAAAAAAAAAAAGATACCAAGTCTCCAGAAAGAGGGTTAAAATAAAAATGCTAACAAAAAGAGTACTGTTGTGAAAATGTTAGCCTGAGCTGGCAAGAGACAGACTCTCATGCAGAAGGACAAAATCTCTCAATGGGAATAGAAGGAGACAAGTTTGTTGGGACAAAGCAGCAATTCATGAACTTTGCCATTTCCTTAGTCCAGGTTCTGAAGTGAGCCTATATAGGCAAGACAGATTTTTATAGATAGCCCAGTTACTAATGGTCAAGACACAGTCTTACCAAAGTATGGCATCCTACATAGAAGTAGTCTACTGCTCTGCAATGCTTACATTGATTTATACTTGATAGGTTGAGCTGACAAGGAGTAATCCAAATTACTAGATGCCCTGTGTTCATTTTTTAAAAAACATTTATGAAAATACCTCTGATTTGCATCCACTTTGTATTCAGTATTTCACTATATTAAGTCAACAAATTGCCAACGTGACCAAAGTAGATTAATGAGATGTATCATTTTTGTTTTGCCTTACAATAAATAACAGTAAATTCCCTGATAAAAGTTTCTTGAAAGAGAGATCACTTTACTGATTCTAAAAACCAGTTAAATTTATCAAAAAAAAAAAAGTAAAACCATCTCAAGAGAGGATCTTCATATTAAAAAACAATAATAAAATCACTAAAAGCAATATAACATAATAAAATGATAAAAAAAAATCAAAGAGATGACCTTGAAAACCATGGGAGAAATAATAGAGAAAAAAACTTTAACACACAAGTTCCAAAATGACTTATTTTATTGAAAGGTAGATAGCCCCAGGGTCTATAGTAAAGGTAATCTTACAGGATTTAAGTAAAAACAAAAACAAAAACATTTTTAATCCTAAGTATTTTAGTGGTATCTGAAAATATTGAATAGAGGATTATTACAAATAGAAGGGAGGGGAATTTGAGTGTAGTGGAGCCTAGAAAGGCCTATGGCCAAGTCTGCTGCTCAGCAAGAGGAAACTAGGGTGCAAAGCCCTCAACATCAAGTGCAACAAGATGAACAGAACACGCACTAGAGAGTAACCCATGGTCCTCTAAAGAAAAGGGGTTGTTAGCTTCACAATTTTCCTAGAGTCAAGGTTACTGCCCACATCAAGGTACTCGTCTACATCAAGAATATTTAACCAGATATCCGATGGCTCACACCAATAATCCTAGCTACTCAGGAGGCTGAGATTTGAAGATCACAGTTCAAAGCCAGCCTAGTCAGGAAAAATCTTTTGAGACTTATCTCCCATTAACCATCAAAAAGCCAGGCATAGTCACAAGCCAGAGCAATGGCACCAGCCTTGCCCAAAAGTCCTGAAAACTAGGGGCAACAGTATAAATCTGGGTCTGCATTCTATGGTCCACGAGCCCAGAATGCCAGGTGCCAAGGCAAGGGACATAGCACACTTGGTCTCTGTGCCTTCAATGGATGGATAATGCTCACCCACTGTTGGAGATACTGACGTTGTCTATCAATTCAGACTGAAATAATAACCTCAACACCTTCACGGCCACACCCAGAGAAATAGTTTTACCAACTATCTGGGTGTCAACCCAGACAATTTGATGTATAAAACTGAGTATCAAAACTAAGAACAGTAAAGTGGAACATCGGGCCTTTGGTGATTTGGAATCACATGACATGCTTTAATTACAATGTTAACTTTTAGAGTTAAAGAACCCAATCAAATACCTGATCAGCTCTACAAAAATGATGTGGAGGCAGAAAATAATCTTATTTTTAGAACTAAAATTTCCAGATTCAACTCTTTAGAATGGAGGTGGGGACTCTGTTCTTTTTGTTTAGTTGGCTGGATCTCTTTTTGGAGCGTGAAGGGAGTCTTGGGGTTTGAACTCAGGAGGAGCACTATTTTTCACCCACTATCTCAGGGTACAGCTGTGGTCAGGTGTGGTGGTTCACACTTGTGAACAATGGCCAATCATTTTGGATACATCTGGTGTTTTCTCACAATGGATTATTAGGTTCTGCATTTGGGCAAGAAACCCACGATGCTGACACGGTCTTCTCTTGGTGAGGGTGGTATGCCAGGTTTCTCCACTGTGAAGTTATTCTCATTCCCTTGTAATGAATGTCCTGAAGGAGACACTATGAGGTTGTAAATATCCTGTTTCTCGTCAAACGTCCACCCCTTACGCAGACTGTCCATCCTGTGACATCACCAGAAGTCATCACAATTGAGCAGTTCCCTGTGATGTTCTACCCTCACTCCTATGCCAGTAACTCTAGCTCTTCTCTGTACCTCCCATATACTCAATCCATTATTTGCACCTGCATGCACTTGTAGGTTTTGTTTTACTGAATTCTTGCTGCTCCTGATGTTCTGGCTTTGACACAAAGGTTTTCCAGACTGGCTCTTGTCTAAGAACTTCTTTCATGTCTCACACGGCAAGGTGCTCAGACTTTATTTGCACTATGCTCTGTCCAAGTCCTGAGTCAGCAATTCTCCAACATGCCTTGGTTCCTTTTATTACAGGACAGTATTTATAACCACGCTGTGGGCATCAGATACATGTACTGCTCCTTGCAAGCTCCAAAACCATCTCAGCAGAGATAGAAAATAATCCATGCACAGTAACCCATGCATATACACACACACATTTGTATGTATTTACATATCAATCTCTTTGCCTAGAGAGATACTTCCAGCTGCAAGCCAAAACCACTCTTACCTGTCACCTTTCCTCATTGGTCATCTCTTGTCTTTCTCTGACAGTGAACATTTCACCTTCCATTATCTACTGCATTTATTTTTCAGCTCTAGTTGACATATCCTTTCAGACCTGCTCATCTATTACTAACTGGAGTAGAGTATTTGTGTGTGAATCTTTTTATGGTAGTAGCCTTAAGATATTCAGTGACAATACAAATTTACAACATTATTTGAGATAATTCTCCCCTATCTCACATAGCAAGGTTATGTAATACAGTTAAGTCCATAATAGGTTGTATTTCCTTTTGGTTCCCCTCATGTTCTGGTTGATGTTTTTATTTGTATAAGGTCGACTGGGTGTGGGGGTAGGTCACACCTGTAATTCCAGACATCCAGAAGGTAAAGACTAGAGGATCACAGTTGGAGGATGGCCCAGGCATAGTGGCACATGCTTGTAATCCCAAGTACCTGGAAAGTAGATGTAATACAATCAGAGTGCCAGGCTAGCCCAATCTGAAAAATCCTATCTAAAAAATAACTCTAAAAGCAAAAGAGCTAAGGGTGCATGCAGCTAGCAAGTGTAAGGCCCTGAATTTAAGCACCAGTACCTTAAAGGGAAAAAAAAAGTATGTGAAGTCCATTTGGGGATTCAGTTCTACAGCATTTGATCAATACATATAGTCAACTACCTATCACCAGTCTGGAGGGAGGATAGCCCCATGGACCCAGTGTCCCCTCGTGCTGGCTCTGGAGTCCACTCACCTCCCAGCTCCACCTGGAAGCATCTGACCTGTCTTCCCAGCTTCTGGTTCTGGTTTGGTGGCACCATGATCCCACAGTTCAGAGTTACCCCGGATCTCCAACGTCCAGGGATGCTCCACTCTGATTTGCTGTCGTTATTCAAGTTGTTCATTTTCATCTTCACGGTGTTTCTCCTTATTTTCTCATTTTTAGTCATGTTAGGGAATCGGGGTTTTTGTTGGTGGTGGTGGTGGTACTGAGGTTTGAACTCAAGGACTTGTGCTTGCTAGGTTAGAACTCTACCATGGAGCCATGCCTCCATCTCTGTTTTCCACTGACTATTTTTAGCACAGAGTATTATCTCCCATCTTGGTGTGTGTCCAAGCTGCAATAGTTCCTACCTTTCTGCTAAAATTATCTTCTAATTCATATGCTGTTCCTCTTTCTTGATAGAGTGACCATGGTTATATTCCCTATCAGGTATTTCCTGCCTCTGTGGCATCGGAACTTGGTGACTACTCTTCTCGGCACTGCTTTTTCTGGCTTCTGTTTTGTTGAAAGGTGGCCATGCTGCAGAAGAAAGCAGAGTCGGGTCGTGAGTTTTATGTCTGGAAATGGGCACACCTTTCTTCTGCTGTGCCTTCAGTTGAGTCCCCGAGTTAGAGCTTGGGATGGGCTTGAAACTATTATGAATACATCTTCCTTTCAGCTCCTATAGTGACCACTGGTTGGTGGAGGCTTTCCTTCCTCGGCATGTGCTCTCTCTCAGCATCAGGTTTCCCCTCAGGGAGGGTCTGTCTGCATGGTCCTGCTGTCTCCCAGCAGTAGTCCATACTGCCAGTTTCTTACCATCTGGCAACAGAAGAAGGAACAGGAACTTTCATGCTGTTCTGACAAAGCATGGGTAACAGGCAGGCACCAAGGTCTTAGGATGTGGCCCTCCTGGTGCTTCTTCCTTCCTTCGCCAGCTGTGGCTCTATGCAGCACACTTCCAGGGAGCAGGAGGGTGTCTCTCTGCCCTGCTCCCCATGCAATGACTTGTACCACTGCCCTAACAGAAACTATGGTTTCTTTCTTTCCTTTGAGAATTGAACTTGGGACCTTGTGCATATAAACACGCACTCCTCCACTGTGCCCCACCCTGGCCCGGTAACTGTGCTGCTTTTCTCCTTCCCTCCCTGCCACCTGCCACTCAGGAAAGAGGATGAAGGTCTTGGCAGAGTTCCTGTAACCACTAGGGCAGCTGCTCGTCTCCCTGGTCCCTGCACTTCCAAAGGATGTTGTCTCTGGAATGCTGTCTTCAGAACTCCTGGCCTTTGGTGAGGAAAAGCCTGAGGAGGCTGCAGCTTCACTCCAGCCTCCAGGGACTGCAGGAGCAGCCAGCCCACACCAGCGCCTCCCCTGAGCCCCCAGCACTGAACAGCTGCCCATGCTCCAGGTCAGAGAGCTCAGCTCGGGCGCTGACTGCCCTGGAATCACAGCTTTCTGGGGCTCAGAACAGTCATGAGCTTGTGATTGTCAGTTTTTCAGTTTGGTTTGGCTTAATCATGTTTTAGGGTTAGAAAGCCTTGCTTTTTATGTGTCACAATCCTGTTTGTATTAATGCCTGAATCGGTGTGTGTAAAGGAGAAGAATGAGGGGCTGGGGATATGGCCTAGTAGTAGAATGCTAGCCTCGTATACATGAAGCCTTGGGTTCGATTCCCCAGCACCACATATATAGAAAAGGCCGGAAGTGGCGCTTTGGCTCAAGTGGCAGAGTGCTAGCCTTTAGCAAAAAGAAGCCAGGGACAGTGCTCAGGCCCTGAGTCCAAGGCCCAGGACTGGCCTGCCCAAATAAATAAACAAACAAACAAACAAACAAACAAATAAATAAAGGCAAAGAATGAAACAAATTTAAGGTTTGTTGGAAAGTCAACTTGAAACAACATTCCAAATTCCAAATTAAAATATTCTAATTTTAATCTTAAAACCTAATTAGCAACTGTTGGTTATTCATCAATGTGACTTTTCCCCTACCTGTTGATACATCATTGAGAATAGTCTCATTGTTTTTCTAATCATAAATCCCAAACATTGGGAGAATGCATTTAGGTATAAACTAAAAAGCTCAGCTTAATAAAGAACACTAACAGCTGATAATGATTTCTTTAAAGCACTGGCCTCATGTTTGGCAGCGGGCTTTCAGAACAGCAATTACATATTCATGGTCTCCATAATTCTGTGTTACAAAATATTTTCCCAAATCTCTTGGGAGATTACTACAGGGTTAAAAGTTGTCTTAAGATCAAAGATCAAATACAGCGAGGAAAATTCTCTAATTGTCTATAGCAGCTTGCTGATCTTTCCCATCTGCTGTGAGAGAAAGGAGGTAGAAGTCAAGTTTGAAAAAAAGAAATCCTTTGTAACTAGAAATGACAGTAAACTGATCCTGGCAAAAGTTCAGAGGAAATTCTTCTACAAGAGATCCAAACTCCCTTTGGCCAAAATATAAACGACATCAGCAATAAGAAAATAGTCTAGTTAGTAAAGCACTGTCTCTTATTTCTATCTTTCTTCCTGCAATACATCATACGATCAGATTTCTATTATAAAACCACACAAAGTAAATGGATGTCCAACCATGGAGAAGACTTTATAAGCTCAGCATGTGGGTGAGTGATGAGACACAGCTGGAGCTGAAGCTGAGAAGGACCCATAGCACACTCAAAGAGGTGACTCTCCTGGCACAGGCCAGCCATCCTGGTTCTCTGGACTTGCTTTATTTATGTAAGGCCCACAGAGCCTGTCCTTCACTGTCACTTTAAAAACAGTCAAGAAATCTCCAAATAGCAAAGGGGGTGGCACACTTTTTAGAAGAGAACTGCTGTTTGTCTCCTGACACAGATGCTCACGGGCACATGGTCTGGAACCCACTGTGTTTTTCTCCCTTGTGTGCCTGTGGCTTCTCTCCCTCTCACAATTATAAGACTATAGTCTTCAAACAGATGAATTTCATGGTATGTAAATGATGCCTTAACAGTTGTTTAGGAAGAAGTATTTAGATCTGATGTTGCTAAATCAGTGGGTTAGTCCACAAATAATTCACATCCTCCCTTCTATTTACAGTTATTTAAATAGGTTTTTAAAAAATACAGAAGAATTGTTTCAGTCCACATATGAAAATTAACTCAAAATGGATTAAAGATAATGTAAGACCTGAAATTATACAGCTCATGTGATTAAAAATGGGAAGAAAATGTATATATACCGTAAATCTTCATCATCCTGGGTTAAATAGTGTGGTTTGATTGGTTTGGGTTTTTTGAGACAGGATCTTACACAGTAGCCAGCCTAGGCTGATTTTTGACCTTAAAAAAAAAAGGCTACAAAAACAATTGTTAAGATTACAGGTATAAACACCATCATACCTAACAAGAGTTTTTTGGTTTTTTTAAGTATCACCTTAAGCACAGTAAGCAAGTTTTGTCTGCTTGTGTGTTTCATATAAGACCCTCAGGAGAGACTTAAAAGGAGTTAATCCAAATGGCCAAGGTACTCTCCGAATACCTTAGGTGACCTGGAGTAAACCTGGCTCATTATACTACTAAATTCTCCCCGTTTGTGGGATGTGGATGCAGGAAAGTGGCTGATGTCCAAGCTGGGTGTGTTGAGGAACGAGTCCACCTCGGCCTGCGAGGCCAGCTTCTCTGCAGGAGCATGTGTGAGTTCCCCTACAAAGCAGAGGCACTGCCATGAGGGGTTGTGTGCAGCGTGCCCCTTGCTTGCAGCAGGCACATCTCCAGGTTGTGCTGTGGGCTTTGCACCCACCAAGGGAGTTGCACCACTTACACCTCTGAGGGGGTCTTCATTAAAAGGTCTTAGGAGAAATAAGAATACTACAAGTACACAGACAATGAAAAAAGGAAAATGAGAAAAGTAAAAAGAAACGTAAACTGGGTGTGGTGGCGCATGCCTGTAATCACTAAACTAGGAGACTGAAGGAGGAGGATCACAAGTTTGAGGCACGCAGAGCCATTAAAACAAACTTCCTACTCCCTCAAAGGTTGTGTGAGATGGAGGAGGGGGAAAGGAGCAACGAATAAACTGGGTCACGCTGGAGTGAAGCCAGGCAGGAATCTAACCTGGAAAGGGTGGGTGGCGTGTCCACCATCCACCAGCCCCAGCCACCCTCTCCATCTTCCAGGCTGCTCTGCCTACTATGCCTTACCAGGCACCCAACTTGCACTTCCAAGGCTCCACTGTCCATATGCATGGTCATTCTGTCTGCTTTGGATATTCTGTAAATCCCCATGGCTATTTTTTCTCTTCTGTTTGAATTTAATCATGGTTTGCTGGACCCACATATACTCCAACATAACAAGTTTTGTTCAACTTCCTCTTGCAAACCAATGGCACTGGTCTCACCGAGGAATAAGACGATAATGTTTGATCCTTTGCGGTACACTGAAGCTATCCTCAGACTGCTTATCTCCCCCTCCTCCAAGTAAATTATGGTGTTCACCAACTTCTCTAGTAGAAGTGAATGCACAGTGCAAAAGTCTAGTGCAAAGGCTCTAGGACGTAACTGCTCTTTGAATGGCAACCTGCGCTATAGGACTCATCCAGCTCTAACCTGCAGGTATGGCCTCTGAGGCCACTGACAATCTAGGTTTACAATACCTGGGAGATAGATGTATAACTTCACCCCCATACAATTAGGGGTTCTAGCCAAACTTGGGCTGGGGAGTGTCAGGCTGGTGCAGGGACAGGTAAGTGGGCACAGGGACCTCACATCATGTTTTTCCATGCTTTGCCTGTGCACCTGCTCAAAGAACAAGGAAAATACTACCCCTCTGATCTTTTAGGTTGTCATCTTAATTTTTAACATAAGCTTAACGGAATAAGAGAATACAAACTGTAGTATACTCTTACATATTTTAAATGAGTAGACCTTTGGTATCAGCACCATATGGTTCCAAGGAGAAGTCATAAAAGAAAACCCACACATGCTCAGGGCCCAGAGCTCTCCTCTACACAGTGGATGCTTGGTTCATTTTTCTCCTTACATTACCCAATATCTATTGAGGCATGCTGCTTTTCCCAAATTTTCATTTTCTCACATAAATTAAAGCACAAGAATTTTTGTCTGCTCTGGGGCAACATTTACATTTGAGGAGGCAGATTTTTGAAAACTAAAGGGCAGGAAAATACTTGGCAATCACACAATGACTTAATCATGACAGATAATAACATCGGATGGAATCAGCTTCTCCACATTAACTTCACTGAGTTAAAAATGCACAGGAATCTTAAATCCTGCGCAGGAATTTCAAATTTTTATTTTGAAATTTATTTCACATTTTCATATTTTTCCTATGCTTGGTCAAGCATACATGTAATAAATCCATATATATAGTGGGCTTACGTGAATAATTATTGCAATTCCAGAAGCCACATATTTCACTCATTTTCTAATGAAATATGCTCACCAAACAACAGTTGCTAAAGCTGACCTTCAGTGACAAATCTACGATCAAATCATACTTATTTCCTAACATAAAATTTGCTTTTAAATTCAACTGGATGTATTAATCTTCATCCTTCTAATTCCTAGCCACAAATACAAGAGATAAAGCTCAGAGTCAAGAAGAAATTGCTATAGTCTCACCAGGGGTCTCTCTACTTCACTATTTTTAGTTCTCATCCAGATCCTAAGAATTGTTTCATGGTCTCTCTACTGGGAGAACTACAGGTTTTTACTCCCTCAGGCAGGCAACAATGGCTCTTTGTCACAGGGAGAGAAACACTGTGGAATGAAGAGGTATGAAAGGAGCGTGGGCCAGGCCCGGGTACTGGGAACCACACACAGGAGGAGCAAGCTTAAATATAGCAAGTATCTGAGCAATCCTGAAGCCAGTCTAGTTTGAAAAATCCTGGGGAAATCTCCATGAGGCCCCCAAGCATATATTTATCTCAGTATGAAGACAACTACTCTAAGAAACAGCTCCAGAGAGCATATCGCAAGACTGAAACAAAGTATGCAAACACGATTGCTGACAATCTCATGTTCTAAGCATGGAAGAAAAATCAAGAAACATGTGGCGAAAGATTTAGGACAGGTAAGTTCAACATAGGACAGAGCTCACACTCTGAACAAGAACATCTGGGATATGGATTACATATCTGCCACTATTACCACTATTATGTGATTTCAATGCCTTTGTCTACCTCCTCAAGCTCATCTCCCCATCTTCAAAACAAGAGTGATGGTGATGGCGGTAGAGGTGATGAGGTGGCAACGATAAGATCTTACTGAATGGATTGTTGTAAGGTAACTCAATCTCAAGAAACAGAAAACCACATTTTGAGAGGTCAAATAGCAAGTCTTTATTCGAAAGCTGGCAACTGCAGGTGGACTCCTGGTCACAAAGATCTGCAGCCCCTCGAATACATATAATTAACACTATTAGGAAACTGAGCCATGACCATAGTAAAGCAAAGAAAGGACAGAAAGACAATACCCCAATGGAGAGCTGAAGTAGGATACCATGGTGCCTGGAGAAGAGCCAGAAAACAGGAGACACGGAAACATGAGACATAGCATACCCATGCCTGAGCTGATCTGTGCCTAGTGTCAGGGGCAAGGGGCAGAGTTCAAGGCAGGACTGACAGGTCCAGTCCCCACCTCTGGCTCTAGGAATTCAAGCACAACCATCACCTGGGAGGTGGGGCTTCCCTGCCTCCACCACAAACACAAAATAGCACCAGTTAAACCCAATACCTATCCACCACGTGGCCAAGATGGCACCAACTAGACACAGCCTCCCCATTTCAGGATGAGCAAAAGTGTTTGCACAAAACCTCCCACAGTAGACATCCAATAATACTAACAGTGTAAGGGCATGTGGCTTTAACACTACATGAGAACTAGTTAGAAAAGGGCACACATAATCCCTAACTTCCCAGCCAACACATCAAATATGTTCCCAGAAACTTAGGACAGCTAAGTCCTCAGTCCTTGCATCTAGCAAAAAAAGAATGCTGACATGACATGAAGTAGAAGTGATAGTAAAGTTCATTAGAAGAGCAATATGACAGAGAAAGAGAGCAAGTAACACAGAGACGATCACAGGAAAGCAGCACTTCAGCCTGTCTCAGCTATCTTGACCTGAGTTAAATAGGGAGTGCCCAGTTCTTAATCCCTCCTTTTGTCCTTTTTATTTCCTCATTCTTCTTTTGGAAGCCCCTCTGCCCGCATTTCATTGTCAGACAGGCTTTAGTTTATCAGCTTACCCTGCCATCTGTATATACTAGCTGTATAAGCAGCCCATGTTCCCTGACT
This sequence comes from Perognathus longimembris pacificus, assembly GCF_023159225.1. Lineage (NCBI taxonomy): Eukaryota > Metazoa > Chordata > Mammalia > Rodentia > Heteromyidae > Perognathus > Perognathus longimembris. Next base: position 67,467,942 of record NC_063171.1, read on the forward strand.
GCTTCTCTAACAACTCCTTTCAATGGTGTTAGGGGAGGACTCATCTGGAGGGTAACTTGTCCACCTAGGCCATCAGTTTAGGCTATGAAGGGAAAGGTTTGTTAGGGGCACAAGTCAACTAAGACCAAATGAAGACACATTGTTTTTGATCTCATGTCCCTAAAAACTAAATTCCATCAATGTTAGTCCAATCAAAGTACACTTAGGATACAACTTATGAATTTCTCCATCATACGAATGACCACAGGATAAACAGCAGCAATGAAGCAATGAAATCTTCCTTTTTTTTTTTTTAAAGCCAGGCATGATGGCACTTGAGTAGAGTTCCAGCTACTCAGGAATACCCAAGAAACTGAGGCAGGAGGATCACTTAAGCCCAGGACTTTTAGGACAACCCTGGGCATCATAGTGAGACCCTCACCTCAAAAACAATTTTTTTTTAAATCCAGGAATGGGTTGGGATTTTCCCAGAATGTGAGTTTGTGGGTTTTGTTTTTGGTTTTTTTTTTTTTTTTTGGGGGGGGGTTGCCTTATACAGGGTTTTTAGATGTACTATAGCATCAACTGCATGAAAACAGCAGGGAATATTGCAAGGCTGATGACACAGATATGTAATCATAATGACGTAAAGGACAGTTAGTGGGCCTCCAAAAACTTTTTTTTTTTAATTTGAAAAGAAAACTCTGGCTGGGCACAGCAATCATGCCTGTAATCCCAGTGTCACCAGAAAGTCACACAGCTAAATCTCTATTTTTTTATACTGACAACAGAAAAATTCAAGACACAAAGCATAACAAAGATGATAGAAAAGTTTATTAAAGTGCAAGTGTAACACAAGGCAAGGTCAGCAGGACCCAGTCAAGATGCTATATTGGCTGGACTTTTATTCAGACCTTCTTTTGTTTGGCTTGAACTGGTTGATTGATAGGTGTCATTTATGTACCAGATATGCATCCATGCATGCCCAAGGCTGCTGTGCACAAGCTCCTTGCAGAGATTGAGGAGTCTCAAATGGAGGTCCCAGGCTCCTCAGGGCAAAGCGGTCAATATAGGTCTGCATGTGTACTAAGTAAAAACTCTCTTACTGGATGAACCTCCCAGTTATCAGGACTTAACACCAGCTTATCTCGCCACAGGAATTTTATCATCATTTTTATTACCCCCCTTTCAGAGGGTCATCTGGTGAGATACTAACCTTAGACTTTTCTTTGAAGGTCAGGAAAGGGGTATTTTGTAGGTGGATCCTATCTAATCAGAGACCCTGGCAACTATTCTGTTTCCCTGGCAACCAGAGATCCTCTGCTTACTGCTAGCCTCATCAGCTACTAAAGAAGCAGAAATGGGAAGGATCAAGGTTAGAGGCTGTCTCAGGCAAAAAGTTAATGAGACTCCATCTGCTAAGCTGTGGACACTGGTGCGTGACGGTCATCCTGGCCATGAAGTAAGCAATGGGTAGGAGTAGGTGGGAGGATGTTAGTCAGAGGACAGCTCTGGGCAAAAACACTAGCCCCTGTCTAGAAAAATAGCTAAAGCAAGAATAGCTGGGAGTTTGGCTCAAGCAGTAGAGTGCCTGCCTAGGAACTATAATGCTGAGTTCAAACCTTAGTGCTACCAAAAAAAAAAAAAAATCTGCCATCTTTTAAGCCACTATCAATCTAATCTAATTTTCTAATTGTGTTTAAGGTGCCTAGAATCTAATAACATAAAATAAAGTTAACAAAGAAAATGAACCTATGGGCTGAGTTAGAAAACCCTACAACTGTCAAGACTACATTAGGGTTTTGGGGGGGGGGGGGTTGGGGAGAAGGGAAGGGGTTGTTTGTTTGTTCCCGCCAGTCCTGGGGATTGGACTCAGGGCCTGAGCACTGTTCCTGGCTTCTTTTTGCTCAAGTCTAGCACTCTGCCACTTGAGCCACAGCGCCACTTCTGGCCGTTTTCTATATATGTGGTGCTAAGGAATCGAACCCAGGGGTTCATGCGTACAAGGCAAGCAATCTTGCCACTAGGCCATATTCCCAGCCCTACATTAGGGTTTTACAAACTGAAAAATTAGGGATACCATTTTACAAGCCTAGAGGGACTCCCAATCTTCTCGAAGATGGCTGGAGTACAGGTAACAACTTCATTTGCTTGAATGACCTAATCTTAACTCAAGATTCGCACTTCTGAAATGGGCCTGGAGCTTTGCCTTTGAATGGACTCGAGTTTGTGGCAAGGACAGGAAGGGAAAGAACTCATAAATAGGCTGCACACCATACAAAAGAATAACCAACATAGGGCCCACAGGTCAAGTTCATGCGCAGTCTGAACAATCATGAGCAGTTAATTCCATTTCAGACTTAAAAGTTCACTGCAACAGGATTTTTTAAATGCTGCATTCCCATCCAGTAAGTCAGGAAGCCCAGAATGCACCTGTACCAATGCATCTAAAAATAAAGATCAAGTACTGAAATAGTAACCAAGATACTTAAGACTCTTCATAGCTCATACGTATGAAGCAGAACTCAAAACCACAGACAAATCAAAACACAATGTGTCACAACATGTACCACATAGTCAGCACACCCTACCCAAGTCATCAAAAAAAACACATGCAGAGGTGTTACCTCAGCTGTCCTAGAAACAACTTCAGAAATAATTCTATGTACCTAGCAAGAAACAGATAAGACAACTCAGATAACACAAGTACAACAGAAATGTCAAGACTATGTCAGCTATAAATGCAAGGATCTGGGAGAGAAGATGCACTTTATTTAGTAAAAAGAAGCCTCTACATAAGTGATGTGTGTGGCCCCTGTTTATCTAAAGTCATTTGCACAGGTGGCTCATTCATACTTGTAATCCTAGTTAATCAGGAGGCTGGGATCTGAGGATCACTGTTCAAAGGCAGCCCAGGAAGGAAAGTGAGTGAGAGAGACTCTTATCTCCAATCAACCAACAGAAAACTGGAAGTGGTGCTGTGGTCCAAAGTAGTAGAGTGCTATCTTTGAGCAAAAGAGCTTAGGGACATTACTCAGGCAGACTTCAAGCTCCACAACCAACAACAACAACAAAAAAAATTCAATTAGGATTTATGGTAGAGTGCAAGCCTACGAAGTGAGGGCCCTGTTCAAACCCAAGTACTGACAAAAAGGAAGTAACATATTCATGACTTAGTGTCTTAGACTTGTATCAGCTTAAATGCTAGTGACAAAATCTGGGAAGTAGTTCCTATAGTGTGCAGCACTGAAAATTAGAAGTGGCTCCTTAGCCTATCTCATTGTACCACACTTAGAGCAAGCATCATGTTTTAAGCTACACTGCTTTCAACAAGCAAGACCAAGTCCTGGCAATGGAAATTTCCTTTGGAAACAATATATAATTATAAGGCAATCTGTGATGTTTTGCCTTTTTCTAAGAAATAATGCAGGTAATTAAATAAATGAACTAGAATGTGTCATTGTATTAATGTTGGTCTTTTAACTACTTTTTTAGAGGGGGAGAAGGAGGGCCATGGAACTTGAACTCAGGGCCTGGGTGCTGTCCCTGAGCTCTTTTGCTTACGGCTAGCACTCTACCACTTTGAACCACAGTGCCACATCCGGATTTCTGGTGGTTAATTAGAGATGTCTCATGGATTTCCTGTCCCAGCTAGCTTTGAGCCATGAGCCATGATCCTCAGATCTCAGCCTCCTGAGTAGCTAGGGTTACAGGCTTGAGGCACCAGTTCCCGGACTTTTTTTTTAAGACTAGGTCTCGCTAGGTTGGAGAACTGACCTCAAACTCAAGATCCACGGGCCTGGGTCTCCCCAGTGTTGAGATTACAGGACTGACCCACCATGCTAGTTCCTCACTAATGTTTTTCACAAAAGTCAGTATGAAAAAAAATATAAAATTACTTCCTTTATATTTCAAGGCAGAACATGTAATTTTGGATTATAAAATTTGGAGGAAATTTTCAAGCTAATGACGAAAATGAAAATATGAAAAATATCTGAAAACAAAACTAAGTTGCAAAAGTTTCTCTCACAAACAGCAGGAGGAGAGGAAAAAAGCAGTCAGGCTCACAGGCTACATACCTGCAGCTGCTCTGTCTTTTAAGATTGATTATCTCAATACAAGGAACGACTGTCTTTCCAATATTTATTTTTCAACCTCCTACTCTACAGAAGTCCTGACACAAGGAGAGCTGGCAGAACACATAGTATCATAAATCACACCGACAGGCCACCTCCAGACTCAGCTCTGTGCTCTCCCGCCCCTTTTAAAGCCCCAGGACACCTCCTCTCCTCTAGGGATTAATTGCCAGATAATCATCACATGGATAATTGAGCTCTACCGATTCTCTGAGCTTTTTAGGAGCATTATTTTATTCACATTTTATCAAGTAGAAAAATGAAGGGAGAAAATAACACAGTAACTACAAACATACCTTCCCCCAGACTGAACAAACATTCAGTCTGGCCACACTTGCCTCAGTTCTCTCTAAACACACGCGTGTGTGTGTGTGGTGTGTGTGTGTGTGTGTGTGTGTGTGTGTGTGTGTGTGTGTGTGTGTGTGTCCTTTGGCATACCTGATCAAAAGCAGAAGAAATTTTAACTCATCTCTCAAAACTATAGCACCTCATTCTTAAGAACAATGAAATTCATTACTTGAGCATTTCATGGTTACTATCTGGTTTGCATTTATAGGTTCATGTTTCTCCAAATGGTAAAAAATAAATAAACAAACACATCATGACTTTCCCCTTCAACCTGGGTCCAATCCAAGAACACATATCACAATTGATAATTACTTGAATATTCTGTTGTCTAGATAATAATCACATACATGTGCATACCTTAGTTTTTTATGACAATGACTTCTTTGGAGAATCATAGGAAATTCTCTTGTAAAGTGGTCTTGTGTTTGGAATTTCTGTGGATGTTTTCCTACCGAGGCCCTTTACCTGTTTCTCTGTCCTGTATTTCCTGAAACATCCCTGAAGTTCCCAAAAGACATTTTTCCAAGAATCATGGTTGATGTGTGCTCCACAGAGGCCCAAGGCTCAGATCACTTAGTAAGTGGTGGCCATGACCTCTCCTACTGCACAGGACCTGGGCAGGTGTGGCATCATCACCCACAGACCCTGCCCCCCAACAACCTGTCACCAACGTTCTGCATCCAATCATGATCCTTGACTGAATCTGTCATCACACTGAAGATTATAAAATGATGCCTTTCCTATGATTCCTCTACACTTATAAGACGCATTCTGCCATGAGCTGGGGATGGATAGCTCTGTGCTGGAGCACTCGCCCAGGATGCTCAAAACCTAGGTTCTATCCCCAGCTCTGCAATTACAGTAACATAAAAATTAAAAACGCAAGCATTAGTTGGGTGCTGGTGGTTCATGCCTATAATTCTAGCTACTCAGGAGGCATAAGACTAAGGATCCAGGTCATACGTCTCATAAAAAATTAAAATAAAATTTATATAGAAAAGAACCTAGAATATAGAGTAGCTGTAATACCACTCACTATGAATAAAACTTGAGGACTAACACCAAGTGGTGACAGCATTCTATAAAGCTAGAGGAAACAAGGCAATGTGGTATTGGTATACCGGAAGACGGATCAATGTAACAGAACCCAGTGTCCAAAAATAGACTCATACATCGTCAGCTTAGAACATCTAATCCTGCACTTTAGCAGGCTGGCGAATGATCTTTCATATTTTGTCTTTGCTCAGTTATATCACTAGACGGGGGAAGTCAAATCTCTCATCTTAGAAAGTAAAGACTATGCTCTCACTGGAGCACCATCTCGACAACACATGACAGAAAAGCACCGCAAATCAGAACCAAAGCACAACCAGGACCTGCAGGACTAATTTGAACTGGGAAACAAACAGCTCAAGAAAGCATGCTACTAGCTCAGTAAATGCTGGGTTCCAGGTCATCTCCCATCCTTGTCTCATGGCTTCCTCATCCTGTACGAGGCCACATCAAGCCAATGATGACCTGTAACTTCCAGAGATGTGAGTTACACAGATGTGTGCACCTGCCACTCCTCATGTGACACATGAAACTTCCTGTGATACATTTCTCTCATGTTTGTCTTCCTCATTAAACTGTGACACCACCAAGATGAAGGAACTCATATTCAACTCTGGGTTCGCTACCCCAGGGCAATGCCTCGCTTGTCATCCTTTGACAAATTATATATATATATTGGAATATATTCTGAAAGATGTTTAAGTTCCTGTTTTAATCAATGATTATATTCTAGTGAATTAATACAAATATGTTTAAATTTAACTTATAAAGTGAACTGTTTATAAGCATCAATTAGTGACTTAATTACCTTGTAGTCTAGTATACATGACATTACCACCACCTAGTGGTGAGAAGTGGATACTACTGCTGCTGCTGCTGCTGCCATGTTTATAAAGTCCCTCAAGAATATCCATGTATTTTCTTTTTTTTTCTTCTTTTTTTTTTTTTTTTTTGGCAGTCCTGGGCCTTGAACTCAGGGCCTGAGCACTGTCCCTGGCTTCTTTTTGCTCAAGGCTAGCACTCTGCCACTTGAGCCACACGCCACTTCTGGCCATTTTTTATATATGCGGCACTGGGGAAACGAACCCAGGGCTTCATGTACGCAAGGCGAGCACTCTTGCCACTAGGCCATATTCCCAACCCCCAGAGTTTGAGGTCCAGGACTGGCAAAAAAAAAAAAATAGAAAGAAAAGAAGACTATCCACATAGTTTGATGAGCCAACTAAAAGCAAACCTATATCAACCACCGACATTCAGTGTTACCTCATCCAACCTCCACAAGAGACATCAGTTCTTGTGTGTTCTTATCAATTTTTTGTATGCCCAAAGCTAAAACTGGCAAAGCCCTTTGTGAGATTTCAGCGAGTATTTATTAGCTCGCTAACAAGACTCAACAGCCATTTTAATACGATAGAATTTTATCCAGCAAAAATAAATTAGCTACTAAGCCATGAAATGACAGGGAGCAATCTTTGATGCACACTAAGTAATCAAAGTGAATCTGGAAAGGCTACAAACAATATGGTTCCAGGTACACATGACATTCAGAAAAGGACAAAACTTCAGAATCAGAAAAGAGGTCAGTGGTTCCCAGGACCTAGGGAAATAAAGGGATGGCCAGGTAGCACGCCAGTGACCTCTAAGGCCTTGACACTACTCCTGGGTACTACAGTGAGGGTGGATGTCCAAACCCACAGGCTGGATAACAGTAAGAACAAACCTCAATGCAAACCACTGACTTTGGGACAATGTGGTGTAAAAGCCACACATGTCTCTGTGGGTTCATGTACTGTAACAAATGAAACTTGGGTGTGGGTATGGGTGAACACTAGAGGAGGCTATGCCTGTGTGTGAGCATGGGGCATGGGGAAACTATATACCTTCCTCTCCACTTTACTGTGTACCTAAAACCACTCTTTAAAGAATTAAATGTCTGGGCACTAGTGGTTCACGCCTGTAATCCTAGCTAAGATCTGAGGATCACAGTTCAAAGCCAGCCTGGACAGGAAAGTACATGAGATTCTTATCTCCAATTAACCAGCAGAAAGCCAGAGTGGCAATGGGGCTCAAAGTGGTAGAGTGCTAGCCTTGAGCAAAAGAGCTCAGGGACAGCACCCAGGCCATAAGGTCAAGCCCCATGACCAGCAAATAATAATAAAGAAAGGATTTTGATTTTAAGACAAATAAAAGCTTTTACTCTAGGTATTAATAAGCAAAATGTAACTCACAGGTGTCCTCCAGCATCTAAGTCAAGTTGCAAAGTGGAAAGCAAAGCAATCCTAAAAGACCCAGCCTCCCCGGCCAAATTTGACAAAGATAACACAAAGGGAAAATGCCTGAGTTTGGTCAACTTATACCCAATGATTTAGTCTAACCTCCAGTACATTTCATGCCTGAACCACCAGCACAATACAGAGTAGCTTTCTGCAATGTTGGTCAACCTCAGCTGTACACACCCAACAGTACACACTGCTAAACAAAACCAAGTACTCCCAAGTTGGTCTGACAAAGCAGACTCTCATTCCTGTGAGACTCTTTCACTACCTGCCAGTTGATGCTTAGATAAAAACAGCTGCTTCAAAGATCAGCAGGGAGGCTAGAGGTATGACTCAAATGGCAGCACATTTGCCTAGCAAACACCAAACCCTGAGTTCAAACCCCAGGACCAACAATGAAAAAGACTAGGTGAAGCAAACCAGATCATATGTGAAGAAATTGTCTGTACTGCAGTAGGAGAAATTCTGTCTACAGAAGCAAAGCAAAAATGTTGCCTTAAAAGTAAAGATCACAGGAGCTGTAATGTGGCTCAGTGGTAGAGCATTTGCCTAACATGAACAAGGCCCTGGGTTCCATCCCTAGCAACACACACACACACACACACACACACACACACACACACACACACACACGATCAATTGACTATGAAATGAATAAACAAGGAGAAATAGGATTCCCTCTTGGAAGTTTTTTGTTGTTGTTGTTTTTGTTTTGTTTTGCTTTTTGCCAGTCCTGGGCCTTGGACTCAGGGCCTGAGCCCTGTCCTGGCTTCTTTTTGCTCAAGGCTAGCACTCTGCCACGTGAGCCACAGCGCCACTTCCAGCCGGGGAATCAAACCCAGGGCTTCATGTATGTAAGTCAAGCACTCTTGCCACTAGGCCATATTCCCAGCCCTTGGAACTATTTTTATGAGACAGGAACAGGTATACACTGAGATGTAGGAGAATGCTTCTGATTCACAGCTAGCCATATAACGAATCTTCCAGGCAAGGAACTAGTGAACAAGTATTCATGGGACATCTACCATGTGAACGAATGAACTGTGCACCAGTTCTAATGCAATGCAAGATATAGTTCCCTGGAGACATACATGCTTAGGAAGACAAACACATGAGGAAAGCAAAGCAATCTAAGAACAAGTAAAGTGGACTGTAACAGGAGCATTCTCTCTCCAGTCCCCTATGTGTACTGCAGAACAATCTAAGGGAAAAAAAAATCAATCACAACAGAATTTGTTAGGTTTTAAAATCATCTAAGAGATGGCAACCACCAATGAGAGATAATTGACAACACAGTGAAGCTTCAAATGTCCATAATGTCTATTCTACTCCATTGAAGTGTATTCATTAATTCATAAATATTAATTAACTACTACCGGCTATAAACCACTGTATTGGAGTACTACTGAATGTATTACAATTAAGACTACAGTTGAAAGTACTCAATTCTTAGGTAAGACCAAGACTGGAAGCAAGCAATGAGAACACCTCCTAAACAATGAAAGAATTGAGCTAAACAACACATTCAGCTTCAGTCACTGTTATTTATATTACTAGGATAAAAATGACTTACAGGGTTAAATCAATGGTCTCCTCTTCCTAAGACAATCTACTCCACAAGACAACATTTATAGCAGAAAAAGTAAGGTTGATATCACAGTGATTCAACAAACGTTTACTGAGTTGACACTGTGCTCAGGGCCTGAAATACATGTTTTAATAAGTCATACTTATTGTTGAGTGCTTATGTTTGCTTGCTTGCAACACAGATGTATCAAGTCCAGGTTCTTGATCTGAAGGAGCTCATGTTATAAGAGCTTTCTGTCTAGGGGAAAAGAAGTATGCCATGAAAAGTAAGTTTCCTTAAAACAGTCCTGGTTTTCCAATCATTAACTTCCTAACCAAGAGGTGGAAGCTGAGAAGCTATCACCCTGCAATTGTGAGAACCAAATGGAATATGAATTCCACTCAGCAACATTTGAATGTGCATCAAGAAACTTAATTTACAATTCTTCATCAGAAAATTTTACTTTGCACAATATAATCTATTGTACGAAGCAAGATATGGTCAAGTAAACATTTCACTGAGCTATTACTAAATGTTAAAAGGTTTCCAAGTAAGAAATGTGTTCTATTAAAAGCTTTAGGGACACGGAGCCTCCAAATGCCATAGAAAAGGCAGATATTGCCTTGAGGCAAAAATGGTAGGAAGTGACAGAATGCCTTCCTTACAATTTGCAGCTAGGTTATTACCCATGATAAATTGATAACCATTCATTAACTCTGAGAGCAATAGACAACTGGCAGGCTATTTCATGCCTCAAAGAATTTATGGCAAAAATGACAGGTGACTTTGAATTGAGAAAAGAAAATAGATTCTTGAAAAATGTTACTTTCCTGTATTCTTTTAAATAAACATGACAGCAGATATAAGTATTTGCTGCTGATAAGAAGTAAAGGTCAAGGTTTTCTCCATCACTTAGAAATATCTTCATATACAATGCACTCTCAGTCAAGAGGGAAAAAATGTACAAAATGTACACTGATAACCCAAATTAAAATAGGGCAGAATTAAGAGTCAGGAATTATTTTTACAAGTTTTCCTTTGCTGGCCTAACCTTGCTGTGGCCACAACGCTGATTCCTCAAGGATTTTGTCTGAGCCCAAGTTCATCTCTCCCTCTTCCCAAATTAATCTGCCAGGCTTCAGCTACTCCAGAGAAGCTCTTTCCTAACCCATCACCTCACACCCTTTTAAAGGCTCTCTACCTCAGAGCAATTAAATCAGAATTGCCATGGTAGGCCCAAAGCATGGTTATACTGTGCTGGTAGTGGCTGTGGAGTTTCTCTACATGGCTGAGACCCACAGCTCTTATTCTACCATTCTTACCATCTCCTGATAAGTCCACCTGAACGTCTTCCAGGTATTCCCCACTTCTTTCCAAGATAAAGCATTTTCTCCCCAGCACAATCTGGCCACAGCAGCACCAGCAGTCCCTCCCCTCAGCCTCTGGTGCTCTGCCCATGAAATGCCTCCCCAAGATCATTCAGTACTGCATACTGTGATGAGTACCTTCCTCTAAGACTGTTTGGGACCTAGTAACAGAGCAGCCACAAAACAAACCAAATTTCTACAGTGGGATCAAGGAAAAGTGCAAGACAGGAAAGCTGAGGCCAGACCCAGAATGTGTCACGAAGGAGGACACAGGGCAAAGAAGGCACTCCAGAGCCCGCTTGGTTATCCTCCGCCTGGTCCCTGAATTCATCCAGATGATGGAGATCTGCCTGTACAACTGTCTGCTGTGGCCCTCACAGCCCTTCTCAGCCTGGTCCCTTCAGCCATTCTCCCGGGTAATTCATGCCTCATTCACACTCAAGCGGCTCCATCAGTTCACAGCTTATTTGTGGTCCAAGCTGTTTTCACAGCAATAACGCCAAGATGCTGCTCCCACTGTGTTAACAGTGCTTTAAAAACCTATGGCACCAGCTCCATGTCACCTCTTTGGCAGGACCATCCGTCACCCCACCACACGCCACCATTCACTTGCTCGTTCTGACCCAAAGCTTTCCTGGAGGCCTTGTGTCAGACCATGGCACAAGCATGGCTAGAGAGCACTGTTCCGCATGCATGGCGAACATGGGCAATGCTCTCGCAGCAGTCAGTCGGTGTATTTCCCATCTTCTGGCCCAGTTCTCATTTTCTGGCTGGTGTGAAGGGTGCAGGATGTCCAGCCATGTGTCATGAAGACCCCAACAGGAATCCACAAGTGTGGAAACCCCTGCACAAAATTACAAGGATTGCTGACACTGCGGGGGGGGGCGGGGGAGGAACCACCAAACAAACGGGAACCAAACAAGTGAAGGAAGGTCCTGAGTGAGAAAGTGGAGCAGTAAGAAACAAGAAACTACAACTGGACTAACACATACACCCACCTATCCCAGCAGGGATGGGGCCTAACCTCTGAGTGACAAAAGCAATCTGAATCCATTATCCTCTGCTCTGGAGCCATCCTGCCACCTAACCTAGCACCAGGAACAAATGCTAGAAAACATGATGAATTAACGGCATATTTGCCAGCAATGGTTATAACATACAGGTATGTACTTGGTGTGGATTTGTATGACCCTAAACATAAAACAGGGCTATGAGAATCACTGTATTTCAGAATAAGATTGAGAATAACAGCACATATCAAAAAAGTTATTTATTCTATGGGGGCTAGGGATATGGCCTAGTGGCAAGAGAGCTTGCCTCGTATACATGAGGCCCTGGGTTTGATTCCCCAGCACCACGTATACAGAAAACGGCCAGAAGTGGCGCTGTGGCTCAAGTGGCAGAGTGCTAGCCTTGAGCAAAAGGAAGTCAGGGGGGCTGGGGATATAGCCTAGTGGCAAGAGTGCCTGCCTCGGATACACGAGGCCCTAGGTTCGATTCCCCAGCACCACATATACAGAAAACGGCCAGAAGCGGCACTGTGGCTCAAGTGGCAGAGTGCTAGCCTTGAGCGGGAAGAAGCCAGGGACAGTGCTCAGGCCCTGAGTTCAAGGCCCAGGACTGGCCAAAACAAAAAAAAATTATTTATTCTATGACAGACAAGTCATATAAATATACCTAAGGGGCTGGGAATATGGCCTAGTGGTAGAGTGCTTGCTGTCCCTGGAATCAAACCCTTGCCTGGCATACATGAAGCCCTGGGTTTGATTCCAGGGACAGTGCTCAGGCCCTGAGTTCAAGCCCCAGGACTGGCAAAACAAAAAAAGAAAGAATATACCTGAGCTAAGTGTAGTAAAGCACACCTGTAATCCTAGCTACTCAGGAGTTGGTAACAGGAGGTTCAAGGCCTAGATTTAAAAAAAAGTATGAGACAAAAACAAACTGAAAGCAAAAGAACTGGGTGTGTGGCTCAAGTAGTATGGTAAGCAGGAAGTCCAATCTCCATTAGCCCATCCTCCCCGCAAAGCAAAGCTGGGCTCAAAAGATAAAATCAAGAACTCTGGAAACAGTTGCATGGACTGAGAGAAACCAATCTGTAGAAGAAAGAAAAAGGTAAAAAAGAACGGAGGAGGAGCCAAGTATAAAAAAGCAGATGAAAAAGTTTGTTTCTCAAGTTGAAAATGCCTATACTTCAGTTCTGTGAAACACACTGATCCTTATTTTAATATATTCTTTCTTGCTGGAGATAGCTAATGCTGGCTTGTCTGACTTGAACAAGGAACAATTTATGCCAAACCCAAGTATCAAAAGTGTTTTGCCTCTGAAGCATTTATCACACTCTCCAACTTTATTGCCTAAATCGTCAACGCCTGTCCTGAGTCCTGTTTCACTGAGCACTCCCTCCAACAGGCAGGTCACTCGACTCACGCCTCTTGAGCCACTCAGTGCCAGGCACTGGGCAAAGAAACATGAAGAACCACAGCTCATCACCAAGTGCAGTGTTCTTCACCCCATGGGACTTGATCAATCTATAAAATCTATTATCATGGGCCCTAAGAAGTACTTTTTTTTTGGCCAGTCCTGGGGCTTGGACTCAGTGCCTGAGCACTGTCCCTGGCTTCTTTTTGCTCAAGGCTAGCACTCTGCCACTTGAGCCACAGCGCCACTTCTGGCCATTTTCTGTATATGTGGTGCTAGGGAATTGAACCCAGGGCCTCATGTATACGAGGCGAGCACTCTTGCCACCAGGCCATATCCCCAGCTCCTAAGAAGTACTTTTTAACAAGTGGAATACATGAGAATAAAAATTCTCTTATTTGGCTCTTGAATCACAAGAAATCAGGTTAAATATTGTTTTCAACAACTTTTGTTTGGGTTCTGTGTGTTTACATAGGATGGTTATATTACATATATAAACATATGCATATTAATGTAAATCCTGAACAAAATAATTTGAAAAATAACAGTAACTCCCTATCTCCCAACAGCTTCTATAAATGCCCGGGAAGAGGGCCTTAGGGAACCCATTAGCACTTTAATTAATTTAAAATAATTTTAATTGGCACATTCCTACTTTGTGCTTATTTTACAAGTGCTTGAAAACAGTTGGTTTGCCTCCAATAGATTAAACATCCCTGCTTGTTTGTAGGCTTAATTAGCTAAGCAAATCCCTTTCTCTTTGCCTTTAACAGTACAAAGAAACTTGAAAACGGCATGTCAGAGTGATTATAAATTCCTAATTAGCTGGTATGAATGTAAAAAGTTTCCGTGATACTTTTAATGAATGCTAACCAGCCTACCCAAGTCATCCACAGGCTATCCATAAGCAAAAAGCCAAGAGGAACTGGGCTGTCCTAAAGAAGACACCACCACCAGGGGAGGCACCCGTACTCCACAGAAACTTCACTATTGAAGGTAACTTTCAGACACAAACCTAAAACAATGCAAAACACACCCAGCACTGCAAGCTCTGGGGACTTTCTGGTAATTCTTATTTCCAAGTGTCTGAGGGATAAAATTCTGAATTCATTTCAAGGAAAGCTAATTCAAACATGTTTATTCTACATTTGGAATGCTGCCCATCTTCAGCAGGTAAACATTACAATACTACAAATTACTCAGAATTTTTTCTGTAGTACTAAGGTTTGAACTCAGGGCCTTGCACCTGCAAGCCCAGTGTTCTACACTTGAGACTCTTTTTGCTTGAGGCTCTTTTTGCTGTGGCTATTTTTCAGAGAGGGTCTCATGCTTTTGTCCGGACCACTCTCAGACCACAATTTTAGTAATGTCACCTGCATAGAAGCTGAGATGACAAACGTTAACTACCATACCTAGTTTGTTGGTGGAAATGGGGTCTTGCCCAGCCATACCACTCTTAGGCATCTATCCTGAACAACAGGATACAACAAGGACACCTGCACCTCCATGTTCATTGCTGCACTGTTCACAATAGCCAAGATATGGAAACAACCCAGATGCCCCACTACAGATGAATGGATCAAAAAAATGAGGTACCTATACAACAGAATTTTACACTGCCATTAGAAAAGACAAAGTAATGGCATTAGCTGGAAAATGGATAGAACGAGAAAAAATCATTCTGAGTGAGACAAGCCAAGAACAAAGAGACAAACGGCGTATGGTCTCCCTGATATGCTAGTGTTAGAATTAAAATGCAAAGAGATAGAAAAAGTAAACAGGTCTCAAGATACCAAAATACAGAAACAAGAAAAGAGGACACAAAATTAGTGGAAATTCTATGAGAATAGTAATAATAATAACAATAATAATAATAATATAGCAGAGAGGACCATAGCTACATCAGACCCAGATGAAAGGGAACTAAGCAACTCAAGGGTGGGAATAGGAAGGAAGGAATGAGTGAGTGAAAGAGGGAACAGATGTTACCAAACAAAAGGAAAGCAATGTACATATTACCCAAAATAGAGAAAATTATTTTATTGTTAAAGTTCATAGATTTTATAAGCTATGTAGAGTAGAATGATAGTTTTCATCATTGTGAAAGTTAAAATGTATACTGTGATATATATGTAATAACTTAAACCTAATAAAAATATGTTTAATGGGGTCTTGGGCTGGGAATATGGCCTAGTGGTAAAGTGCTTGCCTCGTATACATGAAGCCCTGGGTTCGATTCCTCAGCACCACATATATAGAAAACGGCCAGTAGTGGCACTGTGGCTCAAGTGGTAGAGTGCTAGCCTTGAGCAAAAAGAAGCCAGGGACGGTGCTCAGGCCCTGAGTTCAAGCCCCAGGACCGGAAAAAAAGGGGGTTGGTCTTGCTAATTTTTTGCCTGGTCTGACCTCAAACTATGATCCTCCTGATCTCTACCTCTCAAGTAGTTGGAATTACAGACATGCAATACCACGCCAGGCAATACGCACATTTTCTGATGACTTAAGACATGCTAACCCAGTAATGGAAAGACAAAACAAATATGTGCAATGTCAGGAGATATTTGATGTTAAAATCTATCTTAAGTGATGGAGGGTAAAGAACACTTGCCTAGGGGCTGGGGATATGGCCTAGTGGCAAGAGAGCTTGCCTTGTATACATGAGGCCCTGGGTTCGATTCCCCAGCACCACATATACAGAAAACAGCCAGAAGTGGCGCTGTGGCTCAAGTGGCAGAGTGCTAGCCTTGAGCAAAAGGAAGCCAGGGACAGTGCTCAGGCCCTGAGTCCAAGGCCCAGGACTGGCCAAAAAAAAAAAAAAAAGAACACTTGCCTAGTATGCACAAGGCTGTGGCTTTGATCACCACCACCACCACAACCAAAACACACACACATACACACACACACATCATAAAAACTTAGGACAGAGGTTAATTTCAGCAAGATGGCTAACTGGAGATGCCTGCAAGCCTCTCTCAAAAAAAAAAAGGACATTTCACTATAGTCTGTGCAGCTGAGCATCAGGGAGCAGACAGCATGGGACATAGATAGTGCAAAGCACAGGGATACAAAATGGCCTCATGAAGAAAGGACTATGGCCAGGTGCCAGTGGCTCGAGACACCTATAATCCTAGCAACTAGGAGGCTGAGATCTGAAGATCATGGCTCAAAGCAGGAAAGTCCATGAGACTCTTATCACCAAATAACTAGAAGTAGTGGTGTGCCTCAAAGTGGCAGAGCAACAGACTTGAGCTGGAGAGCTCAGGGACAGCACCCACTCCCAGAGTTCAAAAAAAAAAAAAGGGAGGGGGGCTAATAAGCACACAGCACCTACCACTCCATGTCCTGAGATCAACTCTTTTTTTTTTTTTTTTTTGTGGCCAGTCCTGGGGCTTGGACTCAGTGCCTGAGCACTGTCCCTGGCTTCTTTTTGCTCAAGGCTAGCACTCTGCCACTTGAGCCACAGCGCCACTTCTGGCCATTTTCTGTATATGTGGTGCTGGGGAATTGAACCCAGGGCCTCATGAATACGAGGCAGGCACTCTAGCCACTAGGCCATATCCCCAGCCCCTGAGATCAACTCTTAATCACGAGGGACTTCACTCTGCAGAGACAGGGAAGGCAGGAGGCCCCCAGCAATTCTCACAATCACATGCTGCTGGAGAAACCTGCAAGCCTTGTAGGCCCTGGGCCCAGTTCAGAGTTTACCCATACCACCGCCATGCCCAGGAGAAGGAGCCCAGGCCACAATGTGGGTGCCCACACTTAGGCTCCTGAAGCACACACTTTCAGATCTTACCCATCAGAGTTCTGCAAAGCATCTGGGGGCAATGTCCACATACCTGGACAGCCCATACTAGTAAGTAGGCCTGCAAGGAAACCTGGAAATCCCAGGCTCTGCATCTATCCCCTAGAGGCCCAGAAAGCAGCTCCCAAGCTCAGACCTCAAGAAGTGACCTGGCATGCCGTCCTGAGGAGCCCAGCCCACAGAAGCCACATGGAGCTGATGGGCAGCCTTGCTCATCCACAAACCACCCTGGCAAGAAGC
Source organism: Perognathus longimembris pacificus (assembly GCF_023159225.1). Lineage (NCBI taxonomy): Eukaryota > Metazoa > Chordata > Mammalia > Rodentia > Heteromyidae > Perognathus > Perognathus longimembris. Next base: position 67,485,131 of record NC_063171.1, read on the forward strand.
TGGGCTGATACCACAGAACTACAAAGGCTTGTTAGACACTAATCTGTACAAATATATGGCAACAAACTGGAAAATCTAGAAGAAACTAATAAATTTGGACATATAATCTACTAGAATTGAACCCTGAACAGAGCAAAACTGAGTAATGATATTGAATCAGTAAAAATAAATCTTCCAATAAAGCTAGATGAAGACTGGACAGTTTCACTACAGAATTTTAACAACTTTTCAGGAACTAACTATTCCAAACTATTCCAATAATTCCAAAATAATTTGACAAGTCCAGCCTTTACACTGACACAAAAGCAGAGAAGGAACAAGAAAACTACAAGTCAGTATCTCTGATGAACACAGATACAAAGTATCTCAACATAAAACCAAAGAACCAATCCAACACACAGCAAAAAGGTAGTACATAGCTGGGTTCCAGTGGCTCACACCTGTAATCCTAGCTACTCAGGAGGCTGAGATCTAAAGATCACAGTTCAAAGCAGGAAAGTTCATGAGACTTTTTTTTTCTTTTAAACCAGTCCTGGAGCTTGAACTAAGAGCCTGAGCACTGTCCCTGGCTTCCTTTTGCTCAAGGGTAGCACCATTTGAGTCACAGAACCACTTCTGGCTTTTTCTATATATGTAGTGCTGAGGAACTGAACCCATGGCTTCATGTATGCCAGGCAAGCTACTCTACCACTAGGCCATATTGCCAGCCCTGTGAGACTCATCTCCAATTAGCCACCAGAAAACCGGAAGTGGTACTGTGGCTCAAGCAGTAGAGTGCTAGCTAGCCTTGAGCTAAAGAGCTCAGGGATAGCACCCAGGTCCAGAGTTCAAGTCCCACAACCAACAGGAAAAGAAAAAAGGCAGCACATAATCAAATGTTTAGCCCATGTAAATGAATAAATGTTTGTCACACCAACAGAATGTCAAAAATAAAATAATATTATGTGAAGATGCAGGAAAAAAAAACATTTAATGAAAATCTCTTCATGATAAGAATCCTCAAACCCACAGCCAACAAGAGAATAATAAGGAAAAATCTAAAGACTCAGTAAAAGAGAAAAAGCACTGTTGAATAAACTTCCAAGGCACCTAATGAACATGAGAAAAATCAAGGAACTTAACCAGAAGGAAATAAAAAAGTACTATTACAGTATCTACAAAAAAAATTAAATAAATTTAATCAAAAAAAGTGAAAGACCTCTGCTGTAATTTGGATCTGAAATGGCCCCCAAAGGCCTATGTGTTAAAGGCATCCTGTCCAGCCTGTGGAACTGGGAACTGGGGGAACCTTCAAGAGACAGAGCCTGGTTGGAGGAGGCTAGATCACTGGGGACACACCCTTGAAGATGGCTCCCCTCTTCCTTTTTCTTTTACTTCACTGGCACCATGAGGTAAGCAGCCACACACAATATGCAGGCCCCAAAGAAGTAAGACCATAAACAGAGACTTCCGAAACTTCAGGCCAAAACAAACCATTCCTCTTTTTAAGTTGATCATCTCATTCAAGCCCCAGTAGTGGCAGTAAAAAACATTTTTTAAACATGGTTTGACCAAATAGAAAATTCTTTAAAAATAAAATTTCATATGTGCCTCACCTTTTATTTCAACCATAACGTAGCGAGCTAACAAAAAATCATTCCCATTGAAAAATCATTTCCATTGATCTAAAAATTAATGTGATAGAAAGCACAGATGAATATTTTATGAGTAGATTGAAGCTTCAGCTAGCACAGCAATTATGCACTGGTGTTCTGCTTATTGTTCTGCTTAGACTTCATTTTGGCTCATCTGTGATCCCCTGAGTACGATTAAAACACTTTATCTCTTATCTATAAATAGATCACTGCATCTGAATAAAAAGAAGTTCTATAAGTACACAGAGAGGCTGCTCCTTAAGTCAACTAGGTTAAGAGCTGCATAGCTATCAAATCTGGCTCCTAGTACTATTAGCCATCTTATTAGCCTAACTACCAGGAAGGAGTCAAATATACGAAGGGGAGGGCCCAATGTTGGGAAATAAAACCTGAAGAAGGTTTCATTTCATGTGATATATTATGTACTGCATGATTCCATAAAAAGCATATAAGCATTCAACCAAAATTCCCAATTATAGCTTTGCAATGATTCCGTGTTCTTTCATAATGCTCCAAAAATGAGTAAAATGCAAACCAAAGGCGAATTATTCACATTGCCTCACAAGTCACAAAAGGCCTCAGGAAATACCTTAGTCCTGCAAAGCCCCTCCCCTAGCGCTAGGGTGGCACATATGCCACAATCATGGGAGGTTCTTGACCTTGTTCAAAGAACTAGACTGTAGCCTTTTCTCTATTTTAGCTAGTGGATGAGATTCTACAGCAGCTGAAAGTACCATTTATTTAGTTTTAGATTAATATTCATTGAACATGAAAGAACCAAACAAAAGACAAGTGCCAGTGGCTCATGACTGTAATCTTAGCTACTCAAGAGGCTAAGATCTGAGGATCACAGTTCGAAGCCAGCCCAATCAGGAAAACCCGTAACTCTTACCTCCAATTAACTAACGGGGAAAAAAGTCCAAAACTGATTCAAGTAGTAGAGTGGTAGCCTTGAGCCAAAAGCTGAGTTCAAGCCACAGGACTAGAAAGGCAGACACAATATCTTTCTCACTGGGGTCTCTGGACTCTCAAACTTTTAAATAGCCCCTTGCTGCTATTTCTTCACTTTTCACCCTAATGTATCAGATATTTCTCCTTAGAAAACAATGTTTTAACCAAACTGTGCTGCCCACAAGCCCTTCACTTTAATCTGCTCCCTAATTTAGCTCTTCTGTTGACTACTTTCGTGATGGTGGTTGTCATAAGTAGTAGTAGTGGTAGGTCTCACTATGTAGCCCAGTCTGGCCTCAGATCTTCTCAATGGCCAAAAATGGCCTCAAACTTGGATCTTTCTGTCCCTGCCTCCTGAATGCTGAGATTACAGGCAAGCACCCTAACACTGAGCTCCTCTAGTCCTGACAGCTAAGAATTCTTCCAACAAAAAATTTCAACAGGGGCTGGGGATATAGCCTAGTGGCAAGAGCGCTTGCCTCGTACACATGAAGCCCTGGGTTCGATTCCCCAGCACCACATATACAGAAAATGGCCAGAAGTGGTGCTGTGACTCAAGTGGCAGAGTGCTAGCCTTGAGCAAAAAGAAGCCAGGGATGGTGCTCAGGCCCTGAGTCCAAGGCCCAGGACTGGCAAAAAAAAAAAAAAAAAAAATTCAACAGCTATTTGTTTAGCTTACAATGTGGCACAAGACCAAGGATCAGGAACTCCTAATGTGTGCTATTATGAGAAACAAAAGGTATTAAAAAGCTCCCAGAACTTTCCATATAGGTAAGGAGGGCACAAGAAGGAAGCTGGAAGATGTAATGAGGCTGAAACACAAAGGATAGTACTACGACTAGTCTGTCCCCTAACGCTTCCTTTGTTTGAAGCTTGGTCGTCACTGTGGTAGAAATAAGAGGCAGTAGAATCTCTAAAAGATAGAGCCTAGTGTGTAAGGTCCACCTCTGGGAGGGCTCCATGCAGATGCCCCCCACCTGCTTAAGTCTACACCCAGTACCTGAGTTACCTAGGTAACTGGCACACCTGGAGGCAGTTACCTCCTCCTTCCCTGAGGTAACATCCAATCCACCTAGACAGATCACCCACCTTTTCCTGTATAATCCAGCTCAAAACACTCCCCACTCTCTTTCCTTTTCTTACTCTTTTCTCTCTTTTTAGACCCGCATTATTTGCAAACCATGACCTGGGTGTCCCAAAGAGAGCAGTCACACAAAGTTCTCCGCCCATCGATTTGCTGGGTGAAATTTGTGGAGGTGATTTACTTTGCATGGAGTTTTTATGGAAAAACACTCTGCTCCAAAGAGATATGGCCCTGTTCGCTTGATGGTGGTCCCCAATGTCATTGGCTGCTTGATTTGTCCAAGAGGCATCACTACCGTCAAGCTCAGGAGAGGAGACAGCTGAGGGTTGCGGGGGTTGTTGTTAGTAAAATTAGTGTAAGAGTCCTGGCTGTTCAGTTTCCCTACATGTAGGGGTGAGACAGGCGAGCTGCTTGATAAACCTGGAATGGGGTTGCAGCAACCTCCTGCTTTGATGAGTTGTAAGGTTCGTCAGAAAGGAAACTCACCACATGGTTCAGGAAGAAAGGAGTTTATTGGGGGGAAAGCAAACTGCCAGCCCACACAAGATGGAGGCATGGGGAAACAGAAGGGAAGGAAAAAGAGAAGAGAGCAAGAGAGAAAAGGAAAGAGAGTGGGGACTGTGTTGAGCCAAACTATATAGGAAAAGGTGGGAGTTATAACCAGGTGGGTTGGATCTGACCTCAGAGAAAAAGGAGGTAACTGCTTCCAAGTGTTCCAGTTACCTAGAAAACTCAGGTACTGGGCGCAGACTTAAACAGATGGGGGGCATCTGCATGGAGCCCTCCCAGGGGTGGACCTTACATTCCAGCCTTTTAATAATTATGAAAAAGAGCACAGACTCTCTCTGGCTACTTCCTGCTGGCAAGGGGCATTGACATCAGAGGTAAAAGGCAGCGATGTGACCCCTCTGGGAGAAGGCAAGCAGTAGCTGACCCTTCGTGGTAGATGCCAGTCCTCGAATGAAGCCTGGAAGAAGTCTCATGAGGCAGGGGCTGGAACTTATTAGGAATTGATCACAAATATTTGTCAGAGTTATCTCTGTAAAACTGCCTGCTAATTCCTTTGGCTTGTGAAGTAGATCAAACCCAGAATGGCTAGCCTTTGAGAGGGAATCTAGAGGGGGTCCCTGGAACCCAGCCTGCATTGCACTCTCGAGGGCACAAGCCAAAAGGTTGAGCCATTGAAACGGATTTTCTAACCTATGAGGCGTTTTAACTTTATGGAGTAGTCTGGTGAGGACATAGAAGTCCATAAGGATGTAGAGTCAAATTCTCGATTCAGGCATCCCTGAAACGAGAGCAGACTGGCCAAAAAGGCATAAGAGGTTGTAATAACCAGCAGGGTGGTAAGTCCCACCCTGTGCCGGTGGCTTGGACCCACAGGAGGGGGCAGGGCATTAGGCTGCTGGAATGTGGGAGGGGCAGCCTAGGAAGCCCCGCCCACACCGGCATCACTGCTACAGTAGCACTTTTTTTTTAATTTTTTTCATTTCTTTATTGTTAAAGTGATGTACAGCAGGACTACAGTTTCATTTATAAGGCAGTGCTCCCCTCTGGAGGTTCAGGGAGAAGAGGAGAGAGAAAAGCGGGCAGTGCCTGCTTGTAGAGCAGAGAGGAGCCTGAGGCCTGTGGAGAGGTTTGAGGTCTGAGGAGAGGCGAGGCCTGCAGGAAGGAGGAATATTAAGAAGCTCGCTCCTCTAGGGGTTTGGAGGTTGAGGCTGTTGGAGGTTAAGGAGTAGAGGTTCGGAGGTCAGGGCTGGATTCTGGGCAACTAGCTCAGGACAAGTTAGTCACAGGCCAGCATTTGGAGGTGGGGGGCTGTTCTGGTTCTGCATTTTAGGTTGTAAATAAAAATCCTTTGTAGACTCGAAGAAAGATGGCGCCGATGGAATAGGGAGACACCCCGACTCGCTCCAACGGCATAGTGAGCTGGGAACCCCAACACCCAACACCCCATCAAGAACCCAGCAAAACCAGCAGCCAGAAGCAGTGGAGAAACGCAGGAAAACAAAAAGGAGCAAAAAAGAAGAACCGAAAACCTACACGGAGCCGGAGATTCACCGGGGCACCCTCCCCCCACCAGCCGACCCTGGCCCAAACAGGGTCAGGCTGGGAAAGGGGAACCCGGTGATCGGCAGACAGGCTGCCAGGAGCGCAGAATTCATATAGCGGGAGACCCCACGGCCACAAGGCAGGGCGCGGACCAAGACACACCGGCAGCGACGAGAAGTTCGGGTCCACACCGGGTTTGGACAAGGGAACCCAGCGCGGCAGAAATCGGGAACCAGGGAAGCCACCACGACACTTAGCCAACCCCTGGAGGGCCAACGGCGGCGCGGGACACACACACAAAGCAGCAAAAGTGAGTGCCCTCCCCTCCCCCCTCCCCCACCCCTGAGGGAACAAAGAACCCACAAATCAGCCGGGGAAACCCCCATCAGGCGCTGGGAAGTCAGTTTAGCAGGGGAAGGGCTCAGCAGCACCAACACCCCACAGGTTCCTGAACTGGCAGAACCGGCCCCGCCCCCTTCCCAACAGGGGCCGGGAGACAGCCGGTTGTGCAAACCCCACCTGAGGCGCCTGGACCTCGCAGACTCTTACAACTAAAACCACAGGCGCTGGTGGGCAATACCAGCCCAGCAGGGTCACCTGAGCCTGATCACGTCCCCCCTCCTAACAGCGGAGGTGAGGTCTGAAGGTGCCAAGCCACACCCGGACAGTCGATCCCACTGGGCCCCACACGTACCCCCCCCCCCAACGGACTCGTGGGAGGGCGCAAGCACAACCCAACAACCCAGGACTTGCTCTGGGAGGCATATCCCGCTGAAGTGCCTGTTGCACTGAACGCACAGCGCACAGGAGGGCGGGGCCCCCGGCGACAGCGCCCCCTCTGGTAGGCGTACCCTGCACTGGTGGGCGGGGACACAGCGACAGCACCTGCTGCCCGTAGACACGTCTACACAGGAGGGAGGGAGGAGCTACAAACCAAACCTGAGAAGCCATCCAGATCTCCAGATGCGCAAATCACAAAGAAACATAACTCAGTTCATCAAAGGGCAAGCCAACTCGCCAGCTCCAAAAAGCAGCACGACTGAAGAGGAGATGGAGAATAAAAAAGCAAATGAGGCCATGTTAACAGGAATGATCGAAAGCGTCAGAAATGAAATCAGAAAACAATTCCAGGAATTTAGAGCGGAAATCTGGAAGGACACCCAGGAAGCCAAGAAAGAAATGGAAGCAAAACTGGATACAATGCAAACCTGCTTTAAAGAAATGGAAGCAAAAATGGATACAATGCAAGCTGCCTTTAAAGAAAATCTCCACATCCTAAGAATTGAAATGCATGAAAAAATAGATTTAAAATACAACTCTTTAAAGGAAGAAATCTCCACGATCAGAGCTGATATGACAACCATAAATAGCTCTCTGACATCCATAAACTCCGCAATTGAAACCATGACACAAAGAGTAGACCATATAGAATCCAGAATCTCTCGCCTGGACGATGAAGCAGCTGACAACAACCAGAAAATGACCACACTCCAAGAAAAGGTGAAGCTTCAGGGAAGACTAATCCAGGAACTAATGGACAAAGACAAGAGATATAATCTGCGCATAATTGGAATAGAAGAAGGAGCCGAATACCAGAGCAGAGGGCTTAATCATGTTCTCAATAAAGTTATTGCAGAAAACTTCCCCAATCTCACAGGGGACCCCATCCAGGTAACCGAAGCCTATAGGACACCTGGCAGGCCAGACCCCAGGAAAGCCACCCCAAGGCACATAATATTCAAGACTTCAGACCTCAAGATTAAAGAGCAAATTCTGAATTCAGCCAAAGCGAAGAAGGAAACTTTTTTCAATGGGAAGAGGATTCGAATAACATCCGACTTATCCACACAAACTTACCAAGCTCGAAGCGAGTGGAAGAACACCATCCAAGTACTCCAGAACAACAATTTACAACCTCGGATCAAATATCCAGCGAAATTGGAGTTCACATTCGAAGGGAGAACCAGATCTTTCCACACCAAAGAGGAGCTAAAGGAGTATGTGAATAAAAAACCAGCCCTACAGCGAATATTAAGAGGGGAACCCCACCCAACAGAGATCGTAAAAGACACACAGACAGAATCAGAAAGAAACTTCAATAGCCAAAGCCCAGCAGAAACACAAGCTCACTAAAGACAAGAAGAAAAAAAAGAAGAAAAAACAGCCCACCAAGAAAATGGAAGGAGAAAAAACACCCTTATCCTTGATCTCTTTAAATATAAATGGTTTAAACTCCCCGATAAAGAGGAGCAGACTGGCAGAATGGATTCGCAAACAAAAAGTTGACATCTGCTGTCTACAAGAGACCCACCTTACAGCAAGGGACAAAAACAGGCTTCGAGTGAAAGGATGGAGCAAGATCTACCAAGCAAATGCATCCACCAAAACGGCAGGTGTAGCCATCCTGATCTCAGACAAGCTTGACTTCTCTTTAAAGTCCACTCAAAAAGACAAAGAAGGACACTACATATTAATACAAGGAAAAATCCAGAATCAAGACATCACGGTGATAAATGTATACTCACCAAACAAAAGAGGCCCGACATATGTCAAGCAAATTCTCAAAGAATTACAGAGCAAGATAGACGCAAACACAATCATAGTGGGTGACTTTAATACTCCTCTCTCTCCAAGAGACAGATCCAACACTCAGAGGATTAGTAAGGGAGCTGAGGACCTAAATAACACCATTTCCCAAATGGATCTAACAGACCTATATAGAACCTTTCACCCCACAGAGACCCAATACACCTTCTTTTCAGCAGCCCATGGATCATATTCCAAAATAGACCACGTCATAGCCCACACAAAGAACCTCAGCAAATACAAAAGTATTGACGTCATCCCATGTACTATATCTGACCACAGTGGATTAAAGGTAACCCTCAACAACAAAGGATACCACAGAGCCTATACACACTCTTGGAGGCTAAACCCCACGCTGCTATCCAACACTTGGGCCACAGATCAAATTAAAGATGAAATCAACGAATTCATAAGCCACAATGACAAAGAAAACACATCACAAAGAAACCTATGGGACACAGCTAAGGCAGTTCTGAGGGGCAAGATCATTGCACTCAGCACCCACATTAAAAGAATGGAAGCAGAGCAGGTGAATACCCTCACGATGAAACTAAAACAACTGGAGAAACAAGAAATGACAGAATCTAAAACGACTAGGAGAGGAGAGATCACAAAGATTAAAGAAGAGATAAATCTGATTGAAAATAGAAAGACCATTCAACAAATAAATAAGACTAAAAGCTGGTTCTTTGAGAAAATAAACAAAATTGACAGACCCCTTGCAAGACTTACAAAAAAAAGAAGAGAAGAGACTCATATTCGTAAAATCAGGGACTCCACAGGAAAAATTACAACAAGTACACACGATATTCAAACAATCATAAGGAGCTATTTCCAAAACCTCTACTCAGCAAAAAACAATAATTCTACAGAAATGGATCAATTCTTAGAGAAGTACAAACTGCCCAAACTGAACCAAGAAGAAATAAATCAGCTAAATAAACCAATAACTTACGGTGAGATACAGGAGGTAATCAAGAACCTCCCTACTAAGAAAAGCCCAGGCCCAGATGGATTCACCAATGAATTCTACAAAACCTTTAGTGAGGAGCTAATTCCAATACTCCTCAAACTCTTCCGCGAAATAGAAATGGAGGGAGAAATTCCAAACTCATTCTACGAAGCTAATATCATACTAATTCCCAAACCAGGCAAAGACCCAACAAAAAAAGAGAACTACAGACCAATATCACTAATGAACACAGATGCAAAGCTCCTCAATAAAATATTAGCTAATAGGATCCAGAAAGTGATCAAGAATATCATACATCATGACCAAGTAGGCTTCATCCCTCAGTCACAAGGATGGTTCAACATCCGTAAATCAATCAACGTAATTCACCACATAAACAGAGCTAAAATCAAGAATCACATTGTTATCTCAGTCGATGCCCAAAAAGCCTTTGACAAAATACAACATCCATACCTATTAAAAGCTTTGGAGAGAACAGGAATAGATGGAACATTCCTCAAAACAATAAAAGCCATATACAACAGACCAACTGCTAATATCATATTAAATGGAGAGAAACTTAAGTCATTCCCCCTAAAATCAGGAACAAGACAAGGATGCCCACTCTCCCCACTTCTGTTCAACATAGTGCTGGAATCCCTAGCCATAGCAATAAGGCAAGAGGAGGACATCAAAGGGATCCACATCGGCAAGGAAGAAATCAAGTTATCCCTATTCGCAGACGACATGATCTTGTATCTGAAGGACCCAAAAACCTCAGTACCCAAACTCCTACACCTAATAAACCAATTTGGCAAAGTAGCAGGATATAAAATCAACCCACAAAAGTCAGCAGCTTTTCTGTACACCAGCAATATACAAACAGAAAAGGAAATTATGGAAACAATTCCATTTACAGTAGCCAAAAAAAGAATAAAGTACCTAGGGATCAACTTAACCAAGGACGTGACGGACCTATTCAATGAAAACTACAAAAATCTAATAAGGGAAATCAAAGAAGACACAAGGAGATGGAAAGACCTCCCATGCTCATGGGTAGGCAGAATCAATATAGTGAAAATGGCCATATTGCCCAAATTGTTATACAAATTCAATGCAATACCTATCAAAATCCCAGCCACATTCTTCACTGAAATAGAGAAACCAATCCATAAATTCATATGGAACAGCAAAAAACCTAGAATAGCCAAAGCAATTCTAGGCAAAAAAAGCAATGCAGGAGGTATCACAATACCTGACTTCAAGATCTACTACAAGGCCATCATAACAAAAACAGCATGGTATTGGTATAAAAACAGATCGGAAGACCAATGGATTAGAACTGAAGACCCAGAAATAAAACTGCACTCTTACAGCCAACTGATATTCGACAAAGGAGCTAAAGATATACAATGGAATAAACATAGCCTCTTCAACTACTGGTGCTGGGAGAACTGGGCAGCCATATGCAGAAAACTCAAAGTAGACCCAAGCCTATCACCATGCACCAAGATCAACTCAAAATGGATCAAGGACCTCAACATCAGATCTGAATCCTTGAAACTACTGAAGGACAGAGTAGGAAAGACACTAGAACTTATAGGCACAGGAAGGAACTTCCTGAATAGAGTCCCAGGGGCACAACAAATAGGAGAAAGACTCGACAAATGGGACTACTACAAATTAAAAAGTTTCTGCACAGCTAAGGACATAGCCACCAAAATAGAAAGACAGCCAACGATATGGGAAAGGATATTTACCAGCACAGCAACAGACAAAGGCCTGATATCTGTCATCTACAGAGAACTCAAAAAACTAAGCCCCTCCAAGCCCAATAAACCTATTAGGAAATGGGCAAAAGAGCTAAAGAGAGACTTCACAAGAGAAGATATAAAAATGGCAAAGAAACATATGAGGAAATGCTCAACATCCCTGCTAGTAAAGGAAATGCAAATAAAAACAACCCTGAGATACCACCTCACCCCAGTTAGAATGGCCTATACTCTGAACTCAGGAAACAACAAATGCTGGAGGGGCTGTGGGGAAAGAGGAACCCTTCTCCATTGTTGGTGGGAGTGCAAATTAGTACAACCACTTTGGAGAACAGTATGGAGGTTTCTCAAAAAGCTCAATATAGACCTACCCTATGACCCAGCCATACCACTCCTAGGCATCTATCCTAAACAGCAAAATCCAAGATATCAAAAAGGCATTTGTACTACCATGTTTATCGCGGCACAATTCACAATAGCTAAAATATGGAAACAACCCAGATGCCCCTCCACAGACGAATGGATCCAAAAAATATGGTACTTATACACAATGGAATACTACATAGCGATTAGGAATGGTGAAATATTGTTATTTGCAGGGAAATGGTCGGAACTCGAACAAATAATGTTGAGTGAGACAAGCCTAGAACACAGAAAACAAAGGGGCATGATCTCCCTGATATATGACTGTTAACAAAGGGAGACGGAGAGACAGTAGAGACCAAGTCTGTGAATACTGTATATGTTCTTGATACATTGTATATTGCATATATGTCAACCTGACCTAGACAAGGGATAGAAAAACAGGTTGTAAGATATCATAAGAAATGTACACACTGCCCTACTATGTAACTGCACCCTCTTTGCACAACACCTTGTAAAAAAATTTATGTCCAATTAATAAAAAAAAAAAAAATTAAAAAAAAAATCCTTTGTAAGTAAAACCCCATCCCACCTTTAGTTGTGCCTCTGTGGAATTTTCTTGCTCTCGGGATATAACAAGGTCCCTCTGGAGTGGTCAGACAAACAGAGGACCTGTAGACGGGAGTTACTCACCAGACTTAGGAGATGGTGTGCTGGATGCGTAGCCAGCAATGGTAAAGACAAGGCGTCCCAAGTGAGTTTCCTCCGGCTTTTGGCAGTTTGGTCCGAGGAGGGGCGGTCAAGGAGGCGGATTAACCCTCAAAAGAGAAGAGGAAGGAGGGGATCCAGCGACTCCTGACTCTGTCCCCTCCCGAGTCACAGCACCAGATGAAAGGTCCACAGGAAAGGAAACCCGCCACAGGGTGCAGGCAGAAAGGAGTTTGTTGGGGGAAAGCAAACTGCCAGCCCACACAAGATGGAGGCATGGGAAAACAGAAGGGAAGGAAGAAGGGAAAAAAAGAGAAAAGAGCAAGAGAGAGTAAGAGAGAAAGGGAGAGTGAGGACTGTGTTTTCAGATTATATAGGGAAAGGTGGGGGGTATGGCCAGGTGGATTTGATGTGACCTCAGAAAAGGAGGAGGTAACTGCCTCCCGGTAAGCCAGTTACCTAGGTAACTCAGGTACTGGGGGAAGACAAACAGGTGGGGGGCATCTGCATGGAGCCCTCCCAGTGGTGGACCTTACAATGTAAAGTCACTGGAGCATTGCCTTGGGAAGGAATTCACATACTACTTACAGAATCCAGGTTAGTATCAGTGACAGGATTGCTATAAAAGAGCAAGACTGTCCAATGCCCAGAAATACAGCAACCTTCCCACTTCAGGCTTCCTGTCTTTCTGTGTGTTCCCACTTTCTCAAGCAAGCTGCCTCACCCCACCTGAGCTCCTTGCCAGAGCCTCGCTGATGCTGGCCCGAGGCTTGTGAGCCTTTAGAACCGTAAGGCACATAGTATATACTATTCTTCCTACTAAGCCTCTAGTAACTTGTTACTGCAATGGAAAATGGACTAATAAAGATAAGTAGAAATCAGCCAAACAAAAGATGAAAGACTGAGGGAGAAAAGCAAAAGAAACAGTCTATGCATAAGCCAGGGATGAGGAAAGGCAAAGGCATGGAGTGTTTGTAAGCACACAAGTAATTCAATCTTGCTAGAAAAGGAAGATGAGGGAAAAGAGGGTCAAAAGAAGTAAAATAATAATAATAATAATAATAATAATAATAATAAGTTGGGTGCCAGTGTCTCATGCTTGAATCCTAGCTACTCAGAAGTCAAAGAACTGAGGATCAAGGTCCTTGATAGTGAGACCTTCCTGCAAAAAAAACAAAAACTTAAGCTGGATGCTGCGGCTCAAACCTGTAATCCTAGCTACTTAAGGAGGTAGAGATCTGGGGATCTGTTTGAGGACAGCATAGCTAGGCTAAGTTTACAGGACTCCATATCTCAACCAATGGCTGGACTCAGTGATGCCAGCCTGATCAAGATCAGCCAGTAAGGGCAGAATACTCAATAAGACTTCACCTCCAATTAACAAGGCTTTTTCCACTTACCATTGGAACGCTATCATTTGAGCCACACTTCCAGTTCATTATTTTGCTGGAGAGAAGTCTTAAGATTTTGCTGCCATACTAGCTTTGAACCTTGATCCTCATATCTCAGCCTTCTGAATAGCTAGGATTACAGACATGAGCCAATGGCTTTGTGCTGGTACTGGGGCTTGAACTCTGGGCCTGGGAAGTGTCCCTGAGCTTTTGTGCTAAAGGCTACCACTCCAACACTTTTCTGACTTTTTTTCTGGCTTTTTGGCTCTAAAGTCATCAGTTTAATCAATGTTTATTGAACTCCTGAACCATTGCTTATGGCAGCAGATGGAGAAGGAAGCCATAGGCTTCTCATCAGACAAAACAGGGTGGTGGGGGAAGGGAGGGTGTGGGAGAGAAGAGGAAGAGGGGGGAAATAGGGCTGGGGGGCACGAGAGAGACTGCGGGCAGAGGTGACCAGGGGTCCTCACTCTCCCACGCAGTGGCAAAGCCCAGAAACATCCATCTCTGCCCCCACCCAGAGGCCGCAAGAACGTCGAGGAAGGACCAGAGGTCTGTGGACATTTCAGTCCTTCCTGTCATCAAGCATGCAGGGAGGGGCAGGGCCCTGGGTTCTGCCTTCAGGGCACCCTAGTCCTGGGCCAAGGCAACTTTGATGGCAGCCACCAACCTCAAGCTTCACCTCGGTGTACACGTAGCCATCACCTCTCTTCTCCAAGTGAACTAACTTCCGGCCGCCAAGACTTCAAAGAAGCTGTTGACCTGCAGTGTGCCCTCGCCACAGATGTCCAGGCAACAGGGGAATTCATCTTCCAGTTTCTTCTTAAGCTGGAGATACTTGGGTTTGTAGCCTCATGCGCCACAGTACAAGACCCCCAAGGCAAGGACCATGGCTGGGGACTGCCCCCTTCTGACTTTTTGTAGTTAACTGAAGAAAAGAGTCTCATGAACTTTCCTGCCTGGACTGTTTTTGAACTGTGATCCTCAGATGTCAGCCTCTTGAGTAGCTAGGATAACAGACATGAGGCACCAGTACCCAGCCTCGGTTCATTATTATCATTGCTGATGAGCATTCTGTTTGTCTCAGAGGGGAAAAAAGTATTTTAAGACAAGCTCTATTAAAATTATCTAAGCTTATTTCTGAAGTGTGTTTAGTTCTGGGGCTTGAACTCAGGGCCTGGACACTATCCCTGAGCTTTTTTGCTCAAAAATGTGTTCTATCATTTGAGCTAAAGTTCCACATCCAGTTTTTTTGTTAGCTGGAGAGGAGTCTCGCAGACTTTCTGCCTTAGTTAACTTTGAACTATGATCCTTATATCTCAACCTCCTGAGTAGCTAGAGTTACAGGCATAAACCACTGGCACCTGCCAGAATAATTTTTTAACGCATAGTTTATAAGCTCAGTTGCTCCAAGCTAGAAATAGTGTTGACTTCCTTGTAGGCCTAGAAGTGTTTGAGAAATAGTTACATATTGAGATTTTCCCTTCCCACAGCAAACAGATTGTGTGTGTGTGTGTGTGTGTGTGTGTGTGAGTGAGAGAGAGAGAGAGAGAGAGAGAGAGAGAGAGAGAGAGAAAGAGAAAGAGAGAGAGAAATACAGAGAAAGAGAGAATGAATGAATGAGGATGTGTATTGGGCTGGAACTGAAGGACTTGTGCTCATCCTTGTCTTTTTCACATAGGCTGACACTCTACCCTTTGAGCCACACCTCCACTTCTGGCTTTTTGCTGGTTAAATGGAAATAAGGATCTCTCCAATTTGTTGGCTGTAGCCAACAAGGTTTGAAGCTGGCCTCAGATCTCAACCTCCTAAGTGGCTAGGATTACAGGTGTGAGTCACTGCTTGATATCCTATTTCTGAATTTGAAAAACAAGGTGAACAGACATGGACCGATTCCTTCAGTATTTTTTAAGGGGTCATTCTTCCATGTCATAAATTTTTTAAAACATGGGCTCCGCTCTTCAGAGGAAAGCCTGTGTAATCCAGGGTTATCAGTTTATTTTCTGCTAAAACAAAATACCCGGGCTGGGAATATGGCCTGGTTGTAAGAGTGCTTGCCTCATATACATAAAGCCCTAGGTTGGATTCCTCAGCACCACATATATGGAAAAGCCAGAAGTGGCCCTGGGGCTCAAGTTGACAGAATGCTAGCCTTGAGCAAAAAGAAGCCAGGAACAGTGCTCAGGCCCTGAGTCCAAGCCCCAGGACTGGCAAAAAAAAAAAAAATATATATATATATATATATATATATATATATATATATATATATATATATATATATATATATATCCAAAGCTAGATACTTGATTAAAAACACAATTAATGTAGCTCACAGTTTGGGAAGGTGAAAGTCTGAGCAGCAGGGCAATGACTGGCAGAAGTCTGGCTGTGTCTCATGTCTCATCAGTCACATGACTGACATGGAGATCACACAGTGAAACAGGAAGACAGAGATTCAAGGGAAGACTTGCCCTTTTATCACAACTCCCTTGTTTCAGGAAAGCCTGGAATAAAAGAATCAGCTAGCAAAGACAAAGTGCTTGAAGACAAGCAAGAGGCAGACAGATCCAAGACTGCATAAAATGCAATTTATTAGGGATTTATGGGCAGAAAGGTGTGTCTGACTTCAGCAAGACAGGAAGATCCCCACCCTGAGGCAGGAGGAAGGAGTTTATATGCTAAACTCACAAAAGTGGCCCCAAGCCAACAGATGTGCACCTATCTTTCTCAAAACTATTAACATGTCAAAATGTTCAGCTAAGTTTTGGCACCAATGGTTGGCACAAAACGCTTGGGTGACTGCACAGGGATTCATTTTATCTTATAATGTCTGGAAGGTGCCAGGGTTAGCTGGTAGGCAAGATGAGTTATAACCAAAGTGGCAGCAACCATGCCAAGTTAGGTCCCCGCATCCCTCCCAAGACAATTAACCCAGAGACCCATGAGAACTACTCTCACCCCCTCCAAGGACATTCCCCACTAGGTCCCACCTCAGATCCCCCATCTCTCCACATCACCAGAGTGGTGACTGGTCTCTGGTACAGGAAACCAGCAGAGAACCGCTCAAACTGCCCAAAAGCAACAGCATTCAGTACTGCATGAGAAGAGGTCTGCCTGTCACCCAATCTACGTTAGCTGGTGGCTAGTATACAGATGAGACATCTTTCTCCCGTATTCCATAACTAATAAAGCTGAAATGTAGATGCTCAAAGCAAACTTCCAGAGCCATTCAATTTCACTAAAAAGCTGCCTTCTTCCTGTTCTCAGTGGAGAACATGGAACTCAGGACTTTGCCAGGGCTAGGCAAGCACTCTACTGCTGAGCCACACCTCCAGTCCCCAAAGATTCTTTCCTAATCCTATATATGCTTAGTCACACTTAAGACTTAAATAAATCAGAATAAACCAGAAAACATTCTAATGTTTCCATTAAGAGTGCTTTCACCTTTTCCCTGAACTCTGAGGTCTGCAGTTTTGTCCCACAACAGAAAGTTGACATAGAGGGGCTTTACTCCTGCTTTCTTGGAGAGGGGAGGCGGGACTCAGTTGGTAGAGCACCAGTCAATGGGCGAAAGTGTCAAGAACAGAGTTCCAGTCCTTCTCAGACAAAAGAAGAAAGAAAAAAAGAAGTGGCTGCGAAATCTGTGGTGACTGTGAGGTGGCAGGACGGGGGTCTGAGCTGGCCCTAGGACAGGAAAGGAGGCCAAGGGTCTTGTGTGTCCTGCTGGCAAGGTGCTGCTGACCACTTTAAGCCAGGACAGTCAAATCCTCAGCTACACTGTCACAGTGATTAATGGTGCAGTAGAAGTGTTTACTTTCAAACAATAACCTAAACTGGCTTTACTCATGCTCAAAACAAAAGTCATAAATCATCTCAATTCCACTTTGTCACTCTATGACAGATAATACAGAAATATGATTCAAAACAATGTTAGTATGACATGCTAAAGTTTTAACTTTACAGATACTGAGGGTCACTGCAGTAACTATGAATTTAATTCTATAAATACACACCTTTGGGCTGGCAATGTGGCTTAGTGGTAGAGTACTTGCACAAAGCCCTGCGTTCCATTCCTCTCTACCACATAATCAGAAAAAGCCAGAAGTGACACTGTGGCTCAAGTAATAGAGTACTAACCTTGGGCAAAAGAAGTTCAGGAACAATACCCAGGCCCTGAGTCCAAGCCCCCAGGACTAGTTACACACACACACACACACACACACACACACACACACACTTTTTTCTACAGAGTATGTGGTAAGATTTTTGTTTTTAATCAATCATGAGGCTTACGCTCAGGGCCTGAACATTGTCCCTAAGCTTTTTTCATTCAAGGATAACACTCTACCACTTTGAGCCACAGATCCACTTCCAGTTTTCTGGTGGTTAACTGGAGATGAGTCTCATGTCCTTTGGTGCACAGGCGGCTTTCAAACCATGATCCTCAGATCACAGCCTCCTGAGTTGCTAGGATTACACGTATAAGCCACCAGCACCTGGCAACATGGTAGATTTTTAAACATTCCACTGGAGTAGCTGCCATGAGCACGACCCTCGCTATCCCTGTTAAGATTCAGGTTTGCCACCATTAGCAAGTGTCGGGTTCAGGACTTACACTCTGCTGTTATGTGGCTACCGCCCAAGTTTGGTCTGTACTACGCATGCACGTCACCCACAGGTCTTGGTAGCATGCACATTCGAGTCAAGGTGGTCCAGGGCTGGCCTGAAACACCATTTGTAAAAGCATCCAGTGAAAGCAAGGCTGGTGATCTGCAGACCACACTCACAGTAGCAAGCCTAAGCCAGGTACTCTGATACCCAACGATGCAGAAGAGGCAGCAGTAATATTTAACCAGGACCTACTGACCTAGGTGAAAAGGCACTTTTATATCTTCACTGCGGACATGAGCAGCTTTTTTCAGTCTCTGTGAAGCACTTCAATTTGTAATAAAGCTCAAGACCCACCTAAAACATACTTGGTCTGTGTAATGTCCTTTTACTCCTCCAAAGACAAAAACCTATCTGTACAAATACATACACAGAAGAAAGCCTTTTTTTCTTGCAAACAAGGTTTTCAACTCAGCTCTGACTCAAGATTTCATTGAAGAACAGACATATCAGTAAGACACAAACTCTTGACTCCAATTCTCAAATATGCCACAAAAAGCTACCTAGCACAGTCTGCCTCTGGAACATTCCAGCTCAGCAATTTCTAAAGGACAGATTAGTATGAAAGGCAACTGTTCCAACTTGTCAGCTTCTCCACCCAAAATAGTGCAATACAGGCCCTAATAGTCAACAACTCTCTGATGGAAATGGAACCGGTCTGTGTGTTTGAATCTCAACCAACATTAAAACGGAGCTAATTACACCTTATTTCTCTTCATGAAATTCAGACAATTTCTCTTTTATTTCTTTTGGTGGTACAGGATTTTGAACTCAGGGCCTCAGGCTAATAGAGCCACACCTCCACCCAGTTGGCTTTTGTTATCTCTCTTCAAAAGAAACAACTTCTCCCCCTCAAAACAGAAAAACCCAGGGCCTCCTCCATGCTAGGCAAGTTCTCTTCCATCTTTCTACATCCCCAGATATGGAATATTATTTTTTGAATAAGGCCAGCCTGAATTGCAATCCCACAATTTATTCATCCCAGTAAGCTGGTATGATAGATATATACTGTAGTGGTTGAGATGGGGTCTTACAAAGTTTTTGTCCAAACTGACCTAAAACCTTGATCCTCCCCTTCCAATCTATGCCTCCCAAGTAAATTGTGAAAAAAAGAGTCACAGTAGCACACAACTTTTTCTTTTTTGTTTTGTTTTGTTTTTTGTTTTGTGGGGGGTTTTTTGGATGGAGGGAAGAGGGCAGTACTGAGGTTTGAACTCAGGGCCTTGTGCCTGCCAGGCAGACACTCTACCTCTTGAAGCACACCCCCAGCTACATTCAACCTATTTCTATTCAGCCTATTTTCTTACTCAATCCCTTTTAAGGACTATTCAGGTTTTATATACTTTTTAAATTTTTTCCTAATTATTAGATACTTGAATAAATGTAATAAAGGAACTTACTAGATTTTTAAATTGAATTTTAGTTTTATCAATATTGAATTAACTATAAAACATTTCTTCAAGAGGTGCCATAATATGAAAATTCTGTGTTGTAAAATGACCTCTTTTGATAACCATATTCTAGTGCTTTTTTGGAAACCTAGAGAAAGTACCTGAGTAAATGTTACAAGGTAATTATCATTTATGTCAGTCCTACAAGAAGGCACAGCTTTAGGCAGGCCAAGGTGTTCTGTCATCCAGTGACTGTGTGTGACCTACAGGCGAGTGACCTCAAGTTATTATCCCCCAATTCTTTGTTTTGCACATAGGAAGCACTCAGTTACATAGTTACTAGGACTGCAATTGATACAGACAAGAAAATGAAAGCTCAAAGAATTTGGCTGCTATTAAAAGTCACACAGTAGGTAGAAAGTTACAATCTGAACTCAGCTCTGACTGCAAAGCCCAGGATTTCTTCTCCTGGGTTTTTGATTGCTTAACTGAGATAAATATTGCCCATGTACTCAGAATTTAATTTAAAGAAGTACAAACACACCTGCATCTACACTATGGTACTATACTAAGACACACAATTATAAAGTATCAACTCGTGAGGTTAAAATCTCATAGAAATCAATGTCTGATAACCTAAGCAACACATGTGTAGCTAATGGAAAAATTTCACCTCCAAGATTTGTATAGTCATAACAAACATGTTGAAGACTTACTATGAGTACCTAGTTATATTGAACCCAACATTACAACAAGGATTAAAGACCAAGACAATCGAAAACCAAAAACTACTTAAGGCTAAATCACATTATGAGTTTACTTAGCCAATGCTTTAAATGATAAGACACAGTTAAGATACTCACCTGAAACTACAGGTAATTACCAAGCACACTGAATAACAGTATCAGTGGGCTAGAAAGTTATGTGTCTGCACCTGAGTGCTCACATTTTCATACCTGTCCTCTCTCTGGAAAACAGTGTAAGACCAAGCTTCAGAGCCTGGGCTTGATAGAAGGAAAACCTGGCTCAAGAGCCAGCTCTAAGGCTCAGCATGGTGGTGAAGCCTGTAATCCCAGCACTCAGGAAGCTGAGGCGGGAGATCACAAGTTCCAGGCCAGCATGGGTTACATGTTGAGACCAGAGAGAGACAGAGCATGGAGACAGGAGAAGGGGGAGAGAGACAAAGAGAAAGAGAGAGGAAGGGAGGGGGAGGAGGGGGAAGAGAGCTGTTGACAGGTGGTACATTTGATACAGTAGTTGAGGATGACCTTGCCAGCCAGCTTTGTACAAGGCAGGCATTGCCTTGGTGTAAAAATGTGTGTAATATGCCTCGTGTGTGTGTAACACGCAACATGGACAGGCAAGTGTTTCTGTTGACTGTGTTCCCTGCTGAGGCTTCAGTAGCTAAAACAAACTGACACACAAAAGGGTCATAATATACTGCAATAAGTATTGAATAAATTGTTCTGTGCCAGATTCTGAGAAAAACTACTTACCCTGACACTTGTTTGAATCCAGCCTTATTGAGAATGCACATTTTTAAGTATCATTAGAAGAAATTCACATCTTTTTTTAAATCTTTTAACTTAGTTCTCATGACAGCTTTATTGAGATGTAATTTACATAGCACCAAATAATCCATTTAAAATGTACAGCTGAATGCTTGGTAGTATATTCACACAGGTTTCTCTTTCTCTTACTGTAAATAAGAGACTCCATGTGAGGTTTTATTTGTGTGTGAGCTCTTCTGGGGCCTGAACTCAAGACTTCCCACCTGGCTTTTTTGTTCAAGGCTGGTGCTCTACCACCAGTGGAGAGCCACACCTCCACTTCTGGCTTTTTGCTGATTGAGAGATAGAAATCTCATCAATTTGTCTGATAAGGCAGGCTTCAAACCATGATCCTCAGAACTCAGCTTACAGGTGTGAGCCACCAGTGCATAGCTATCACACATTTCAAGTACTTATCACTGAACAATCCACAAAATTAAACAGCGAAACAAGTGGAATATGGCTCAGTGGCAGAACACTTGCTTGGTCTGTGCTAGTCTGTGATGTTATGTACATCCATAAGCATCCATGTGGGACAATACGGCTCCTTATTCCTGATAGGTTTGTTATAGCTACAGTGGCTAATGCAAGTCACCCACTTCTTCCCTGGCCCAGATCAAAACATCACATGGTTTTCTTCCCAACAGGTTTTTGCATAGCTAGGGAGGCTGATGAATTCACCTCTTCCCTGGACCAGAACAAGGCCAAGTACATGCTTCTCCCTGACGAAGTGGGGCCACTGTTCACCCCTTACCCCTCAGCCACAGTTTGGATATGGTTGGAGTTCATCCCCCAACTGTCCTAAGTTAGAAGCTTTGCCTGGTTTGGCAATGGTAGAGGTGAAGGAACATTTATAAGGTGAGGCCTGGTGAGAAGGAACATGTTCACCAAGGACAGTGCTCTGGAATGAAATTCGGTAGGTGTCAGGGACCACTGATGAGGAGGTCTTTATAAAGGTTGCCAGAAAGGAGCAGACCTGGCACCTCTCTGGTTCCTGGCTTCTTGACACCATGTGATCTCTATTCTACCTCTTGTACACACACCACAACGCCCTCTGCCATGAAAGGGTAGCCAAGGGGGCTCTCACCAGAGGCAAAATTGTTATAAGGCAGTCTTATACTTTCAGCCTCTAAGACAGTGAGCTAAATAAACAGTGGTTCTTAATATATGTACCCAGCCTCAGGATTATCAGTACAGTAGCATGATATAGACTAATATAAATAGCCACACAATCTCTATGCAGTTTTTTTTTCTAAAAAAAGTGGCCAAAAAATACCAATAAAGTAAGTGGCCAGCCCAGGATGTGCCACTGTGGCTAATAAAACTAGGGTACCACGTTCCACAATTTTGTGTGTGTGTGTGTGCGCGCGCGCACACACACATGTACCAGTACTGGAGCTTGAGCTCAGGGCCTGAGCAATCTCTTAGCTTTTTTTTGCTCAAAGCTAGCACTCTAACACTTCATTCACCACTCCACCTCTGGCTTTTTAGGGTAGTTAATTGGAGATAAGAGTTTCATGGACTTTCCTTCTGGTCTGGCTTTGAACCATGATCCTCAGATCTCAGCCTCTAGGTCCATTACAGGAATGAGCCACCAGACCCTAAGTTCCACAACTTTTACAGACATAGTAAGTTAGGATACAGTGAGAAATAAGAATTGTTTCAATGTCAAATACAAGGAAATCAAAGCAATATACTTCTCAGTGGGGAAAATGTCAAAATGAAAAATGGAAACTACCCTTCTGGGAGAAAGCAGAAAAAAACTGCATCACAGACAAGGCTGGACCCAGGAATCTTTAAGACCCAAGAGTCTATAATTACAAGCAGATGTCCCAAAGAGAAAACAAAACTAGGTGGACATTGGTGACTCACACCTGTAACCATAACTACTCAAAAGACTGAGATTCAAAGTCAGTCCAGGCAGAAAATTCACAAAGACTCTTATCTCCAATGTAACAACAAAAAGTTGAAAGCAGAGGTATGGTTCAAATGGTAGAGTGCAAGTCTAGAACAAAAAAAAAAAAGCCAAGCAAGAGTAAGAGAACTTGAGTTCAAGTCCCAATACCAAAGGGGGGGGAGAGAAGGGGGAAGGAAAAAAGTAAGAGGATGAGATGGGGAGGGGCAGGGAATGGCCAGGGAGGGGTCTGGTGGCTCACACCTGTAATCCTAGCTACTCAAAAAGATGAGATCTGAGGATCATGGTACAAAGCCAGCCTGAGCACTAAATTCCATGAGACTCTGGGTCTCCAATTAGCCATCTAAAACATGGCTACCATCCCAAAGTGGTAGAGCACTAGCCTTTAGCAAAAAAGCTCAGGGGCAGTGTCCAGGACCTGAGTTCAATCCCCAGGACCACTAGCCAAAAAAAAAAAGAGGAGGGGGGAACACCAGCCTTAAACAAAAATAAAAGTAGTTAACCCAAACTTTATCTCTTTGGTGGATTCAAGCATGCTCCCTTGTACCTCAAGGTTGATCTCACTGCCCCATACTTGAATCTAAGCAGACTTGGATTTACTGCTCATAGCAAAAAGTGATTTCCATAATATCCACATAACCTTTTTTTACAATGTTCCTTTCAAAGACCAAAGGTAACATAATCAAACAAGAGTTGTCCCTTGATACATATACCTCAGTTGATGTGTTTGAGCAGTAAGCTAAGAGGTTAAGCTGTTGAGTCCTTGAAATATGGTTTTCTCATAAAACATTCACATCAAATCAAGCAAAACATGTAAGGGAATTACATAATGAGTCATACTAAAGTGGTGATGAGAGAACAGCCACACCATCAGTTTATCTCGTTTTCACTCACTGAAGAAAAATATGTTTTAGGACTAACAATAAAATACGTAACTGAGCCCCCAAAGTACACTATACTCTTCCCTTAATAACACATTTTTTAAAGTATTGTTCCAACTACAAAAACTTCTTTCCTAGGGAGCTGGGGATATGGCCTAGTGGCAAGAGTGCCTGCCTCATATACATGAGGCCCTGGGTTCGATTCCCCAGCACCACATATACAGAAAATAGCCAGAAGTGGCGCTGTGGCTCAGTGGCAGAGTGCTGGCCTTGAGCAAAAAAAGAAGCCAGGGACAGTGCTCAGGCCCAGAGTCCAAGCCCCAGGACTGGCCAAAAAAAAAAAAAACTTCTTTCCTAAATATGAGACCAAAGAGCTGGGTGCAGGTGGCTCACACCTGTAATTTAGCTACTCAAGAGGCTGAGATCTGAAGACCATGGTTCCAAGCCAGCCCAGGCACAAAAGTCTCTGTGAGACTCCTATCTCCAATTAACCACTCAAAAACCAGCAGTGGAGCTGTGGCTCAAAGTTGTAGAATGTAAGGGCACAGAGATAGCACCCAGGCCGTAAGTTCAAGCCCCACAACTGACATTAAAAAAAAGAGAGAAAGAAACAGAGATCAAAGAACTTGTTTGGAAAAACAAACACTTAGCTGTTTCTACTGCTGATCTAAGAGCTGAAGGGAAATTTTGAGACAGGGATTATGCAATTGTGGAATTATGGTCTTTCACACAGCTGTGACTTTTGCACCATCTTTCATACCAAAGCATGGAGGAAGACTACAGAGCACAGGAAAAATCTCATCAGAAATGAGCACTTGCGGGAAACATAGCTATTATCATCTCATCCTCGCCCTTCTCTTCCACCCTGCTGTTTCAGGCTTTTTTAATATAAGAAGCCATCTCAATGCAATCCAAGTAATTCTGTGTTTAATTTCAAGTAATGATTCATATTGTAATAAATGTCTCTTTTTTCCACAACTTTAATAGATGCCAATCAAAAGAGTCTTTAAGATACTGAAATACAAAAACACAGTGTCAATCTAAATATTTAAATTACTGAACTAACTACATTACTGATCTGTTCTGTACATTTAATCTAGTCTTATCTGTATGATTTTCCAATATGTAAGACATAGTATTTTATTATCTGCTTTATGACATCAAAGAAGATATAATCAATGTTGACAACTGACAAGTTTCCAACAGGTACAAAAAGCTTAATTAAATAAAAAAAAAAGATTATAGGCCCTCAGTTTAGGCAGAACTACCTACTTAATTTGGGCAAGTTATAACCTCTCCATTCTTTGGTTTCCTAATCTATAAACTATGACTAATACATATAAAACTCTCAGAGGATTTTGCAAGATTAAATGAGATAACACACACGAAAGCCTGGCGCCATCCCTGATACACCTAGTGTTCCACTCTTCCTCCTCCACACTGACA
Source organism: Perognathus longimembris pacificus (assembly GCF_023159225.1). NCBI lineage: Eukaryota > Metazoa > Chordata > Mammalia > Rodentia > Heteromyidae > Perognathus > Perognathus longimembris. The sequence goes on from NC_063171.1 coordinate 67,510,475, forward strand.
AAGACTGTGGCTATCATGACTACTTAACCACAGACCGTACCCAGCTTCATGCTGGACAGTGACACTTTGTTGTTTTTTTTTTTTTTTTTGGCCAGTCCTGGGCCTTGGACTCAGGGCCTGAGCACTGTCCCTGGCTTCTTTTTGCTCAAGGCTAGCCCTCTACCACTTGAGCCACAGCGCCACTTCTGGCCGTTTCTATATATGTGGTGCTGAGAAATCGAACCCAGAGCCAAGCACTCTTGCCACTAGGCCATATTCCCAGCCCACAGTGACACTTCTTGTCCTCCATTTTGCTGAGTCTTTCAATGGAACTCTAAGATCTGGTTTTAATATGAGTAGCCCCATTTACCAATGAGAAACTCAGCATGTTGCGCTTTCATACACTTAGCAAATGGCAGAACCTGAAGGCGAAGTTCCTCAGTAGAAGGACAAGTCTTAGCAGGCCTTTCCTCAAGAAATGGGAGACAGCACTCAGGAGGCTGAGGCAGGAGGATCACAAATAAAAGGCCAGTGTGAATACACAGGAAAGTGAGAGACATGAAAGAGAGACAAGGTGAGAGTGTGTGTGTATGTGTGCAAGAGAAAATTGGTTACTGTCAATGATGCAATCTATAAGCATCTATAGTGACTTCTGAACATTTTAGTAAAAGAAAAACAAAACTCATTCCAATTCTTGAATATATTGCTCTTTTATCTCACTTGGAACAAGCATGATGATCATGAAAATACATGGCACTCACTACATGGCACTTAAATAATTCTTAGTATACCAGTTGATCTTCACTAAAATTCATATGGTATAGGTAGGGATTGCCATGACATTGTTTAGAAGAGAAAAAAAATTAAAAGGTAAGTAAATGCTTTCCCCAAGATGACAAATCTGATCACTAGAAACAGCACTCAAACCCTAGTCTTGTTGCACGCAAACAGGCGGGTGACTAAAGACTAAATGATCTCAGGGCTGGACAAGGAACTCACAGGTAGAGCCCATGCTCAGCATGCATGAGGCCCTGGATCCCAACCTCAGCACTACCAAAAACAAAGAGTTACCTCAAAAAAAAAATGATGTGGCCCTCCAAAAACAATAATCCACACATTACTCATTTTCACCAAAAACCAAGGCTCAGAGACAAAATAACAATGCAGTTCATGAAACCACAACATTCAATCAAATGAGGGGCACTAAGAGTGGAGCTTAGCCAGGTGCTCGTGGTTCAAGCTTATAAAGCTTATAATCGTAGCTACTCAAGAGGCTGAGATTTGAGGATGGAGGTTCAAAGCCAGCCCAGGCAGCAAAGTCCGTGAGACTCTTATCTCTAATTAACCACCAGGAAACTAGAAGTGGTACTGTGGCTCAAGAGGTAGAATACTAGCCTTGAACACAAAGAGGTTCAGGGGCAGTGCCACAGCATGCATGCACACGGGCAGGAAAGAAAAAGAAAACTGAAACTCAAACCACTTGAAAGAATGGATATGATCTGATATTACTAACTTAAGAATAGATCCAGTTACAGTAGTTTTTCACAGACTCAATCAAAGATAAAGGAAGATAGAAAATATCTAGGTAGGGAACTGAAAGTAATGATGGAGATTGTCTCATGTCTAAAGAGTATGACTGAACTGGCAGCCTAGGCCTCAGGATTTTTAAAAGCGCAACAGAAGCTGAGAATGACTATAGCAAGAATACTTTGGGTGGAGGGAGCAAGAGGAAACATGGCTTGACTTCTAAGCAATGCTTCCCACATACAGTGACAAAAATAACAAAGGAGCTACTACATTTAACACAATAGAAATCACAAGGAAATTTTAACACTGGTTTAGATAACAGCTGATGAAGACTAATTTTGGATTAGCAAAAACCTCCAGAAGGGAGACTTCCCTGCTAGGAGGCTGCAGAACACACCACCCTGCTAGCACTAGCAGAAGTGGCTACACAGCCTGTTAAGGCAGCCCCTCCCACCCACTGTTCCCATACTGCCACCTAGTGGCACAGCAAGACTCAGCCAGCTGAAACAGGAAATGGTTTTGAGTGACTGGACCCCACCAGGAAGATGTAGATGTAAAGAACTTGAATTCAAAGTTTTAAACCTAACATTTCCTTCTACTTAGTTAAAATGTAAGACAATCTTAAAATGTATAGTTTTATGAGCAATCCCTACCACTGACTGGAGCAATGGTTGTCTGACATTTTGGACTATACAATTAATTGAACACTTAATGGTGGACAAAACAAGCACAGTTACTTTATGTCACTTTAAATGGGAGAATGTAAATTGTACCTCAATAAACTGTCAGAAAAAGGGGGATCAGCTGGAGCAAACACAGAAGCAGTCTGGATAATTGTAAAGTTTAAGCTGGTGAATCACCCCTGTAATGGTAGCTAATCAAAAGGCTGAAATCAGCTTAAGACAGAAAAGCCTGCATGCCTCTATCTAATTATCAGTTAAAAGCCTGAGTACCTGGGGGAAGGGGGAGGCTGAGAATGTATCGTAGTGGTAGAGTGCTTGCCTGGCATGCATGAAGCCCTGGGTTCAATTCTGCAGTACTACATCAACAGAAAAAGCCAGAAGTGGGCGCTGTGGCTCAAGTGACAGAGTACTAGCCTCGAGCAAAAGCTCAGGGACAGTGCCCAGGCCCTGCATTCAAGACCTGGGACAAAAAAAAAAAAAGACAAGAAAAAGAAACCTAGACCTTTTAGGTCCAGCTTCTATATATATGGTATTTTACTTCTGAGCTTCGCTTCTCTCACTCAGTACGTCTTCCAATTGCACCCACTTTTCTGCAACTGAATAAATTTTCATGCTGAAAATGAAGTCCCTTTTTCTGAACAATGTTTGGGTGCTTTTCACCCAATTTTCCACCAGAGGGAGCATCACACCAGGAATTTCCTAGAAGAAAAGAGACAGCTAAAACTCCGCGTGAAAGAACTCTGGATGTAGTGTGTATAGGATTAAATGTAAAATCAAACAGTGCCTCCAAATAATCTAAAAGTAAACACCTTTCAAACAATTTGGTTTCTAAAATCTTAGAATTATAGAAATCAGTTTAATGACAAATGCCTCCATAATACACACTGTTGTAGTTTTATTTCATTTCATTTTGAAGGGAAATATTCGGGTTTTAAACTCAATACCTCATGCTTGCTATAGGCAGTATACCACTTGAACCACAGCCCTTTTTCCTTTAGTTATTTTTTTCAACTCATGTCTGTAATCCTAGCTACTCGGGAGGCTGAGATCTGAGGATCACAGTTCGAAGCCAGCCTGGGCAGGAAAGTCCATGAGACTCTTATTTCTAATAAACCACCAGAAAAGCCAAAATGGAGCTGTGGCCAAAATGATAGGACTCTAGCCTTGAGCAAAAGAGCTCAGGGACAGTATACAGGCCCTGAGTTCAAGCCCAGTGACAGACAAAAAGTCTCACAGACTTTCCTGCCTGGGCTGGCTTCAAACCATAATCCTCAGATCTCAGCTTCCTCCTGAGTACCTAGGATTATAGCAAGCCACCAACACCTAGGGATCATATACTTTTCCCAAGAAAGCAAACTAGAAACATGGAGATATCCACACTCCTATGGTCTTTCTTAATACGTGGAAGGTTATCAGCTACTGTAAGGTATTGAATATGATCACTAAATCAACCTCCTTGAAAGTAATCTTCCCAATAAATGATTATGGGACAACTGAGTAGACACTTGGAAAAAGATAAAATTAGATCCATTCCTTCTGCCACACACACAAAGGAAGCCTAGCAGGCTGTGGTGGTACATACACACTTGTAATCCCAACATTCAAGAGACTGGACAAGAGGATCAAGGCCAGCCTGGGCTACACAGCGAGACATCATGTCTCAAAAGAAAAAAAGTTAACTTTAAATGAACCAGAGAATTTAATGTAATGACTTAAATATAGATTATAGAAGAAAACACTTATGAATGCTTTGATCATGACTAATGTCAGAAAACAAACTACACCAGGCATGGTGGTACATGCCTATACCTCTAGCACTCACCACATAGTGAGTTCAAGGCCAGGCTAGGCTACATAGTGAGACCCTATCTCAAAGAACAGGGAGGAAGGTATCTATATAATTATTATACTAATGATTGCTGTTTTTATGTATATTAAATGTATTTGTGTTCCCCAAGAAAGTAAGCTTCCTAAAGTGTCAAGCATAGGAAAACATTTAACCAAGCCAGTGACCTACAAATTAAAATTGTTAGTGATGCTAGACTATTTTTTACAAGTTTGTGTACATGTGCTCTTAATTGTAACATAAAAGCTTGATGGAGCTGACATAATGCTGTCAATCATAATTATTATCCATCCTAAAATGCCACCTGCCATGGAAACAATGAGACTGACAATTGCTAGATCCTTTTTATCCTAAATCTTAACTGTAGCTATTCTAAGTTTTTGTCATCTACAGTTTGTGTCTCAAAAGTACTTAGAACTCAAATTCATGGAAATGTCCCCAGAAAGTACTTGTTTCTCAACTATTGTAAACTTGGTATTATTCTTGCAAGGGGTACTATTAAACCAATACTGAAAATAGACAAGAAGACGAATGAAACTTTTTGTTGTCTATAGCTCAAGTGTGTTATATTCTAAGCTTATTGTAAATGGAAATACCTTGTCTTAAAAATTAGGTTCTAACCTTTCAACTGTGAAGCTGTACTCACAGGACCTTTTCTCAAATTCTTGAGATATGCTGGATGCTCAGTCTCCACAAAAGGCATAGATCTCCCAACTAAAGGTAAAACTATCTAGACCATATTGTAATTCCAGGGTAGTAACTCTTGAATCCTAAGAAAGAAAAGGTCTTCTTAAAAATAGGGCCATCTCAGGGCTGGGAATATGGCCTAGTGGCAAGAGTGCTTACCTCCTACACATGAAGCTCTCGGTTCGATTCCCCAGCACCACATATATGGAAAACGGCCAGAAGGGGCCCTGTGGCTCAGGTGGCAGAGTGCTAGCCTTGAGCAGGAAGAAGCCAGGGACAGTGCTCAGGCCCTGAGTCCAAGGCCCAGGACTGGCCAAAAAATAAATAAATAAAATAGGGCCATCTCAAACCCACACCAGTGACTCACCTCTGTAATCTTAACTTAATCCTAGCCCTCAGCTATAATCATGTAATCTCAGGAGGCTGAGATCTGAGGACCAAAGTTTGAAGGGAGCCAGGGCAGCAAAGTCTGAGACACTCTTACCTCCGATTAACCAGCAAAAATGCCAGACTGCCAATGCCAATCATGAACAAAAATTCTAAGCCAGAGTGTGAAACCCTGAGTTCAAGTCCTAGTCCTGGCATCAAAATCAAATGCTCTACATTAAAAACAAAAAAAAAAAAAAAAAAAAAAAAACTGGCTCAAACCTTCACTAGAAATGACTGGGTCCTATCAGATTTGGATCCCTGGACTTAGGGTAATAACAAACCCCTGTATAAGGCCACCCAGAGCCAGAGTATAACAGAGTAAACTGAAAAACAATAAAAAGCCTCTCAAACATAAAAGGCTTACTGTTATCTGCCCTAGCCAGAGGAATTCAGTCTATATATAACTACAAGCAGGGGACTGGGAATATGGCCTAGTGGCAAGAGCGCTTGCCTTGCATACACCAAGCCCTGAGTTCGATTCCCCAGCACCATATATATAGAAAATGGCCAGAAGTGGCGCTGTGGCTCAAGTGGCAGAGTGCTAGCCTTGAGCAAAAAGAAGGCAGGGGCAGTGCTCAGGCCCTGAGTTCCAGCACCAGGACTGGCAAATAATAATAATAATAATAATAATAACAACTACTACAAGAAGGGCATGGTGGCAAAGGGTTCCTAGTCAAGGTTTACAAGTTCTTATTCAAAAGTGCAGGAAATTTCACATCCTATATCCTACTTTTCAAAACTATTAGCTGCTGTGATGTTTGGATTTGCATTTCGAAAATAAAATCTCTTTCTCTTTAGTTCGTATATTAAGCAGCAGAAACAGATTTAGCAAAGACTACTAAAAAATTATTTCTGTGAGTCATTTAAAGATTTAAAAATCAACCTCCTCCGTCTGAGAGGCACTCAGAACTAAAGTAAAACTTCCCTATAAAAGGTAAGCTGTCACTTGATTGCTACCTCTAAAATAGAGAACAGGTGGATGTAATGTGCCTGCCACAGCTATCACTCTCCTATTGCTTTTGTGGACAGCAGTTATGTGCAATGAATTAATCTGTAAACCCTACGTGTTTTATGATCCCTAAAAACCCTATTAATATCCGTACAGGGAACACTTCTTACTTTTAAAGGATGTCTTTCACTAATTTCTCTTTGATCTCTCTTTTAGTAAAAGAATAACTTGGTATCTCCTAGATCTGTTCATCTTCTGTCCTGATTATGGAAGACTGCCAAACAAATCTCTTGCCAATTCAATTTCCCATGTAATTTCCTAAATTAGAGAGATAGGAAATTACTCTTCAGTTCTCTTTTCTAAGGAGGGCCAACAATACAAAAATTTTCATTTCAGAAGTAGCTACTAGAGACTGACCACAAACCAACCCTCCTTACCCCTTTTAAGGTTAAAAGGAACTAAAGTTGACCGAAGTGGAGAATGAGGTAGGATAAATAAGGACAAAATATATATATTATTTCTAACAAATGTCACAAGGGCTGGGCCTAGAAAACTAGAAGTAAACTGAGAAAGCAAGTAAGCTCCCCCCTAATACCCCCTTTTTGATGTTATGTTACAGAAACATGACAATGATTCCTTATCTAAATCTTCCTTCTCCTTTGAAATAGTAAAAAGCTGCAAACACTCCATGAATTGATAGACATCAAAAGAATGAAAAGTATATCTGGTCAAAAGAAGTCCTAAAGACTTTTCTGGGTGGCCTCACCCACCTAATCTATACAGAACTCTAAGGATTAGATGTTACTTGACATGACCCTGCATATTTGCCTAGTCAGAAAGTGTAAATGTTATAGACAGGAGCCTCCATTTGAGTCTTTCACTCCCATTGCCTGCATGGGGAGCAAGCAATTGGGGGGAAGGGGGATGCAAGACTCAAATGATAGAATCTGTGGAAAGCACAGGCCCTGGGCACCAACCTAAGCACCAAATTTTAAAAGCTTATGCCAGGCACCAGTAGCTCACACATACAATCCTAGCCACTAAGAAGGCTGAGCTCTAAGGACAAGAGTTTGAAGCCAGCCAGGGCAGGAAAAGTCCGTGAGACTCTTATCTCCAACTAACCACCAAAAAGCTAGAAGTGGAACTATGGCTCAAGTGGTAGAGTGTCAGCCTTGAGCACAAAATTTCACTGACAGTGCCCAGGCCCTGAGTTCAAGACCCAGGACCAGCACCAAAAAAACAAAACAAAAAAAATGTATCTTGTATCACTTATCAAAGATAAAATGCTATACAAAATAAGTTTAAACTCATGGGGAAGAGGGGGCATGGGAGGCGGAAAAACACCAAAAATATTATCAAAAAATGGACAAAAACATACACAGATAATTCCAAAAAATATATAAAATGGCCTTTAAGCATATGAAAAGATTCCTAACTTCACTCATAAGGTAATTAAATGCAAATTAAAACCACACCAAATTTCCACTTCTCACCCATTAGATTAGCAAATATTCCAAAGTTTGACAATTCATACACACAAGCTATGAAACTAAGGGAAAGGATCACTCCCATACTTTACTAGTGCAAACAGAAAACGGTACCCACATGGCCCCCCACACTAACTCAGCAATCCACTTCAACAGTACCAGAGTACATAGCAGAGGGTTAGTCATTACAGCAATGTACACAAGAGCAAATACTGGAAACTGCCTAAGTATCTGTGAACAAGAACTGGTGCATACACAAGAGGAGCTCTGTGTAACAAACAACATGAGAGATCGCTGTGCACTGACATGGGTGATTCCAGAAGATAGTAAGTAAAGAAAGCAAGATGGGAAAATATAGCATGCCACCTCCCCCCACCCCCACCCTGGATCATGGGGCTTGAACTGACTCAGGGCCACTGTCCTTGAGCTCTTTTTTTTCAAGGCTAGTACTCTACCACTTTAAGCCACAGTGCCACCAGTTTTCTGGTAGTTAATTGGAGAGTCTTATCTCCAATAAACCACTCAAACAAAAGCCAGAAGTGGCTCTGTGGCTCAAGTGGTAGAGCATTAGCCTGAGCACAAAGAGGTTTACAGACAGCACCCTGGCCCAGAATTCAAGCCCCAAGACTAGCAATAAAAAAAAAAAAAGCATAATAATTGTTTAGGTACATTTTTTGAGTCACTTAACAAAATTGCCACAAAGATGTATCAAAGTAATGCTGAATTTACTAAAAGTAGTATACATGACCACATCCTATTCTTTTGAATAAAGAATAAGAGAGTTATTCTTTGAATAAAGGAGTAAAGGGCCCAGATAAGAAAAAGGAGGAAAGGGGGGAGAGCCAGCAAGGAGAACAACATCAGCAGTTCTCTCTTTCTAAATCCACATCTGCAGCCAACAGCCAGCCAGGGACCTGCCTGCCTTACCTGGTGTCACTTGCCAGCTAGCACTTCCCAAACAAGGAGACCACACTAGCAGGCATTTCAAAAGCATCCTCATACTAACCAAAACACCTTTGTGTGCAATTCGAAGTGAAGCAAATGTAGAAGATATTTGATGCAAGCTTATTTAAATCTCTAAAGATAAAATGATATGTGTCTGCCAGGAACTACTGGCTCATGCCTGCAATCCTAGCTACTCTCCTCGGGAGGCTGCTGAGAATCACAGTTCAGGAAAGTCCATGGGACTCATCTCCAATTAACTACTCAAAAAATGTCAGAAGTGGAACTGGTGATAGAGCACTAGTCTTGAGCAAAAAGAAGCTCAGAAGGCTGGGAATATGGCCTAGTGGTAAAGTGCTTGGCTCATATACATGAAGCCCTAGGTTCAATTCTTCAGCACCACATATATAGAAAATGGCCAGAAGTGCACTGGGGCTCAAGTGGTAGAATACCACTTGAGCAAAAAGAAGCCAGGGACAGTGCTCAAGCCCTGAGTTCAAGCCCCAGGACTGGCCCAAAAAAAAAAGTTAAGAAAACAGTCTTCAGTTTTAATGATTAATACCAAATGGCACTCTGATGAAGCAAATTTACATTCCTACACATCTCCTTATTCTTCTTTTCCTTTTTACTTTTCTTATATGGAACATAACAGACACTTCTTTAGTGTTTTGTGAGAATTAATTAAAACCATACACAAACTAAAGCACTTAAAAATCATATCTGGTTTTCTCGGTGATAATAACCACCAGCTACCAAACCACAATATTCAATCATTGCATATTATGGTAACAAGCGAAAACAAGTGAGATCAGACATAGTGTGTACACCTGTTATCCCAGAACTGAGGCTAACGCAAGAGGTTTGAGAGTTTGATGCCAGCCTGGGCTATATAGTGAGTTCAAGGCCATCTGAATTATAGAAAGAAACTGTCTCCAAGAAAAATAAAGAAAAAGGTTGAGCAAAGTGTTTCGTGTCTATATTCACAGCTACTCAGGAGACCTAAATGGGAAGAGGAGAGTACAACTCCACTTCAAAGGAAAAATGCAAAGTCATTTCCACAATGTCCTTTCCAACCCACCTCATTATCAATTTGTCCACTTATTTCATTCCAGGTCCCTGAGCATCCGGTGAACTCATTAACCATTGCCCAAGAATCTGCAAAACCTAATGTCAGATCATCTCTTGCAGTTCTAGCCTGTGGAGTGATTTTGCCAGTCCTTTGACCTTCAGGGCCTCCAGTTTATAAGACCAGAGCACATCACTTATATCTGTGCTAACATAATCACAAAACCAACCACAAACCCAAGTAATGTGTTTCACATCTCATTTGGACCAAGGAAGTGCTTGTCTGTGCCCACCTGGTTCTTTCTATTCTACAAAGGTTAGAAAGATTCCAACATGACTGGTAACTCTAATGCCTCAGTCTTTCACCTAATGCCTGTCTTTCAGATTCCTGATCATTTCCACAATCTTACTCCTGACCTTAACAACTGTTGACATACCCTAACTCACATTAAATAAATGAATACAACGTTTAAAAAGACTCTTAGCACTTCAGACTTCCTCTTCTTTAAGACAAGATCAAATTGCCACCAATCCCCCGGCTCTTTCAACTTTCCAATCTACCACTTGAACCACAACCCCAGCCCTTTTTTTTTAGGTGTGGCCTTATAGAGAGATCCTCAACTGCTCCTACCTATGTCTCCCAAGCGGTGGGGTTGCAAATACACATCACTATGCTCAGCTTATTGTTGAGTGAGGGGGTCTTTATTGTCCAGGCCATGAACTTCAAACCTCCCAATCTTTGCCTACAAGTAGCTGAGATTATTGGTGTAAGCAACCATACCCAGCCATACATTTTCTTGTGTGATAAACTAATAAGCAGTGTGTGCTAAAAGAATACAATGGTTCAGTTCATTTTGTTTGGACTCAGCATTTGCTTATACCTTTTTTTCTCATACACATACACATGTACTGATTTTCCCTCTAGGTGAATATGTGTGCAAAGGGCCTATCTCCCACTTCAAGACAAAAAGGGCAAATATTTTCTCAACTTCCCTTGCAGCTATGGAACAGGCTGTAGCCTAAATTCCGTCAATCCCTGATACCCACCAAGGACTGTGAAGGGCAGTTAGTACCAGGAAGAACAGGTTCTCAAGGGCCTAACTTTCCAGCAGCCCATAGTTTACAAAAGTGCAGGTAAAGGGACGGGGAATGTGCCTTGAGTGCTCGCCTTGCATGCATTAAGCATACATTCCTCAGCACCACATAAACAGAAAAGGCCAGAAGAGGCGCTGGGTGGTAGTGTTAGCCTTCAGCAAAAAGAAACCAGGGGCAGTGCTCAGGCCAGGAGTCCAAACCCAGGGCTGTCACCCGCTTCCCCCGCAAAAAGTGCAGCTACAGAGGAGTGCAGAGAGCACAGTTTCCAAGTTCTGGTGGTATATGCTGCAGAATCCATCATAAGCAGTTGAGAGCCATGGCATTCCCCAGACCCCAGCTGTACTCTCCCTGTTCAGTACAATTCTAACATGGCTCCTGCCCATTTCCCGTACCTTAAAGCAATGCTGAGAACACAAGCCCCCTGTCCTTTCAGAAATTCCTTTTGCTTAAATCACCAGTGTGCTTGCAAAAATGATAGAAATAAGATAGTATCTCGACTCAACAGGCACTGCCACTCACAAAAGGTGTGTTTTCTTTTTTTTTATGAACAATTCCAACTGTCAGTGATGCAAGTTCAGTTTTGATAGTTCAGTAACTAATTTGTCACTGCTTAGCACCAAACTTTTCTATTCCAAGTACTAAATTAACATGGAATTCTGATTTACTGGCAAGGTGGCCTACATCTTCTTCGATTAGTACTACAGGTCTTAAGCAACTTAGGTTCTCCTCTTTGGAATGCATTGAAACTCTGGATACACTCCTCCAAAAGGGCCAGGCAAAATTAACGCTATCTTTTCTCTGACTTGCCTGAACAAGAAAATCTAGGGCCTTCAGCCATGGAATGGACAACACCGTGCACAAGAGCTTCATGATGATCTTTCCTCCACAACAACAAAAAAATTGTGCCAGGACTGTTGCTCGAAGCCGGGGGCTGAGTGTTTTCACTCAAAGACAGCGCCCTACCACTTGAGCCACATCTCCACTGGGAGCTTTTCGGCGCTTCCCTGGAGCTCTGAGTCTCCCCGACTTTCCTACCCAGGCTGGCTTAGAACTGAGATCCTCTCATCTCAGAGTAGCTAAGGTTACAGGCCACAGGCACTTGGCAAAACGTTTGTGTCTTTGTATCATTGCCTGGCATTTTAAACTGCAAAGCAAATAAATCCACATTTATTTATTTATTTATTTATTTACTTGTTGTTCTGTGGCCGGGCGCTTGAACTCAGGACCCCGTGCTCTTCTGGCTCGGCTCGTAGGCTCACAGCGGGTGCCCCACCACGTGAGCCACACCTCCAGCACCGACTCGCCTCGCGTAGGAGCCGGGGATGCACCGAGGGGGAGAGCCCGGCTGCAGGCCGGCTCCGCGCCCTCTTCCACGCCGGGCCCACGCGGCTACGTCCGGAAGCACGGCCTCGCCCAGAGCCCACCCGCCGGTTTCCGCGGGCTCGACAGCGTTCGGCGGACCAAGTGACCGCGCCGCGAACGCGGGGGGCCGCCAGATTCCCGGGACTCGAGCCCACGAGGGCGCCGAGGAAGGCGGTGGCTGGAGCCCGCCGTCCGGGCGTCCGTCCGCACGGGCACCGCGCCTGCCGAGCCCCGCAGCCCGCGCGGCCCGGCCCCCCCCACCCCCGCCCCGGGCTCGGAAGTCACCGCACCGCCGCCGCCGCCCGCTTCGCTCCCGCCGCGGCCCCAGCAGAGCCCGCCGGACACCCGGGACCCCGGCTCCGCGCTCCCCCAGCGGCAGCTCGGGCGCGGGGGTCCCGGCCCCGCCGCGCGCCGCCCCTCAGCCCCTCAGCCCCTCAGCCGTGGGTCCCGGCCCCGCCGCGCGCCGCCCCTCAGCCCCTCAGCCGCCGGGTCCCGGCCCCGCCGCGCGCCGCCCCTCAGCCGTCGGGTCCCGGCCCCGCCGCGCGCCGCCCCTCAGCCCCTCAGCCGCCGGGTCCCGGCCCCGCCGCGCGCCGCCCCTCAGCCCCTCAGCCCCTCAGCCGTCGGTCCCGGCCCCGCCGCGCGCCACCCCTCAGCCCCTCAGCCCCTCAGCCGTGGGTCCCGGCCCCGCCGCGCGCCGCCCCTCAGCCGTCGGGTCCCGGCCCCGCCGCCCCTCAGCCCCTCAGCCCCTCAGCCGTGGGTCCCAGCCCCGCCGCGCGCCGCCCCTCAGCCCCTCAGCCGTCGGTCCCGGCCCCGCCGCGCGCCGCCCCTCAGCCCCTCAGCCGTCGGTCCCGGCCCCGCCGCGCGCCGCCCCTCAGCCCCTCAGCCCCTCAGCCGTGGGTCCCGGCCCCGCCGCGCGCCGCCCCTCAGCCCCTCAGCCGTCGGTCCCGGCTCCGCCGCGCGCCGCCCGTCAGCCCCTCAGCCCCTCAGCCGTCGGTCCCGGCCCCGCCGCGCGCCGCCCCTCAGCCCCTCAGCCGTCGGTCCCGGCTCCGCCGCGCGCCGCCCGTCAGCCCCTCAGCCGCCGGGTCCCGGCCCCGCCGCGCGCCGCCCGTCAGCCCCTCAGCCGTCGGTCCCGGCTCCGCCGCGCGCCGCCCCTCAGCCCCTCAGCCGCCGGGTCCCGGCCCCGCCGCCCCTCAGCCCCTCAGCCGCCGGGTCCCGGCCCCGCCGCGCGCCGCCCCTCAGCCCCTCAGCCGTCGGTCCCGGCCCCGCCGCGCGCCGCCCCTCAGCCCCTCAGCCGTCGGTCCCGGCCCCGCCGCGCGCCGCCCCTCAGCCCCTCAGCCCCTCAGCCGTCGGTCCCGGCCCCGCCGCGCGCCGCCCCTCAGCCCCTCAGCCGTCCGTCCCGGCCCCGCCGCGCGCCGCCCCGGACCTACCCGGCCAGGCAGCGGTCGCAGACGACGCCGCGGCTGCCCTTGCACACCGTGTACGCCAGGGGGTCCGAGCGGAAGAGCAGCTCGCCGGGGCGCAGCGCCACCAGGGCGCGCAGCCCGTTCCCCCGGCCCGCGGTCACGAACTTCTCCACTTTGAGCGGCTCCATCCGCGCGCAGCCCGGCTCCCGGGGCGTCCACGGCGTCCCGCGGCGGCCGGACCGCGCGCCTGCGCACTGCGCCTGCGCACGCCCAGGGGGCGGGGCGGGAGGCGGGCACGGGCCCGTGAGCATGCGCGGTCTGCCCCTGAGCCAGCGGCCCCGCCTCTGGCCCCACATTTCATTACAATTTCAGTGAACGGGCGCCGAACACCTTGGTGCCCTCTGCCTGGAGCAGACGGATCCCTGCTCGCCCACTGCCTGCCCCCACCCGCGTGCGCGTGCGTGTGCGTGTTGTTGATGGACGGGCGAGGGTGCCCTCAGCGAAAGTCAGATCATAGCATGTCATACCTACGTCCTCTGCAATGCACTTCTGCCGAATAAGAACAACTTACTGCAAAACCACAGGGCACTTGCACGCCTCTGAGGATTACACCGTATTAGAAAAGCAAACCTCAAGTCGCTTGGGTGTGTTTTGTGATGGGGGGCGGGCGGGGGGGCTGTTTGCTCGGTTCTTTACCAGAATCGTTCCAGAGTGAGGCAGGTTAGTTACAGGGAAAGAATGCTGCAACTGACTCCCCAGGTCTCCTAGTGCCCCCCTAGGACATACCCGTGAGCTCTCCTCCCCTGCCTAGACCCTCCTGTGGCCGCTCTCTTCGGAGTCGTTAGTGAACTTCTCACTGGCAGTAGAAAAAGAACAGCCCGGCTCTAACCAATCGGAGGCACCTGCACAGTGGCACCTTGTTTGCCCTAAGCCTCACCTTTGCACAACAAACTCCTACTTAAACCTTGTGCAGTTCATAAAACGTCTCATGTTCAGTGTTCGGCTTTCTCTCAATAGTGTCAGTTAACTTGTTTCTCTACCCCTTATATATTTCCTGTGAACCTCGGGCTAGGTCCAGATGCTAGAATCTAAAAGGTCTGATACGATCCATGTGAATGAAACTTTATTAGCAAAAAGAAAGGTCCATCTAAACAACAAAGGTGGGGCTGGGAATGTGGCCTAGTGGTAGAGTGCTTGCCTCCTATACATGAAGCCTTGGGTTCAATTCCCAGGCACCACATATATAAAAATGGCCAGAAGTGACGCTGTGGCTCAAGTGGCAGAGTGCTAGCCTTGAGCAAAAAAGAAGCCAGGGACAGTGCTCAGGCCCTGAGTCCAAGCCCCAGGACTGGCAAAAAAAAGGGGGGGGGGCAAAGGGAGGGGAAGGAAGGGGGAGGAGAGGGGATGGAAGGGAAAGGACATCTACTATCTATGAGCCAAGGGCAGGCCTCAGAAGAAGCCAGCACCACTGCTCGAGAGGCTAAAGCAAAAACACAATTTCCATAGGATCCTGCTGTATAGCTCCTGGCCTATATCTGAAAGAATGAATTCACTCTTCAGTCACTCCATGACACCGTGAAGGCCTGGACCTGCTGCCTTTCTGCAGGTATGCGGCATCCTGGAACAGTCCTCATACCTTAGTGAGCAGTTGTTCAAAAATAACCAACAATTGAAACTTGATTCTTCTACCCCAGAGTAAACCCAAGGAGGGGGTGGTAATTTTTCATTACACAGGAAATTTTTCTTCAAATTAGTGCTGTACTCCAAGGAAGAGCTGATTCCTGGAATTCTGACTTGCTGATGACTGAACTATAGTACGGAGTCTAACATTTGGAAGTATGTTGTGGGGTAGAAAATCAAATAAAATTTTCTTCACACACACACACACACACACAGAGAAACTTCTACAAACAATATAGTTCACTACATATTATACCAAATCACATTAGAAGGTATATAACTGGGATACATCTGTGTTAGAGCACTTGCCTAGCATGAAGAAGGCTGCAGCACTGTACGATGTACTTAATAGCTATTTTTGCTGTACACACTGATTTACTAAAAGAAGGAGTAAAGTTTGGTATCTCTTCCTCGATTTTGTTTGTCTTTGCTCTAAGTCATGCTTTCAACAGTCCCTTTGCAATCACCTTGGAATCAGAACAGGACTGCTCTAAAACATCTTCGTAACAAGGGACACAAACTATCTTGGGGTCTAAAATCTGCTTTCAGGGCTGGGGATATAGCCTAGTGGCAAGAGTGCCTGCCTCATATACACGAGGCCCTAGGTTCGATTCCCCAGCACCACATATACAGAAAACGGCCAGAAGCAGCGCTGTGGCTCAAGTGGCAGAGTGCTAGCCTTGAGCGGGAAGAAGCCAGGGACAGTTCTCAGGCCCTGAGTCCAAGGCCCAGGACTGGCCAAAAAAAATAAATAAATAAAATAAAATAAAATAAAATCTGCTTTCAGTACTGCCAACTTTAACTATTACCGTTGGGATCACCCTATGGCTCCCTGTGCAACCAAACCCCAGGAGATAGAAGATTGTGGGAGGATGCAGGTCTATTCGAAGCCAATCCTGTCTCAAATCTATCTCAGAAGAGATTTTAGCCACAAAAGGCTTTTTATGAGAAGCAAAAAGAGATTACAGAGACAGTGAGACAGTGGAGTCTTGCAGACTTTTCGGTCCTGTCTAGCTTTGAACCTGGATCACCATGGTCTCAGCTTTCTAAGTAGTTAGGATTATAGGCGTAAGCCACCAATGCTCTGCACATCCTGCCTTCTAATGAGCAAATGAAAACCAACAGCCAAGAAGGCTCTGTCTTAATTCCTCATAAACCCTAATTGGAAGCTAACACACTATTTTATTAGCAAGAAGTAAAATAAGTAGTATCTATAAATGCTTAATATGGAATTACTGAGCAGTAATAAACTGAGCAAACATTTATTTAAGAAAGAATTACTGGATTACAGTACTTGACAATCTATATGAGGAAATAGGATTTTTCTTCAAGTCTTAAAATGATGCAACTACACACTCACTGAACACAGAATTTTCTCCCCCATCTCTGTTAATCCCAAAGGACAGTGTTCCAGCCTGGAGGGTACCAACCAGTCATTCCTTTAAGACCATGCTGTGCGAAGCCACATTCTGAATGGGATGCTACTGGTGAGTGCAGTGTGTGTGTGTGTGTGTGTGTGTGTGTGTGTGTGTGTTAGTACTGGAGGTTTGAACTCTGAGGCTGAGTACTGTCCTCAGCTTTTTTTTTTTCTCAAGGCTGGAACTCTAGTACTTGGGCCACAGCTCCACGTCTATCTTTTTGCTGGTTAACTGGGAAATAATTCTCATGTACTTGCTTCCTGGACTTGCTTCGTTCGAACTTTCACCCTCAAGTTTCAGCTTCCTGAGTAGTTAGGATTATAGGCATGAGCCACTAGTGCCTGGCAGTGAGTGCTATTAAGCAAAAGCCCTTTGTGGGAAGAGAATTCCATCCTAGTTTAAACATGCTTGGCCTCAAGTCCTTCTCCGGCCTGGATTCAGGAGCCAGGGCATTCCCCTCACATTAGTGATGCTTCCTCTCCATTGACCTTCCGCTCTAACTTTTCTTCTATGGGATCAAGGAAAACATGTCCTCTACATAAACAAAGCAGCTTCTAACAGTGTGCTGTTGGGTAGTTACAGAATACCACGGATGAGAAGGAAGCCACGTAGTCATGTTCTGACTCTTCGGATAAAAGCAGGTAGGACCTTCTCGCCCCTTGTACAATTTAGTAATGAAAGAAAAAACAGTAATACCTTACAATCACATGAAGCTGTTTAAAAAAAGAAAATGGGGAGCATCCCTATCCATGTTGTTTCCATAATGAATTCCTGAGTTAAGTCACGTTTCTCAGGACGAAAAGTTCATTCTGGCCCGGGTCTGAGGTCTCGCTCAGCCCACAGCTTGCGGGCCTGCTGCTTCTGGACCTGTCTTAAGGCAGCACATCATGGTGGAGGTGCATGACAGAGAAACACCATTCATGGCGGCCAAGAAAACAGGATCCAGGGTCCCAATATCCAGATGTCTGTGATGGCATATCCAGAGAAGATTCACTAAATAGAGGAGAGGCCCCTAAATGCAGGCTGGGGGCTTAGAGGTAATAAAAGGAGTATGACACCTACTAGAGGCCTTCTCTCTGCCACCATGAGTTCAGCTGGCCTGCTCTACTGCACTCTCCTCACCGCGAGCATGCCCAGTCCTCCTCCTTGCCAGGCATTTGGTCAGTCCTCTACCTCATGGCAATCATGGAAACTAAGTCTGGATTAACTTAACCTCCCCAGGGCTTTGGACATTCTTGACTTCCTGAGCTTTAGTGTATAGCAAGGAAGTTCATCTTAACTTCAAATTCTTGTGCACACTTAATAGGTAGAGCCACTTAGATATGTTGGTTTACATGTTTGGCCAAAGTAGCTACAAAGTTCCCTCCCTCCCCCACCACCTCCTTTTATTTATTTTCCTATTTATTGTCAAAGTGATGTACAGAGAGGTTAGTTTCATATGTTACGCATTGGATACATTTCTTGTACTGTTTGTTACCGCCTCCCTCATTCCCCCTTCCCCCTTCCCCTCTCCCCCCATGAGTTGTTCAGTTGGTTTACACCAGTTTTGCAAGTATTGCTTTTGTAGTCGTTTGTGTTTTTATCCAGTGTCTCTCGATTTTGGTATTCCCTTTCACTTTCCTAGTTCTAATACCAGCATATACAGTTTCCAATGCTCCTTTTATTTTTACAGTTGTAAAACTGGGACTTGAATTCAAGGTCTTTCCCTCTCACTCACTTTTATCACTGAGAGCTGGTGTTCTACCACTTGAGCCTCTTCTCCAGTTCTGGACTTTTGCTGGTTAACTGGAGATGTGTGGAGAATTTGTCTCTCTGGGCTAACTCCAAACCTTGACCCTCAGATCTCAGCCTGTATACCTCCCTTCCCAGAGACCGGGAGGATGGAAACCAGGGCCTCACATGTACTAGCCTTGTGCTCTAAAACTGAGCCACATGCTCATTCCAATTTCCTTTCTTTCTTTTTTTTCTAAATTTCAGCTCTACTTTGTTGGATGCAAAATAAAATAAAGACAGTCATCTCTGGATATCTATACAGAAGGAAGTAGGGAAGCAAATACTACATGGTGGTCCCAACATTTATAGCTCCTGCTTTGACACATTTCTAAGCCCTTTCTTAACTCATTCATGATGACAGCAGCTCTATGATAGATACCTTTACCACCCATTTAAAAAACAAGGCTTCTAGGAGGCTGAGAACTGAGGGTCGTGGTTCAAAGCCTTCTCATGTAGGAAAGTGAAACTCATCTCTAATTAATCACCAAAAGGGAAGTAGAGCTATGGCTCAAGAAGTAAAGTGATAGCTTTGAGCAAAACTGCTGAGGGATATATTGCCCAGGCCCTGAGGCCAAACCCCAGAACTAAAAATAATCAAATAAGTCAATAACTAAATAAGGCTCCTGAACCTCAGTCTAACTGGTACAGCCTCCCTGGCCCTAGTTTTAATCGTTTAGGGTAAGCAGCTTAGTAACAAGGTTTAGAATGTGGCTCAACATTCCATTCTAAGAAAGAACTCAGTGGTTGGTGAAGAAGAAAATGAAGTATGGTAGAACAGGAGTTCTAAGATGAATATGGCAGTGATAAGATGATGGGTACAGTGAAGATAAGATGCTTGAGTAGAAATGGAGGCATAAGGCACAGACTGTGGAGAAACAGGAGACCACTATGATTACTTAGGTATTATAAAGGGTCATAACAGCAAACAAATCTGAGATTTGATGCATCTCAATGATTTAAACAAATATCCTAATTGAACTTAGGTTCTTGTCAAGATCTAACTGCACCAGAACATTCTTGATGGAACAAAAATGCAAGAGTTGGTTTTTTGAGACAAGGTTTTGGCTCTCTTTCCCAGGCAAACCTTGAACTCCAAGGCACAAGAGATCCTTCCATCTCAGCCTCTCAATTAGCTGAGACCAAGCCACCAAAATGTCCCAGCTCTGGAAGAAACCTGACTTACACAGATTAGTCATTGAAAACACAGTGACCATACAAAATACTAAAACTAGAGGTGAGTTGGACTCCATTTAATATTCACTTAAATGTTGAGATAAAAAAGTCATTGTCAAATTATTTAAAATTTAAATTGTTTCATTGTACAGAATCTGAAAACACACTTCAAAATATAGAAAGATAAAACAAACCACTTAAGTCAGTATGACTTACTTTCTAAGCTTAGTAACCTACAAATTCTGTTGCTCCCTAGGAGGTTACAAAAGATCAACCACGGTATAAGTTGAGTATTTAAATTAATACAAAGATGAAGATGTATGACTAAAAGAATTATTAAGTGGCAATACCCTACAACTACCAGTACATCACAATAGATGAGAACTGATTTACACATATGTTGTTGTGCTAGGGATTAAATCCAAGGAAATACTAAGCATGTGCTCCACCACTGAGCTATATATTACCCCAAGCACTACAGGAGATAGGAATATAAAATAACAGAATTTCAACCTGATCAAACCCACACTTAATTCCAATTTCAGTTTTATTCAGTTGTGCATAAAATCAGTTTATCCAACAAAGCAATAGTATCAACTTCTGAAGCAACAGTCTCTGTATTCCTGGTGCTGAAGGATCTGAGTTTTCAACTTGATGCTTGTTTACTTGTGCTGACTGCCATCCAACCCAACAGAGTACCTCCCTATATCAAGGAGTCGTCCATGCTGTTATCATACAGCCACTTGTAGACACTATCGCCTTCCATACTCTCTACTGTTTCAAAAAGCAGCTTAAAGTCACGAGGGGACATTTTATTAACCTTCGTTGATTCAGCAAGTTTCATTTTCTTCAGTATTATCTTTGCATCAATTGGACTCAGTGCACTGGAAAGGAAATACAAGGTGAATGGACTTAATTTTTCACAGTCGTCAGTTAATATCAACAGTTGGCCCTGAAGCACAATTGAAAATGATGAACACATAATAAAATTAATTTATTAAGACAGCTTGCATAGAAGTTCATTTGTGTCTATTCCTAAAGCTTCCCTGCTAATCCGCAGATATCTAGATCTTTAACAAACTCTGCTTCTTTCTTATACAACACTAGAGTAACCATGACCCTTTCACAATGTCTTCTGGGACTGAGGATGAATCTCAGTGGTAGAGCAGTTGGGCTTGGTTTCATTCTAGCACTACTAAATCATAAATAAAATGTCTGCCTAGCTCTTCATTTTAATCTCTAAAAAGAAGGTAAATGACAAAATGATTCTGGAGGCTGAGACTCCAATCAGGGCCTCCTGAATGTCAGCCACATGCTCTACCACTGAGCAACACTCCAAGCCCTATGAACCCTTTTATTGATATTTTTTTCTTTTTGAGACATGGTCTTACTATTCAACGTAGGCCAGCCTCCAGCTCAATTCTCCTGCCTAGGCTTCCCCAGAGAGGGATAGAGGGATGAGAGGTGTGTGCCACTATACCTATCTCTCTCTTTTTCCGCTGGGTGGAATGGGGTTTGCACGGAGGGCCTGGCGTCTGCTTGACTAGTGCTCTACTTCTTTTTTGTCTCTCTTTTTTTTTTTTGGCCAGTCCTGGGCCTTGGACTCAGGGCCTGAGCACTGTCCCTGGCTTCTTCCCGCTCAAGGCTAGCACTCTGCCACTTGAGCCACAGCGCCGCTTCTGGCCGTTTTCTGTATATGTGGTGCTGGGGAATCGAACCTAGGGCCTCATGTATCCGAGGCAGGCACTCTTGCCACTAGGCTATATCCTCAGCCAGTGCTCTACTTCTTGAAACATGCGTGTAGCCTAGCTTTTCGCTATCCACCTTGGAAATGGGCTCTAGAGAACGTCTCTGTGGGGGATGTCCTCCATCTCCCGTTTGGGGGTCTCGGGCTGCCATCTTGGGGTCTCAGACCCCTAAGTAACTAAGGCTACCACCATGAGCCACCAGTGCCCACCTCAAAACTACTCTACTCCATTTTGACTAACATAGAAAGTTCAGCAAATACAAACAGCAGAAGTTGGCTCTTTGGCAGTTTTTAGGGGTGAAATCATTGCTCACATTTTTATGTAGTGATTACTAGGATAAGCTACGGGGGAGAAATCTTTATTAGCTCAACGAGAAACCACCAATAAACCTCGGACAATTGTAATACAAGTATCAATTGTAATAAAATATTTTGGTTTCTAATACTTTCTGATCATGAACAAAAGAGAACTTTTAACATTTTGCATCATTATTTAACATGTTCCTTATTTTTCTATTTCCTTGATTTTTGCATTCAAAATATCTACCACAACAAGCTAGTCTACTAACATAGTTACATATTGAAGGATTAATGGCTGCTGGTTCTAAGATGCAGTGCATTACTTTACACATTACATACAAATTATATTTACGCAGAGACAGTAATACCATGTGTTATTCAAATGAAGCATAAAATGAGGTCCAGAGTAAGGAGAGAAGTGTTCACCGACGCATCCTACCCTGGTTAGGAAGCAGGACCAGTGAAAATGAAGACAGGCAGTGACCAAGGCAGATGGGGAACACACCATGCTAAATCTCACTTTTTCCTTCCTAACAAGTGGTGAGCAGCTACTTGCTCCTGAATGTTACACCTAAGCCTATACTTGACCATAGATAAAACCAATGGTAGAGGGGGGCACTGGGGGCTCACACCTGTAATCCTAGCTACTCAGAAGGAGGGGATCTGGGAGATTCTTATCTCCAGTCAACCATCTAAAAATCAGAAGTGGAGCTGAGGCCCAAAGTGGTAGCGTTGAGCAAAACAGCTCAGCAACAGGCCCCAAGCCATGAGTTCAAACCCAAGGACCAACAAAAAATAAACAAGGCTACAGGCATCTCTGTTGCTGTTCCAAAGGGGAAGAAACTCAGCTCACTAGAAGGATGGGCAGGAACATGATGTGCACTGGGAAGAAGGAACTATTTCCAAGAACAGGTGAGACCTGAGGACACCACTCTTAACCAAGAGACAGCAACACACTTCTAATGTAAAATGCTGTCCCATTCAAATGTTTTGCATTTATTTTATGCTTGCATTTATTTGTTTACTTACCGTAAGTGATGTAGAATACTGGCATTGGGCTTCCCAAAACAGTGCCGTATCATATGAAAAAATATGTCAAAGTTAATAGGAGTTAAGTTTTCTGTAAATAAATTTTTACGAGGAATCAACCGAATCAAATACATGTCTTGGTCTATCAGTTCTAATATTTCCTGGAGAACAAAGAAAATAAATTCTATCAGTAATAAAATACCACCAGAGCAAAACACTGGAACTGGGCTAAAATCAGAACATTTCTAAGTTGATCATTACCTGTTTGCCCCATTGATAAAAGGAGGGAAAAAAGAAGGAAATGGGATCTTCAGATTGAACTTTCATGCTCAGATTAGGCCAGCATTAGCATCTAATTCTAAGTACAATTTCTAATGAAGCCCAAAAACATTTAACACTTTAGCTAATTTACCAGAAGTTCACAATTCTTTTTTAGAAGGGGGGGGGGGGAGGAGAGCAGGTAAGATTACATGTCCCAGCTACTTGAGAGGAGGATCACTTAAACCAGGAGTTTGGGCCAGCCAGGGTAACACAGAAACTCCCGTCCCGTCTCAAGACAGAAACAAAATAAATAAAAGCAAACAGAAATTGAAGCTTGAAGTTCCTCTAATTTCTGGGTTTTAACCAAGATATACTTAGTAATGAACTGAACTAGAAAAGCACTAGTAATAGAGATTTATGACTGCATACTAAGATATAAAATTTGTTGTGGAGTTAGATGAATATTTTCCAAAAGTACATGGATCTTACAATATCACAATTTCCAAATTTGAGATGCTTTTTATTTCAAGAAAGGAAGTCATATTCTGTTTAAACCCGTTCTTATGCAGAACAGCTAAAAAATACAACTCTCCAAAGCAACTTCAATCTATTATTAAATGTAGCAGCCAGGGTTTATAGGACATTTTTACTTATTCTAAAGTTAAAATTTCAAGTAAATACAGAATACCAAATAGTCTTAAGAAAACAAATATGTTCCACTGGGGAGTGGGGTAAGTAAGGGCATTACTTCATTCTTACCTTATTCTTTGGCTTTTCTACCTTCCCATTTTGGTTATATATACTAAATGATGAACAAGGCTCCTGGAGGGAAGAAAAACAAAAACAAAACTTTCTTTGAGTTGTCGTTGATTAAAGTATTCCAACATTATTGATCAGTGACAATCAGCTTGCCTAGCATGGGGAAAACCCTAGGTTCAGTCCCAGGAAATTAGAAAGGGAAAAGCAAAAACCAAAGTCCCAACCGAACACCAATTCCTTGTATTAAAAGAGATAAAAATAAATAGGTGGAGCCTTAAAATACCAGGTGAAGGCTAGTGTCAGAAAGAGCAACGCGTTGCTAACTTCGGTGTGAATAGGCTGCATTCCAGGTCCCATGAATGCCACTTTCAGGGAAGGAAGTCAAAGCAGGGGTAGCACCACATGCTTAGGTGACCACAGAGTTGAATGCATGGCTGTGGGGACACAGGCCCTTACTTCTGCCCACCAAGTACAGGAGAGGAACTCTCTGAGACCCTGGGAAGTGAGTCAGGCAGCCACTGGCAGAGAGGCGAGGCGGAGATGAAGAGCCAACAGGATGAGCAGAGGGGAAGTATCTAAGCCAACAGAGAACAACAGTGCTGAGGCTGCCTGAGAGAGAAGGCAGGGCTCGGGAGGGGAAGACAAGGTGTACATGGATGCTAGGGACATAGAAGTAAGGCTGAGAAGTGAGAGACAATGAGAGAGAGCCAACCGAAGAACCCTCAGTGGTTTGGAACTGAAGCTCAATGCAAATGAAGTGACATTCTGACTTCTCTGTGTGCGTTCTCTTATTTTATATTTTTTTAAAACAATTTTATTACTTTCTTGTTTCTGTGGCACTGAGGAATCAAATCCAGGGCCTCATGTATGCTAGGCAAGTACATTACCAGTAAGCCACATTCCCAGACCCAACATTCTGATTTAAAAAAAAAATAATTTATATATATATATATATATATATATATAAAATCAACTATGTATACAAACAGAAAGAAGGGCTTAACGTCTTCTAGGACAAAATCAGGAAAAGATTCCACCACATAGATTCACTACAAAGATCTCAGCCATAAGCAGGACGTGAATTCTAGGTCCTCATCTGAAGTACCCTGAAGTCCTTTATATAACATGGTACAGTATTTGCACACAACCTACTCTGCATCCTAAAGTCATAGCACATGGCGATGTAGAGAACTGTTATCCTCTACTACTTAGGGAATGATGACAATAAAGAATTCTACGAGGACTGGGAATATGGCCTAGTGGTAGAGTGCTTGCCTTGTATACATGAAGCCCTGGGTTCGATTCCTCAGCACCACACATATAGAAAAGGCTGGAAGTGGCGCTGTGGCTCAAGAGATAGAGTGCTAGCCTTGAGCAAAAGAAGCTGGGGACAGTGCTCAGGCCCTGAGTTCAAGGCCCAGGACTGGCAAAAAAATATATAATAAAAAAAGAATTCTACGAATCTCTTTAATTCAAAATGAGTGAGTATACAGATGCAAATCCTGCAGCACTGGTACTTAACCACTAGTTTTGTAACAGCTGACACATGCAGGGGTCCACCAAGATAAACAAGAGAATGGACCAAGCATGTAGGAGAGAAATATTTTTCCTAATTAAAAAAGTACCATTTTTCCTGACATCCTAGCCCTGTGCTATCCAATAAGGTAGTTTCTAGCGACAGGTGCTTTAACACAACCCTTGAAATGTGTCTAGAAATTCATATGTGCTATAATTGTATGAACATAGTGAATTTCAAAGAGTTGGCATAAATGAAAATATGTAAATTATGTACTAACTCATTTACAGTAGATTGTACATGAAATGAAAATATAATAAGTTCACAAGGGTTGGACAAAATTTAGAATGATTTCTCATTTTTTATAATGTGAATATTGAAATATATAAAGTTAAACTAAGTATGATGATGGTACACACATACAATCCAGCATTTGGGAGGTGAAACAGGAGGATTACAAGTTGAGGCCTTAAAAATGTAGTGAACCATGTACTCCTACATACTCAGGAAGCTAGGATCTGAAGATTCAAAGCCAATCCAGGAAGGATGAAAATCCATTGAGATTCTTAACTCCAATTAACCACCAAAAAGCTGGAAGTAGAGCTCTGGCTTAAGTGGTAGGGTGCTAGCCTTAAGCAAAAAAGCTCAGGAACAATACCTGGGCCATGAGTTCAAGCCTCAGAGCTGGCAAAAAAAGAAAAAAGTAAAGTGGTATATATGATTCACATTATATTTCTATTAAACTCCGCTCTGTTGTAAGGAAATAGAGGGTAATGCTCTATCATGAACAACTATGTGGCCATTAAAAACTTAGTAGCTCCAGGTGCTGGAGGCTCACACCTGTAATCCTAACTACTCAGCAAGCTGAGATTTGAGGATCGTGGTTCAAAAGGAGCCCAAGCAGGAAAATCTATGAGACTTTTATCTCCAATTAACTACCAGAAAACTAGAAGTGAAGCTGTGGCTCAAAGTGGTAGAGCACTAGCCTAAGAGCTCAGAGACAGCACTGAGGCACTGAGTTCAAGCTCCATGACCAACCAAAAACAAACAAAAAACCTTAACAGCAGCTAAACAGGGGTGGCTTATGCCTATAATCCTAGCTATCCAGGACGCTGAGACTGAGGATCATGGTTCAAAGCCAGCCTAGGCAGCAAACTCTGCGAGACTCTTCAATTAACTACCAAAAGAAGCCTTTAGTGGAGCTGAGCTCAAAGTGGTACAGCACTAACCCTAAGCAAAGAAGCCCAAGAACAGCACCTAGCCCCTAAGTTCAAGATCCACGTCCAAAAAAAAAGAATAGCAAAAAAAAAAAAAAAAAAAAAAAAAAAAAGAAAAGAAAAGAAAATGATCACAAATCCATCAATTGCATAATGAGAAAATACTGGAATTAGAAGCCTAGGATGATATTTCTGGATCTTTCCTTGCCTTGTTGAATTTTCTGACCATAATGTAATCATATAATACTCATCATCACAGAGAATGCAATAAAAATAACAATCTCTTCCTTAAAAAAAAAAATCCATGTCCAGCACAAAATAACTTAAAAAGCAAGTATGGTAAGATATACCCTGTAACCTGTAATCCCAGCTACTTGAAAAAAAGAAAAGGCTTATGAGACCCCCGTCTCAACCAGTGAAATGGCAAACAGCTACATGGCAAGCATAATGATCCAAGCCAACCCAGGCAAAATAAACACAAGCTCATTTGGAAAGGAAAGCAGAGTTAAGGGACAGGGCTAAAGTGGTCAGATCTGTTACACATGTGCCATAAAGCGAGCTTCTCTCCAATGATGCAATTCTTTCAGCTTCATGTTCAGTACCTGGCCTCCATTCTGGAACTTCTTGAACATATTTATTCCCTCTGGACATGCAGAAAGATTTTACTCACCTTGTGAAGTAACTTGATGTCACAGGCCACCTGACAAACCACACTCAGCACTTGATAATTGTCTGGACTTCGGGGACTGCCCTTTATTTTCTAGTGAAGGAAAAAAAATTAGATTCGCAACGTATATGAGACTTTCTTATAATCATATGATGGACCAGAGTAAAAATCTGGTTGAAGAAAATGGAAACAAGACCAATAGCTAATCACCTAGCTATCTTCATGATGAAGACAGACAACTCCTGTCCTCTGGACCGACAACATAGCAAAGAAAACGGTGACTAACAGCATGAACCGTAACTTGGGTCCTGCAGAAGGGACAGATCTAATATTCTGTTAGATCTTTTGTCAAGAACTGTTAAGGCTGCCTGGCACAATGGTTCACGCTATCACCTTAGCTATGTGGAAGGAGATTGGGAAGACTGTGGTTCAAGGTCAGCTCAAGCAAAGTCAGGCAAACTTCGTGTGTGTGTGTGTGTGTGTGTGTGTGTGTGTGTGTGTGTGTGTGGTGTAGTGGTATAGCCCAATCATCCTAGCTACATTGGAAGCATAAATAGGAGGACTATAGTCTAGGCTGACCAAGTAAAAACAAAGTGAAATCCCATTGTACTCATAACCTTACTAGTGGAATTGAAATCCCTTTGAACAACTACTTAATAATTGTTGTTTTCTTTTTAAAGATCCATTTAAAAACTAAAACCAAAAGGGGGGCGGGGGAGGGTGGTTGAAGTGGTAGAGTACCTGCCTAACAAGGATAAAGTGCTGAGTTCAAAACCCAGTACAAAACAAACTGTTAAAGACTAAACGTTGTTAAAGGCTGGCACTTGTCAGATGAGCTATGACCTGAGCAAAATAAAAGGCACAACAGAAAACAAAGCATGCAAGAAAGCCCATGGTAGAAGAAAATATAACCCAGTGGGATATTTCCTCAGTGGCAAGACAAAATCTGTTTCCATAATTTATGGGCACAGTGGAAGAGTCTGAGCCCTCAGCTCTCCTTCTACCGCTACGTTATCGGGCTTGTTTGTACTCTCTGGTGAGTCAATTTCACATCTTGCCTCTACTACTACTACCCAAAGCTTTCCTATGTGCAACGAAGGGCTTCTTGACACACCAGAACAAAGGATGAATAACAGGAGGTATGCTGGGCCAAAAGATTCCTCCCACAGCAACACTCAACATTTCAGGAGGCTTCCTAGCACAGAAAATGAAAAGCAGAGAGAGGAAAGGCCACTGTTTTTTTTGTTTGTTTTTTTGGCCAATCCTGGGCCTTGGACTCAGGGCCTGAGCACTGTCCCTGGCGTCTTTTTGCTCAAGGCTAGCACTCTGCCACTTGAGCCACAGTGCCACTTCTGGCCGTTTTCAACATATGTGGTGCTGGGGAATCGAACCCAGGGCCTCATGTGTAGGAGGCAAGCACTCAACCACTAGGCCATATTCCCAGCCCAAGGCCACTGTTTTGGACAAAGCACCCAACAGACTCAAGTTCCATGTCACCACCATGCTGCAGAAATCAGGATTAAAATAGTAACAGGATGAGGGAAAACTGGAATACCTGTGCACTGAGGGAAGGAAAGTACAATGGTGCTTGTAAAGCAAGTACCTGATGGCTCACACCTATAATCCTACTACTCAGGAGGCTGAGATCTGAGGACTGTGGTTCAAAGCCAGCCCAGGCAGGAAAGTCATGTGACTGTTACCTCTTAACTACCAAAAAGCTTGAAGTGGAGCTGTGGATCAAGTGGCAGAAATAGCCTTGAGCAAAAAACCTCAAGGACATCACCCAATCCCTGAGTTTAAGCTGCAGGTACCCCCCTCCCCCGTCAAAAAAAAGAAGTGTGTAGCATGTGTGCACATGCAGCCTCACCCCCATTGTAAAGTATGTACATACAACTGCACCCCTACCATGAAGCATGTACACAGAGCTTCGCCCCCCCTGAAAAGCCATGTACATAGAGCTTTGCCTCCACAATAAAGCCATGTACACATTGCTTTGCTGGAGACACCTGGTGGGAGAAGCCAGCATCAGTAGCTGAGCAGATATGCACACTTGAACACACCACAATTTCTAGCCCCTGGGAGAGGGCAGACAGGGGGTTAATCCTCAGCACAACAAGGAGGAAGGATGGAGTGGGACACTTACTGCTAGTAACTGTACACATAAAAAATAGTGAACATGGCAAACGTTGTATTTTACCACAATTTTTTAAAAACCTTTTTAGCTGGGCACTGGTGGGTCACGCCTGTAATCCTAGCTGCTGAGCAGACTGAGATATGAGGATCACAGTTTCAAGCCAACCCAGGCCGGAAAGGGCATGAGACTTTTATCTCTAATTAAGCACCAAGGAACTGGAGAAGTGGTGCTGTGGCTCACAGTAGAACAGTAGCCTTGAAGAGCTCAGGGACAGTACCCAAGCCCTGAGTTCAAGCCTCATGACTGACAAAAACAAACAAACAAAAAAAAACTAACATATTTAAGAATATAGGATTATAAGACTATAATCTTATACTCTCAAATATCATGACCCTAAATCAAAACTACACAGATGAAGACGACAGATAACATTAAAGTATTCTCTGAAAAACAACCATGGCTTACCTGGTATTCTCTTTCACTAACGATTAAGTCCAGTTCTACTCGCCCATATCTATATATAGAATTACAGGCATACAAACAATACATAAGTTTCCAAAGTGCCTTTCTTTCATATCGGATGGGTAAGATTCCAAATATCTTTAAAGGGACATCTGTTAGGAAGACAAACCAAAGAGATTTTGATAACATTTTCAATTATTTTTCCTATGGCCAAATTTTATTGCAGCAAATTAATCCTGTTAATTTTATTTACTTACAACCTATTTAGAGATAAAGTTTTACTAGGTAGCTCAGGATGGCACTGAACTCCTGTGCTCAAGCTTTAGCCGGGGGAGTGATGGGGTCATAGGCGGCACTATCATGCCTGGCAACAACGGAAACTGTCCTGATGAAATGCAAGGCTCCTTTTCTTTCCTTGATAAAGGAATTTGACCTCTGGCCTTTAAGAAAACAAAATGGTTCTTTGCATCCAGAGAAAGTGAATGCTATATTCAACTAAGAACAGCTGTTTCTGAACTGAATGGTATCAACCCATGGACAAGTAAACTGTAAACAACCTACTTCAAGAAACAAGATATGCCAGGCTCTGGTGGCTCACGCCTATAATCCTACCTACTTAGAAGGCTAAGATTTGAGAATTGTGATTTGAAGCCAGCCTGGGCAGGAAAATCCATGACATTTTCATCTCCAGTTAACCTCCAAGCCAGAAGTGGAAAAAAAAGGTTGCAAAAGAAGCTGGCAAGCTATAAGGTCATTGCTTTAGAAATGCACAAAATTACCTTCTGACCAGGAAACTGGTGTTAGCCCCAAATTTTCAAAAAGTGTTTGTGAAGTCAAGACGGGTGGCTTCATTATTTCACACACCTTGGGATCCAGTTTAAAGAAGTCACAGTGGACCACGTCCAGCTTTACTTTATTGTTCCCTAAGGACTAAACACGTAGACAGTATGTTAAGACATTTTCAGCATTACACAGACCTTGCCACAATTCAATCTACTTTAACAAATAAAATTAACATATAAAAATAACCAGGGGCTGAGGATATGGCCTAGTGGCAAGAGTGCTTGCCTTGTATACATGAGGCCCTAAGTTCGATTCCCCAGCACCACATATACAGAAAATGGCCAGAAGTGGCGCTGTGGCTCAAGTGGCAGAGTGCTAGCCTGGAGCAAGAAGAAACCAGGGACAGTGCTCAGTTCAAGGGCCTGAGTTCAAGGCCCAGGACTGGCCAAAAAAATAAATAAATAAATAACCAGGTGTAGGAGTATGTGGCAGTATTCAGCTAAGTTCTAGGACAGCCTGGCCAATGAAAAAAGACATCACTCAACAAACTAAGGCCTGAGGCCTGAGGGTGCCCCACAGCAGCAGAGCCCTTGCTGGCATGTGTAAGGCCCTGGTTAAGATCCTTGCACCGCACAAAACAGCAAGCTGAAAAATAAACATAATGCAAAGATCTCTGTAACGAAAGAACTACTATCTACATAAACAGATAAAGAAAACAGAGGCTACAGGTGTGGCTCAAATGGTAGAACATCTGCTCTACAAGTGCAACAATGCCCTAAATTCAACCCCTAGCATCAAAAAAAATATATATATATAAAAGAAATTAGGCTCTTTTGAGTTTCAGACATGAATGACCACACCCAGCTTGTTTGCTGAGATGAGCTCTTCTGTTTTGCTGAAACTAGCCTTAAACTGCAATCTCCCTGACTGTAACTTTCAAGTGGCCATCAGTCATAACTTACAAAATTAAGAAAAAAGAGGGAAGGGGTGGAGTTGGAAGGGATGGGTGAGAATAATGAATGGGGTGACGTTGATCAGATGCACTGGATTCATATATAAATGAATGGTAACTCCTTTACAGATAAAAATAAAATGTTAAAACATAGTTCTCAAGAGTCATATGCATAATTCCACTTTTTTAAGCAACTTGACTAAACAATACATTTTTTGCCAGTCCAGGGGCTTGATCTCAGGGCCTGAGCACTGTCCCTGGCTTCTTTTTGCTCAAGGCTAGCACTCTACCTCTTGCGCCACAGCGCCACTTCTGGCTTTTTCTATATATGTGTTGCTGAGGAATCGAACCCAGGTCTTCATGTATACTAAGTGAGCACTTTACCACTAGGCCATATTCCCAGCCCAACAATACATTTTTTAAGACACTAAAAACATACCTCCAAATGTGGAATAAAAACTTTTTCACTTTCAAGGACAATCACACTGCTACCATAACCAAGTAACAATTCAGTCAAAATTCCAGGACCTAGTGTATTAACAAAATAGCTGATTAGCAAAAGATACAACACAATCTCTTCTTAATATCAAACGTTTTTATTATCTGCAATACAGGTACAATTTTTTCTTTAAAAACAACAACAGAGCTGGGAATGTGGTCTAGTGTAGAGTGTTTGCCTTGCATGCATGAAGCCCTGGGTTCAATTCCTCAGCACCACATATATAAAAAAAGCCAGAAGTGGCTCAAGTGGCAGACTGCTAGCCTTGAGCAAAAAGAAGCCAGGGACAGTGCTCAGGCCCTGAAGCCAAGCCCCAGGACTGGCAAAAAAAAAACAAACTTACTTTTATATATAAAGATTAGTCATTTCACTTTACAACAGCCCAACTGATAAGTAGACAGTGTGGCCCTGAATCCATTCTGCCAGTGATTGCAAGACTTGTACCCTCCACAGCACACCACTACTCAGAAACTAAACCAAACACCAGCAGGCTGCCTTTAGCCTACCACTTTTACTTACTCGCGGGGAGTCTGGATGTTTTAACCATGAAAACTATTCTCAAAACCAGGAGTAGTGTAAATACACTTGTATCCCTAGCTACTTGGAAGCCAGTCAGCCAGCCAGCCAACTGAGGCAAGTTAACGACATAGGGCTAGGGCATGACTCAAGTAGTGAAAGAAGGCTCTGGGTTCAATCTCAAATGCCAAAAAGAAAACAATTCTTGTCAAGCCTAGTCAGAACTGACCCTTTATGATAGGAAATGATGCGCTAGAAATTGTGCCTCAAAATGTCCATAAATGTGCATTCAGGCTTCAGCTGTGGCAGGTCTGCAGGGCGAACTTTGGTGAGAGGGTGGCAGCTTGGAGCAAATCTTACCACACCAGTGTGTGAAGTGCAAACTTCCGGAGGAATGCTTTGATTTGTGTTTTGTTTTGTTTTCTGCCAGTCCTGGGGCTTGGACCCGGGGCCTGAGCGCTGTCCCTGGCTTCTCTTTGCTCAAGGCTAGCACTCTGCCACTTGAGCCACAAAGCCCCTTCTGGCTTTTTCTGTGTATGTGGTGCTGGGGAATCGAACCCCGGGCCCTAGGCCATATTCCCGGCCACCAAAGGAATGCTTTGTGGTGCTATCACTCACACAGACGAAAGGTTTACGTCGAAAGTAGGGGCGGTGGGGACACAGCACGACCCGGCCGCCCTCGGGCCGGACTCACCGGGATTGCACTCCATGATGGGCGGGCGGTTCTTCTTGCTCCCCCGCATGAGGATCGGCGCCACGGTGTGCGCCAGCTTGAGGTTGGTGATGTAGCGCCTGGGGTCCAGGCGGCTCCGGGGCTCCCAGGGCATGGTCTCCTCGTAGTCCAGGTAGGGCAGCGGCTGCAGGAAGGAGCCCAACCAGCGGCGGAGGCTCCCCGCCGCACAGGCCCGCGGCGCCGCTCGGGGCTTCCCGGGGCGGAGGCGCCCGGCGCCCGCCAGGGCCCACAGCAGCCGCCGCGGGGTGGCGGGGCCCCACATCTCCGTCCGCGAGGTCGGTGCCGGCGGGCGCGCCGGTGCGGAGGACCCCGTGCGGGACTCGCCCGGGAGCCGGAGCTGGGCCGAGCGGGCGGAAGCGAGCCCTGCGGACCGCGCATGCGCGCGCCCGGCCGCTCGTTAGCCCCCCACTTCCGCTTCCGCTGTCCTCTCTCCCCACCCCGCCCCTCTCGCCCGCCGCGCCGAGGCCTCGGAGGGGAGGGGCCGGAGGGCCGCCCGGGCGGGTCCGGACCCGGACGCGGACGCGAGCTCGGGGGCCGGCCGCCCGGGGCGACGGCCTCTCTAGCCGCCCGCGCTCGGTGCTCCGCGGTCCCGGGCCGCCGGGGGGCGGGGCGGGGGTGCGGAGGGGGCGGGGCGCGGCGCTCGGGGGCGGGGCGCGGCGCCCGGGCGGGCGGGCGGGAGGCGTCTCTTCCCCGGAGCCGCGGGAGACCCGAGCGAGCTCGGTGACAGCTCGTCGGCCGCCATGTCAGCCAGCGGGGCCGGGAACGGACCCGGCGCCCGGCCGTAGCCCTGCTGCCGCCTCGGAGCCCCAGGTGAGGAGGGGAAGCGCGGGCCGCCCGAGACGCCCGGCCGCCGGGCCGCGTCGGAAAACCGCCCCAGCCCCGGCCCGGCCCGGCCCTCCTCCGCCCGGCCGCCTCGGCGTCCCGCAGGGCGGCCCCGGGGCCCCGCGCCCGCGCCCCCCGCGGCCCTCCGCCCGGCGAGGGTCCGGGTCCCCGGGGCCTGCGCCGCCGCGCCGCGCCTCGCTCGGGCCCGGGCTCCGCGCCCCGCGCCCCGCGCCCCGCGCTCCCTCCCCGGCCCCGGGCACCCGGCGGCCGCCGCCGCTCAGGCTGTCAGCCGACGCCTGGGCGCTGCGCCCGGCCCCTCGCCGTTTCACCGCTGATTTGCTGGTGTGGAAGACCTCGCGCTAAGAGGAAAACGTTGGAGGTTTAAGAGGTTGAAATGCCTGTGTGCGTGCGTGCGCGTGCGGGAGGGGGGCCTGATACCTTAGGATGCTTATTCTATTTCCTCGGTAAACTTAGTTAAACACACGGTGCTGCCGGGCGCAGTGTTAAACACCAGTCGCAAAGATTCTAAAATTAGGAGGCTGCCTTGGGATCTTGGCAGGCTCTCGGGCCGCGGCTTCGGCGTTTGAGGTTTGCGCTCAGAGCTGTACCCATTAGCCTTTCCATCCAGGTAGGGAGCTGTGGCCAAGCAAAATAGATGCGATCCTCTCTGCTTACTCTACTGGGAACGTAATTAAGCTTGGCATTTAAACGCTCCAGAAAGGGCTTCTAAGGAATGTATGTATCACCTGGCAAATAGTCCAAGGTTTACAGCTGGCAAAACTCACACTCTCAAAGAACTGACAGCTGAACATGACCCTTAATATATAATATGTATATATATATATATATATATTAGTTTATTAGGACTGCTGTAGAAACCCCGGGGTGTTCTCATTGATCCTAATTTCCCGAAGTTTGTTTTTTATATAATCTCCTCATTGAAACATTTCTAAAGGTGACTTTGAGTCCTGCAAACACCTGACAACTTTTTTAGGTTTCAGCCCTTCATTTAATTTTTTTCATAGATTCAGAAATATAGTGGACTTTTACTTCCAAGAGCCCTGGAGGCCTAAATATTTAAAAATCAAATAAAACTGAAGATTGTCTTATGGTAGAGGAGGGATATAACTTACCCAGAGAAATGGACTGTGGAGTTTCGCACTATTAATATAGACTTCTCGTGCTAGAGACATAAACGATGAAGCACCTTCCTAGAAAATCTGAGGCCCCGAGTTCAAACGCCAGTACTACAGAAAGAAAAAGAAGCAGCAGCAAAGACTTGGAGCAGGATGTATATAGCTCAGTAGTAAATTGTCAGTTTCTCAGTACTACACACACACACACACATACACATACACACACACTTAAGTAACCACTGGAGGCAAAATACTGCTTTTGAGAGTTTTTTAATTTCATAGCCAAAGTTAGTCTCCTAAGTCATAGGGAAACAAAAGTTTTAGTTTTTGCTTCTGAGTGGTGTTATTTCCTTGTGGTGAGGGAGAGAGAGTTGTGATTCTCCCCCTGGGACTTCCCTTACAGGAGTGGAACCCAGGGCTTGCAGGGAATGCTGCACCATTGAGCTAGCTAGCTCCCCAGCCCTTGGCTTCTTGAGATGGGGCCTCCATGTGTAACCCAGGCTGGCCTTGGGCTCCTGAGCACCCTGCTCTCAGACACCCCAGTGCTGGGATTACAAGTGGATGCCACCATGCCCAACAGTGTTAATAGTTCACTTGATTGTGGTTGCATTTGCTTGAATAATACAATGACGAAATCTGATATATTTTGTTCATTGAGGTCCCAAGTACTATAAATGAAAGAAATGTCTAGTTCACTTGAAAGATGTATTTTTTGTTTTGTTTTGGTTTTTTGGCCAGTCCTGGGGCTTGGACTCAGGGCCTGAGCACTGTCCCTGGCTTCTTTTTGCTCAAGACTAGCACTCTGCCACTTGAGCCACAGCGCCACTTCTGGCCATTTTCTGTATATGTGGTGCTGGGGAATCGAACCCAGGGCCTCATGTATATGAGGCAGGCACTCTTGCCACTAGGCCATATCCCCAGCCCCAGAAAGATGTATTTTTTAAAATCAGCATTGAGACCTTTTCTAAAAACAAAAATTTGGTTAATGTGCTTTCCATCTAATTTTCTTAAGGGTTGTGGTTTTGCACCCTGTGCTCTTTTTGTCCTTTTGAAGTAATCTTTCATATACTGCCAACACAAAGTTATTCTGAAGATCATTTTATGGTTGTTTAGAGTTATTTTTCTTAGAGGTATTAGCTCCTTCAGTTAAATTGACTGAGAAGAGGGAATAAATACCACGTTTTCTTTTAGCTTTGAAGTGATTACTTTAGTTGGGAAATACCAAGTGACAATGCTGGTTTGCCATCACAGCCTGGTTTGCTGTAAATTTATAGTAGCACCATTCAAAATGCAAACCACTAGAGTAATTAAATTTTTTTCTAGTAGGCACATCAACAAGTAAAAAGAAAGATAAAATTAATTTTTACTAATGTTGCATATTGGATCCTACTTCAACATGTAATTGATTAAAATGAAGAATTAAAACATTAAATCTGAGACTCTGAGACTGGCCACATTGCAGGTGTTCAGTAGGCACAGGTGGCCTCAGCGGACCTCACTGAGTGGCCCCTGTGTATAGGATTGCCATTTGATGCTCAAAATACATTCTTTCTCTGGCAGGGAATGGAAGAGTGAATTTAAAATCTCTTTTCTCCCTCCCCTCCCCTTCCTCTACCCTACTCCCTTTCCTCCCTTCTCTCTCTCTTTCCTCTCTCTCTCTTTGTCTTCCTCTCCTATGTTTCTCTAATGAGCACTAGTGCCTGGCATCTGTGTACGAGGATCAAGAGATGAGTGGAGGCTCAGGCATTTCCTGGAGTGTTATTGTTACAGTTCTTTGTATCTGTATGTCAACAACCAGTCCAGGCACTGTATGACTCTTGGTTTGCTAAACCCATTGGCATTATATAAGGAGAACTTGAAGACTACACAACACTGGACCTTTGAGGAACAGGTACAGTACTTGTTGTGCTTCTTTTGGGAACCCGTTTCAGATATGGCTCATCGTTTGGAAAATGTACTTCTCTGTACCTCGGTATTTCTTATTAGGGGAAAATATTTTTTTAAAGCAAAATCTAGAAAGGAAAGGCTTGGCTTAAGGCACTACGCCTGGGAACTGTGTGTTTGTGTGGTAGAATGGGGCAGTTTAAAAGGAGATATGAGGGTTGTTGCCAATTGCAAACTGAGTGTTTGTGTGGTGGCTTAGGAAAAAATTTGAAAAGATATGAGTGGTAGTGTCTCTCACACGGAACCATCTGAGCTTTAGAGCTCAAATAGCCCACGAGCAGTTGCCCTCTTTTGGGTTCCATCAGACCCATCGTGGTTCCTGCCTTGATCCGTGTGCTATAATAAATTTCCTTAAGTACTACTTTAGCTGAAGTGTGTTACATCTTTATCGAAAGTCAAAATTAGCCTCGAGGCCTAATTTATAGTCATTTCAAACAAACATGCTCCCTTCCAAACCTTTACACTGGTAAATAAATTTTACATGACCTGTCCAGTAGACAGACTCTGTAAAATCTGGTCTTTATAGTCCTGGAACAGTGTAAAGCAGACTGTGGAGTATTATAGGATGGAAAGTAGATTGAGGAGAGGGATGTAATAATTGGATATCCTTGTTTTATAAGAGATGTGTGCATAGCCTGTATTATAAGAGAGTTTTACTTGCATTTTAAACTGGATGGTTGTCCAGTGGCCCAATTTTAATTGGATAAGAGAGTACCAGTCAAAGTTGCAGGAGGAAGTAAGAACGTAGAGGATAGAAAGATGCAAAGAATCATACACCTAGGACTAACTGATAAAAAGTGCATTGCATGGTGGGAGGGCCATAGTAAACAGAAATGACAGCTGCTCCTGCCACGTTGGGGTGGGTACCACTGTTTATTGATGGATATGTTAATATGTTGCACTGGAGTAACCATATACATAAATGTGCACACATTTTATAGCATACTGAATAGGTTGGATAGATGTGGTGTTTTTATTGTTGTTGTTTGTTCGCACATACTAGGGTTGAACTCAGGGCCTGGGTGATGTCCTTGAGTTTTTTTTGCTCAAGGCTAGTGCTCTACCACTTTGAGCCACAGTTCCATTTCCAACTTTCTGATGGTTAATTGGAGATAAGAGTCTCATGGACTTTCCTGCAGGGGCTGGCTTTGAACTGTGATCCTCAGATCTCAGCCTCCTGAGTAGCTAGGATTACAGACATGAGCCATCAGTGCCAGCATAAATTTTTTTTTTTTTTTGGCCAGTCCTGGGCCTTGGCCTCAGGGCCTGAGCACTGTCCCTGGCTTCTTCCCGCTCAAGGCTAGCACTCTGCCACTTGAGCCACAGCGCCGCTTCTGGCCGTTTTCTGTATATGTGGTGCTGGGGAATCGAACCTAGGGCCTCGTGTATCCGAGGCAGGCACTCTTGCCACTAGGCTATATCCCCAGCCCCAGCATAAATTTTTTTAAAACAGCACTTGGGATATGGAGGCAGAAGGATGGTGATTTATAGGCCAGCCTGGACTGTATAAGGAGATGGAGGGAGGTGAGAAAAAGAAGAAAGGAACTTTGAGTACAGTAGTACACATTTGTTGTCCAAGCTACTCCGGAGGTTGAGGCAAAGGATCACTTGAGCCTAGGACAACATAAATTTATAATTAAAAATTTAGAAGTTGTACTGTGGCTCAAAGTGGTAGAGTGTTAACCTTGAGCTGAAGAGCTCAGGGACAGTGCCCAGACCGAGTTTAATCCCCCCCCACTGACCAAAAAAATTTTTTTAATTACTCCCAATTAGGACATTAATTTTAGTTGTTTTGGGAAAATAACTAAAATCTAGCCTTTCCAAGATTTAAAGAACACCAAAAGAGGGACTGGGAATATGGCTTAACAGTAGAGTGCTCACCTTGCATGCATGAAGCCCTGGGTTCGATTCCTCAGCACCGCATAAACAGTAAAAGCCGGAAGTGGCACTATGGCTCAAGTTGGTAGAGTGCTAACTTTGAGCAAAAAAAAGGAAGCCAGGGACAGTGCTCAGGCCCTGAGTCCAAGCCCCAAGACTGGCAAAAAAAAATCAAATAAAGCAAAGAACATTAAAAAGATTCTGGGGTTTTGTTTTGATTTGGTTTTGCTGGTACTGGGGCTTAAACCCTAGGGCCTTACTAACAGTTGAGCCACAGTTCTGGCTTTTGAGTTGATTGGTGATAATACTTTCATGGACTTTCCTGACTGGGCTGGCTTCAAACTGGGATCCTCAGATTTCAGTCTCTTGAGTAACTAGAATTACAGCACACCAGGCTAAGGGTTCCCTTTCTTACTAAGAAACTCTAACTTCTGTACATGATTCCTTTTTTTTTTCTTTATTGTGGAAGTGAAGTTACAGAAAGGTTACAGTTTCATATATAAGGCAGTGAGTACATTTCTTATCCAGCTTGTTACCTCCTGCCTCATTCCCGCGCCCCCCCCCCTTACATGAATCTTAAGTTGCTCTGTGGTCTTCTTTACAACTTAGTGCCTTCAAAAAGTCACATGAGGGCTGGGGATATAGCCTAGTGGCAAGAGTGCCTGCCTCGGATACATGAGGCCCTAGGTTCGATTCCCCAGCACCACATATACAGAAAACGGCCAGAAGCGGCGCTGTGGCTCAAGTGGCAGAGTGCTAGCCTTGAGCGGGAAGAAGCCAGGGACAGTGCTCAGGCCCTGAGTCCAAGGCTCAGGACTGGCCAAAAAAAAAAAAAGAAAAAAGAAAAAGTCACATGAAATGGATCAAGAAAATATGGAATTCTGTGATTCAATCAGAAAGATTGACATCACCCCATTCATAAGGAAATGGAAAGACTTGAAAAAAATCATATTAAGTGAAGTAAGCCAGACCCAAAGAAACACAGGCTGCCTGGTTTCCCTCATTTGTGATAATTAGTATTTGTCTAGGATATTTGTAGCAGATCACAATAGCTCAATAGCTATGTACATATGACCTTATACAATGATGCTAATCGAAA
Organism: Perognathus longimembris pacificus; assembly: GCF_023159225.1. Lineage (NCBI taxonomy): Eukaryota > Metazoa > Chordata > Mammalia > Rodentia > Heteromyidae > Perognathus > Perognathus longimembris. Next base: position 67,550,427 of record NC_063171.1, read on the forward strand.
TGAACTACAGGATGTGGAAACAATTGTTTTTTAGTATACTGCATGCAATTATTTCTTTATTCTTTCATTTCTTTCCCTTTAGTTTACCCCTTGTCATTTTTTTAATTTCAGTACCCTTTGGGTTTTTTTGTTTTGGGGGTGTTTTTTTTGCCAGTCCTAGGGCTTGGACTAAGGGCCTGAGTACTGTCCTTGGCTTCTTTTTGCTCAAGGCTAGCACTCGTACCTCTTGAGCCACAGCACCACTTCTGGCCGTTTTCTCTATATGTGGTACTGAGGAATCGAACCTAGGGCTTCATGTATACGAGGCAAGCACTCTTGCCACTAGGCCATATTCCCAACCCCTTTCAGTACCTTTTGTACTGTATATAAGTTTATCTGATTTGGTGATGGGAAGGGGAATCACAGAAATGGTAAGACAAAGGACAAAAGGTGAACCAATGCAACAGTGATATCATAAGACATTGTGTTGGAAATGAACTTTACCACTGAGGGCCAAGGGATAGTGGGAGAAAATGAGGGAGTGGGTAACAATGTTCAACAAGAACTATACTCATTTCCTTACTTATATAACTGAAACCCCTCTGTACATCACCTTTACGATAAGAAAAAAAGCCACATGAATACAGGCTTTGCTTGTTTTAGCAATTGTACCCCTAGGGATATTTACTTTACACAAGGGAATACTTTTGTTTTTTTTCAGGCAATTGAAATAATTTATGTATAATACTCTTTATTATTTTTTTTTGGCCAGTCCTGGGCCTTGAACTCAGGGCCTGAGCACTGTCCCTGGCTTCCTTTTGCTCAAGGCTAGCACTCTACCACTTGAGCCAAAGCACCACTTCTGGCCGTTTTCTGTATATGTGGTGCTGGGGAATTGAACCCAGGGCCTCATGTATAGGAGGCAAGCTCTCTTGCCACTAGGCCATATCTCCAGCCCCTAATACTCTTTAAAGAAATACATTATTTTAAAAACTGAAATTTTAGGGTAGCTTGAGTTTTCTTAAGCTATTTTGTCTTGAACCTACTTTTTTAGCATAGTTGGAGAGAGGAATTTTGGCCATGATACCACTCTATACTGTACCTCTTAGGACTTCTTGTTTTCCTCATCATTAGCCATGTAAAAGGAAAGATAGTATGCTTGTCAAAATACTGCTGAGTGAGGATTTTTCCCATAAGATTGTAGAAAGAATTCTAAAAACAGTAAATGGCAAATTTAGCCATTTTTATTGGCCATTGACCAGTTAACATTTTAATGGACATTATCTAGCAAGTGCGTGAATTAGCATTGTACTGTCATTATTACATCAAATTTTCTTATAACTGTTACTCTATTTTTCCTGGAAAATATCCAGGCTTGAATGTGTGGCCTCACTTGGCTTTTTTCCTCACTACTGGTGCTCTACCACTTGAGCCATACCTCTGCATTTGGCTGTTTGCTAGAGACAGGAATCTCTGAGATTTTTTGCCTAGGCTGGCTTCAGACTCAGTAGCTAAAGTTATAAATGTAAGCCACTGGTGCCAGTTATTGAATGTGTGTGCCATTCTGGGGTTTGAACTCAGGGCCCGGGTGGTGTCCCTGAGCCTTTTTCCTCCTCAAAGCTAATACTCCTGCCACTTGAGCCACCACTTCTGGCTTTTTTTGGTAATTAATTGGAGATAAGAGTCTCACATTCTACCACTTGAGCCACGGCTCCACTTCCTGCTTTTTTAGTAGTTTATTGGAGATAAAAGCCTCACAAACTTTCCTGCCTGGTCTGTCTTTGAATCATGATCCTTAGATCTCAGCCTCCTGGATAGCTAGGATTGCAGGCGTGATCCACTGGCACCTGGCTCTTTTTTGAGACGGGTCTCTCTGTGTGACCAAGGTTACCCTGGCACTTGAGATACCTCCTGCCTCAGCATCCCAAGCTTTGGTAATATAGATCTGCACCACCAATCCCAGGATCACCTTATGAATTTTGAATAAACAACTTCTCTAAAGTACATGAACTTTACAATGAGACAGAATGCTGTTCCTGATATTTGAGAGTATTGATTGAAGGTTAAATTTACTTCTTACCATATGACCTAATCTTCAATACATCTTTTGCATTATTTAAGACTCTTCAATGACGACTACTGCTATGAAAATGTTTTTTGTTTGTTAAAGTCTAATGGAATTATTTTTACTTTCTGATGCCACAGAAATTATTTTGCATCTCTTTCATTTATGGGAAAGGTTTACTTAAAATAGTCATATCAATGACAAGGATTCATATAAAGTGGCCCATATCATTTCCTTCTTCATATTCAGCTCAGGTAAAAAGAGGAGTGGACGTTTGTAGAAACTGCTAACTAGAAAATTACAAATTTTATTTTTCTGAACAGGACTTAATTTGTGCACACTTTTAATATCATAATCCAAATTCAGCTGTCAACCTTCATTTTCAACCATTTACCAAGTCACTCTTGGGTTTTGGCATTTCATCTTTCTTGTAGTGTTAGGGATTGAACTCAGAAATTTGTGCAAGCTAACCAACCATTCTTACCACTGAACTGCATCTATCCCTAGACCTCTAGAACCTTTTTTTTTTGTCAGTCTTGGGACTTGAACTCAGGGCCTGGTAACTGTCCCTGAGCTTTTTCACTCAAGGCTAGTACTCTACCACTTGGAGCCAAAGCTCCACTTCTGGCTTTTTTTGGTAATTTATTGGAGATAAGTATCTCACAGACTGGCTTCAAATCGTGATCCTCAGATCTCAGCATGGATTGGAGGCATGAGCAACCAGTGCCCTGTAGATTATTTTTAGATTTATTATGGAGTTCTTTCTTTGCCATGCTAATTAATTAAGCATTGAGTAAACACCTTAGAAAGCCAGAATTAGAAGCAAGGTCATGTGTCTTCCCTATTTCCATCGTATAATAAATATTTGGTGACTTGGAAGAGGAAAGATGTTTTTCCTCCTAGTGTTACATTCATACTCTAGTTTGAAAACTCATCTGGTAGGGCTTTTATTTGCCAAAGCTGTAGCTTTTTACTGCCCAGAATGACCTATTTCAAAACGGTCCAGAAGGCTGGTTACTTTCTTATGAGGAGATCCCCTCGTTCGTTATAGTTGTGTCCACATTGATGTCTGCAGACTGGCAGCTGTGTCTCTGGACACACCTAGGACTGCTGCAGAGCCCCAGCATGACTTACCTTCCCCAAATGCTTCAAAAACTGGTGAACAAACGTCCTGCTCCAGGAGCTCTTGTCTGCGGCTCCTAGAGTGCTTGTGTACAGCTTGTAGTGCATGTGCTCCTGAGGCATTGTGTGAAGGTCTGCCTTGTAAAGCCTTTACTCCAGAGCCCACTTTCTCTGCTCTTCAGTGTGCATGAGTCAGACGCACTGGCCTTCCCTTGCCTTTAGGGTTTGCCTCTTCTACCCTCCTGGAGAAGCTGGGCAGGTCATGGTATTTTGAGGAAACCATGGATATTTAAAAATTGGCATCTTTTTCTGTATCGTAAGTTGAACTGAACTTATGTAGCAGTGAGTCCATTCACCTCTCATCCTACGAATGATGGACTGGCCAGCAGGAAGCTTGGAAAAGGGGGAAACTTCTGGTGCACTGGCGTTGCACTGTACATCTGTAGGAGAGAAAACGTCCTACTAATTAAGTACTGGAAAGTACTGTACTCCAGCGTAAATTTTTGTTACTGATTTTCCCTTTTCTTAACTTCTAAGAACAAACTCCCCATACATTAGAATTTCTTTTCTCAAAACCCTATCCAAAAAAGATTTTGTGGATTACTCATTTCAAGAAAAGACATTCATTTTTACACCCCTCTTCCTCCCTATCTGATAATGTTCAGGATATTGGACATAAATCAGAATGACACTGTCACCTCATACATCAGAATAGGAACTATTATTGTGCATAATTATTTATATATTTTTAATTATTAAGCAGTTGTACAAGGGGTTACAATTTCATAAGTGAGATTATTGTTTAGACATTTTATTGTAAGAATGGAAGCAAGGACTGGCAATGTGGTTTAGTGGTAGAGTACTTACCTAGCATGCGTGAAGCCCTGCGTTCAATTCCTCAGCACCACATACACAGAAAAAGCCAGAAGTGACGCTGTGGCTCAAGAAGTAGAGTCCTAGCCTTGAGCAAAAAGAAGCCAGGGACAGTGCTCAGGTCCTGAGTTTAAGTCCCGGGACTGGCAAAAAAGAATGAAAAGCAACAACTATTCATTTTGCATACATTAAAAAATTGTTGGGCAGAGGATGTGGCTCAGTCTTAGTTATTACCAAAATTACCAAACAGATTAATCATCCCACCACCCCAAGGTGGGGTCAGTGAGGAACTCTTCGGAGTGGAGAGACTTTTTCTCCACGAACACCACTTTAACGCAGTATAAACATCCTTTTTTCTCTTTTTTGCTTTTGCAGTGCTGGAGATTAAACCTAGGGCTTTGCACTTGTTAGCAAGTGCTGTTCTACTGAGCTATACCCTTGGCTCTGTCCAATATTGAACTCAGGGCCTAGGAACTGTCCTGAGCTCCTTTTGCTTAAGGCTAGTGCTCTACCACATGAACCACAACTCTACTTCCAGCTTTTTTAATAGTTTATTGGAAATAAAGTCTCACACACTTTCCTGCCTGGTCTGGCTTCAAACTGCAATCCTCAAATCTGTGCCTCCTAAGTAGCTAGGATTGCAGGCATAAGCCACCGTGCCTGGCTGTCCAATAGTTCTTAAAAAGTTGGTGTGTGGTATAAATTCAGGCAACTAGTAATGCAAGAAGACAACCTAGTTGCAAAATAGGCAAGGTTTCAACACACTCGTGGAAAGATGTTCAACATCACTAGCCAACAGAGAATGCACACTGATGCCACACACTTCACATTTGGTGGAAGAAAACACCAAATCCTGCTCAGGTGAGGTGGAAATGTGGCCGGGGTGATCCCTGTGGAAAACAGCATGGTGACCTCCTTCAGTCGCTGTGGCTCAGATGGCAGCGCATGATGCAACAGTTCTACTCCTTGGTATAAACTAGAAAGAACTGAAAATGGGCATTCAGACAAAAACTGGTACACAAATGTTTATACCTGTGAAACTGGAGATTTAGGCCCCAGGTCTGACCCAGCCAATAAAGAGATGGTAATGGTGAAGGACAGAAAAAGGAAGGTACAGTAAGCCCTTCAACCCATCCTTGGGATAGACAGAGTTTGGGGGTGAGTGAGGTGGAGTGAAAGGTGTTCACATACACACAGGTCCAGTGGTCTGGATCATGATGTCAGGCCTGGTTTGGAGAGGAGTTCTAGAGTTCTCATCGCTGAGGGGAACAGTGTGCTCAGATAAATAAGTCCCTGCCCCTTCCTGGGGGCAGTTTCCCCCACACCCCCTTGTAAAGGTGTCTTCAGTCCTATCCTTCCCTATTCCAAGCTGGCTGCAAAGAGATGGCTCAGGACAAGGAAGATAGTAGTAATATTAGCATTATATGTCAGACATATTATAATCTTTAAGGGACTTAATAGATCATTTATCTTAAAATTTTGAATACATTGTTTTGCCATTTTCAAGAATTAACATTTTAAACAAAATACATCTTGTATGTATATTTAATGATTATAGGCAGATTTCTGTCTAGCTGTTCAGCAAAATGCACATGTAAGGCCTTAGCTCAGTCATCCTTTTGGAAAAAAACAAACATAAGGTAGCTAAGTGCACTATAGCCTTAAGATGCTGAAGCAGGAAAATTCCTTAAGCTCAAGTGCAGCCTGGGTAACATAGCAGACTGTTGCAAAACAGAGGGGAATTGTGACACATACCTGTGATCCCATCACTGTCTGTATAGGCTGAGACAGGAGGATCTTGGATTTGAAGCCTGCCTGAGATACATGGCAATACCCTATCTTTAAAAATCCTTCTCGTTTACAGAGTAACTACATAGTTCATCCCTGTACCTCAGTAGTAGATTCTTGCTTAAAATATGCAAGGCCCTGTGGTGGGGAGGACCGGAGGATGATAGTAGATATATATCAGTACGTATAACTTTATCTTAAAAGAGGTGACATGATCTGAAACTAAAGGTCTTTTCAAGCCTTAGATTCTGTTGATTATGGCTTAAAAATTCAGGATTCTTTGAGGGGAAAAAAAGCATCTCAATCCAGATAGAACATGTTTGGCCTAGGGAAATTATTTCTTTTGTAAATGGACTGATTTTTTTCTGTTAATTCTGTGAGACTAAAGAAAATAATTGTGTGGCTACTGATAGCTTCAGATGTAACAATTAGCCAATCTTTTCACTTCAGTAGAAATTTTGAAATTATAAATTTCTGTTAACAATTTGAAGCATGAATCCAGCCCTCCTGAAATAGACAAAATCCCTAAGTCATGTTGTTTAACTAAATAAAAATGTTAGAAAGTATTGCTGGACACCTGACCACAAGCCTGTCCACAGGCAGGTGATTCCAATCTGGGCTGGTCAAGGACACCACCCTTTGTCTTCCAGGAGACCATAGCCCATTTTTAAATTTGCTGCTTCCTTGTTAAGCCCTATATAAGCCCATCCCCAAATCTAGTCCCTCGCACAACCTCCAAACCTGAGGGAAGCTTTGTTCCCCTTGCTGGCAATAAACAGCCCTTGACTACTGAAAAAAAAAAAAAAGTATTGCTGGAGGCATGGCTCAAGTAAGTGGTAGAGCATCTGTTTAGCACGTATTTTCCCCTTGATGTAATCCCCAGTGCTCCAAATAAAACAGGATACCCAGATTGCCAAGAGTGCATGTTTCTGGAAGCCTGAAGACATCCTTGAACACATTCTATTTTTTAAAATTGACTTCAGTTTCTTGGGGGTGGTGGGGGAGGCAGTCCTGGGGCTTGTACTTAGGACCTGGACACTGTCCATGAGCCTTTTCACTCAAGGCTAGTGCTCTATTACTTGATCCACAGCTCCGCTTCCAGCTGTTTGGTAGTTAATTGGAGATAAGAACTTTCAGATCTCAGCCTGCTGAGTAGTAGTACAGGCATGAGCCACCAGGACCTGGTGGTGTTTTTTTTTTCCTTAAAGCTTATATTAGTTATGGTGGAGTGGATTTCCTTGTTACATTTCCACACGTTTACAATGTATTCCAATCGCACCCCTTTATAACTCTCCTTGACCTTCTCCCCTAGCAAAACCATTTATTTCAATATATTTCATTGTTGTATTTTCATAGTCGTAAACAGTCTATTTTCATCTTCCATCTTCCTTGTTGGCCCCTCCCTATTTTCTTTCTTTAAACAGTGTTGCATATGTCTGTAGATAAGAGAACGATTAGACAGATTATCTTTGCACTGCTCAATGTTACCCCAAAGTGGCTTGAACTGTCATTTTCATATATCCAGTACACTGTAAAAGCAGGCCCTGTATTTGTACATTATCATGAATGGAAGGAGCTCTATGACTAAAGGCAGAGCTGAGGAAAATGAAACAAGTAATTGTTTCTGTTCATTCCATTTATCTATATCAAGAGTGTGTGGGGCACAAGTCACATAGCTTCAGTTACTTGTGTGTGTGTGTGTGTGTGTGTGTGTGTGTGTGTGTGTGTTGTCATGGGGCTTGAACTCTAGGCCTGCAGGCTGCCCCTGAGCTCTTCAGTTCAAAGCTTGCGCTCTTTCAATTGAGCCACAGTACCACTTCCGATTTTCTGAGTGGTTTATTGGAGATAAGAGTTTCATTTTCTGCTTGACTTTTCTGCCCAGACTGGCTTTGAACTGTGATCCTCTGATCTCAGGCTCCTGAGTAGCTAGGATTACACAGGCATGAGCCACCGGCGCCTGGCTTATAATTTATTTTTTTTTAAGGTGCATTCTCTGCATAATAAAGCCTGTGTTTGATATTTCTTGCTTGGAATCGGTACCTTCACATTTTAATTTTCTTGTTTTTTTCTTTTAGTTTTGTTTTGTATTTTATCCTATATTTTCTCTTATGACTTTTCTCTACTAAAGGAATATTGACACAAATGGATTCATTTTATTTCCTTTTTGAGGTTCTTGTGGTTGAAGGGCCTTCTGTATGCTAGGCAAATACTGTACTACTGAACTACCCCATCCTAGCCCCATCTACTTTTGTAATATACTATTAAGTAGAAATTCAAATATTTAGAAAGATAACTATGAAATACTATCTTGCTTGTTGTAATTACTGCTCAGCTTTTGTGACATGCCAGGGATGTTTTAAATATTTTCTGACAAACAATAAAAAGCATAATCCTAGGATTTCTATTCTGAAAATAGACGAGTACTGTATACTACTTAGTGTTAAGGACTTGTACCATCTGCTTCTTCCCCTGAGTGTGAAGCCTGTGTCGGGGAAGCCTGCGCAGAGCTTGTAACTGCAGCGGTGTGGCATGGAAGTGAGCCGTCCTGAGCTGCCAAGCTGACCCTGTTGAAGCGGTGTCCCGCGGAAACAGCATGAGTGTGCTTGTTCTTTTATAGTAACTGTTTTTAAAAGGGCTTCCGGAGAAGTGAAATGTATTTTTTTGTCCTAGGGACTAAACCCACAGTCACAGATATACTAAGTATACAGTCTATCACTGAGCTGGGCTTGTAGCCTCCTGAAATGAATAATAATTTACTCAGAGGGAAGACAAAAGATGGGTAGAAAAGAGTAACGTAAGTGGAATTAATTTGATCGAAGTATGTTATATGCATGTTGTGAATATCACAGTGAAATCCTTTTATACAATTAATATATGATAAAATTTTAAATAATTTATTCAACCAATTATATAAAATATTGCTGTAACATGTAATCAATATTTTTAAATATTGAATTCTTTATATATATTTTATTCAGACTGTTTAAGTACAATGTTTATTGTATAAATGTAGCCCCTCTCCATTTGGACACAGTTTTCATTGAAAATGCTTGTTTCTGCAGTTTTTGTTATATTTTCATTTGGTGTGGTTGTTGGTTGGTTGGGTTTTGTATTGTCACTTGATTTTGTTGGAGACAGTGTCACTATATTGCCCGGTCTAGCCTTGAGCTCCTGAACTCAAGCTGTCGTCCTGTCCCAGACTCTGGAGAATCTAGGACTAATTCACTGTGTAAGTCTGCAATTTTTTTTAAATTTTTTTTTGTCATTTGAGCCTCTTGAACTGAGGACTGAGTGCTATCTCTGAGCTCTCCAGCTCAGGGCTAGCGCTGTACTTCTGGGAGCCACAGCTCCACTTTGGGTTTTCTCATGATTAATTGGAGATAAGAGTTTCATGGACTTTACTACCCAGGCTGGCTTTGAACCATGATCCTCACTCACATATCAGCCTCAGAAGTAGCTAGGATTACAGGAAGGGGCCACCAGAGCCAGCTGTTGTTGTTTTGTTGTTGTTTTTGAGATAGGATCTTACCTTACTATGTAGCTGAAGTTGGGTGTCCGACTTATAATCCTTCTGTCTTAACCTCCCACTTTGGACCACTAACTTATAGAATGTTGCTTTGGGGCTAGGAAGGCGGCTTAGTGGTAGAGCGCTTGCCTGGCATGCATGAAGCCTTGGGTTTGATTCTTCAGTACCACATAAACAGAATAAGCTGGAAGTGGTGCTATAGCTCAAGTGGGAGACTGCGAGCCTTGAGCAAAAGGAGCTTAGGGACAGTGCCCAGGCTCTGAGTTCAAGCCCCAGGACTGGGGGAAAAAAATAATGTTTTTAGGGACACAGGTCTAAACATTGATAATATTGATCTAAGAAAACTATACAGGCTTACTACTCGGTAGTATTGGAACATACCTCATGAATAAGGGGGTAAAATAAATGTTGTTATATCCACCATAATAGAAAGAATTAGTACATGGGTGTATTGACATACTTCCTCAGTTCTGACCTTATCACCCACCTGTAATAATTTATGGAAAATTAAGTTAGATGTATAAGATTAAAGTTATGTTTTCAATACATTGTAAAACTGTCTTTGTTAGTCTGTTAATTTGATAGGTCATGTTCTTTTGGCTTTCATGGGTATAAGCTCTACTTGAACATGATTGCTTGAGACTCTTGAGCTGTAGAGTAGACATGTCAGATGATTGTTATGCAGTGTACATATTTGGAATGCTTTTTTACCGCTTGCCTCTGGAATCTTGGGTGGCACTCACAGTCATGCTTTTAAAAGGCAAAGTATGGGGCTGGGAATGTGGCTTAGTGGTAGAGTGCTTGCCTAGCGTGCATGAAGCCCTGGGTTCCTTTCCTTACCACATAGACAGAAAAAGCGGGAAGTGGCACTGTGGCTCAAGTGGTAGAGTGCTAGCCTTGAGAAAACAAAGCTCAGAGACAGTGCCCAAGCCCTGAGTTCAAGCCCCAGGACTGGCAAAAAAAAAAAAAGGCAAAGTATTTTAGACTAAGCACTGTAGTAATGACTTCAGTGTTCATCTAGATCAGTATGTGAGGCGCGTGACTTGGGATGTATGCAGGACACCAGCGATGTGGCCACTGCCTTGGGCTCTCGACTGCTTTCTGTTCCCCCTGTTGTGGGCCACTGTGGCACATGGTATCTGGGGCTCCTGCAGGTCAAATGTAGAACTTTATATTTTCAACCAGAAACACATTTTAAATAACCTCCCTATTACTTAAGTTAGAAAGCAGCTGGGAATATTCCCAGTTTCGTGGGTTCAGAGGAGATATATAAGCATATATTTTAAGGAAAATGATAGCAGCCAGTATAGAATTTTTTTGTCTGCTGAGAAATGCCTGTATTTCTAAAATCAAATAAAACATTTCAGTTGCAAAATATATTGAAAATACATAGCCAGTTACATGTGGTTGATATTTTATACATTGTTTCTATATTTGTGTGTGTGTGTGTGTGCGCGCGCGCACATGCGCGCACTAATACTGGCACTTGAACTCTGGGCATGGGCATTATCCCTTATCTTTTTCACTCAAGGCTAGCACTCTTCTTCCACTTGAGCCACAGCTCCACTTCTGGCTCTTCAGTGATTAATTGGAGGTAAGAGTCTCATGGGCTTTATTGCCTGGGACAGCTTTGAGCTGTGATCCTTCTCATTTGCAAACATTGCTACTATTTAGCCAAAGAATAACTAAACCAGGTAGTGTATGCCTGTAATCGGAGGTTCTCTGTAGGCAAGAGAATCAAGAGTTCCAGTCCAACTCAGGTAAAGTTGAGACCCTGGCTCAAATTGTGACGCACACTTGTTTAGCTTGTAAAATCCTCAGTTTCAAACTCCATTGCTACCACACACACACAAAAGTTCTTCTATAGCTGATCATTGAGTTTACTGGATAACTTGGGAAGCCAGCAGTTTCTTTCACAATATCTGCAGTTCCACATTAGAGTTACCGAGTGAGCTTAAAAAGAAACGAGTGCCCAAGTGTGATTTGGTGTCTCTAGAATGGAATTTGTCCGCCTCCCTGGGTCGTTCTTACACACAGCCAGAGTTGGTAACTGGTGTGTGCTCCAAGACCTCAGTGAGGCTTGGAGCTTTGCAAAGCAGGAGTGAGAATAAACTGCAGGCATTTCTTTCCTTTCTCAGTTTCAGTGAAATGACCAATAGAGAGGGAAATTAGACATCACCTTGAATCCCAGGGGTTAGAAAGTGAATTTGCTTCTTTTCTTTTTGTCTTTTTAGACATGGAAGGACGTTAATGAAATTTTAAACAGTTCAACAAAGGATGCGCTAATGGATGACAGTGCTGCTCCTTCCTATAATCTGCAGCTAGAACCTCAGGATGGACACTACCTTGGTGACAGTGTGGAAGGAGTAACACGCTTGTCTTCTGCATCCGATGAAAATGAAAACCAGTTGGTTGGGGTTGGGGCTGAGCATCTGACCAGCAGAGACCGAGCAATGGGAAAGACTGAAGGCTTTGAACAGGATAGTCTCAACAACAATGAGAGCTGCCCGGCCAGCTTGGAGGTGTCTGCAAGCGAGAACCTGGAGAACACTGCTGGAGAAGGCCCTAAAGAGGGACAGGCCTTCGTGGAAGAGGACAAAATAGTACCTGGAAAAAGAAGTGCACGAACCAAAAGAGGCACTGCCAGGAAGACGCCACCAGGTACCTTTGTAATGTTGCGATTTCTTTTCTCTAGTCGAAGCCACGCCACCCCATCCTACTGTGTATACTGTCTCACGTCTTACTTTGCTTCTCCATCTATTCACCACAGACCTGCAGATCCAGCTGTGTGGTATCTGTACAGGTGACTTGTCCCTAGAGTGTCCCCTGTGCAGGTGTATTCCCCTTAACCTCTTCCTTACGTTGTTCTCTGTCTTTCACAGTCATAGATCCTGCTAAAACCGACATTCATCATGTTTCCACACTAAGTACGTTAGATACACTCTCCTTCCTCCATAAATTTAAGACTTTTCTCTCTGCCATCACTGGGGTCTTTAAGTCCTCGTCATAGGAACTTTTCTTTGTACTCTGTAGGTGACTAATGGGCGTGGACATCTATTAGCAGTTTTCTTAGGCCAGTGTGGAGGAAGGTGTGGTGTTCTGTTTTATTTTTATTTCTAATTTTTAATTACTTCTTATTAGCATGCACTATCTGTACAAAGGGGGAGAGGTCACTGTGTCATTTCCATTCATATATACCACCTCCAAGCCACCTCGCCCGTGCTCTCACTTCCCTTTAGGACGCCTGGTTTTACTGATCCGTATTCCTATGGTAACAAAGAGTAACTCAGACTTGTCTCCCAGGTACGTATACCTCCATCCCTGGGCACCTGTGGGAAGAGGCACCTTCTGGTTACTTTTGGCCAGAAACGTGCTGACCTGGAGATTGGTGGTGCGCCTTGGCTGAGGCCCCTGGTGTGGCCCACCTCTCCTGCCAGTAGCATGTACACAACACTCCAAGGAACATCCAGGGCAGCTCCTCTTGCCTTCAGCTCTTTTAGAAGTGCAGTCCTTTCTTATCCTGGTTTCTATTTGTTTTGTTATTTTATCCTGTTCTGGGGCTTGAATAGGGCTCATACTCTTTGTTTTATTTTGGTTTTTTGACGGTCCTGGGCCTTGAACTCAGGGCCTGCGCACTGTCCCTGGCTTCTTTTCGCTCAAAGCTAACACTCCATCACTTGAGCCACAGCGCCACTTCTGGCTTTTTCTGTTTATGTGGTGCTGGGGAATCGAACCCAGGGCTTCATGTATGTGAGGCAAGCCCTCCACTGCTAGGCCACATTCCCAGCCCCGGCCTCGTACTCTTTTTTTTTTTTTTTTTTTGGCCAGTCCTGGGCCTTGGACTCAGGGCCTGAGCACTGTCCCTGGCTTCTTCCCGCTCAAGGCTAGCACTCTGCCACTTGAGCCACAGAGCCGCTTCTGGCCGTTTTCTGTATATGTGGTACTGGGGAACCGAACCTAGGGCCTCATGTATCCGAGGCAGGCACTCTTGCCACTAGGCTATATCCCCAGCCCCGGCCTCGTACTCTTGATAGGCTTTTTCTGTGTACTTGAAACACACCTCCACTTCCTTTTTTTTTTTTTTAACTGGTTGATTGGAATGAAGATTCTTAAGTTGGTCTGCTTATTTTGGCTTAACCCTCAGATCTCAGCATCCTGTGTAGCCACTGGCACCAATTTTTTTCATTTATTATTTATTTTTCATTTTGTTATTATTAGGAAGGTGATGTACAAAGGGGTTACCATTTCACAAGTCGGGTAATTGGTACATTTCATTTTTGACCATGACACTCCTTTCTTCACTTTCTCCCAGTTTTTCCCACCTGTCCCATCCTACAAGTTGTATAGTTCATTTTCAACATAGTGTCTACTGAGTACCACTGCTGCATTTGTTCATCCTTTGTCTCTTCATTTCTGTGTCCCTCTTTGCCCCTCACCCCACCTCAAAGACAGATACATGAGCAAACAAGACAGAAAAAACTCTTGTTTCCATTTTCTGGAGTTCTTTTAATAAATACTACTTTATATGATCAGAGGCGCCAAGGCATTGTACCTTTGTGACCCTCCCTTAAAAGTATCTTTCTTTGGTCTTATTGTGTGTGAATGTCTAGAGACCTGTGTAATTTGTCATGTCCTGGTGTATTTTAGATCTAGCTGCTAATATGAGAGAATAGGTGCATTGACACCAGCTTTTTAAATACATAATTTTTAATTAAATTTTATCGACAATGTGATGTACAGAGGGGGTACGGTTACATAATAAGGTAGTGAGTACATTTCTTTTCATATTTGTTATACCCTCATTTTTCTTTCCCTTCCCTTAGTTCACATAAGCATATATACAATATCCAGTATACCAAAATCATATACAGTAACCACATGGTGTACACCACAGGAAATTTACCTAGTCTGTAAAACCTAACAACAATGATAAAATCCTTCGGTTTCCATCTCTTGGAGTTCATTTTGCTTAGCCTCATCTTATATAATCATATGTACATAGCTGTTGAGCTCTTGTGAACCTCTGATAGGTCTATCCTAGACCCTTTTATGCTTATTTAGTATAAATACATAATTTTTGACAAGGGATATGAATATATTTTAAAACATCTAAAGCTAAACAGATTGTTGTGTTATGCAAATTGGTATATCATTCTGTCATTCAAGACACATGACAATTAGGTCTAATTTTATTTTTTGTATATATGTTTAAGATATATCCATATTAGTCATGTGTAAAGTTATTTTGTGTTTATTGCAGTTAGTAGATGCCTGTAGAATCACTCTTAATCCATTTAAATATGTAATAACTAACGTTTAGGGATTTTCTTGTACAGCTTGTTTTAAAAATTATTATGTATCTTATATAAAGGGAGTTTAAGAGAGTAAAATAACTGAGTCAGGAATGTAAAAGCTTGAGTCCAAACCTTTTTTTTTTTTTTTTTGGTCGGTCATGGGGCTTGAACTCAGGTCCTGAACACTGCCCTTGAGTTCTTTTTGCTCAAGGCTAGCACTCTACTACTTGAGCCACAGCACCACTTCTGGCTTTTTCTGTATATGTGGTACCGAAGAATCGAACCCAGGGCATTGTGCATGCTAGGAAAGCACTCTACCACTAGGCCAAAACTCCTGGCCTAAGTTCAAACCTTTTTTATTTTTATATTTTTGGCTGTGCATTCTTGCTATATCCACCAGGCTGGCCTTGAACTCCTGGGCCAGGTGATCTGCCTCAGCCTCCTGACTGCTGGGATCACAGATAGGTACCACCAGGTTCGTCTTTCACATCTTCATCCTCTAATTCTCAGCCCCCTGGCAAGATTGGACCCTTCTGCAATTCAGTGTCTTCATCAGTGTATTGATGGTGCTCACATATGTAATGCTTACCAATACCTAGGCTATTGCTTTTTTCTTTAATTTTAATATACTTTTTTTCTTTATTGTCAAAGTGAAACACAGAGGGGTTACAGTTTAGGTTATTGCTTTTATGGCTTCTGGAACAGAGATAGCCATAGAGATAATCTCCTTTAAAACTTGTTGTATCATCTCTAATGGGTCTATGGACGCTTTTATGTTTTAGATTTCATATGTTTAAGTAGGTAAAAACAATCTTAAACCAAATTTGTGGGTAGAGTCATCCTCTTCTGAACATGGAAGGGGCCTGATGTATTTTTAGAAGTGTGATATTCTATATATATGAAAAAAATCAAGAAATTAACACTCCAAGCTTATGAGAATCTATACAGTTACATATAAACATAGATGAAGCTGTTTAAAGACAATGGAATATTTTATGTCCTGTTTTTAAAGCTGTTTAAGCATATTTCGGTATTAACTTATACAAGACTCCAGGCTTTCGCAGATAGAATCTGAGAATATTCTCAGGAGAGGAGCCTAAAGGTTTAACTCGTTTGAACATTTGAAATACTTTTCATTGCTGGGCACTGGTGGTTTATTCCTGTAATCCTAGCTACTGGGGTGGCTGAGACCTGAGGATCATGGTTTGAAGCCAGCCTGAGCAGAAAAATCTGTGAGACTCTTACCTCCAATTAAGCACACACACGCACACACACACACAGACACACACACACAAAAGTGGAGCTGTGTATCAAGTGGTAGAATGCTACCTTGAACACAAAAGGTCAGGGACAGCACCCAGGTCCTGAGTTCAGCCCCAAGACTGGCACACAAATATAAAGAAAGAAAGAATTAGCATAACAAAATGCATGCTTGGGCAAATCCCTTGCTTTTCTTTTTAGTTTTTAAGAAAATGTGTTAAAGTGTAAAAGCATCAAATCCAATTTCTAAAAGGAAAATTGGGGATTCCAAACATCAGTGCTAATTGCCATGTTCTACATAATTTAGAGTCTAAATCACAGCACTACTTATGTGGACTGGTTGTGCCTTGAATATGAAATGAAAACAGCCTGGAGCAAGCTCTAGAAAGTGACAGAACTGGAGGAATGGTTGGCAGGCCAGGAGGTGAAGGGTGTGATTGGCAGCGGGCGGGTACCTGCTTTTACTCCCGAAGAACTGAGAGGCAGACGCACCCATTGGCCTGCCTGGGCTGTGGGGCTCTTCTTCACGACAGTTCATTTGTTAGGTTCCTTTGGGGTTTCATGACACTCATCTTGCTTTTTCAAGTCCAGTTTGTAAAATCTAAATGTTGATTTTAAAACCTTAATACTGGTGGTGGGGAATGTGGATTAGTGGTAGAGTGTTTGCCTAGCATGCATGAAGCCCTGGGTTCAATTCCTCAGTATTACATAAACAGAAAAAGCTGGAAGTGGCACAATGGCCCCTTGGTAGACTGCTAGCCTTGAGCAAAAAGAAGCTCAGGGAGAGTGCCCAAGCCCTAGCAAAACAGCAACAACAACAACAGCAAAAAAGACCTTCATACTAATTACTGACATTACCTCCTTTTAGGCACAAGGAGAAAAAGCATACTATCTTTGGATTAAAGATAGTCAGACTAGTGGGAATAGTGCTTAAATTAAGTTCTAAAAGGGGCTCACAGATTTAAGCTGTGGTTTAATGAGTTGTTGGTTTCTAGTGAAGTTTACCAGAGCCTTGCCTTTTTGTTTATTAATTGAACACAAATTTTTTGACAAGGTGTTGTGCAAAAAGGGTACAGTTACATAGTAGGGCAGTGTGTACATTTCTTGTGATATCTTACGTCCTGTTTTTCTATCTCTTCTCTAGGTCAGGTAGACATATATACAATATACAATGTATCGAGAACATATACAGTAGCCACATGGCCACGCCCAGGAAAGTTCGCCTAGGGCTTTAAATGTAATGTCGATATTAGACCATATGTCGACAGTAGTCTTATATGAACGTACATACCTAGCTTTTGAGCTATTGTATTCCCCTGAGAGGTCAATTTTTGACCTTTATATGTTGAGTAATTGTTTGGTTTTAGTTACATACTGTTGGGTCGCTGCCCCAATCCTGTGGAGAATACTATTTGACAAGCAGTTTTTGGTTTCACAGACTTGGTCTCTACTGTCTCTCCGCCTCCCTTTGTTAACAGTCATATATCAGGGAGATCATGCCCCTTTGTTTTCTGTGTTCTAGGCTTGTCTCGCTCAACATTATTTGTTCGAGTTCTGACCATTTCCCTGCGAATAACAATATTTCACCATTCCTAATTGCTATGTAGTATTCCATTGTGTATAAGTACCATATTTTTTGGATCCATTCGTCTGTGGAGGGGCATCTGGGTTGTTTCCATACTTTGGCTATTGTGAATTGTGCCGTGATAAACATGGAAGTACAAATGTCTTTTTGATATCTTGGGTTTTGCTGTTTAGGATAGATGCCTAGGAGTGGTATGGCTGGGTCATAGGGTAGGTCTATATTGAGCTTTTTGAGAAACCTCCATACTGTTCTCCAAAGTTGTTGTACTAATTTGCACTTCCACCATCAATGAAGAAGGGTTCCTCTTTCCCCGCACCCCCTCCAGCATTTGTTGTTGCCTGAGTTCAGAGTATAGGCCATTCTAACTGGGTTGAGGTGGTATCTCAGGGTTGTTTTTATTTGCATTTCCTTTACTACCAGGGATGTTGAGCATTTCCTCATGTGTTTCTTTGCCATTTTTATCTCTTCTCTTGTGAAGTCTCTCTTTAGCTCCTTTGCCCATTTCCTAATAGGTTTATTGGGCTTGGAGGGGCTTAGTTTTTTGAGTTCTCTGTAGATGACAGATATCAGGCCTTTGTCTGTTGCTGTGCTGGTAAATATCCTTTCCCATATCGTTGGCTGTCTTTCTATTTTGGTGGCTATGTCCTTAGCTGTGCAGAAACTTTTTAAAGAGCCTTGCCTTTTTAAGAGCTCAGCAGAGCAGTCAGTCAAGAGAGTTTGCTGCCCAGGAAAAATGCCCTTAGTGATACCTGCCAGAGAGGAAAATAGGGAGTGTCCTTGGAAGGCATACACGTTGCTTTGAAATCGGCTCAGACAGCACTTAAGATCACTTAAGATCACAAGTGGGTGTCTTTCAGCCTTCACTGAAAATAGTATTCTCGGTCAGCTTCAAGATGTCACCTAAAGTAACCTCGGGTCTCTTTTAAGATGCCACCTACAATCTGTTAACCCCAGAAGCTGTTTGTGTCTTTCCACCTTACGCCAGTGTCGGGTAGGGTGGAACCAGGATCCCAAAGAACAGAACATCACTACTGTATCCTTTGTCTCCATGACGTGGTAGGCTAACTGGGGTCTGTGGCCCAGAGTTCATAGGCAGCACACGCCTGATGCCAGCCTCAGCTTCTAACCGTAGAGTCCTCCCTGGGCTCAGAGGCTGCAGCCTGAGGGCACAGGAGGAGCTGTGCCACGTGGAGCTGCTGATCACCCAGCAATTACATAATGTATCCTTTGACCTGGGCTAGGTCAGAGGGACTTGGCTCTTTTTTTTTTTTTAACTTATTGCACTTGTAATACTAGTGTCCAGAATTAAGGAGAAGGACGGGATATTTCCTCTTTGCCACTTGAATGTGTTTAGACATTGGTTGAAGATATTTCACTGTAAGCACTCTCCTGTTTTCTACATTAAGAACAAATGGGGGCTGGGGATATGGCCTAGTGGCTAGAGTGCCTGCCTCGTATTCATGAGGCCCTGGGTTCAATTCCCCAGCACCACATATACAGAAAATGGCCAGAAGTGGTGCTGTGGCTCATAGTGGTAGAGTGCTAGCCTTGAGCAAAAAGAAGCCAGGGACAGTGCTCAGGCCCTGAGTCCAAGCCCCAGGACTGGCCACAAAAAAAAAAAAAAGAACAAATGGAAAGCAGGCACCGATGGCTCATGCCTGGAATCCTAACTACTCAGGAGGCTGAGGTCTGAGGATCATAGTTTGCAGACAGCCCAGACAGGAAAGTCCCATTAACCACCCCTCAAAAGCTGGAAATGGAGTTGTAGCTTAAGTGCCCGAGCATTTGCCTTGAGCACAAAAGGCCAAGGACAGTGCTCAGGCCCTAAGCACAAACATCAGGATGATACACACAGGAGAAAGAACAACTTGAGAGTGAGGAAATCTGGGGACAAGGAGCACAGCACAGACCCCAGCAATGGGGACGAGTAGAACAATGTGTTCATATTGGCACTTCATCTGGCTTCCACAGAATTCCTGGCCAGGGTGGCTTGAAGAACTCATTTATACAAACACTCAGAGTAGGACAAAAAGTCACAGGATGAAGACATTGCTTTTGTTTTTTCTTTATTCCTTTCTTCCCAGTGTAACATACGTGCCATTTCAGCATACAGTGTAGGGGCATTATTTACATTAATAATACTATGTAGATGTCAACACTGTTTTCAAACCTTTTATCACCCCAAAGATGGTCTTTGCATATATTAAACATTCCTTGTTATAATTTCTGTTTATTGATATTCCCATTTTATTCATTATTGTTCCCTGAAT